>NC_074712.1:9783618-10471951 GCF_947242115.1 Biomphalaria glabrata | reverse complement strand
TTTCCACTTCTGAAATAAGTCAACCTTGCTGGTACTCAACAAGTACTAAGTACCCACAATCTTTGTTAGAGGTAAATTTGAGATACATTTAAAGAGATCTATCCATCTATCTTCTATTTATCTATCTATCTATCTATCTATCTATCTATCTATCTATCTATCTATCTATCTATCTATCTATCTGTCTGTCTGTCTGTCTGTCTGTCTGTCTAACTATCTATTTATCTATCTATCTATCTATCTGTCTGTCTATCTGTCTGTCTGTCTGTCTCTCTAACTATCTATTTATCTATCTATCTATCTATCTATCTATCTATCTATCTATCTATCTATCTATCTATCTATCTATCTATCTGTCTGTCTGTCTGTCTGTCTGTCTGTCTGTCTGTCTGCCTGTCTATCTATCTATCTATCTATCTATCTATCTATCTATCTATCTAAATATAATAAAAGTTATCATCTGTCATTTCGTTGAAACAATGTGTAGTACGTTTCGCAACTGTTACTTAGATCTAATTAACAGATAACAGATTATAGCTAAAATATTCGTATGCTTCAGTGCTTGACGCTATATATCAAAATTACTTGTTTAAAAAAATTGTCATAATTGAAATAATTAATAGAACAAATTACAAACTGATCGTATACAATGTCAATCTACGTGAATAGGTGGACTGTTTCGCACTGAGATGAGAAAGTACAGTGTCTGGCGTTGTTGTACAATAACATTGTGTTAGCCTTCAAAAAGATGGAAATACAGTTGAAGTCAATATGGAGGAAACTTGTTGCAATATTAATACCTTTAATAAAAATGATGATAATATCCTTTGGGTTTGCTCATAGGAGCGAATAGGGATTCTTTTCTTTTTTTTTATTGTGTCGTTTTAACCTTACCTGGATTAGGAGGCACTTTACCTCTTAAACTTAGGTATACAATGCAGACAATAAAACGCAATTAGCCACCTTTACGTAACTTCAAAGGAATTTGTGTCATTATAGTTTTTGCCTTTGTGTGATAAAAATTGAATGTTAGGACTTACTTATGGTAGTTCCAGATCCTTTTACTCTAACAACCAGAACAACCAAATGTCTCGGGACCATATCGAAAGGACACGAGAATGATGGAGAGTCTGAGACCGTAGACACGAGAATGATGGAGAATCTGAGACCGTAGACACGAGAATGATGGAGAATCTGAGACCGTAGACACGAGAATGATGGAGAATCTGAGACCGTAGACACGAGAATGATGGAGAGTCTGAGACCGTAGACACGAGAATGATGGAGAGTCTGAGACCGTAGACACGAGAATGATGGAGAGTCTGAGACCGTAGACAAGATTTTAGTGTCGGGAAACGTGGAAACATAAAACTGCAGTTAAAAAGCCACGGTGTAACTTTTCGCAAGAATGTTATTATCATTGTTTCTCCATTGCTTGGGAATCCATTTGATACTATATTGCTGTGACATGTTAAGAGATCACAAGAGTTGAAGGTGTTGGGTATTCTCAGTCGGAGATTTTTTGCATATCTAATATATAGAGCAGAAAGTAAGATATATGTATGTATGTATATATGTTTGTATGTATGTATGTATGTACCTCATAGAAATGAAAACCGTTTGATCAATCTTTATAAAACTTGGCATAAATGTTCTTTAAATTAAGTATGTTTAATCCCACAACGGGAGGGGGGGGGGCGAAAATGAAAAAAAAAAGCTAAATTTGTCTCTATTAAAGAACGAAACGTTTGAACAAATCGAATAAACCAAGGTTTGACAGTAATTTATATTTGATATGAATGTATCAGCTTTAGTTCAACCAAGGTTTGACAGTAATTTATATTTGATATGAATGTATCGGTTTAAGTTCGACCAGGTTTCACAGTAATTTATATTTGACATGAATGTATCGGCTTTAGTTCAACCAGGTTTGACAGTAATTTATATTTGATATGAATGTATCGGCTTTAGTTCAACCAGGTTTCACAGTAATTTATATTTGATATGAATGTATCGGCTTAAGTTTGCAGTCTACTTTTATATTCGTGGCGAAAGAAAAAAAAATGACATAGATATATATCCAAGCCACTAGATTAGTATTACCCAAACAAAGGCCACAGATAGAGAGAGAGAGAGACGAATGTATACTTTTCTTTTTCGGGTAACAGAAGCTAGAAGCTAGCAATCCTAATCACAATCACAGACTGAAAAATGCTGTGGTAAAGTGCACCTCAAAGAAAGGCTGTGTGTGTGTGTGGGATAGGACTACTAGGAGAATGCTTTAACATGCCTTCATAAAAACGATTATGTTCTCTAGAAGACAGACAGACAACTGGGTTGGGGGGGGAGCTTTGTTGGTGTTAGCAAATTCAAGGCATTGTTTCTTTTAGACATTATTTGTTCCCTAAAACAAAGTGGGCTGAGTGTATTGTGGTTGGCTTACAGAGGGGAGGGGGGAGGCTTAAGTGGCTTTACACACCAGTTGCTGTTTGGCTGCCAAATCTGTACAGTTACTACTGATACTGTCCCATTCAACAATGTCAAATGTGAGAGTGTGATGGTTCTAGATCAGTGGTTCCCAAACTTTTTTATCTCGTAGACCCCTTGCCATGTTTTCCGGTTATCGGTAGACCCCCTGCTTAACTTTCAAATTTTTGCAAATTCAACATTTAAAAAAAACACTAATTTCTATCTGTACAAAAAGTAAAGTTCCCCTCAGACCTTGTGGTCTATAGAGCATATGATGTAAAGGTCATCTGTTTCTGTGGCCTACAATTATCGAGGGTGTCATGTGGCCAGCACAACGACCAACAGCCTTTACTTTCCCCAACTAATGTCAGGTACCCATTAGAGCTGGGTGGCCTCAGAGGCGCCCAAAAGATCCCGAAATTTAAAATCCAAGTCTTCAACAGGATTCAAACTCGGGACCCCCGGTTCAGAAACCAAGCACTTTACCGCTCAGCCAAAACACCTCCTAATTTCTATCTGTAGAGAGTTGAAAAGTGAAAAAGTAATTTAAAGCTACATATTAGAGATTTTAGAGATCTCTCTTTTTATTGATAAAATTCAAAACCAATTAAAATAGCAATATGTATTGCTGGAATCTCCAAACACAATGGCCTTAAGTATCATTGTAAGAGTTTTCGCTAAGATCAGTTTCTCGTGTATTTGTTGACGTTTCACGAGTTGCTCAAATATTGTGTCCGCGCAAAGATGTTATCACTACCGGGAGAAAGAGCGAAGGCGAGTGACTGTCGCCTCAACCAGTAAGCTTCGAGCATGAAGGGCTCATAAGTCTTGGCTGGCTACCCACCTAGCAGAAGTAAAACTGAATTAAAAACTCTCCTGTCTTGCAACTCAAACATAGGAAAGGTTTTGTGGGTTAACCTGAGAAAAAATAAGGAGCCGGCGACCATAATGCAGTTTGCAGCACACACCACTACATCCTGTCAGAACCTGTGACGCTGCTGAGCCCAAACTTATATTTGTAGTTTGCAAAGAATTAAATATGAAGCTTTTAATTTTATAACTCATGCCACCGAAGCAACCTTGAACTGTATTGTTGCTTAAAGAAATTATTTTAATAATATCAGATGTGGGTTTGTGTTAAACAGGTTTTAAAACTACAACGGCTGATAAAAATCAATGTTTTACCTATGGTGTTTTCCGCATTTCGCCATAAATAAGTAAATTTCCCCTTTCAGACATTGTGATGATGTTATGGTCATCTGTTTCTTTGGCCAACGGTTAACGAGCAGGGTGTCATGTGGGCAGAACAACGACTGTGACGAACCGTTTTAGCTCACTCAAGATATCACTCAGGTCTAAGCATTTAATTAATTTATTTACTCGCTATTAATCATCAATTTTATTAATTTAGCCAATCAAGCGCTAAAAACACAGCCACCACCCCTCCAATCCAACCCCACCCCCTTTGACAGCGATGTCACATTTTACTATCCCCACTTTGACACGTGTCACACTAGACTCTTGACAAGAGTACACTCCCTCCATCTATCGTGGCAAACATCCGTTGACCCCCTTCCCCTCTTCCGGGAGCGGCTGGTCACTTCAAAGTGCCCATTCAACTCAACGCCTCGGGCAACGCTGTTCGTCTAGCACTAGCCATTATCATAATATAATCTCCCTTGAAGTGCCGAGCTCTGATAATCTCCCCTTCATAATCCACCTGGGATGATTTCCTGGACTTTCAACTCGCGCCTTCGCGCAATGTCTATCTCCCGGAAACGCCGTCACGGTCAAGCGAGGATCTCTTTGTCAAAGACGCCAGATAGTCTAGACCACCTTTGCATTTATCTCCCGCCACTCACCCCCCCCCCCCCTTTCTATCCACGTGTATATGGACAAACTTCATCGTCCGATCTCATTCACGCTGGAGAGCCCACAGGGAGCACATCTAACTCTTGCTTGAGCTCTAGACTATTTTCATTCCCTTATTTCACTTTGGATTGGTGCTTTTATGTATAGGCTACACCCGCCTGAAATCTTAGCAACCTAAAGCTGATAGCAGATTTGCTGGCACCAGATCTGTAGACATCAGACCTACTCATCCTTCGAGAGTCCAAGTAACAACGCTAGCCACAGACCCGTCACTGGCTTAACTGATTGGTAGACGCAGCTTAGCTCTGCAACCATACAAGTTGGACTGCACACGGAGCCTGGATCCACTACGCCAGCCCACCAGCAGACAGCATCAGTATCAGCCACACCAGTCTCACCAGTGCAGCACAGGACCAAAAGCTAAGCAACCAGCCTAATGACACTCAGACCACTTGGTTCTAATATCTGATGATGATAGTCCTACATATGTAAATAAGCTAGATCCCATACTAGCAACTGTACAGCTTTTCACCTTTCATTATCTTATTTTGTATAATAAACTGTACATAAGTTTACATCTAAATATAGTATTTGTTGCCTGCATTATAACGCTGTGCTTGTAGTTTATATGTGCAAGTAAGGATTCTCAAACTATAAAATCCCCTAGACACCCAAAACGGCCAATATCTTAATCCGACTTGTCACAATGGCGAGCCACGTCCGGGATTTACCCAACTAATACTGCAAGCACAGCAGGCAACTCCCCAGTATTTTAACTATCATCATTGTTAGAGTACAAGTCTATCGAGTGTCATTTAGAGCTATTTTATTTTCACTTAATTTGTATTGCTGTAATTGTACTTCTTTTACAGGTTCTTAAGCACCAAACAAAGGTCAATACCACCTTTCCTATAACTCTTAAGTAATTGCTTTCAGCAGCTCCGTCATCTTCTCCACCTCTTACTCTACCTTCCGCTTTTCCCCTTCATTACCCACCCCTCACCATCCTAGCACCCCTCACCACCATGGCCACTGGCACACGCTCCAAAGCGGACTCTGACATGAAACAAAAAATAGCTGAACTCAGAGAACTCGCGGCCGTCCTGTATGACGATGAGGCAAAGCAGAAAGAATATGTGAGGGCAGAATTTGAGAAGGAGAGGGAAGAAAGTAGAAAGGAGAAGGAAAGGGAACATGAAATAGCTATGGAGAGAGAGAAAAGGGAAGCTGAAGTAGCCATAGCCAAAGAGAAGGAAAAAAAGGAAGCTGAAATAGCTATAGCCATAGCCAAAGAGAAGGAAAAAAAGGAAGCTGAAATAGCTATAGCTATAGCTAAAGAAAAGGAAATCACGGAGCGAGAAAGGGAAAAAGAAAAACAAATAACTGAGAGAGAAAGGATAACCGCGGAGAAAGAGAACGGAACCGCCAGTCAAGCTTCCTCCGGATCTCGCCCGGCTAGCCCTGCCTCCCAGCAAAGTTCCTCAAACGGCCTACCCCACATGCCAATGGAGCACTTCGACGACAAGACAGAGAACATCGAAGTTTATCTTGTCCGTTTCGAAGAAGTTGCGAGCTACTACGGTCTGCCAGAGGAGAAATGGTGCTTCCGGCTATCCCAATGCCTCCGAGGCAAAGCCTACGAAGTTTACTCTAAACTTCCCTCCGGCCAGCGAGAAGACTACGCAGCCCTCAAACAGGCGCTACTCGTCCAATTCGAGCTGACTGCCGAGGCTTACCAAAAGAAATTCAGGACATCCCGCCTAGAGCGCAGAGAGACTTATAACAATCTCTGCGGCAGGTTGGACAGATACCTGAGAAGATGGCACACTCTTAGCGAACTGCCAGAGACTTTGGACGGCCTAGTGAGCCTCATACTCGCAGAGCAGTTGCTGGAGTGCATGCCTAACGATGTCAAAATCTTTGTTAGGGAGCAGCAAGCCGCTACACCAGCCGACATAGCTTCAGCTGCAGACCGGTACGCGACTGCCCGCAAAGACGTTAAGGACATCAAAAGCAAGACCTCAGCCTCGGACAAACCAGAGGACCAGCCCACTTCTTCCAACAAACACGCTCCTTCTAGCCAACCCTCTCCTTTTACTAAACCTCAGCGCCAAAAAGCACCAATCCAACGACCAGCCACACCTACTAGCTACGACAGACGAAGCCACCCGCCTCGACATGGCCAGACCAATAACCATCACCGTGACCGGAACAGCACGAGTGATCACAGGCCCAATCGACAGCAGCAGGCTCCACGTACTGTGTCAGCCATGACTGAGCTCCCTGAACCCTCTTTGCATAATCAGCCATCGCCTCTTGATGAGGAAGAGGAGGACTATTACGTCATATCAGCGCTGACCGTGGCCCCTGAACCCACTGCTTGTGGCCTTACCCAACCGATACCGCCTCACCCCATCGTATCACCCCCTGGGGTAGAGATTATTCTGATTAACGGATCTCCTGTCCAGGCACTATTCGATTCTGGATGTGAGGTGAGCTCTGTCATCAGCAAAGCACTGGTCGACCCATCGGATCTCACTGGTGGATCAGTGACGGTTCAATCTCTAGACCGTGGCATTCCTCCGAAGGTGTATCCTATCGCTCGGGTCCACGTAGAATGCAAGTATGTACATGGCACCATTGATGCAGTAGTCATGGACTCGCCAGTATACGACTTTGTTCTAGGCTCCAGGTACATACCTCTAGGAGTTGTCAATAAACCATACTTCTCTCTGCCTGTCGGTAGAATGACAAAGCAGAAACGTGGCAGCAACCAGCCGGTTGGAAGCCCTGGTCGCCACTCTAACAAACCCTTTACTGGCTCTTCAGCCAAGCTCAAGCCGTTCCACCCTGGCACTGGCACTGCTAGGAAGTCACGAGGTAAGCGAAATACCTACACTCGCGAGAGTCCTTGTAACTCCCGCTCTTCAGCTAACAAACCACTCATCCCTGGCACTGATCCTGCCAGGAAGTCACAGAGGAAAGTGAACTTTCACTCTCGTGAAAGTGAGCCTCATCACGGCTCCACCCACACTATAAGGCCACTCTTCCCTGACATTGACCGTGTCTGGAAAATTGGAGGTAAGCCGATCAATCGCACTCACGAAGAAACGCCTCACTATGGATTTAGAGATAAGCCCCGTCCAACATACGCGCATTGGGCCCTCCGCCATAACGTCCATCCCACTTACTGGTCTGCCCCAAGAAGGAGATGTTCCCAGTCCTATCTACCCGGCCTATTGCCCCAGGGTTCCAGAATTGCCCCTTCCACGTGGCAATCCGCCTGCGGACAGAACATAGGCGACAGCGGATCCTTAGGACGGACACCCCTCTGGACCTTGGCAACCTCTTAACTACTGGGAAAATTTTCTTAAATGCTACGACCGACAGTAGACGAAACTTGAGTGATACCAACGTGAGCACTTTATAGATCTTTTAACAAAGACCTATCTTACGCAGGGAGGGTTGTGACGAACCGTTTTAGCTCACTCAAGATATCACTCAGGTCTAAGCATTTAATTAATTTATTTACTCGCTATTAATCATCAATTTTATTAATTTAGCCAATCAAGCGCTAAAAACACAGCCACCACCCCTCCAATCCAACCCCACCCCCTTTGACAGCGATGTCACATTTTACTATCCCCACTTTGACACGTGTCACACTAGACTCTTGACAAGAGTACACTCCCTCCATCTATCGTGGCAAACATCCGTTGACCCCCTTCCCCTCTTCCGGGAGCGGCTGGTCACTTCAAAGTGCCCATTCAACTCAACGCCTCGGGCAACGCTGTTCGTCTAGCACTAGCCATTATCATAATATAATCTCCCTTGATGTGCCGAGCTCTGATAATCTCCCCTTCATAATCCACCTGGGATGATTTCCTGGACTTTCAACTCGCGCCTTCGCGCAATGTCTATCTCCCGGAAACGCCGTCACGGTCAAGCGAGGATCTCTTTGTCAAAGACGCCAGATAGTCTAGACCACCTTTGCACTTATCTCCCGCCACTCACCCCCCCCCCTTTCTATCCACGTGTATATGGACAAACTTCATCGTCCGATCTCATTCACGCTGGAGAGCCCACAGGGAGCACATCTAACTCTTGCTTGAGCTCTAGACTATTTTCATTCCCTTATTTCACTTTGGATTGGTGCTTTTATGTATAGGCTACACCCGCCTGAAATCTTAGCAACCTAAAGCTGATAGCAGATTTGCTGGCACCAGATCTGTAGACATCAGACCTACTCATCCTTCAAGAGTCCAAGTAACAACGCTAGCCACAGACCCGTCACTGGCTTAACTGATTGGTAGACGCAGCTTAGCTCTGCAACCATACAAGTTGGACTGCACACGGAGCCTGGATCCACTACGCCAGCCCACCAGCAGACAGCATCAGTATCAGCCACACCAGTCTCACCAGTGCAGCACAGGACCAAAAGCTAAGCAACCAGCCTAATGACACTCAGACCACTTGGTTCTAATATCTGATGATGATAGTCCTACATATGTAAATAAGCTAGATCCCATACTAGCAACTGTACAGCATTTCACCTTTCATTATCTTATTTTGTATAATAAACTGTACATAAGTTTACATCTAAATATAGTATTTGTTGCCTGCATTATAACGCTGTGCTTGTAGTTTATATGTGCAAGTAAGGATTCTCAAACTATAAAATCCCCTAGACACCCAAAACGGCCAATATCTTAATCCGACTTGTCACACGACCAACCGCCTTTACTTTTACTAACATAAGTCAGGTACCCATTAGAGATGGGTGGACTCAGGGGAGTCCTGAAAATCCTGAAATTCAAAATTCACAGAAATTCGAACCCAGGACCCCAATTACGGAAGCCAAGCGCTTAACCACTACCACCACACCCTTATCTATAAGTGAACAGATATTGTAAGACTCATTAACCACCATCTTCTCTACATGATGTTGATTAGAGATTTTGTGGGTCTATTCTGAACTTTATCTTTGAATGTTCAAAGGTTTTTCAAATCTATATCTTTTTATCTGGGTGATATTGTTGCAGATGATCCTCAAGCGTAATTATTATTATTATTATAGCTTTTATATAGCGCTACTTTCATGCTTATAGCATGCTCAGAGCGCTTTCGTCCAATCTCATTTGTGGACCGGTGGGGGGAGGGGGTATCTAGGAGTTGGTTTTCCGTGCTGCCTTTAGGCGCTCAGTAAACACAACTCTGCCCGAGTCGGGTGTCGAACCTCGAGCCCCCTTCTAGGTAGCCAAGACAAGCCAAGCGCACTTAGCCTCTCGACCACGCTTAGTTTCATATCGTCATAAAAAAGGCAATGGGTAACCGCTTGGTTGACATGGAAAGAATGAAAAATTTTATATAATCAACGCTAGACAGTCTACTTTTCTTTTTGTTAAACATTATTTACATGAAGACAAAGTTATTTTAATAAGTATTGAAATTAAATACAACAATTTTTCGTTTGAATAGCAGGATAAATATTTAAATGATTAACTAAGTTACAAATTATATATAGTGTGAAGAATTACATTAATGGGATGTAAAAATTAAAGTCACGACCTGCTTATATGAAATCTATTATCATAGACCCCTTTGGACATCTCATGGACCCCCAATTTGTTTTTTCACTTTCGTAGACCCCTTGAAAGTCTTCGTAGACCCCTGGGGGTCTATATAGACCACTTTGGGAATCACTGTTCTAGATAAACCACACTTGTGTGTTATGCATTGAATCATTGTTGATCTATTTATGGTTGTGCTTGGTTCAAACCCAAAATAGCGCGAACTGATACAGGGGAAATAACCAGAAAAGTAGAAATCCTTTAAGAGAAAATTGCATTTCGTGCTCCGATAATGAACTAATTAATTTGTACTGTGCTATACAAATATTGCCATTGGCACTTATCTTTGGCTCAACTCACATACATGGTGTCAGAAGTCTATTTAAATCTAACAGAGGTACATACGTCTGGGAACAATTTGATAAGCGAATTATTACGGCAACAATGTGAAATAATTTAAAATAAATACTTTTGTTAAAAAACTAAAGCTTATACGAAATGTAACTATATCATTTAATTTGAGTCAGCCATGCAATTAAATTTGTAATAATTATAAATCTGTGTGGTTAGAAATATTTTGTACCATTTTTTTTTTTTTTTGGTTTAGCGCTATTTCATGTTTTAGCTTTCTCAATACACTTAGAATACACTATGATCCCATCACTTGTCTAGACCGGTTGGGAAAGGAAGGGTGGTGAAAGAAAGAGGTATCTGGGTCACTGGGTGATCGTTTTTTAAATGCTTTAAACGACCTGAATTTGAGCTCAGTGCTTAAACCTCCCCCAAGCTGACATTGTACCCACTGTGCTCACGAAGTGCTTATGTAAATAGAAGGTTTCATAGTTATCTTTTGTTAGCTACAAACTTTAAAGCGGCGACCTAAAAAGGGGACTAATTCAGCTTATACCACCACATCAATCAAATACAATTTCTTTCCATTATTCGAGATACCAAACAAAATAATTAATTACCTATAATTAATTAACTAATTCCTTTTTTAAAAAAATGATTCTTGTGTTGTCAAGTAAAAGAAATAATTGTTCAAAATTTCAGCTTGCTCCGAGATTGGGTGTGAGAGAAACAACGTGTTCAAACGTTTTAGCAATATAACATATACCATTAAAATGCTTTGTAAAATTTATTCTTTGTAAAAAATAATAAATAAATAGCTGTTTGATAAATTGTAAGAAAGAGAGGTCTTAGCGAGCCCGGAGTACCTTATGATGTCTTTATCGGTCAGATAAGTTCATTGCCTTCCCATCTATCTCCGCGGATTGATCATTCTAATCACTTGGAGGTCAGTCAGATGACTGTTCGTTCTTTGCTGAGATTTGTTAAGGTCTGTTCTTTTTGTGATAGCTTCACCCACCTGTCATAGAGACAATTTAAAAGACTGCTACCACTTCTAATTGCTACACAACATAGTGATGGTGTTAACATGTAGTACCGCAAATACAGTTTCCTTGTTCTATTGACTATCTGGTTATAATTGCTGCTTTTTTTCTTAGTATCCATTAGTCTAGCAAGGAAAAGAATATTTTAAAAGAAATATTACATTTGTAAAGTAATAAATCTGTGCGGTAATAAAGCTGAGCGGTTAAGTGCTTGGCTTCTGAAACGGGGTCCGGGGTTCGAAACCTGGTGACGACTGGGATTTTTAATTTCGGGATCATCCGGCGCCCTTGAGTCTAATGGGTACCTGACATTAGTTGAGGAAAAGTAAAGGCGGTTGGTTGTTGTGCTGGCCACATGACACCCTCGTTAACCGAAACAGATGACCTTTACATCATCTGCCCTATAGACCACAAGGTCTGAAATGGGAACTTTACTTTTAATTCTTTTGTAAAGTGTATACTTTAAATTCTTCTTCGTCTGTCCCTCAGACACTTCCACGCTGTATACTATGCAGATAAGTCAAACACTCAAATCACGAACTTCAATAACGCAGGCGAAAGGCCAACAATAGAAGTTAATCGCCACTAGCAGTGAATGTCGAACAAGAAGTTTTTAATAATTACGAAGGGAACCGTCGAATGTTGTCTCTACGTTACTTAAAAGCTCTACAACCGTCAAATAACTAGTTTCTAGTCGTGCCATAGCTAAAGATACAAATATTAAATGTAAGAAAAGATAAAAGGGGCGGGATACCAATGGTGGGGAAAATAAATATCAATCCTAAAGTAATACATCTACGAGTAAAGATAAATGAACCAATCAAATCCTCGTATTGACTGCTGGTGGTAGAAATAAGAGTGCCCTATTGTTTGTAAGGTGTTCCTGCTTCTACTTGTTGTTCTCTCAGGTGCTAATCCCTCTGATTCCATGCTGTAGACTGTTCGTTAGCGTGAGTAGTACTCTGACTATCAGCTTGTTCAAAACTCCAGTGGAGGCTAGCATGGCCCGGACGCTGTATTTAGTCCTCGAAGTGGGAAAAGGGGGGGGGGGGGGGTTTGCAAGCGGTGGCGGTGTCAAAATCAACGATAAAGAGGCTGGGGGGGGGGGGGCTCAGCGGATGGATCGTCACAGTTTCGGAAGTTCTATCAGAGTTGAAGATTATTACATACTAGTTGAAGCCCATATACAGAAGATGGCGGGGGGCAGGGTTAGGCAGCAGCCATCCTTTAGATTAATACTGACTGGATGCTAATAAGCAGGGCTGGAGATTGTGAGTTTCAGTTGAAACAGCAATAATTAACTAGTTAAAAATATATATTTTATTAAATAAAACCTTTTTCTAAGGGGAAGAACTCCGCACTTACAACTATTATCTAAATAGTGTATATTTCCCTTATTCGATATGAATAAAAATATAATTAATTACCAATAATTAATTAATTAAATGGTTAATTTCTTTTATTTGTGTATTGTTATGGACAATAAAGGATTGCTTTAGAGTCTCAACTTGATCCGAGAATTGGTGTGGGATCAATTATCCATGGGGACGAAGCCCTACACATTTAGCCGTATGGGTGAATGCTGAAGGATTACTCTTCTCTTCCTTATTGGTACAACCAAAAAAAAAAGTATTTACCAGTAATTAATTAAATAATTGTTTCATTGAATTATGTATTGCCTATGGAAATAAATAAGTAAATAATAAATAAGTGTGCAAAGTTTCAACTTGATTCGAGAAGGGGTGTAGGAGAAATAACGTGTACCAGACAGACGAACAAACAAGAGTTAAACATAATCTTCGCAAGAAAGACGTTGAACCAGAACTCGGTAAGAGCTTAGATATCATGATATCGGATTTGGCTTATCTTTTCTAGTTTGTGCGATCTAAACGTGACAGATGGACGGGCTGATCACACACAACCACTAGCATCTTTTCCCGTTTATTGGACCGCTAAAGATGGTTCTTTGCATAAATTACAATTTGTATTCTTTATACATTTATTTTTGTAATTTGGCCGACGAGTTTACCGACCATTGTGCTAGGGGATACAAAATGGAGAACATTGGTTTCATTTTCTTCTTTATTTTTGTTTTAAATCTAAAAGAATGAATATTTGTGTGCGTGAGTGAAGGAGCCTACGGAGATTGGGACTATTAGAGGTTACACAAACTTATGTAGACCTAGATCACATGTAACTATACAACTGCGAATTTAGCAGCTATGTGAATACATATGGTAGTTTTTCCTCCAATACAAGAGAGCATGTAATTAGAAGAAATGTGTGATTTCCGTTATAGCATTTTTTAGGTTTTGCTAATTTGAATAAATATTTCATGCAAATTAAATTAATGTATATTGAATTTTTTAATGGTATAGTCAAGTATAGTCAACAATACATGATAGATAGTTATAAAATCATTATTGAAGTTAGAATGAACCAAAGCAGACATAATCAGTTCTACAAGTATCAGCTTTTTAAATATAAAATATGTTGTTCGCAATCTATAACTCGCAACAATAGTATAATAAATGTAAAGATTTTGTCTTTAATAAAAAAGAGTTTATTATGGAATGAATATTGCATATTTAAATACAAAATATCGTTGTAAAAGATACAGAACATTAATAAACTGTATCATAAGTGTTTATCGATTTAGGTCATTGGTTAATATGCATGACGTAATCATCTTCACTCTTGAAGTAACGTCTGTATCATATAAGATAAGATAGCCCAAAGATGATAACAAACAATAAATATTTTAGGAATTATATTATTATTATTGTAATTAGTATTCTCAATCTAAATTGACTATTAATTCTAGTACTCGAGCAGTTACATTTTAAAATGGCTGGTGTTTAATATAGGTTTCTATTTTAGCATCTTAATATATATATATATACCATCTCAGTCTGTTACTTCCCTCATCAAAATAACACGGAAGACCGCTCCTAATGACCATGCAATAGGGGCTAGTCAATAAATATGCATCATAATGTTCAATACCATTCTTTGTAGGTATATGAAAGTATATACATATATACTGGTATTAAAATAAGTTGAGCAAATATCATGACATTTCATTTGAATGTCAGGTGACATACTAGTTCACGCCCATGTACACATTAAATACATCTATTAGTAGTACAACTTTGTCCAGTTGAAAAGAGAAGAAAAAAATATGCTCAGAACAATGTCAAGCTACTAAATATTTGTTAGTCTACAATCCAACATGTCTTCATAAGTCAATGCCGTTGTCTGTCTTGGCCAACACTCCTTTAAAAGCCATTCCTGCTGTACAGGTCAGATAGGACTCTCTTGTATTTCTTTCTTAATTCCGGTCGTCTGTTTTTGAAGGTCGGTGTCAAAAGTTTGTTGTCTACAGTGAATGGGTCTTTCTCCAGGTAAATATCTTTCACCTGAAGAAAAGAGATGGAACCCAGTGACACACTAAACAGATGCATTCAAACCTCTTTTGTAACATGAAAACATACAATAAAGTGTTGTTGTTTTTTTCTTAAAGCACACGTAAGAAGTGCAACATCATATAGTTTTATAAATAAACCGAAGGCTCCCGATTTCAAACGCTGATGAAGACCAGGAGCTTTATCGTTTCTAGGGCGCCCCTGAGCCAACCCAACCCCAAATGCTACCTTACATTCGTTGAGGGAATAAAAACAGTTGGTCTTTGTGCTGGTCACATAACACCCATGCTAACCTTCGGAAACATAAAAAAGAGTTTCACATCATCTACCCCCCCCCCCGCCCATAGATAGCTTGGTCTGAAAGCGTTACCCTTACCCTGGTGCTTGTGTGTGTGTGGACCCAATACTAAGATAATTGAGTCCAACATTTAGATACGTTAGTCCAACATTAAGATAATTGAGTCCAACATTTAGATAAGCTAGTCCAAAATTAAGATAAGTGAGTCCAACATACAAACATGAGAGAACCGGATGAAGGGTTGGATGGAGGACCCGTACCAACCAAGAAACACCATCCATAGTGAAGGAAATCAAATGGAACAGATTACGTTGGGCAGGTCACCTCGACAAAATGCCAGATAACAGAGGAGCAAAGATTGTTACTGGTAAAAAACAAAAGGCAGGCGTCCCAAAGGCAGAGCACGATGGTTTGATGACGTAGAGGCAGATCTACAACAAATAAATGTCCGGGCATGGAGACGCAAAACATTGGATAGATCAGAATGGAGAGATGCTCTAAAGCAGGCCAGGGCACTCCATGGACTGTTGCGCCACTGGGATGGAAAGAAGAATGTGGATTCAACATAAAATAATTGGGTCCAACATTAAGATAAGCAGCCCAGTATTCAGGTAAACGAGTCCAATATTTGATAAGTGGTTCTATCATAAACATAAGCCGAGAGAAGAAGCAGGCCTATCTGCAACTGACCCACGGCCGGCCGGCCTTTAAAAGCGAGAATTTGTTTTCCATGTTTCGGATGTTCCTTCAGAGTTGAAGATAGTTTACTTCCTAGTCCAAACATCCCGCAGGACGACGGGGGATGGGAGCAGGTAGGGTTTGAACCCGGGACCATCGATAAATCCAAACGACAGTCCAGCGCGCAAACCGCACGACCAGGCAGCCAGAGCACTGGACTTTACAGTCATCTTCGAGTTCATAGGATATGAGAAATGTGATCATCTTCGATCACGAAGGAGGAGCTATATATATTGATTAGCATTTTGATCTTTTATTTATCACGAGACATTATCTAGTTTTATTGAAACTTTATCTTTACATGCGACATCATCTAGTTTTATTGAAACTTTATCTTTACATGCGGCATCATCTAGTTTTATTGAATCTTTATCTTTACATGCGGCATTATCTAGTTTTATTGAAACTTTATCTTTACATGCGACATTATCTAGTTTTATTGAAACTTTATCTTTACATGCGACATTATCTAGTTTTATTGAAACTTTATCTTTACATGCGACATTATCTAGTTTTATTGAAACTTTATCTTTACATGCGGCATTATCTAGTTTTATTGAAACTTTATCTTTACATGCGACATTATCTAGTTTTATTGAAACTTTATCTTTACATGCGGCATTATCTAGTTTTATTGAAACTTTATCTTTACATGCGACATTATCTAGTTTTATTGAAACTTTATCTTTACATGCGACATCATCTAGTTTTATTGAAACTTTATCTTTACATGCGACATTATCTAGTTTTATTGAAACTTTATCTTTACATGCGGCATTATCTAGTTTTATTGAAACTTTATCTTTACATGCGACATTATCTAGTTTTATTGAAACTTTATCTTTACATGCGACATTATCTAGTTTTATTGAAACTTTATCTTTACATGCGACATCATCTAGTTTTATTGAAACTTTATCTTTACATGCGACATCATCTAGTTTTATTGAAACTTTATCTTTACATGCGACATTATCTAGTTTTATTCAAGGTTTATCTTTGACCTCTTAGATACGCTAGTACATTTTCTATAGGATGTGAAATCATTGAATGTACCTGCTCAAAGCCTTTTAGTCCAGCTTTCTTTCCTTGATTCAATAGATCAGCTAAAACAGTATCTTTAGCTTTCTGGAGGAAAGAACAAAATAGCAAGAATCATCTTTACAGTTTTAGGTGGACCTGTTTGATTGTGAGGTAGCTAGCTGGTTTGTGTGGTTTGATTGTGAGGTAGCTAGCTGGTTTGTGTGGTTTGATTGTGAGGTAGCTAGCTGGTTTGTGTGGTTTGATTGTGAGGTAGCTAGCTGGTTTGTGTGGTTTGATTGTGAGGTAGCTAGCTGGTTTGTGTGGTTTGATGGTGAGATAGCTAGCTGGTTTGTGTGGTTTGATGGTGAGGTAGCTAGCTGGTTTGTGTGGTTTTTAGATCATTTTGGTTACGTGTTGGATCGCTGTCTTATCTGTGTATCTCTAAAAGCATAGCTAGGCCTTTTGTATTTTGAAACTGCTAGGTCTTTTGTTAGGCTAGTCTATGAGCCATGTTTGTTTGTGGTAAACTAGTTACTTCATTTTGTAACAGCTAGATCATGTTTGTTTAATTGCGTAATTGTGTTGTTGTTTTTTTTAATCAGTTTGTTAGCGCAATATCTAGGTCATTTATTAGTGAAGTAACTAGGTCATTTATTAGTGAAGTAACTAAGTCATTTATCTGTGTTATAACTACCTCTTTTAATTAGCGTAATAACTAGGTCATTTATTGGTATAATAACAAAGTTATAACATTATACATGAGCGTCTTGAATAAGTAGTACATAGTTATTGCCCCTAAAAAAGAGGTTTGAAAGTATGATTCTCTGCTTCATTACTTAAATAAGTCTAAATCTCATTTTTATGTGTCATTGCAATTTTGGGGCCACTATTAAAGTTACATAACATTGAGCTTACATTTAGCTTGCAGAAGTCTGTCAAACTAGATGGCAGGTTTTGGTCAGCATTGAGCTTGCACCAGGTTTCAAGGAAGATTTGATCTGGAACTATCACTGCCATGAGCACAGGCTGGGGAGAGTTAATTGAATGGATAATAATTAATCATTTTTCTTAATATTTTAAGCATTGATTTATAGACCTAGAAGAGAATAAAATTGAAAAATTTTACCTGCAAATAATAATATCACCACAGTTTTTCAAAACATACATGTGGCATTTAGCTGGTAATTGAAAATATTTAATCCTTTGATAATTATGTATAAGATTCAGGTCATTAATTATATCTAGCATAAAGGATGGATACATTTAGTGTTCAGAGATGTCTTGCAAAATATAGGGCAGATGATCTAAAGGTTATTTTTTTCTATGGCCGACTGTTAACAAGGGTGTCCTGTGGCTAGCACAATGACCAATCGTCTTTACCCAACTTATGTCAGGTACCCATTACAGTTGTTTGTATTTAGGGGAACCCGAAATAAAAATTCCAGTCTTCACCGATTCGAACTTGGCACCCCTAGGTTCGAAGCCAAGCACTTTACCACTTGGCCACCACGCCCAAAGACAGGCTTAGAAAATCAAATTCACTAGAGGTTCCACATTTATCATGATTCAGTCCAATAACTTGTATTGCTCCTCCTTGGTGGTCGAAAATGAGCACATTTCTCATTTCCTATGTAATCGAAGATGGCTATAAAAGTCCAATCCTAAAGCTGGCCACACATAAGACATGGCTAAGTTGTGGGTCGACTGCAGATAGGCCTGCTTCATCTCACAGCTATCTGTTGGCTCTGCGTTCTATCACACTTACCACTCTCATTGCTTCGTATCTTGAGACTCGACACTCACAGCTTTCTGTTGGCTCTGCGTTCTATCACACTGGCCACTCTCCTTGCTTCAGTTCTATCACACTGGCCACTCTCCTTGCTTCAGTTCTATCACACTGGCCACTCTCTTTGCTTCAGTTGTATCACACTGGCCACTCTCCTTGCTTCAGTTCTATCACACTGGCCACTCTCTTTGCTTCATATCTATCACACTGGCCACTCTCTTTGCTTCAGTTGTATCACACTGGACACTCTCCTTGCTTCAGTTCTATCACACTGGCCACTCTCCTTGCTTCATATTTATCACACTGGCCACTCTCCTTGCTTCAGTTCTATCACACTGGCCACTCTCTTTGCTTCAGTTCTATCACACTGGCCACTCTCTTTGCTTCATATCTATCACACTGGCCACTCTCCTTGCTTCAGTTCTATCACACTGGCCACTCTCCTTGCTTCATATTTATCACACTGGCCACTCTCCTTGCTTCAGTTCTATCACACTGGCCACTCTCTTTGCTTCAGTTATATCACACTGGCCACTCTCCTTGCTTCAGTTCTATCACACTGGCCACTCTCTTTGCTTCAGTTGTATCACACTGGCCACTCTCCTTGCTTCAGTTCTATCACACTGGCCACTCTCTTTGCTTCATATCTATCACACTGGCCACTCTCTTTGCTTCAGTTGTATCACACTGGACACTCTCCTTGCTTCAGTTCTATCACACTGGCCACTCTCCTTGCTTCATATTTATCACACTGGCCACTCTCCTTGCTTCAGTTCTATCACACTGGCCACTCTCTTTGCTTCAGTTCTATCACACTGGCCACTCTCTTTGCTTCATATCTATCACACTGGCCACTCTCCTTGCTTCAGTTCTATCACACTGGCCACTCTCCTTGCTTCATATTTATCACACTGGCCACTCTCCTTGCTTCAGTTCTATCACACTGGCCACTCTCTTTGCTTCAGTTATATCACACTGGCCACTCTCCTTGCTTCAGTTCTATCACACTGGCCACTCTCTTTGCTTCAGTTGTATCACACTGGCCACTCTCCTTGCTTCAGTTCTATCACACTGGCCACTCTCTTTGCTTCATATCTATCACACTGGCCACTCTCTTTGCTTCAGTTGTATCACACTGGACACTCTCCTTGCTTCAGTTCTATCACACTGGCCACTCTCCTTGCTTCATATTTATCACACTGGCCACTCTCCTTGCTTCAGTTCTATCACACTGGCCACTCTCTTTGCTTCAGTTCTATCACACTGGCCACTCTCTTTGCTTCATATCTATCACACTGGCCACTCTCCTTGCTTCAGTTCTATCACACTGGCCACTCTCCTTGCTTCATATTTATCACACTGGCCACTCTCCTTGCTTCAGTTCTATCACACTGGCCACTCTCTTTGCTTCAGTTATATCACACTGGCCACTCTCCTTGCTTCAGTTCTATCACACTGGCCACTCTCTTTGCTTCAGTTGTATCACACTGGCCACTCTCTTTGCTTCAGTTCTATCACACTGGCCACTCTCTTTGCTTCAGTTCTATCACACTGGCCACTCTCCTTGCTTCAGTTCTATCATACTGGCCACTCTCTTTTCTTCATATCTATCACACTGGCCACTCTCTTTGCTTCAGTTGTATCACACTGGACACTCTCCTTGCTTCAGTTCTATCTTACTGGCCACTCTCCTTGCTTCATATTTATCACACTGGCCACTCTCCTTGCTTCAGTTCTATCACACTGGCCACTCTCTTTGCTTCAGTTCTATCACAATAGCCACTCTCCTTGCTTCAGTTCTATCACACTGGCCACTCTCTTTGCTTCAGTTCTATCACACTGGCCACTCTCTTTGCTTCATATCTATCACACTGGCCACTCACCTTGCTTCGGTTCTATCACACTGGCCACTCTCTTTGCTTCAGTTCTATCACACTGGCCACTCTCTTTGCTTCAGTTCTATCACACTGGCCACTCTCCTTGCTTCATATCTATCACACTGGCCACTCTCCTTGCTTCAGTTCTATCACACTGGCCACTCTCCTTGTTTCAGTTCTATCACACTGGCCACTCTCTTTGCTTCAGTTCTATCACACTGGCCACTCTCCTTGCTTCAGTTCTATCACACTGGCCACTCTCTTTGCTTCAGTTGTATCACACTGGCCACTCTCCTTGCTTCAGTTCTATCACACTGGCCACTCTCTTTGCTTCATATCTATCACACTGGCCACTCTCTTTGCTTTAGTTGTATCACACTGAAAACTCTCCTTGCTTCAGTTCTATCACACTGGCCACTCTCCTTGCTTCATATTTATCACACTGGCCACTCTCCTTGCTTCAGTTCTATCACACTGGCCACTCTCTTTGCTTCAGTTCTATCACAATGGCCACTCTCCTTGCTTCAGTTCTATCACACTGGCCACTCTCTTTGCTTCAGTTCTATCACACTGGCCACTCTCTTTGCTTCATATCTATCACACTGGCCACTCTCCTTGCTTCGGTTCTATCACACTGGCCACTCTCCTTGCTTCAGTTCTATCACACTGGCCACTCTCTTTGCTTCAGTTCTATCACACTGGCCACTCTCCTTGCTTCAGTTCTATCACACTGGCCACTCTCTTTGCTTCAGTTCTATCACACTGGCCACTCTCTTTGCTTCAGTTGTATCACACTGGCCACTCTCTTTGCTTCAGTTCTATCACACTGGCCACTCTCTTTGCTTCAGTTCTATCACACTGGCCACTCTCTTTGCTTCAGTTGTATCACACTGGCCACTCTCTTTGCTTCAGTTCTATCACACTGGCCACTCTCCTTGCTTCAGTTCTATCACACTGGCCACTCTCTTTGCTTCAGTTCTATCACACTGGCCACTCTCCTTGCTTCCTATCTTGAGACTCGACACTCAAAGCTTTACGTCATGAAGAGCAATCCAGAGCAAGTGCTTCCCAGCCGTGAATGTCAATATCAGGCGATCCTTGAAGGAACTCTAAGGGGTGCCTTTATAATGTGTTGGTTGACACCACTTGGCCCCTGAGAACACTTTCCTGCACAGAGGTCCCCATATAGAAGTCGTTTGGAAAGGCACATTTTTGGTATACAGACTACATGTCCCTCCCATCGGGACATTGAGACATTTTTAGCTGTGGCGTCTATACCGTTCATATGTGACAACTGTAGGATTTCAATGTCTAATATGTGGTCAAACCAGTTCACCCATATAACACATTTCTGATCTTAGAAACTAAAAATGAATGGTTTTAATGTATGCGACAGACTCATTTTATTAATAATAATAATCTTTATCAAACGTGAGGAGATGTGTATTAAAAGTATACATTACATATAACAATACATTATAAGTGTAAAAAGTTTAAACGATAGTAAACAAAGCGTTCAAACTCCAGTTTCTGTTAAATATTACATGTGAAATTAATTACAGTAACTTCACCCAATTTTTTTTTACACGAGACCAGCCCCCAAGATATGAAGTTGAGAGATGGTCTGCAAACATCTACATACCTTCAAACTGTCTCCATCAACGAAGACCTGGGATACGAAAGGACTACTTTGATACACTTGCTCTATCTTCTCAGCGGCAATGTACTCACCCTGTGAATGGTGATCACGTGATGTGTGCATAAATGAAAAGTATTGGTGAGGTCAAAGAAGACTGATTGTAATGAACTTTATCTACTTGCATTTGACTCAATGCGTGTGTATGGGTGTGTATGGATGAGTGTGTGTGTATCTTATGTTTTCTGTAAAAGAATGTGAGTTTAGATATTTGGTGGTGATGGGCTAAGCATTGCATTAGCCAATCCAGTGTTGGTATAGAACAATTATGCAAACATTTTTTTATTAATAATTGTAAACATCTCAATAAAAATAATGGTATTTATTGCCAATTTAAATGTCTACTATGTTTGGCATATGATAAACTATCCACGTGTGTTGTCCTATACAGACGAAAATTGTGTTGATAACTTACTTGAGACAATTTGAATATATTTTTTTTCCTGTCCACAATCTTCAATGTGCCATTCTGAATAACAAAATAGTGAATAATATATATAGATTTTAGGATCATTAATATGTAAAACAATTGTGATCAATAAATTATCTGTAGTGACCACTAAGGTAATCATAGTTATCTTAGACGCATTCAGTTAGTGGAAACCAAAAGTTTCGGATAAATCTTAAAGTACACATTGAGGATAAATCTTAAAGTACACATTGAGGATAAATCTTAAAGTACACATTGAGGATAAATCTTAAAGTACACATTGAGGATAAAAAAACAACAACATCATATACTGTAATCGCTCCTTCAGTGTTGAAGATAATCTACTTCCTAGTTAAAATCTCCAGGACGACGAGGGATGGCGACAGGGCCAGGCAGGGTATGAACCCGTGACCATAGAACAACAGTCCAGCGCGAATACCGCACGACCAATCAGCTATATTAATATACTACACTTGTTATATATATATAGCTCCTCCTTCGTGGTCGAAGATGAGCACATTTCTAATTTCCTATGGACTCGAAGATGACTGCAAAGTCCAATCCTCGCTTTGAAAAGCCGGCCGCATACGTCGCATGGGTGGGTTAGGTCAGTTGCTGATGGGCCTGCTTCTTCTCTCAGCTTTTTGTTGGTTCGGCGCTCTTTCGCCCTGGCCACTCTTCTTACTTCCAATCTTGAGACTACGAGACTAACAGCTTCACGCCATTAGGAGCGATCGAGATCTAGTGCTTCCCAGCCGTGAATGTCGATATCGAATTCCTTGAAGGAGCTCTTGAGAGTGTCTTTGTAGCGCTTGTATTGACCTCCCTGGCTTATATGCTAGTGAAAGACATGTACTAATATCCTGAACACATCTGAACACATACGAATTCAGGAAATGCCTGGGTAGGGAGATTGACAACTAAATGAACGTTTTTAGATATCCTGAAAAAAAACATCGTCACATTTGAATACATTGAACACAGCGAGATGTGTTTAGCTTGGCTTTCAGTTTCCAGGCAACCTTTACTGCTGGAGTGAAGCAACTTAACCATACATCTTCTTATCTTATGTTATATAATACAGACATTACTTAAAAAAAGAAGTGCATTCACAACATCTCAAGTGTAATATTGCCCTGGAATCAGGACCTGCATACTCATCTTGTCGTCGAGGTCTAAACAAATGTAAAACGCCAGTTTTAAAGATATTTTCCTTTTCCTCGCTATACAGAAAATTTTTCAAGGACTAGGAAAAATGTATTCTTCCACTTATTTTAATTAAAGGGCTAAGACAAATTACTTCCTTGAATATAAAACCTTCGCCAAGAATAATGAGTACTGTACTTGATCCTATGTTGTTTCCTCGAGCTGAATTTGAAATGCTATGTACATGGTGACTATAACCACATTGGAGGCATGTAACGGAAGTCTGGACTAATGTGTCAGGGTAGAGTTAAGGCCTATACCCGTTCGTCCAGGCCCCTGACATTCAACAGGCACCTTCATGCTTACAATAAATGACTCGCTGTTAACAATGTAATTATTTAATGATATGACAAACTGATGGAGCAATATCATTGAATTTTAAATATAATAATATCGTGTTTATATTAATTAAACAATCATTCTGCACCTTGCTATACCACAACGCAACACATTAGTAGGCCTACGTACAACACTGGCCCACTGCCGACTCTAGTCTCTATTGTAGACTTGATAATCCCATAACAAACTTCCTAATTAGGGTTACACAGACGAAAGATAAAAACCCGCCATAAGCTTAAAAGCAAGGCAACAAAGAAGGTGCGTTCAACAAATTGTGCACCTAACAACGTTGGTGCAAGATTACCATAACCTAGGCACCGACACTAGGGCTGGATGAGCTGGATAGGTGATGTGGACATGGACTAATATACTGACATCTGAACGCATGTGTTGTAGATGATGCATTAGCATATGTACACATGACTGGCATATACTGACATCTGAACACCAATGTTGAAATATTCTAGCATCTGAACATATGTGTTGACATATAATGGCTTAAACTGACATCTGAACATATGTGTTGACATATACTGACATCTGAACATATGTGTTGACATATACTGGCTTCTGAATACATGCGCTGACATAATATTGACATACACTGACATCTTTACATACGTGTAGACATGTACGGCACTGACATCTGAGCACAATGTTTCCTGAGCCGGTGCAGATGTGGCTACATATATCAACCGAGATGTATGGCTTTGAGTGTATAAGAGGTTGGGTTATCATGTCTATATGTGTGTGTTAAAATATTTAATCAAGTGTTTTAGTAGATTAGGTTTAAAAATAAAACTATCCCAACAATATTAAACCAGTGCAGAAATATTCTTACTGGTAGCCATGTCCCAACATCTCCAGTGTGAAGCCACCCATCCGCATCCAACGCCTCTGCAGTTTTGGCGGGTTCCTTGTAGTAGCCCTTCATCAGGAAGTCTGCTTTGCAACAGATCTAAATATGAACGTGCAATCAACAAAGCAGAAATGTTAAAAACAATATTTCTTAATATTTAGCTCTTCAATCAATGTCATTAAAATAAAGTGTGTTTTTTCTTAAAAAATATTGTCTGGATTTCGAAAACAAATACATTGCATTGGTTTAAATTTAATTGTCACGCTCTATTTAGAATGGTTTCTGACCTCTCCGATGTTGTCCCTAACCAAATAGTCCATCTCTGGGACATCAATTAACTTGATGTGACTGCCTGGCAGAGGAGGACCCACAGAACCTGGAAAAGAGTTTGAGAAAAAAAAATTAAAAGCTATCTAAATCAGAGCTCGTGATCGAAGATGAGCACATTTCTCATTTCCTGTGGACTCGAAGGTAACTGTAAAGTCCAATCCTCGCTTTAAAAAACCGGCCGCATACGTGGCATGAGTAGATTTGGTCTGTTGCAGATAGACCTGCAGTTTCTGTTGCATCTAAAACAATACACCATGTTTGAATATCAACCCAGGGACTAATGACAACTAACCTCGCAAACGCATTTAAACCCATAAGTATTCCTTAGAGGATCCTCAAGACCAATCAGAGAGCAGAACTGCTGCAGAACTGCTGCAGACCTGCCATGTCATCAGAACATTTCTCAGTGGACAATATTAAGAGGACTACAATTAATTTTGTTTCACTTTAACGACGCTCGACACTGGCAGTTCCATAAAGTAAAAATTAATTCATTACAAAAATAATGATATAGAAAATATAAACAAAATCAATAAACATCAAACTAAAATTTAAAAAATAATAAAATTAAAAAATGTAAAAAAATGTAACAATACATTCAAATTATGGATGTTTTAAAAAAAAGCGTGGACAATAACGTCACAAAATACAAAAAAAAAAGTTCCTAATTTCAGAAGCTGGAGGTAAAATGTGTGTTCTCATTTATGATCCAAGTAAGAATAGCCCATGTTGGTGCTCACGTGTCCCAGTTTATAGATAAATTATTAATGAAAAAGAAATATGGGGGACATGTTGGCTGAGGTGTAAAGCACTTGACGTATGCACTAGGGGTGTCATGTTCGAATCTTGGTGAAGACTTGGGTTTTTGGGATTTCCAGGGTGCCTCTGAATCCACCCAACTCTAATGTGTACCTGACAGGTTTGAGGAAATAAAGGTGGCTGGTCGTTGTGCTGTGTTGAAAGTCAGCCCTATGCATCACAAGGTCTGAAATGGGGTACTTGAGATAGATTTACCTGCACTTGGGTCCCCAGGTAAACTCATGCTAATGCCAGCTCCAGTCTCTGTCTGTCCGTATCCCTCAACAACCTGACGAATACATACACAAATTAATCAGCTCGATTGCAATGGTCATTTAATTATTATCTTATATTTAAAAGTACAAACAAATTTACACGTAGTTCACATCCAAGAGACATAAATAACAAGAGGAGAAACTGCTTGACGACATACACGACAACTCACATGTAAAGTGAATAAAGCGAACTGTTTAGTGGTAAACGGTTCTACTTTTTGAAAAGCTGATATTATAAATACTTACATCATGTTTACGTTTTTAAACCTTTTTTTTAAATGAAGTGCTGTATTAAAATGTTTCCAATGACTCAGAAGTTTGTTATTTTACTGTCTAATAATTGATGCTATACTAATAGGCTTTTACGTATCAAATTTTGGCTCGATTCAGTCAAAACAGCCACCAAACATGAAGTCACAATGCAATACTACTCAAAATGAGCCATGAATCAGTTTCTTATGTGACAATTAGATTGATTCAGTTTTGTGACCTACATAATCCACCGCTTATTCGAGAGTACAACATTATGAGAAAGATACAACATACAAAAACGAGTAGGCCGTATATGCATAAAGCAAACAAATATACATGCCAACACAAGAGAGAAACAAGACAGATCACAAGACAAAGACAAGACAGTCACAGACATGTGTCCTCACCACACATCCCAGAGCACATCGGAGGAAAGTCAAAACTTGTGGTGACAGTGGAGCGGAGCCCGTCAGGACCATGCGTATTCTCCCGCCAAGTTTTTCTTGAACCTTGTGAAAAATCAACTTGTCCCAAATGCTGTCCTTGCGGTAAACAAACCTGGGGTCAGCAAGCCATACAAAACAGCAAAAGTAATATTAATAATATAATCTATACAAAGCAACCTAGATCTACATGAATTCTGCAACTACAGTTGGCTTACCTCTCTATCTCTCTCTGTTTACTGGACACCGCCCAATTCAGAAGGGCTGATTTTAATCTGGACTTGTTGGCTTCAGCATAAACCTAAATAGAGGGTACAGCTTCTGAAAACTTTCACGCTTCTTTTAAGTCAACTAAATAATTCAAATGGCAATTAGATTGTTAAATTGATGATATACAAATAATAGAAATTAATATTTTCCACTCTTCAAGCAATCTGGCGCTACAAGGCGCTGTCTCTACAAAATAAGATAACACAAACATTGAGTCGGTCCTTCTGTACGTTCTGAGCCATGGAGAGTCACTAAAAAAATATATCGTAAAATTCCAGACCTTTGTTAACAGACGCCTAAACCAGATATTGGGAATTTAGTGGTCGGAAAAGATAACTAGTGTGTCAGTTTGTGGGACAGAACTAGACAAAACCCAGAGCCCAGGATATAAAAAAAAATGTTGCAAGGCAGGCACTTGATTGGAATCCACAAGGAAAGAGGAAACTAGGCAAACCTGGAAGAGGTCAGTCATCAGTGAAGCTGAGGGTACTGGAATGACATGGGAGCAGATGAAGGAAGTTGATCAGAACCGAGTTCTGGCAAGGTGTGATTGCGGCCCTAAGCTCCCCTTGGGATAAAGTCAAGTAAGCCAATAATTCATATAAGTATAAATAAAACTATTCGCTACCCCCCATCCTTTTTTTTTCAATTTGTTCTCACATTAAATTCCAACTAAACTTTTGGTGAAAGTAGTATAACAGATTCCCTTTATAGAGCTAGTACATTTTTTGAAAGCCGTATCGATAGAAGTGAAGCTGACTGGTGCACTGGGTCTTGCTTATACAACGTGTCTTTACTGTATTTCTGTATCTGAGGATGTTACTATCTCTATCTGGCCATTCAGTTAGAGCCTGAAGCCTTTATAATACAAAAGGTAGAAAAGCAGAATTGAGACATTGAAGGTCGAAATGTTGCTGATCAATGACGTTGTCAAGTGTTTTGAAAACTTAAAAAAACAAACCCACAACCAGAAATGGTCAGTTTACAATTTGTCCTTTATTTAATTCTTTCAAGATGTCAAACATTTACCCTAATACATAACAGAAAATGCCTTAAAAGAAATGTTCCTCAATATCTACATTACTATACATAGTTTTCATAACTATACCCGGAAATTTGACAGTTTTAAGTGTGTATTATTTGATAACATTGGGAGACAGGGCCTGGCGAAATATGCCTTACCCACAGACTGTAACAACATTTGACAAGAAACTTACTCTTTGTGACAGAGAGTATTTGTACTATTATGCTTTAGCATACATAACTAGACATCATAATAATAACCGGAGATCTAAGGAGCATAACTCAAATTATTTCACCTTCACCTATCCCTTAGTCTGTTGGACCGTTGGGGCACCACACAAGATTTATCAACAGTCTTTCTCCATTCCCTGTGTCTTTTGTTTTGTTTGGATAGAACCTTTTTCAATGACAGGCCGTCCATTCTTATGTTTTCTTTCCATCGCTTTATCTGTCTGCCTCTTCTTTTTCCTGGTACTGTTCCCTGGAGAAAGGTCTTTGCAAGCCTCGAAGACCTTGCTATATGGCCATAGAGTTTTAGTTTCCATTTTTTTACAATAGTTAAAAGGTTATCGTGGGTCCTGTAGTAACCGTCTCTAGTCTCTTCGTTTGTGATGCGATCCTTAAATGTGATACCTAGGATCCTTCTGTAGCATCTCACTTCCACTGCTAGGATCCTCATCTCTAGCTCTACAGTCAGAGTCCAAGACTCACAAGCATATAAGAATGTGGCCATGACCAGGGAGCGCATTAGTCTGACTTTGATGTCGAAGGCTATACCTTTGTCTTTACATATTGTTTTGAGTTACGCCAGTGCTGCTGTAATCAGATAATCATCTTGGCTAACTAACATTTAAAAAATGGGCCCTTTACACATAGATCATCAGGAAGTCTCGTTTTTTGGATAATAGGAGTGTATCATAATCATGGGGTAGAAGAGTTAGTTAACTTCTGCTATGATTAATGCAATGGAGCTTCTTTGTGCTTAGTGAAATATATTATGATGTGGAACATGGGCGTAGCCAAGGCCCCTCCCCCTGAAATGAAATCCTCCCCCCCCGCAGGGGGGAGTCGGAGTTAAGTGACTGATCTATTGCTTTAATTTTGTTTATTATAGGTGAAATTTTAATACTAAACCATCACTTGCCCTAGCACAGCCAAGGGGGTTTGAGTTTAAAACCACATATGACATATGGAACTTACTGTATCATACAAACGATTGAGAACTCTAGGCACAGTAGCGAACAGTGTGGGTCTGAGTGTCATCAGGTCGTCAGTCAGCAGCCGGATGTCACGGCTGTAGTAGCCAATCTGACCACCACACATGAACATTAGAATCTGAGAAAGTCACAGTTTGGCACGATGGGTTAAATGCCCAAAGTATACTTTTATTTCTCAACAAATACATCACCATTAGTTGACTATGAAAATAATTACTTGATAATTTAATTTTCTTAGCATTAAAAGTTTCTTTAGAATATTTCTAGATTTAAATTCAATTAAATGAAGTATTGCGATAAAGGATAATATCGCTACTGTTTAAATAATATTCTCACTTTTACTTAAAATTGGTCTAACTATTGGACGAAAGAAACTCTGAATATCGACTATCTTGGACTAAAGAAACTCTGAATATCGACTATCTTGGACCAAAGAAACTCTGAATATCGACTATCTTGGACCAAAGAAACTCTGAATATCGACTATCTTGGACCAAAGAAACTCTGAGTATCGACTATCTTGCACCAAAGAAACTCTGAGTATCGACTATCTTCATTTATGCATCATGTTTCAGCATTCTCGTATTGTCACCATCTCTCTTCATATAGTGTGATCTAGAACTATGTCTTCCCAGTATTAGTAGAGATGGCAACCAAGAAAGCTATGGATAGTGAAAAAATGCATTGGCTTCAACTCTGACAGAAAAACGTGCCAAAGTAAAAATGGTTAGTTCCTCTATCACCAAAACGAATGCCACATTATACTGCGTTTTATGTGATCAAGATTGTTTTTCCATAATAGAGGTCCGCGAGATAAACCAAGACCACTCGTTATATTAGGCCTATACAGTGACTTGCAACTTCACAACATGTGGGCAGAGGGAGACCAATGGCTCGTTGTCACGTTGTACGGACCTGTGACGGGGAAACGAGCTATTGGTCTCCATTGCCCGCAGGTTGCGACCTTGCAGGTCAGTGTTCAGGCCTTCTGTGACTATTGGTGCCGGATGAACTGCAGTCCATAGTTGTTCTACAACCGAAGAAGACCTACCATAGTCTACACCCAAAATGTCACTAATCAAAGTGTATAACTCAGAGGTTCTCAACATTTGTTTAATTTGAGGCCATAGTTTGGGAATCCCATGTATAACTGACTAAACCATACTCACGTGACAAGCTCTGTCAAAGTTGTGGGCCAGTGGTAAATAAGACAAGTAGACGTCATCACAATGACCTTCAAAGGTAGGCTGAAGAGAAACAGATAACAAAAAAAAAAGTTATTTTAAAAAAAATCCACTCCTCCATAATGCACCTGGCGCTGGTCTGGAATTTCTCATTCCATTTATTTCTTGTCACCTGTCAATATTTCCACTGAGCGTGCACACTCAAGGTCATCTATGGGTCCTGGTGCACAGATCTAGTTATTTAAATCTTTTCTGAATACCAAGAAGCATTTGAGCCGAGTTCGGGAATACCCGCTGAAATCGTGTTCAAAATAGCATACTTAAATTTTAAGGCGATATTTAAAAAGAAATTAAAACGGACAAATCAATATTTGTACTATGTAGCAAACGCGCTAATATTTTGTTCCCAAAGATATACATAAACTGTCAAAGTTCAAGAAAAATCAATAGCCGTTCAGTGTTCAGACTACAGTTTCAACGCATAGAGTTTGCAAGCTAATAAGAGGGATGGTAAAGAAGAAATAAAACGGGTACAATCTGATACATAATAGACATAGGTACTGGGACATTCACAGACGTTTTGATACACTCACATCCAAACACATTGATGTGATGACACACTAGCATACAAACACATGTGCTAATACATTGATATGATGGCACATACACATCTAAGGTGACCAGACGTCCCAGCTTAATCGGGACAGTCCCACTTTGAACAGTCTGTCACGCTTTTCATAAAAAGTCCGGGCGGGACGGCCAATGTCCCGCTTTCATACAAAACGTCGATCAATGTCTGGCTTTTATTTTAAAATGCTTCTTAATCTTTTGACTAATAACTTAAAATACCGCATTGGGGGCGTTTCCTTCTTGATCCGTTCATGAGCTCGAAGTTATTCTCGAAGAAAAAGAGCAGAAAAGTAGAAAGACCACCAGAAAGACCACCTAAAAGACCACCAGGAAGACTACCAGAAAGACCAAACGTGTTAGCGGTCTGTACTTTTACAATATCTCCTGCCTGATGTGGATCTAGCAAGATCTCGTTACTTTAAATTGAAAGCGAGCTTAAATTAAACGTTATCAGTTTTCATGTTTGCTACTCTCCGTTTTGTTGTACTGTTTAGTCTTGAAATACAAAACCTCAGTTACATCAAAGAACAGGACTCATAGATCTGAGTTTTATTACTGCAAAATGGTAAAACACATTTTTGGTCGTGTAATATTTTAACCTCGTAGATCCAAATAAATGAGTCTTTGACCTTTTTACTTAGCTAAACTCTTTAGTCCAAGTCTCTAAATTAACCTTCCAATTACTGCAACATTTCTTTTTTTCTTTTAAAATGTACATCTAGTCACTGAAATAAAAGTTTACTTTTAGTACTCAAACATTGGAGAGCTCTACGAACTACTTCTTTCAATTTGTTTATGTTTTACTCTTTGATACTTTGACTTACTAGATTCGGTCGTCCTAAAAAAGATGACTACGCCTTAAAATAAAACTCCTACAGGACTGCAAGAGAGTGGGCAGGGTTATGACTATACGCCATAAAATAAAACTCCTACAGGACTGCAAGAGAGTTAAGTGGGCAGGGTTAGAACTCTAGTCCTTAAAATAAAACTCCTACAGGACTGCAAGAGAGTGGGCAGGGCTAGAACTCTGACCCATCGAAATGACAGTCAGAAGCTGCGAGGATCATACATACGAAATCAACGTTGTAAATCACTTGTTTGTCAAATGTAAAATGTTTACAAGTTTCAAGATAATCTACTTCCGAGTCTAAACACCCCGCAGGACGACGGGTATGGAAGCGGGCAGGGTATGACAGTCCAGCGTGCATACTGCACGACCAGGTAGCCACCCAGTTGTAATTTAACTGACTTTAATTATTCTCTAATCTTAAGATAAGATTGCTTACCTTAGACTGAAGCAACATACTTTGAACCATGGCCAGAAACCCGTAATGAGTAAGAACAACTCCTTTTGGGTCACCTAACAAAAGAAGAAACATTCTGGGTTCAAGGCCATTTCTGCTATCTCATTTTATAATTCTTTTTTTTTTCTTTTCAGTCACTTTAAAATTAAATACATGTGAAAATATTTTTATTGATCTTTTGATTGAAATGCTAAATTTTTCAAAATCTATATAATGACAAATTGGAACTAGAAGGTTTGCAACCAAAGTCTGCTGATGAAATAAAATGTCTGTCCTACTGATGAAATAAAAAGCCTGTCCCACTGATGAAATAAAATGTCTGTCCCACTGGTGAAATAAAATGCCTGTCCCACTGATGAAATAAAATGCCTGTCACACTGATGAAATAAAATGTCTGTCCCACTGATGAAATAAAATGCCTATCCCACTGATGAAATAAAATGTCTGTCCCACTGATGAAATAAAATGTTTGTCCCACTAATGAAATAAAATGTCTGTACAGTACCTGTAGTGCCACTTGTGTAGATGATGGAGTAAATGTCGTCAGGTTTGGGAGGCTGAAAGGAGAGGTAGATGAAACGATGACATGTTTCTTTATTACTTTCGATGACATGTTTCTTTATTACTTTCGATGACATGTTTCTTTATTACTTTCGATGACATGTTTCTTTATTACTTTCGATGACATGTTTCTTTATTACTTTCGATGACATGTTTCTTTATTACTTTCATTGTCTGTCTGAACGTCAAGTTACTGAAGTCAATAAACAACCAGCTCTCCCTCCCCTCTCTCTCTCCCTCTCCTCCCAATCTCTACCTCCCATCCTCTTACTTTCTCTCTTACTTTTCCCCCCACCCCTCTCTCCTTCTTTCTCCTTTCTTCTCTAGGTGATGTGGATTTCCTGCTTAGTTCCTGCATGAGCTTCAATTCATTAAATCAAAATCATTATGTTCGTAGTCAATGAAGTTTACTGTATAAAAAATCTCCTCTTAAAAACCAAGTTTAAATAAATGTCTAAAAATGCACCAATTACCAAAGCAAACGTCAACCAGGAGTTATTGAACTTGTTGTTAATGATAGTATCATTAGTTTTCAGTTTCATTCGGTAGATATCTAAAGTTTTATCCCCAATTAGGAAACAAATAATCATAACCATATTTACTTACAGATAACGGCTGGGGATGAGATCTTCCAATTTCCTGAAAGTTCAAACAGATTGTAAGAATTATTATTATTATTATGTTAAAAACGAACGAGTATTCATTCTCTGGCGCTGCCAGGGTCAAGTTTTGTTAAAGGGAAACAAAATTCATCGTAGCCCCTTTAACAGTTACCACTGAGGAATTCTCTGGTGATGTGGCAGGTCTGCAGTAGTACCACCCTCTGACAGGCAATTAGAATGTTCCTAGGAATGCCAAGGGCCTTGAAGGTATCTCTGAGGTCAGTTGTTATTACCCCCTCGGTTGATATAACAATGGGGTATATTGTTGTTTTAGATAACTTCCATAGACACTTAATCTCCAAGCCTAGGTTCCCATATTTTCTTTGTTTTTCTATCTCAGTTTTTTTTTAAATTATGAGACAGTGGTACGGCGATGTCAATAATGGTAGCGGCTTTTTCTTTTTTATCGATGAGTAGCAGATCAGGGCGATTAAAATCTACCGTTTTGTCGGTCAAGTTTCCATCAAGTTTGAATGTTGAAGGCTAGTGCTGTGAATTGTGGCTATCTAGAATAATGAGCATGTACTTCAGCAGCCACTGACATGATTTTTTTATTTACCATAAATTTCATAGCACATGTAAATACAGACGGTGAACCTCGACGCTTTTAATAATTATAAAAGATATAAATCTAGATTTTGTATATTAAGCCAATTGATTAATTTAGCAATAATGCTTTTTAGTTAAGTTTCAACAAAATGTTTATTTTTACCCATGAGCATAGCACGTAGATTTGGATGTCTAGATGACGCTCACTCACTCCATCCTAATAGATCTACAGATCTAGTACATTTGTTACACGTTGTAGTAATAATAATACATCAGTAGACAGGAATTAGCTTCTGACATAACGCAGGTCTTGCCTTTTCCGTTGGGCGCCACTTGTTATTATTATTATTATTCACTAATGTTTTTAACAAATGTGTCTATTGAAATATAGGTCTGAGTCCCAATAGATATTTAATGTGTCTCTTGTCTGTTTTTTTTAATTGCAGACGTTCATTTAAAGATTTAAAGAAAATTGTTACGCCCTACGTCCCCAAAAAAATACATGACGTACACGCCCATGTAGCCACTCTACAGAGGATTATTTCTTGCATTGGCTAGAATAGGACTTAGGGCATGTGACTAGATTTGGACTTAGGACATACGACTAGATTTGGACTTATGGCATGTGACTAGATTAAGACTTAGGGCATACGACTAGATTAGGACTTAGGGCATACGACTAGATTAGGACTTAGGGCATACGACTAGATTAGGACTTAGAGCTTGTGACTAGATTAGGACTTAGAGCTTGTGACTAGAGTAGGACTTAGAGCTTGTGACTAGATTAGGACTTAGGACATGCGACTAGATTAGGAAATGTGGCTAAATAAGGAAAAGGACATATGGCTAAATTAGGACATGTTGCTAAATTACGACTAGGGCATGTGACTAATTAGGCCATGCTGCTAAATTAGGAATAAGGACAATTGAGTAGATTAGGACTTAGGACATGTGATTAAATTAGGATTTAGAATATGCTTATAGAACAGCTCACAAGGGTCGGCCCTAACAATTGAAGGGCCCTATGCGAAACGGATTGCACTGGGCCCAGTCTGGGTAGTGATAAGCATAATGTCAAAATTTAATTTTTGTATTAGAAAATACATTCGTCTTTGTAATTTTTACTAAATGAAAGCTGAAAATGACTTTTTTTTTATCGCGCGTAAGATTGGCACCCCAAAAATGGCAATTTTGTCTATTTTTCAGTAGATTTTAATGGGTTTCAAAGAAGATTTTAATAATTCTGGATATTTCCAGGACCTTTATATATATATATTGCAATTACAGGAGATTTCTAGTAGGTCTTAGAAAATCAGGAGGCCGCGGAAACCCTGTTATTATATATAAGTTATAATGGTTTAATTTAATCAATTACATCTAGAATTATCGCGGGACCTATGAAAATGCAGGGTCCACTGCGACTGCATAGGCCCAGCAGCTCACCATTACAGCTTTAGTCATAGACTATGAGATTTGAGATTTAAGATAAGGAAATTAAAAGACAATGAAATGAGCCTAGGCTCTGGAAACGGGATAATTCGTCTTTGACAGACATGTAAAAATAATGTATTTTTGGTCCAGTTCTGGACTACTTACCAGGACATCTGTGAACCTTAAGATTTCAATGCTCAACTCCTCCACCTGTTTCTTGATTTCGCCAGACAAGTCTTCTATCATGATAATCCTCTTCAGAGTCGGCAGGGATTTTTTCATTTGGGCCAACATCCGCACCCTGTCTTCAGTGTCCACGACCACCACTTCAATCTCACCTGTAAGACAACAAGTTCCAAGAAATAGTTCAGAATGTCATTGAGAGATCCGAAAACAAAAAGTGCAAAAATATGATCAAATATATCGATCTAGTTTGTTCTGTGTCTAGTAGCTCATTTTTACGACCACTGTCTCACTATTTGGGAATGAAATATTTGGGATAGATGACTGAGTCGCAATGTTATTTAATGTGTAAGGTAGATACATGTTATGGGGAAAAAATGAAAGTAGGCCATCAGGATTAAAGTGTTGAAATATGTTTAGAAATACAAGAAACGTTTGCTAAATCAGAAGTAAGCAACTGTTTACATTAACAGAGTTAGTAAAATTTAAAAAAAATTGTCAGTCAATTAAATTATAATTTTATATAGCCCTACTTTCATGCTTATAGCACAGGGGTGGGCAAATTACGGCCTAGCCCGCCGAAGTGTTTTGTGCGGCCCGCCGACACCTATAGAAATCAGGTGTTCCCACGGTATATACATATAAAAATGCAAATATATTTAAAAAAATATTTATATAAATTACTGAAACTGTTTCATTATAAAAGTTCTAAGTAAACGAAGATTATGCTTATTGACTATACATCAATACACTCGATTCAAGACACAATCTCTGAGTGTTGGGTAGACTTGGAACAAGATGGCAAGTGTAACAACTGATGGAGCTCGATCTTTAACTGAGAAAAATTGTTTTAAATAAAAAAAATATCCCAACCATAAACTCTAAACAGGAAAGTTTGCACAAAGGTGCATACAATTTCTTCCTTAATCTGCGGATGAAATCCATATAATCAAACTTATAAGAGCTAGGGGTATTAACCATGGGTAGTTCCGAATTATGAACAAAATAATCCAATGTATCGCTAGCTTAGCTTGGGAAAGGCAAATGAGAAGAATATAAAATCTCAAGAAAGAAATTGTTATGTTACTTGAAGGACATTGACTGTGACATTGTTACCAATATTTCTAATGAAGAGTGGAAGACAGATTTCATGTTTTTTATAATTGCTATTGCAATGGCTTGTTTACATATGAAATATGTAAAATCCCTTCATACAAGGCTTTCCCATTTCTACAGGCAAGCAAAAGAAAATAGTTTTGTCATTTTCCTTTGCTGAAAGGTGAAACTATTTTTAGTGAAATAATTAAAAGTACAACACTTATTAAGATTTCTTAATTGTGCAATTTATAATAGCAAATTTTAAGACGTCAAGAACCAGTTTTCAATACCATCAGCTCACCATTTATCGCAGAAGCTGATTCATCTCCAGAGGACATAACTCCAAGCAAAGTGAAGTTACTGTCAGTACTACCACGGGAATCTTTTAGGTGCCAGAAGCTGTATTTCCACACTTTAAAAAACCTTGCTGCTGTTCACACTATTTGTGTACACATACATCTGTTCTTCCTCTTCTTCATTCTCATTTTACATGTTGGAGGGTTTAGATCAGTAATTTTATATCTGAGATGAACCGCGCAGTGTTTTCCAGATCAGGCAGTTCTCCGTATACTTTGGAGAGTCTTGTTCGGGTCTCCTGATTTAGTATGCACCATTGAAGGACATGGTCAGCATTCTCTAGTGATGCTCCACAAGGGTACGTTTCGCTCGTTCCGACATTTAACTTCCGGAACATATATTATTGTCTCATTTAGTGAGAAAACATTTTTTTTTTGTGCAAACTAAACAAGTATAATCACTGGTCAATGTTGACTGACTGTAATTTGACAGCAGTCACAGGGGTAACAACTAGTAAGATAGTTTACAGTTCCGGAACATTATGCACGAGTGTAAAAAGTAAAATACTGCACATTAAGTACAAATGTATATTTGTGGGGATATTGTGATATAAAAAGACAACAGCAAATTTTAAAAATCGTAAAGTTGGTTAACAAAATTCTTGTTGTAATTTTTCAAAATGGAGTGTTTCGGAAAAAAAAGAAAGAAAGAAACGTGAATCTAATACAGTGTAAATATGAATTAAAAGACATTCTACACAGTTAGATAGCGTTTCTTTTTAAGACATATACATATATGCGGCCCGCCATTCCCAAACTTTTTTTTAATGCGGCCCGCGATACAAAAAGGTTGCCCACCCCTGTTATAGCATGATCAGAGCGCTACGGTCCAATCTCGTTTGTGGACTTGTGGAAAGGGGTATCTCGGAGAAGGTTTTCCGTGCTGCCTTTAGGGGCTCAGTAAACACTACTCTGCTCGAGTCGGGTGTCGAACCTCGAGTTCCCTTCATATGTAGCCAAGACTAGTTTTAGCCTCTAGACCACGCTTCCCATTATTGCAAAGATAACAAAAGGGACAGAACTGATGAGATTTAGATTTGAGTACTAGAGACTAGTGGCGTCACTGGGGTGGTTTGGAAGGTGTCGGCCTCACGGGTGACACCCACCCTAGTGACGCCACCGCTAGAGACGCTTATATATCATGTTTTCCGAAAATTTATTTCACTTGCATTTTATTCTTTACTTTGTCGGAGTCTTTGTTCTTTAACTTAAGCTCTGTTCTTTAACTTAAGCTCTGTTCTTTAACTTAAGCTCTGTTGCTTGCTCTGTTGTTCTCTGCAAGCTCTAAAAATGTTGTCAGGTCTAAATTTATTTTGTTTTGTCATTTTTTCTCAATCCTTACAAATCGATTGTCTTCATTCGCATCACGAAGCTCAATTTAGATTTGGTTCCTCGTTTCTTACCTTGGCAATTACAGAAACGTATCTGGATAGTTTAGGCACTCGTTTACAGATTTGTATACCAACGTCCAAGGTATGTAGGCATTTAAGTCAAAATTAATGACCCAACGCTAAAACTACTCACATTGTTTGATGATATACTGACAAGCGTCCTTGCCTAGTGTGTCGTAGAGAGGGACTGGTACCATGGAGTAGTAATGTGACCCATAGTCAGCGATGGTCCACTGGAATATATTTGAAAGACAGAACAAAAAAAGTTTCAAAGCAAGTCTCTACTGAATCAGAGAATAACGCTAAATTTTTCATTCAGCGGCGTTTACTTTATAAAAGATTAAATAGTTGGTAATAATAGCGTAATGGCTTTGGCCATTTTAACTCTTTCTCTCCGTAATTATTTACCACATTCTGGTGGAATCAACGCTGGTATCGTCAGTTAGGAGAAATAGAGTTAATGCTAGTCTCGTTATCAATCCAGTGATCTTCGAAAACAGAAATTTATTTTCGCAAATATATTCTTTAAGCTAATGTATAATGACCTGTTTCAGCTTTATATATATATTTTTTTGAATAGGAAGACATCCATAATAGAGAATGATTGAGTTGCCCACCCAAAGTATCGCCGCTGAATCAAAGAAATGAGAACGACCAAAGAGCTGATCACAGTTGTACCAAAATTAAAAGACTCAAGATTGATAGACCAAAATATCCAGTCTTAAGATATTGTAATAACTTAAGGGAGGCAACTGGACATAATATAGGTGTTTATTTACATGGAGACATGACAAACACATAGGGCATCTGTTTTGAGAACAGCATCTTCATTTCGGTTCTGACTTGGGCGGAAATCGTTTTACTCTTCCTAATGTTGACATCCTTTTTCTGTCTATCTGTAACAATTCGGCTGCCTTGCCTCTGAGTGCCAACACCAGACCAGTTGCATTCTCTGCCTTAGTATTCCATCTGTTGACTTCGGCAGCTGCTTCAAACGGCAATCGGTAAACCGACCAAGAAACAGAACCATCAAACACCGGCGGTTTAGTCTTCCCAGTCATTTCATTCACAGTGGCCCCAGCATCTTGTCTCTTTTCCAGCTCCGCCTTCATTTTACTACGTAGTAGTTGCATTTTAGAATTGAAATCCTCTACCATTTGGGACCTTAGCTCAGTTACATCATTTCTTAATTGTTGTTTGGAGTCGTCTATATCCTTCTTCAATTCAATCATAAATGATTTTATAGAGTTCACTTCATTACCTATTTCGTTTTTAAGTTCATCCTTTACTGATTTCATGTCTTCCTTCATTGAGTTTCCTATGTCAGTATTTGTTTTGCCTTGTTCTTGTATCATTTTCCAAAGCTCTATCAAACTCATAGGTCTCCGGGTCCTGTTCTTCCTCTATCATGCTTTGCCTAAGACGCTCCATAAGTGCCTCCTTGTTGCCGCTCACCTCAGCTCTCTACCTCTGAGTTCCTGTCTAAGTTCCTGTAATGACAGTTGACTAAATGTTTTCTTAGACGCCATCCAGTATCAAAAGGTTGATCCACTAAAACCAAAACTTATGTTGATTTACCCGAAAATGGAATCGTTCAATGTCTTGTACATAGGCCTTCCTCTCCCCTTTCGTTGAGGATCCCACTTCTGACACCAGAACCAAAATGAAGATGCTGTGCTCAAGGCAGATGTCCTATGTGTTTGTCATGTCCTCATGTAAATAAACACCTATACCTCGTTGAGTTGCCTCCCTTAAGTTATTACATTGGTGTCAGAAGTGGGATTGGGCGACCCAACGGAGGCCTCAGGTAGGAGCTTATTTAAAATGACATCAATGAAATGGCTAGACGAGCGGGAATTGAAGTAGAGCTCGAGTGGCGGTGTCTGAAACGCTTTGAAAGAAATAAGTATTTGTCATGTCTCCATGTAAAAAGACATCTGCCTTGAGAACAGCATCTTCATTTCGGTTCTGACTTAGGAGGAAATCTTTCTTCTCTTCCTAATGTTGACATCCTTTTCTGTCTAGTTTCTAGCAGTGGGCGCCTTCTGAACTTTCTTGAACGGCGGTGTGCATGGCAGGGTTATAACATTATATAAACCAAAATGTCCAGTCTTAAGATGTATAGACTAAAGCGTCTAGTCTTACATCCAAGCTAATATATCTCGTTTTCAGCATTATAGTATTATAATAAACACTCAGACAGATCTGTGTAAATAACACTAATGTATATTACTTGTGGTCTGTTGGTGGCAAATATTCCAATGAATGTGGTATTCTTTGGTTTGCTCCCTTTGTGAATTAAGCCTGCACCGAACTGTTTCACCTGGTCGATAACCTGATTGAAAAAAAAAAGGTTGCATCAAGTTACTGGGGTATTTAAGGTGTTGGAGGTCAAAGAAATGGATGTTAATGCATTTTCAAGGCGATGTATCAAGTCATTGACAAAAATTATACTAAAATACTTTAAAATGTTTTACTGCGGCGGGAATAAGACGCCGAATCATTGGCTTAAATCTGTAAAGTTACATGAAAGTGTAAGGGGAAAGAACTCGACCCAATCGAAACATTCTTGTTTACCGACCCCTGCTTTGCTGAGACAACAGTTTTTGGAAGAGGACTAGATACAGACAGAGGCGACTATTTTGTTTTAGTTTATAGGAAAACGAATGTGTTCATTTTTAATCTTTGTTTCCGTGCAAACAAAATCTACTCCGCTGTAAATGAACTGTGCAGTTACGTCCCCCTGCTGATTGTTAATGTCCTTTAATGCAATGAACATACATGTATTAAATTAGGAAATGACTTTCATTGCTTTACCTCCCTTTTCTTTCCCCCACGAATATAACTCAACACAGAATTATCTACCTTTCAAACATACATATACAAAGTTATAAACACAAGGATTTCGCTTTCGAAAGCAAGAGCAGTGAGAAACTGTTCACACACAAAAAAAATACACGATAATAAGGAGAGTTTGTGTTTGTAACACATAAACTCGGCGTCGGCCCCATGAGGAGGAAGAAGACAAAACAGAAGACCTGTGAATTGACATTAAAGACTAGGACCGTGTTTTTCCTCGTACAGACATCTTGAAAACTGCTGGGGATCGTTTAGAGACTCATTGAGAACTGCTGTGGATTGATTACAGCAGTGATTCCAAAGTGTTTCACATAGACCCCCCACCCCCAGAGGTCTACGACAGTGAAAAGGTGGTCACGATAGTGAATCTCATTTATGCAAGTCATGACCTTAATTTTGATATCCTACTAATAGAATTACCTATTACATTCAAATGATTATAACCTTAGGTAATCCTTTTAATGTAAAGAATTGTTATTTTTAAATTTAATAACTTATTTAAAAAGAAATACTTTGTCTACTGATAACTGATATTAAACATTGCCGTCTAGACAATGCAGTGTTCACTGTTTGAAATTCGGCTTCTTTTCTTCCTTATTGAACATACAATGGATGAGCCGTTTATGCAACAAAGTTATAAGTAAAGATGCTATGAAACCAACTCTGCTGGAGAATCATATGAGATGACGCCACTTGATACAGATTTTTTAAATACTTTCGAAACTCAAAGATAAACTTTAGGACAGACCCACGGAGGACAAAATCTTAGCTGCGACATCACAAAGATGATTTTCAAGCTTCTTACAATATCTGCACCTGCCACGGTTGGGCACTAAGGTGGATTTGAAAACAAAATGTCCTTAGAATGTTGGCAAAACACTGCGTTATATATTTGAGGATTTAACGAAAATGCTTTAATAGCTAACTGGAACATGTCAAGGAGTCTACGAATCAAAATAGTTTGGGAACCACAGGTTTAGAGACTCCTAAAGAACTGATAGGGATCTATTAGAGACTTTTTGTGAACTGCTAGGAATCAAATAGAGACTGCTTGAGAACTGCTGGGAATCAATTACAGACTGCTTGAGAACTACTGGGGATCGATTAAAGACGCCTTGCAAACTGCTTAGGAGCGATTAGAGACGCCCTGAGAACTGCTGGGATCTATTAGAGACTTCTTGAGAACTGCTGGCGATTGCGGAGAACGGCGTAAGGTTATGAAAGAGTAGACATCGGTGCCACAATGACCTTCACGAGGAGGACAGAGGAAGGGGGGTTGACGTTGCAATAAAAAGAGGCCAGAGTTTATGTCAACATGACATCTGTACTTGGCTATGTCATTTTCTTGATCATTTACTAACTGGACTTACCTGTTGATATAACAACCATTCGTACGGTGTGCCTTTGCCCCCTCTAGATCCTAGACAATGTCCATTATCTATAAATACGAAGAATGTAGTTAGTTGTTTTTTTTATTTGACAATAATACATAGGTACATATTTAGGATAAACAAATAGGTACAAATGTTTAGTTTTATATATATATATATATATATATAGGTGTAGAAATGTTTAACTAGGTCACAGCTTCACGGCTGCGTTATTACCTGATGCTTTTTTGCCCAGCTCCAGGACATCACTAACAATTTTCACATTGGGTATTGGAAACTTCCTTTGGAAAAAGTCAGGCGGTTTACTGAGTTTAGAGGCTCTGTGATAAGGCTGCAAGAGATGTCCCCCTTTACATGAGTAGTTTTATAGACACTTCTCTTTATCTTTATATCAATCTAACAATGTATCTATCTACACAGCACTCTCTCTCTCTCTCTCTATCTATCTATCTATATATCAATCCATTTTTTCTGTATCTATCTGTATATCTATATATCTATCTCTAAGTCTGTCTTTCTATACATTTATTTATCAATCTACTCATGTGACTCCATTTCTTGCCTACCTAAAAGTAGATCTTTGCCTGTTTAAGTTCATTTCGTCGCTCTAAGGACACAACATTGCCAGCTTAAGTTCAACGCGCCAGAGTGACGAGCATTGCCAGCTTAAGTTCAACTTGTCGCTCTAAGGACACAACATTGCCAGCTTAAGTTCAACTCGTCGCTCTAAGAACACAACATTGCCAGCTTGCTTAAGTTCAACTTGTCGCTCTAAGGACACAATATTGCCAGCTTAAGTTCAACTCGTCGCTCTAAGAACACAACATTGCCAGCTTGCTTAAGTTCAACTTGTCGCTCTAAGGACACAACATTGCCAGCTTAAGTTCAACTCGTCGCTCTAAGAACACAACATTGCCAGCTTGCTTAAGTTCAACTTGTCGCTCTAAGGACACAACATTGCCAGCTTAAGTTCAACTTGTCGCTCTAAGGACACAACATTGCCAGCTTAAGTTCAACTTGTCGCTCTAAGGCCATAACGTTGCCAGCTTAAGTTCAACTCGTCGCTCTAAGGACCTAACAATTGTCTGACTTATTGTTAAAGGGTTTCCCTTTTTTGTATTTCTAAATACCTCTTTTTAGCTAAGAACTAGTTTACATACCTTCCCATCGATGATCACAGACTGATCGTTCAAATCAATGGATGGTCTAGGCACAGGTGTTTGCCTTGTCCCTGAGAACAGGTAAGCGAAAGTTGCCACTCCTGCTAGAGTGGCCGCCCCTGTTGCTATCAACGCTTTGTTGTGTTGCCATAGGTCCATTAAATCCTCATCCGACATCCCTAGCAAAAAGTCTGTATAGGATGCTGAAACTAGATAGGAAAAGATGACTATTGAGTGCAATCGTAATGACAGCTACTACTAACAGTATTAATTGTTCGTCTTTTTCGTGTTTGTTTTTTTGTGTAGATAGTGAAGGCCTGGTGGCCCAAACGTTCTTTAGTTTCTTCTTTAGTCCAGCAGGGTATCCTATAAGTATGTTTCTTGTATTTTTCTATACAATCGTTCACTCTTGTGGTAGAAAATCTGTAAATATATAGTCTTTTGACCGTAAACCAGTGGTTCCCAAACAGTGTTTCGCGGAATCCTAGTGTTCCGCGAGGCCTGAATAGTTGTTCCAAGAACTACTGGGTTAATGAACTAGTAGGCCATCACGTGATGTAATCTCTCTACACAAAAAAAAAATAAAAAAATAAGCAGTGTTCCGCTAAATACTCAGAATGTGCGAAGTGTTCCGTTAATGAAAAAGTCTGAGAAACACTGTCGTAAAGTATAGTAGGCTTACTATAATTATGTGTTAAAAGTTGCTAAGCGCGTGTTCTAAAAGGGATTATTACAGATAAATAGTGGGCTGTTTGACGAAAACTACTAACTGAACAGTTCATCCTCTAGCGTTTAGCGACTTACTTCATTTTGATAAGTTAAAAAAAAAACATGGATTTTATAAAGTTAGGCGCAAATATAAAAGCCATTCAGGGAATCCTCATGCACTAGAGTTACATCAGTAATGTCCAAAATACGGCCCGCGAGTCATATCCGGCCGGCTTGTTCTGCGACGCTATTCGGCCCCTTTATACTCATAGAGGCTCAGTTTCATAGGATTTGAAGTTTTAAAAATATTTTTGTTACTTTAGCGCCTCCCATGTCAAGACAGTCGGGAATTTACTTAACCCCCAGAACGTAACAAAATATGAGTCTAATAAATATATTGACGAGTTCAAGTTGGTCTTATTGTACCAAATACTGTGTTACTAATGATAAGTATAATTCTAAGTTCGCGACATTTTTTTTTTGTCTGAAGAAAGCTGACATCTTCATGGCCAGAATTTAAGGCTGAAGGCATGTACAGAAATGTCAAACACAATATGTACGCTCCAGACCTCGAACTCTCTTAAGATGGATATGCTTGTATGACCTTTGAACATCACGTGACCAGCTAGGTAATGAGCTAAGCTAAACAATCACAAATAGTTGCCTTTAAAAAAAAAACAAGTATTGATGAAGCTATGCATAGAATGTCATTAGACACTAATTAACAACGGATTGACTTCTTGTAAAGAGAGACATGTTGTAACCTGTCTGCATTGCGTAAATAAATGTTCATTGCAAACATATCTTTATGTAAGAACATAATTTAGCAAGTTTAATATAATTTCCTAGCAATGGAATTGAGATGCTACAGAAAGATCCTAAGTGAAACATACAAAGACAGCATCACAAAGAGATTAGAAACAGGATTATTGCACCGAATAATACACCACGATGACCTACTGTCCAATAACGCAAAACTTAAATTCTAAGGCCATATTGCAAGGTCCTCAGGGCTCTCAAAGAACTTTCTTCAGAGAACAGTACCAGGAAAAAAAAAAAAGGCAGACAAAGAATGTGATTGAAAAACAGCATTAAAGAATGTGCGGGCCTGTCAATGAAAGAGATTCTATCCAAGGCAAAAAGAGAGGAATGGAGAAAGACGGTCATCAGATCTTGTGTGGTGCCCCAACGGACTAACGGATAGGTGGAGGGGTGAAGGTGAAAAGCATAGTAACACACACACAAACGCAATAAGAAAGGGAGATTATGTGAATTACACGGTAATATATTTCCGGTGATTACGAATCAGCCCTACTGACAAATTACATTATGGACAAACTTTTATCGAAATAATTTATGGTGCTGCGAATTAGCATAAACTGTCCTTTTATTTATGTTTGTTTGTTTGTAAACATTGAAATAAGAGATAAATATTGATGCAATGTACATAGTTCTAAGAACAACACAAGTGCAGGTTTATGGATGACCAATGCGAAAACATATTTAACAAAGCTGGCTAGACAGACGGACGGATGAATGAATGAATAGTCATGTGTGTAGCATAACATTTTAAATATTTCCATTTAGACTACACAAAGACATGTCTGAGTAGACCTATGTGTTACAAGACTGGTTCACTCGTTACTGTAACATTTCGTTGCTGTGTGCTTTAAATAAATTTACATATGCATAAACCAAGTGTATAGTTGAGGATTCACACTTAGGGTAAGGGGGTAGTGGGGACTTCACACCACGCCGTAACACTCTCCTTGTCATTTTGGTTGTTTCTTCTCCCCTTCACTTTCGGCTCATTCATTACGTCACCTTAGACATTGAAGAGACATTCAGTCTACAATCCACGAACAGTCAAAACGTTTGCTACTTTCTGATTTCTAGCAATATGCATTGTAGGCTATTTAACTTCTCTCTTCCATAACAGCCACCACAGTTTTCTCTTTCCCATAACAGCCGCCACAGATAATTTTCGTTGTTTATTGTGTTGGTGGCACTCAGTGCATCAATTATCAAATTTGAGGGTTAATTAATAATCGAAGTAAAGATTGATAGCAATAGTGGCTAGGATAGAGAGAGAGAAAGAGCAAGAGAGAGAGAGAATAAGAAAAATAGAGAGAAAGAGAAAGACAGAGACAGAGAGAGAAGGAGAAAGAGCGAGAGAAAGCGAGAGAGAGAAACAGAAAGAGAGAAAGAGAGAGATAAAGGAAGAGAGAGAGAGAAGATAGAAAGAGAACGAGAAGTACATGAGAGAAAGCGAGAAAAGAAAAAGAGAAAGAAAGAGATAATTAAATATTCTTTTATAAAAAGCAAAACTATAGTTATATGAATGTATAGAGAAAAAAAAAACATCACTCAAAACAAACAACTTACTGAATGTTAAGGCATGTTCAACACCCACTTAGCGAGGCCAAGGTCTACACATATGTAGAATCAATGGGTCACGTGACGGCATTCATGCGTTCAATGTCGCTTCACAAACCCACACACTCAGACAGTAACATGAAAACATCTTACTACGCCAGTTACCTCCCCCCTTTAAAGCTCGCAATTTGCATACACATTGAACTTTGCGACAAATGAAAATGTTCCTGTGAAACAATCTATTCAGTCTTCCACGTCGACGTTTGAATCAAGTGTCTGTCTAGTATTATATCGACTATTTAATGTTCTTTCTTTTATTTTGTAAGAGTGTTTATTTTACTCGGTGGCGTAGCAAAAGTTGGTGCGGAAGGTGCGGACCGGGCAACAGGTGGTGAGTGGCTTCAGAATTCGCAAAAGTATTAAACACTAGATCGAATGCGTTGTAACGCCAGAAGAGAAGCCGTCAAGATGGAAGTTTAAATTTTGAAAAAAATTTAGAAACTTACTAGAAATACATGTAAAAATGGGTTACTGAATCTGAAACAGGTTCATTATTATTAGCTAACCAGTTCTTTGAGTATCCTGTATTTCATAGAAGCTAACGATTGAATTGTCAATCCGAGATGGCAAACTACAACTGAAAACAAGACTTCTTAGCTAGAGCTGCAAAGATGAAAGAACATATCTGAAAAGAACATATATGAGAAGAACATATCTAAAAAGAACATATCTAAAAAGAACATATCTGAAAAGAACATATCTGAAAAGAAAATATCTAAAAAGAACATATCAGAAAATAACATATCAGAAACAAATTTAAAAAGTTAGAGAGCAGTTCAAAGTCTCAAAAATATATTAGACACATTAAGGTGCAGATATCGTATCCCTATTCAAGAAGGGATTTCAAAGAAAAAAAAAATCACCGTTTGGGTCCGGTTTTTGTGATTTTACCATCACAAAAGAGATACAAGGCACCGATCGCAAAGACAAACAGACACAAACACTCTTTTGTTCCCATGGCAATCAAATCATTAAATAGAAACTATCTGGTACAAACTTTGTCACATGTAAATTATGAGTGAGTCAGGTGTGAATGTATATTTTTTTTCTAGTTACAATGTTTTTTGTTTGGTGTAAAGCACAAATTGTAAGACAAATTTCTTTACGGACAATAAAGATTATTATTATGATTATTCTTGGACCCGATCGCCAAAGAATTAATAGCATTGAACAGGTTTATGATGTAGCATTTCAATAGGCCTTTTCGTAGGCCTTTTTTTTGTTGCTTTATTGTCGCCTTCGCCACAATTGAATGACAGGAAGAAATAAGTACACTTAGGGAACTTGACTGTCTGGAGCCTTGACTCTAGTCTAATGACCTTGACTCTCATGGACCTCGACACTAGTCTTAGAGATCTTGTCTCTAGTCTTAGAGACTTTGACTCTAGTCTTAGGGATCTTGACTCATAGGGATCTTGACTTCAGTCCAAAGAATCCTGATAAAACGATTTTTTTCTTGAACGGAAAAAGCTTCCACGAATTGTCGCAGTTTCTTTAGAAACCTGTAAATCTCTCTATTAGAGATTGTCGTCTTTTTTTATTCACATATCTATATGTATAATTCTCTTCGTGGCCCAACCATGCGGGACACTGCGAAGAAAAGTCATGGAAAGAAAACTGTAATCTTTGCAAGTCGGACTAGAGCTACCCCACTTAACTTTGGAGGTGACAGAGAGCGAGGCTCAGAAAAAAAAAGAGGGGTGGGGCATATGTTACGCCGCGGGTCGGCTGTTTTTTTTTATAAGTGGACTAAATGTGGCAACATATGGACACAGTTTTTCCAAACTAGACTTGAAGGGCTAATCTATATTTGCTACTAACGATGACAAATTTGTGGATAACTAACGAATAAGAAAAAATATCTCGATAAGTTCATTGATTGGTTCTGTAAATTAGAAAGCACATTAGATTCATTTCTAGTGTCTTTTTTCAAACTTGATTCTGCAAATACAGAAGGAAAAAAAAATCGGTTCAGTTTTTTTGTTGTTTTTTACAGCACCAGCCATCATGCTCCCTCGTTACGCCACTGGTTTTACTGTCTCACTGAAATTTCTTTTATTTATCACAACCCTGCTTACATTTCATTCTATCATTGTTTTATCTTAAATATTTTGTCATGTGAACAGGGGCGGTATAAGTAGACAATATCGTTTCCGTGTTTACAGCTTTATCGAGCGTCAAACTAGATATTTTTAAGCTAATCTATCTTTGTTGTTTTAGGAAGTTAGATTCTTTAAAGATATATTTTGTAATTGCATTTTCCTATGCATATCGGATAACTTTAGTGGATGCTTAAATATTTATATGTATTACTTTGATAATAAAGTTTGTTGTTTAATAATAATAAGACTACGAAGTGCCACCTGCGACCTACATATTTTGCCTCACTCAGCGCAGACAACCGTTATTCGTCGGTGGTCGATTTGGGTTCTCTTTTCGCTACGTCTGCTCTCGGCAGTGGATTTTCTTTTATCTCCAATTTGTATCCCTCTACCTTTGTAAGAAATCCCCAGCTGTCTCATTCGCAAGCCGTCTGCTGTCAGGCGCTCTCTTCTATGTCAGTTAAAGCAAGTCGGCTCCTAAGCTGTTCTTTAAAGCGTTTCCAGGGGACACCTCTGTTTCGCCGACCCTAACCCAGCTCGCCAAAATGGCATACGGGATACATGCCCTCCCCTACGCAACTGCCGAACTATGAGCAGTGCCTCAATACTGTAATTTTGTAGAGCATCGCTATTTGTAGTGCGGTCTTGGCGTTGTATGTCCATGATGGAGCGCAGCCATCTTTGGTGAAAGTGTTGTTTTCTATATAGTCCCCATGTCTCGGATCCATATAAGAGGGAACCAGCAATAGATACATGCTAAACACAACAGTGATACTTTTAGTCTATCTAATTCTTCATCCATGAAACAATAATTCTGTTAGAGAGAATATGCAATCAGATTCTTAGTTGCAGCCATACATTTGATTCTTATGATATGGCATGGATACTAACTGGTTTGCACTTACACTACTTATATATAAGACACAATTGACAGATTTGAGGTGACAAACTTTTAGACTAAACATTTTCAAATATTTTGTTGCCGATGGGTGATAATTACGGGCAGAGCAAGATCATTCAAACAATCAATACTCCCTTATGACATGAAAAGTCTAATTATAAGTTGAAGATTTATTTTTATGAAAAAATTTTGCATATATAGTGTAGTCACGCAAAATGCTTTCTAAAAAAAAAGTCAATAACTTCAAAACTATAAGAAGCCTCTAGCTATTCGCCAATAAAACAAAACTTTTCTTACAATGCATTACTTATAGTGGACTGATATGAACTATAAACAAAAGATCAGTTCGCTGGAGATTTCAGGCTACACTTTTTTATTATTTAACAGGCCAATTTTACATCTCGGTTTGAAAAAAAAAAAGCTCAAATAATTCACCAGAATTTGAACTCCGGAGCTCTGGCATGCAATCAAGCGCTCTGTCTTACGCCCACCTCACCGAAGTAATAGAAAATATAAACCCGTTGGTTAATTCTTATAGATAGTCACTGCCTTTCAGGATAAGTATCACAGTTCTAACTTTGGTTGTGTGGAGATACAACCAACTTCAATGTCCTATACAACACACAAAGCAAAGTACCGAAGTTATAAGTAAATCCCTACCTGCACTTTGGAATGTTTTCTAGGTAGTGACTGCCTCGCACGCACTTTACAAGTCAATAAAGCAGTCACTGACATATATCTTATCACTGGACTTCATATCCAACGATAACACCTTACGCTGTGTTGTTTTTTTTTAAATGTCATACGGCCACCTCTTCATTCACTATCACTAAACACGAGACAGTGGCCACTCCAGGGCCAAAGTTTTGGTCTACAGCTCACATGTGCAGACAATACGAATTTATCAGTTACACATCAGTGCACATAGCATCACGCTGAAGCCTATCTGACTTTTAAATTTATAATCAGTGAATTTGGTGCTAAAAATAAGGAGCTGACATAGGCCTACATAGCTAAGAAGAACACAAAGGAAGTTAGCGATTTTTTTTGGGCATGTTTTTATGGAGGGAAAAGGAATGATCGTTTGCTTTGAAATAACTTCCTGTTTCTTAATGCTGTAGTAATTAGGAAAAAATTCATTTTAATGTCACTTTTTATAAGTTTTTCTGTCTTATTTCCGGGTTCTTCACCATTTGAATATTTAAAAAGTCTACAAACAAAAGCTTCCAACCCTTGCACTAAGTTATCCGACCCAGTTTAGAAGTAGCCACTTAAGTTAAACCAATCTGATTGGACACGCGCCAGGCAGACGTCAAAATCTGGTTCAAATTTTAATTGCCTATATTTGTATTTACATCAACGACTTTTCGTGTTGCACGGCTCGTATTAAATGTCGGTCTTTGCATGCCAGATGTGTATTTAACTTATGATGGTAACATACTGTTTATAGACATTGGTTCCATTTAGTTTTAGTGAAATATAGAGCCCATTGTATATTAACTGTCAATAAAGATAAGTTGTATGTCTTGTTTCTATGATGTTAATATACAGCCTTAACCTTGTATGCAAATAGGTCATGTGTCTTCTTTTCTTACAAAGCTTACATCAACTCACTCTGTCTGTCTGTTCAACTCACTCTGTCTGTCTGATCAACTCACTATGTCTGTCTGATCAACTCACTCTGTCTGTCTGATCAACTCACTCTGTCTGTCTGATCAACTCACTATGTCTGTCTGATCAACTCACTCTGTCTGTCTGATCAACTCACTCTGTCTGTCTGATCAACTCACTCTGTCTGTCTGATCAACTCACTCTGTCTGTCTGATCAACTCACTCTGTCTGTCTGATCAACTCGGTCTGTCTGTCTGGTTCAAAATTTGAACAAGTTGTTTTTACCACTTCCCATTCTCGGATAAAAAAAAATTTGACTTTGCACAATTGTTCATTCTTCCTATTAAAAAACGAATCAACAATATAAAAAAAATTACTTTAATAGTGGTTTAAAATTAATTTTGTTTTGATATCGAAAATGTTTGGTTGTCACACCATAATTAATTTTTCAAAGGGTGATAATTTTCCATCTTCTTGTTACTGCAGTAAACCTCAAGACCAGTGTTTCCCAAACTGTGTTCCGCAGAACCCTAGTGTTCCACGAGCCCTAAATAGGTGTTTCACGACCTACTGGAATAATTAACCAGAAAGACAACACGTGAATTAATTTTATTTCAAAAAAAAAAAAATAAACCAAGTATTCCGATAAATACTCAGAATGTGCAAAGTGTTCCGTTAAGGAAAAAGTTTGGAAACCACTGCCCTAGACCCGGGGTCGGCAACCTGCGGCTCGCGAGCCACATGCGGCTCTTTGGATGTGAAGCTGCGGCTCTTTAGTTCCATACGCAAATATTATTTATTTTGTCGAAACATTTTAAAAAAATAAATCTGAATCTTTTAACGAAGAATAGGCTCCGATTCTATCTCTCAGCCTTATACCACCCCCACCTCCCATTACACGCGTCGTCAGTGTCGTCAGTAGCTCTCAAATGACGCCATGGTCGGATGTTTCTATGTAGGTTTTAATTCGCTTTCGACGCAAGACGAAACAGCATCTTCACTACATGCTTTGGCTGTGACTTATAGTTTGTTGTTTCAAGTAAATGAGTTATAAGCGAATGATCTTCTCAAAGCTAGAAGCAATCAACTAGTAATGCTAATCTGGCAAGCTTCGTGGTACCAATAGAAATTGTACAAAAAGGCAAACCATTTTCAGATGGTGAGTATGTCAAAGACTGCTTTCTACGTGCATCTGAAGAACTGTTTCGTGATTTCAAAAAAACAACAAAAAACAGAAACCTTGAAAAAAAAATCAAAGATATGCCACTACCCGCTAAAACAGTACAAGATAGAATAGCTAAAATATCTTCAAATGTAACATATTTCCAGGTGGAAGATATTCAACTTTCTTCTGCCTTATCAATTGCTAGTCTTGCGGCATAAAAGGCATGGCACAAGTTGCCCATTTTGTCTGGTATATGTCTTCCCAAGGTCCAAAAGAAGATCTTCCAGGATTGCTACTCTCATGACAAACTAGAGGGCAAGATAGAGCAAATGCCGTGCAGAAATGCCTTGAAGACAATAAGATTGAGTAAAATAAAATCGTTTAAACAGCAACTGATGGAGCCAGAAGTGTGACAGGAAAAATTAAGGAGCCACAACGATTCTTCGAGCCTAATAAACCACCAAATTCTTACATGTTTCATACACCAAGAAGCGCTTTGTGCCCAAACATTTATGGCAGAAATAGTTGAAGTCATACATTTGATAATCAAGATTGTAAACATCCACTTATCAAAAGCACTCTACCATCTTCAGTTTACTGAACTCTTTAACGAGATGGAGATACAGTATTCCTACATCCTTCTTTACAATGAAGTGCGATGGCTTGAAACGTTTTGCTTTGTGCTTGAATTAAATAAATACATTCCTAAATGAAAAAAGCAATGATCACCCTAAATAAGAGAACGATAAATGGTCGCAAAAATTGTACTTTATGGTGAATATAACAGCGAAAGTAAATGAGCTGAATCTAAAACTGCAAGGAAAGTAAAACCCAGCCTATGTTTTGGTAGAAGAATTAGTTTATTTTGAAAAAAAAAATATGCACTTACTTCATTTTAAATGTCTAAAGCAGTATCGAGATAAAACCAGTGCAAATATTGACACAAATTACTTCAGCACAGTTATAAAAGAAATCAAAAAAGATTTTCTTGACAGATTTGAGTAGTTCAACAAAACTATTCTAGCATTCCTAATAAATCCTCTCAACACAAATCGTAACGTAATCCACATTCAACCATTTGAAATTAATACTGGATCGCTAGAAATTCAATTGGTCGATTTAGAAACTAAAGATTTGTGGAGTTGAAAATTTACAGAGTCAAAAAGCAAGTTGAAAAAGTTGGAGGTCCAGAAATATATGTACATTACGCAACAAATTATTATTATAGTTTTTATATAGCGCTACTTTCATGCTTATAGCATGCTCAGAGCGCTTTTGGTCCAATCTCTTTTGTGGACCAGTTAGGGGGGGGGGGGTTAATAGGAGTTGGTTTTCCGTGCTGCCTTTAGGCGCTCAGTAAACACAACTCTGCCCGAGTCGGGTGTCGAACCTCGAGTCCCCTTCTAGGTAGCCAAGCCAAGTTCAAGCGCATCACCTCTCGACCACGCTTCCCACAAATGTGACAACTTTAAAAGAAATGTCTCGAGTTGAGGCACTTAGCTTATATTTGACGCATGGAATAGTCTTCCAGAATGCTACAGTGAGGTGAAGTTGGCATTTTAGATACTGACTATCTTCGGATCGACATATAGTGCGAGCAAGTGTTATATTCATATATAAATAAAAGTACAGTAAGAAGTCAACTAACAAATGAAAATTTAGAGTCGTGTTTGAAACTAAAAACAAGTTATGAGCCAAATGTATCCAGACTTTCTTGTGCTAATACTAGAAGATATTACGTCATTGTTTGTTGTTTATGTTTTATGCGAAAGCAAAGAATCGGACGGAAATAAAAGTTAGTTATATATGTCTACCTTGATCAAGACAGTCTCGTTATTATCATTATTAATTAGTAACGTCTATAGTAATTTATTATTAATCTGTGACTACAGAACATTTCTAAAACCATGCAAAGCCCATTGAATTTTCTTAATTGTTTGTTATTGAAGTACAAGTTAGTGTTGTAAGTAACTCCCTTAGCTGCTACCGAAAGAAAAATAATTATCTAATAAAACCATATATATATATATTATCTAATTTGGTGTGAAAAACGCGAATATATGAATTAATATATTCGTTTTTTAAATAAAAAATTAATTGTGTGGGTACTATTTATTGTTGGGGGAAAAAAAGTTTGTGGCTCTTTAAATACTTTAAAAATTGGTAAATTGTAATTTTTGGCTCTTTCGACTCAAAAGGTTGCCGACCCCTGCCCTAGACGGTGAGAATACTGTTTTATCAGTAAATGTTCAGCGCACACTGCGATTCGATATAGCTGCATGTGGATTGAACAATACTAAAGCATAACAAGTAAAGTTTAATTAAGTACCTGTGGGTTATCAGAGTTCTTCTATCTATCTGTTTGGAGCAACATTCCAACGACTGAGTATCGAGACCCTTACATACTTTAGTGGCATTTACTATGATTATAGAAACACTAGTGGTAATGGATGTAAGCACTCCACCACCTATAAAATGCTTCCTAATGTCATGCGTCTCGAATAGCCTCTGACAACCTGTCCAACTCCTAGCCTTCATGTGTGGCTCAGATATTGAGTCCGGCGGAACTATTCTCACTAACAGGAGAAGGGACAAAGGCGAGTAACTGGCGCCTTAACCAGTAAACTTCGGGCAGGAGGGGCTCGTTAGCCATGGCTGGCTACCCACCTAGGAGAAAGAAAACTCTGAGTTCATACCTGTTGCCTAGCAGCTATACCAGATCATGGGAAAGGCTTAGGAAGTCAACCCTGAGGAAAAATCAGGAGCTGGTGACCCTAAGGCAGTTTGCAGCATCCAGTGCAACGCCCTGGCAGAACCTGCGGCGCCGCTGACCCAAAACTGTATTGGCACTGCCGTTCCTTTGGATACATCAGCTACGTGAAGAGGGGGGAACTGATGTGAGGGCGACATTGTTCCGACTACAGCTAATGCCCAGGCATTCATCTCATTTCCATGAGATGATCCGTTTTTCGCTTCGCGACTGAAGGAGGCTATAGAGTTTGTATTGACAGCAGCACTAGATTTTATATATCTATATGAATGTATGTGTGTGTGTGTATCTGTGTCTGTGTGTGTGTCTGTGTGTGTGTGTATGTGTGTGTGTGTGTGTGTGGTATAATAAAGACCACATTACCACAAACCTAAACAAGGCTAAAGTTGCTCAAATCTGAACTCTAGCAGTCTTGAGTTCCTAGCAACTAGTTCAGTAGTGAAGACACCCAGAACAAATCTTCCTTTACCTTTCTGTTGACCTGTAGAAAAGAGTCATCATAGCTGTTTAAGTGTTTAAAATTGCTATGTTATGACAGAACTTTGATAAGAATGTGTAGGTACTCTTTGAGACACCATCATCTTTAAGACACTCTCGCCATAAAAAGATCCTACATCTTTGAGACACCCTCGTCATAAATATATCCTACATTGATCTTTGAGACACCTACGTCATAAGTAGATCCTACATCTTTGAGACGCCCTCGTCATAAATATATCCTAAATTGATCTTTGAGACACCTACGTCATAAGTAGATCCTACATCTTTGAGACGCCCTCGTCATAAATATATCCTACATTGATCTTTGAGACACCTACGTCATAAGTAGATCCTACATCTTTGAGACACCCTCGTCATAAAAGCGGGCGCGGTGGCTTGATTGCTTAAGCCTTTATCGCTTGGCTTCCGTACCTGGGATTCTGGGCTCGAATGCGATTTTGAACATCGGGACTTAAGCTAAGAAAGTAAAGGCGAGTGGTCGTTGTGCTGGTGACATGACACCTTGCTTGTTAACTCTCGTCATAAGTAGATCACCGGAAGAAGTTGAATTTTAATTTCAGATCCGGAATGGCTTTAAGATTCATCCATGCATTGTTTATTAATTTGATTCGAAATTTGAAAAACGATGCTTGAGGAACCCGTGTGCATAAGCGCAGACGACATTTGATATAAACACATATGTAGATGAATCTCATCACATACTCTGGACATCACAACCAAAACTCGAATTCAGTCACGTGCATAGAGAGTCTCACACTTAAAAAAAAAGGAGGTGATACGCGACATTTTGACGCAGCCGTTTTGTCGCCGCGACGCTCTGGCGCAACCGTTTTGTCGTGGCGACGCTCTGGTGCAGCCGTTTTGTCGCCGCGACGTTTTGACGCAGCCGTTTTGTCGCTAGTTGTTTTTGGAGTACGACTTTTTCTATCATTGTTTCATTTTATTTTTGAACAATGTTAAAATCCACTCTACATTATGATGTTTAATTTAAAAAAAGTTCCCCTTTCAGACCTTGTGGTTTATAGGGCAGATGATGTAAAGGTCATCTGACTCTGTGGTCTACGGTTAACGAGGGCGTCATGTGGCCAACACAACGACCAACCGCCTTTACTTTTCCCCAACTAATGTCAGGTACCCTTTAGAGCTTGGTGGCGTTTTAAGATCCCGAAATTAAAATTCCCAGTCTTCACCAGGATTCGAGCCCCAGACCTTTACATCATCTGCCCAATAGATCACAAGGTCTGAAAGGGGAACTGTACTTTCTTTTTAGTGACAGACTCGAGAAAAAACTAGTCGTCCCTACTTCTGGTAAGTGGATGTCGTGAGTCTATGAGTGATAAAGTCATATAAACCTACATTTCAAGTTACAGAGATCTTTTTTTATTGATAAAGTTCAAATTTAAACCAATGCTAAGAACAATTAATATGTATTACAGGAATCACCAAATACACTGGAAATATACTTTTTTTTTTTTTGCTTGTTCTTCATGCGTTGCTACAGATATTACATTTCATATAGGAATTTGTTGTTCTATAAAGTAGTCCTTCAAACATTAAACATTAATTAATTTGTCTTAATTATCATTGTAAAGGTTTTCGCAAAGAGTTTCTTATGTATTTCTTGATCTGAAATATGGCTGAAATATTGGGTCCGCGAAACTGTTTTTACTAACAGTAGAAGGGGCAAATGCGAGAAACTGGTGCCTAAACTAGTAAGCTTCGGGCAGGATGGACTCATTAGCCTTGGCTTGCAACTCATCTAGCAGAAGAGAAACTGAATTGAAACCTCTGCCCCCTTGCAGCTATACCCAAACATGGGAAAGGCTTCGTGCGTCAAACCTGGGGAAAAATAAGGCAGTTTACTTCACACAGCGCTACACTCTTTCAGAGCGACGCCGCTGATCCCAAACTGTATATGTCGTTTGCAAAGAGTTACCTAAAAGGCTTTTAATGTTATAACTCACACCACGATGTGCCAATGAACTGTATTGTTGCTTAAAGAAATTCTTTTAATAATATCAGAAGTACGATTGCGTAAACAAAGTTTTTAAAACTACTTTAACAGCTGGTAAAGTCAATGTTTTATCTATAGTGCTTTCTGTATTTGACAATACGTAAAAAGATCTTGTAAACTTCTCACTAACCACCATCTTCTCTATGTGATGTCGAAGAGAGATTTTGTGGGTCTATTCTGAACTTTAATCTTTGAGATTTTGAAAGGTTTTTAAACTTGTATTTTTTTTTATCAGGGTGGCATCATCTCAAATGATCCTCCGCGTAATTAGTTTCATATCGTCATAAAAGGACACTTACATTTCTTTTTGTTACAAATTAGTTACATCTAGACACAATTAAGCTATTTAAATAAGTATTGAGATTAAATACAACAATTTTTCGTTTGATTAGCAGCATAAATATTTAAAGGATTAACCAAGGTACAAATCATATATTAGTATGTGAAATAATTACATTAATGGGATGTGAAAATTAAAGTATGACCTGCTTATATGAAATCCATTAATGTAGACTCCGCTAGGGCATCTCATAGACCCCCAATTTATTGTTTCCCTTTCGTAGACCCCTTGGAAGTCTTCGTAGACTTCTGGGGGTCTATATTTACCACTTTTGGAATCACTGTTCTATATCTACACTACTAAGGATTTAGTTACGCGAACTGTCACAGCAACGCTACGACGAAAGTTAAGGGACAGTTCAAAAGGTGATGAGCCCGCCTCTTTACATTACTGCTGAAAGTTATTCCATAGCGAAACTATGATTAGAATAAAAACCAAATCAAAGATAAACATTAAGTCAAAATAAAAGTATTACCTCCTGACGGTACACTCACTATATCATCTGGGTCTCACATTTGGTTTCCAATATAATCTTCTGGAAAACATGAACAAATATAGCGAACGATTCATGTTTAAGCGCCATTAAACAATAATGTGTTTAAAAAGTATAACTTCCGATCTAAATCAAATAAACTACGAATTTATACGATGTTTTCAGTACTTTTGAAATAAACCAAAATTAAGCCTACAGTTAAAAAAATTGTGGCAAATAATAAGGCTTGTCATCGAGTTCGAAGATTAGTGAGGAACGCAGTATTTCCGTGGCTGCGCAGCCCCAGTTGTGACCTACATATTTTACCACATCCAGGGCAAGCATAACCATTGTCCGCAGGTGGTCGCTTTAGATTTTCTTTTCGCCATCTGCGTCTATCCTCGGCAGCTGATTTTCCTTTTGGTCTCAAATGTGAATCCTGCTGCCTTTGTGACCTCCAGCTGTCTCGTTCTGAGGCTGCATGTAACCATGTGCTCTCTTCTGTCTGCTAAGGAAAGTTAGTGCCTAAGATGGTCTTTGAAGCGTTTCCGTGGGGCACCTCTGTTACGTCGACCAACATTTAGCTCACTGTTACGTAATGAATGAGGTTGCTTATAAAGGTACCCCATGTTAGATAATAATGGGTATTGATTCTAAAAGAGCATCCCACTCAACTTAACAAAATTTTGATCAATTAATTTACCTATTAGCGGGTAGGCCTATAGCTAAAAAGATTCAATTAGAATTATAGCTAGATTTAGCTATTTTAGATCAACAGATCAGTGTTAAAGGTGTGCTGGCACGTTCGTCCAGTGGCATATTGACCCCTACTTGTATTTCCACGGTTATTAAGTATTACCTCTATCTAGGTATACAATTAAACGAATGTATGCAAAACAAGACTTAAGAAAGTCGCAGGTAAACATATATACAAAGTTTATTTACATGAGTAAAATAAATGTGTAAATTACTCAGAAACAAGGCTACAAAAATATGTCACGTTTGGGAGTACCCCAGGATGCACAACCTCAGGGTTAAAATATACTGCCTGGAAATCATTTGAGGCTATATCTACTAATTAATACCTTATAGAAAATACAATATTGACTAAAGATCATGGGCGTAGCCAGGATTTTTTTTCGGGGGTGGGGGTGGGGGTGGGATTTACCCCCCCCCCCCACCCCCCGGCCAATTTTATTTTGGTTGTATGTATGTGTGTGTGTATAAAGTTAATCTTTATTACTTTTTGACCCATCATTCTTTAGGAAAACGTTTATTGTGCCCTAGAATAGGTTCTTCCTGTAGTTAGTGGGAAAATTGTAGACTCCCCGCCATTGCCAGCAAGGGGGTCTGGGGAGCACTAGGTATCTACAGTGCATTTTCCTGCTATTAAAAAGTTTTATTTCAAAAACCTAGTGTGCTATTCTTACTGACTTAGACCCTCCATCGCCGTTAGGCGCATTTGGCGGCAAGCTGTTTCCACAAAAATCTGTCACTGATAATGCCTGAAGCCTCCCCCACTTGCTCTGAGAACCTCCATAAATGTGTGGCGCCAAGTTGTACTAGGATGTCATCGCAACTCTTCTTATGCGTAATTCATTTTGTCGGAGAACATGTCCCGCAAACCTCATGCGATGCTATGTCATAATCTTACTAAGGAGTCGACTCCCAGTTCGGCATAGGATTTCATTGATTTAGACCCGATCTCTATAACTGACTCCTAAAATCTGTCTTAGCCATCTTTGTTGAGCCACATTTAGTGTTTTTCAATTTCGGCAGATGGCTATCTACTGCACTTTATTAATGGAGCCCCGCCACAGGTAGAAATGTATAACCAATCTTGAATACTCTCTTGGAATTAGGTGACTGTAGGAGCCTAATAATGTCTGTTTAATTTAAAAAGAAAACAGAAAAATGCAAAAGATATATAAGGAAACGGTACTTGTGGCACATTCTTGTTTTGATCCAAAAACGAAACACGTAATATCGACCAGACGTGCTCCAATCTCCAATATGATTCCGTAAATCTTCTATTAGTACTCTTTTAAAAACTTCAGTATCTTGTGTTGTTTTTATTTTTCTATATAATTATACTATATATATTATTCAATCATCTGCACATAATTTAACCTTTGTTCCTGAACTAATGTAAATTGGTAGATCTATAACATTCTAGGTCATTTATGTCTATCAGAAAGAGTATTGGGCCGAATAATGTACCTTGAGGTGCACCTGTGTTTACTGTTATTGGTGTTGATTTGGAACCATTTATTAAAACAGTTATTATATTGAATTATTAATTAATGTTGCTCTGTATGAGTATAAACAGAATAATATGTTCGATTTTTTGTTGGTTCTCTAGATCTAAAGGCCCACTTTAAATTTCAAAACAAGTAATTATCCTATCCATGTTTTCCAGTTATTTTTAATGTCGGCGGAAGTGACCTCTCTTGCAGTCTTTTCTCTTCAGCCTCTATTTGGCTTCTAACGTGTGTAAGCTACACCGAGTTAAAAAATATATTTATAAAGTATTTACTTAATTATTTGTCATATATTTCGCAAAAACTTTGTTAACTTGTTTGATTATGCATTCTAAATATGATTATTATTTTAATGTATTTAGAAAATATTATTTAAAAGGAAAACTCAAAGCGTTATCTTAGCTACCCATTTTCGATAGATTGAACTAGCATACGCGTGGTCCTATGTTTGTTCAACATTTATATTACCTGTAATGCTGTATAATCTAGATTTAGACTTCTAGTCTAGATCTAGTCACTAGATTCTAGTACATGTTGCGCCTAATTAATTGAAATGCCTAAAACTATTACATAGATTAGATTCATTAATAAATTTATAGATTTATGTTGTTTTTTTTAATATTCTAGATATATAAATAGATAAGATCTATTTTTAGTATTTAAACAAATATTTTTTAAAACTGAAAATTATTAAATTTAAATTAAAATGTGTTAGATTAATATTTAAAAAGGCATTCATAAGTTAAATAATAAAATTTGATAATCATCAATTCTTAATTAATCTAAATTTTATCTGAGCTTGTGAAATAAATGAAAGGGATGATCATGACTAGACTTATTATGCGAACACAAATTATCAAGATTTTAATTTAAATGGCTTTGTTCCAACAGGTTACCGTTACCCTAATAAACACTAAAGATGTCCGGAGGAATTGAAGTACTCAGCCTCAAAGAAGAGGATATGCTGAAATTTTTAGCAGCTGGTGTTCATCTTGGTTCTACTAATGTGGACTTCCAAATGTTGCAGTATGTTTTCAAAAGAAAGCCTGATGGTAAATGATTGAAGTTGACTTTTACATTTCAGATGCTCATTCTTTAATAGTGATTATTATGTCTTAGCCCACACCTCCAGAGGGATGGCCGGGGGGGTTCAATGCAACTAGTTCACCGACAATGTATTCATAACTGGTTCACAGAATAGTAATACTTTACTGCTCGTGTTTCTTTGTTACTTCCTTTCTATATTTTATTAGAGAGAAATAGTTCTATGAATTAGCATCATATTTAGATTTAAGATCTAAAATATAGATCTTGAGAACGCTAATGTAATTTCAAAACAATGTATGCTTTCAATATTTTGGAAATAGATTAAAAGCCCCATAGAATTGTTTTTTTATGGTAGACCTTTTATGCTTAGTTAGAAAGTAATGTTTAAAGTTTACAAGAAATAGATTTTTAAAACATTTAGATCACATGGAAATAAAATTGGTAACATTTTCCATTCTCTTATAAAAATGGGAGAGATTTTCTTTTATTAAAGTTGAAAAGCCGCTGGTAACCTTCTTTAAGATTCTACTACATTAGTTTAACATAAATAGTTCATTGTATGAAGGTATGAGTTGTTAATTTGCTAATGTGTTGAATATGTTTAAGGTTGTATTCAATTTTAAAATTTCTGTAGGTAATTTATTTGAAGAGTTCAAGTTAATTTCACTCACATTTGAGTAAAAAAATTGTTTGAACATTTCTATTCTAGGAATCTACATCATCAATCTGAAGAAGACCTGGGAGAAACTCTTGCTTGCTGCTCGGGCTATTGCAGCTATTGAAAATCCAGCTGATATTTGTGTCATTTCTGCTCGCCCCTATGGCCAGAGAGCAGTACTTAAATTTGCCTCCTCTACTGGATCTACCCCAATTGCTGGGCGTTTTACACCTGGTACATTTACCAATCAGATTCAGGTATAGAATATAGAAAATTGTTTATTTAATATTTGAAATTTGATTATGTCATTTAATATTAAACTAATTTTTTTATGAACTTAAAAATTATCTAGGCTGCTTTCCGTGAGCCTCGCTTGTTGGTCGTGACAGACCCACGTATTGACCACCAACCTGTAACTGAAGCTTCTTATGTCAACATCCCTGTCATTGCTTTTACCAACACTGATTCTCCACTATTACATGTTGACATTGCCATCCCATGTAACAACAAGGTGAGTTCAGTTCAGTTACCACAATTTTAAAAAATGAAAAACCTGTAGCCTTTAAAAAGAAATATCCACCCCTATTCCTTAGACTTAGAGCATGGATATTTTATTTATTTCTTTTACCAATCAAAAAAAAAAAATTCACTGGAAAAAGTAATCATCATAAATTATTTTCTTTTATTAGAGAAAAATAATTCTAGGGAGTAGCATCATGTTTAAATCAATAATAGGTCTAAATAGCTCAAAAAAATTGACAGATTTAGCTGCATTTTATTCTCCAGTTTGATTAGCTCTAACCTTATATCAATAGTAGATCTAGCATTGACTTTTTTCTTTACTATCTGTCTCAGACACATCATTTTTTATTTTAGAGCTGAAACATTAATATTCTCATCAATTTGATTTTTTATTATAACCCCAAAAATAGACAAATGTGTTCCAATTTTGTAAATATAAAAAAATCCATTCCAACATGTGCAGATATCAAACATTTAAAAATAGCCTCACTATTGCTCTCTTAGGTTTAAGTTTATAAATTAAATTAAAGAGAATTATTTAGAAACAAGCAAAGCATTCATAAATGAAAAGACTTTAAATTGGTGATTGCTGGTGGCTGTAGTTGTCAAGCAAGTAGTGGCGATGTGTTTGTGAAATGGTATAAGTAAAATCTCATGATTGTGTTTATATAATTAGTATATCCTGTATCTGTAATATGTTCTTGAAACCTTGTCAGGGTCCTCAATCTATTGGTTTGATGTGGTGGCTTTTGGCCCGTGAAGTTCTTCGTCTGCGTGGGACCATTTCACGTGATCACCCATGGGAGATCATGCCTGATCTCTTCTTCTACCGTGATCCAGAAGAGGTTGAAAAGGAAGAAAAAGAAGCTGCAGAAAGGGCTAAAGAAGATATCCCAGTTCCTGCCCCTGACTGGAATCCTGAAGCTGGTAATTATTTTCTTTGCATATTTTTAATGTCTAAAATGGCCTTGCAGTGTGTAATTATTTTGTATTTAAATCATTCTGAAAGTAGGTAAGAACAATAGTTTAAGTAATCCATGCTTGAAGAAGTGCAAGGCTGTTGAGATTGACTTAAAACATTCAGTTTTGGATATTTTTAAAAAAATATACAAAAAATAAACTCCCGCATGCGTCTTACAGTCCCTTATTTTTCTCTTGCAAATTTAAATCTGGTGATGGTGTCTGTCAGTTTTGATTTTATAATTAATTTTCTTGAACCAACTCAACTTTCTGCAGCTAATATATTCTGTGTGAATATTATTATATGCTTATATATATATACATACAAGCAGAAGGTAAGGCATATGTGTGTATGTTCCGAATAGAAATCAAAACCCGTTTGACCAGTCTTGATGAAACTTGGCATAAATGTTCCTTGGGTACTAACTGGAACCGTGACATATGTATAGTAGTTGTAAAACAAAGACCGTCAAAAAAAAAAAGAAAGTTGACCAACTCTATGAAAGTACTACTATTTCATGGATATTGGCCATGTTTACCATGTCTACATGAGACAAAATCGAAAGGATCTAGATCTAATTTTTAAAACTACACTTTGCACAGATAGTTTTTTTACTTTGACACTTGAAAATACAAAATATAGTCTATAGATTTCATTATTCAATAAAATTAACCTTCAAATTAGTGTTTCAAAAGCATTTTTACATAAATTCATTCCTTATAACTGCGAATTTAGAAGTCCTGACATACTTTATAATCCTGTTTATTTAACAAATCAGGTAAACCTGTTTTAATTGTACTTTATATTTCATTCATCTCATGCTCCTTTGGTTTTTAATAGATTTGGATGTATCGACATAACGGGTAAACCTTTTTTCACAAAGCTACTTTTATTTTCGTGTCGAAAGAGTAAACCTTGAAAGGAACATTATCTTAGTTTGACATATATATAAATCCACTCCACTACATTAGTAATACACAAACTAAGGCCCGCAGGTAATGTCCAGCTCGTATATATATATATATATATATTCATGTTAGCATTTTTTGTTCTATAGTTGTTATTGTTGCAGCTAACATTACTCATGCAGATCTGGCTACCGTGATGCAAAATGCATACTCATTAGACAAAATCTCCCCAAAATGACAGCCAGTATGCAAATAAGAATTTAACCTATCGCGTTGTGCATTTCATATCCTTTGATCCCTCTCTGGGATACTTTACAAGCGGTCATTGAGGTCACGCTAATCCGTCCTGTGGGAGGGGGGGGCGCAGAAAAGGTGGGTGAACACATTGTGCCCAGATCTATATGTTGTTGGTTTTTGATAGCAATTATATCTACATTTAGCCTAGAAATATAGAACGTAAGAGTGGTGGGGTGGTACCATCAGTAAGTTTATTATAATTAATTACTTGTTTTGGAGCTTAAAAAAGTTTGAATGCAAAAGAAGAATCCCTGATTACGGTATTCATTTTAATAAAAAAAAAATTTAAGTGCTATCGATTTAAAACACATTCAAGATCTATCATCTAGAGTACTTATTATACAGGGATCTAGAGTCTAGACTACAACCCTATAGAGTCTAGCTGGACATTACGTTACGATTCTCTACTATCTTGACCTAATCTAGTATGATCTAGATCGATAACGTCTAGATCTAGACGTGGTTGGGAATAGAAGTCTCATAAGTTTTTATAAATTCTGGGCTTACTTTACAAACTCTGCAGCTTGCACTAATGGTGTTGCATTTCAATAAATATGTTTTACTCTTCAATTTTTAGGTATTGTTGGTGCTCAAGATGTAGGGGACTGGGCTTCTGAGGCCATCAGTGTCCCCAACGTGCCACTGACCACAGCTACATTCCCACCTGCTACTGAGGACAGCTGGGGTGTTCCTAAGATGGAGGACTGGGCTGCTGAGCCTGCTGCTGCAGTGGCTACTGAAACCACCAACTGGGGTGGCACTGCTGATGAAAGCTGGAGCTAAACATGTTCTCTGTTATGTTTCATGTGAAACAAAATGTCAAAATTATTTTAGCATTTGATGCAAGTTCATGGTACAAATTAAATATTGTCAAATTAGTCTTGTGTGTTTTTTGTTCTTTTCCTATTTCACCAATTCTGTTCTGTTCCTATATGCACTGGTAAAGGGTACTTCAAGTAGGAACAAAATTATACCAATCTTGATTTCATGAGTAATAATAAGAATCTTTATTTTCCCAAAGGAAATGTCTTACAATTTATGCATTACACAAAACAAAACTATTACAAACCAAATTAGACATTCACACCAGGCTTGCACATTATATACATGTGAAAAGTTTGTATCAGGTATGTTTTTTTTTATTTTTAACCTTCAGATTGCCATACCAGGCAGTGATGTTAAAACTTGAAATATTGCAGATGTGAGCATGATAAAACGGCAAAGGCCTTTTTGCTAACATTAAACGAGGACAGTTTTCTCAGTGATTGTAATAATACTAATACATTTTAAAGTTGTATACATCTGTATAGTCACAAATTACTTCTAGCATCCAAATTAAGTTCTTCAAAGTAGCAAAATGTTCTAGAACCGGAATTTGTTTATTCAACTGGTAAATGAATACATGAGTGTTCAAGATAGAGACTTAATTTTGAGCTGGAGTTTTCCCTATGTGGCCAATTGGATAATTCTTTTCCCAAAGGTATACCAGGTACTTAAATTGTCAAAGCTCTAGGAAAATCATTAAAGCTGTTTTTGAGATCCAAGTTTTGGGCTTTCACCCATGAAGAGTTTGCAAGCTAAAAAGATTAAATGCAATAAAATTTCCAGAAAGACATTTCTTGTTCCATTTACTTGGACAAATTTGTACAAGTATTTCTTCTTCGCTAGTGCTATAAGAGCATTGATTGAACTGCCTGAATCAGCCAGGAAAACAAATGAGTTATCAGAGTTAAAGTCTAATTAACATGCATGACTAGATAGCCACGTTTATGCGTAATAATAATCTGCTAGGAAGGAATGGTTGTAATTGAAAAGATAAGTATTACCTCCCTCGATAGGTCACGCAGACGGCTTAAAAAAAATTGTTCTATTTCCCTTTCAGCTTCATTAGAGTTCCATGTAAACACTAGGCGGGCACGACATGGCCTAAAGTGTGCCAAACAACTCACTCAAACACTAGGCGGGCACGACATGGCCTAAAGTGTGCCGATGTGACAAACAACTCACTCAAACACTAGGCGGGCACGACATGGCCTAAAGTGTGCCGATGTGACAAACAACTCATTTAAACACTAGGCGGGCACGACATGGCCTAAAGTGTGCCGATGTGACAAACAACTCACTCAAACACTAGGCGGGCACGACATGGCCTAAAGTGTGCCGATGTGACAAGCAACTCACTCAAACACTAGGCGGGCACGACATGGCCTAAAGTGTGCCGATGTGACAAACAACTCACTCAAACACTAGGCGGGCACGACATGGCCTAAAGTGTGCCGATGTGACCAAAAAAAAATTTGCAGTTATTCATTGTCGATGACAACACACATAATTTAAAAAAAACAACATTTTAACTACTTATAATAAATCAATTTTGCTTCATATAAATAGGCAGATGTATTCCTGCAGTTTAGCGATATATCGCTGTGATTTTTAAAAATATTTTCCTTGTTACTTTTTTCGTTTTTTTTCTTGAAAACAGTTTTAGAGTGTACGTTCCAACAATATTTCATGAGCAGAGTTTCGCATTGGTTTTCTATGACATCTATCGTGAACCAAAGATGCCCTCGCACACACCCAAGCACACGCGAGTCGCTTTGAAATGTTGTATAGGCGAATTTTTTTTTACAAATTGAAAAGAAAACAAAATCTTTCTAGCTTAATCAGATTAACTCGTATGATTTAGTATTATTTTTATCTAAAACCGGAAATCAAGTGTACGCTGGGGAAGCGATGAATGCAAGTGCAAAGGAAGCAATCTGATTGGTTAGAAATGACTAGATGACCTCCAGAAAGAAATGCTGACGAAAAAGAATGACCGAGTTGAAGCCAAATGTAATTCTAATCAACAAATTTCTTTGGAGAATCTCGTTTATTTATTGAACTTTCATTACTCCCATTTGTATGTCTACATTTGTCTGTCGTGTTCCAAATGAATTCCTTTTTTGTCCCGCACATTTAAGCACATTTGTTCGGCTGACATTGTCAAAACAAAATTTCCATAATTTTCAAAAAAATGCGTTGGTCTCTATTAAAATACATATACCAGTTTAGTTGAATTTTCATAGTCAACAAACAAATGTAAGTTCATAAAGTCATGACCTAAAAACAGATAGAGGCAACAAGAACAATAGTATGTAAGGAAAGTTTTAATTGGATTAGTTCCCTTTGATACCTTGTTCACTCTGCTCTGGTGATTGAAGAACTTTGAAGAAGGGCGCTTATAGATAGTTGAAATCCAAATTATATTCTCAATTTTACGCTGCTGTAATAGACTTTGTGATGACACAGACACACATGACATCAGTTTTACAATTTAATCTTACATAAATAGATAGCTATAGCTGTACTAGTACGCTTCTGTCGTTAAATTCTATCCTGGTGAAAGTCATTGGACTGAATGGAAGTAAGTTTGAGGATATTGAGGGGAAGACAATAACATCATTAGGCTTTTAACGACCACAATCCTTAGTACAACTTGTCTGAGCATAGTCCGCATAGTCCATTAAATGACCTCACCAAAACACACACACACATCCATTTATTGACAACTTTTCTTCAACTGTACTGTATATTACCTCCCCCCCCCCCCCATTCCACCCTCCCTTTTTTTTTGTTCTCTAGCATCGACTCTCTCTTTGCTTTTATTTTCTCTACATCATCTAGTCCCTTTTTTTTGTTATTGTTGAGGTCATTGTAGGTCCTTGCATTTGTCTGGAGACTCTTGTATTTGTTCAGAATAATTGACACTTATCGTACGAAGGGTCAGTGAATTACCCAGAAACATCTGCTGTCCGTCTGAAACTTTGGTTCTGAATAAAAAAAAAAGAATTTCCCAATCATTGTGAAATAAGTGAGAAAAAACAACAACGTGCGCGCGCGCGCATAAACACACACACACAACACACACACACAACACACACACACCCATACCCATTAAAAGGCACTACCAATGACCAATTATAAATGAACCATAACAAATCCTCTTCTGTTTTTTTCTCCGTCTCTCTCTCTTTCTGTCTCGCACTGTCTCACTCCCCATTCTCTTTCTCTCTCTTTTTCATTTTCTCTTTTTCTCTATATATCTCTATTACTCCGCTCTATTGGTCTTCTCTCTCTCTCTCTCCTCTCTTTCTCATCTCTCCTCTCTTTCTCATCTCTCTCTCCTCTCTTTCTCTTCTCTTCTCTCTCCTCTCTTACTCTTCTCTCTCTTTCCTCTCTTTCTCTTCTCTTTATCTCCTCTCTTTCTCTTCTCTCTCTCCTCTCTTTCTCATCTCTCTCTCTCCTTTCTTTCTCATCTCTCTCTCCTCTATTTCTAATCTCTTTCTCATCTCTTTCTCATCTCTCTCTCCTCTCTTTCTCTTCTCTATCTCTCCTCTCTTTCTCATCTCTCTCTCCTCTCTTTCTCTTCTCTCTCTCCTCTCTTTCTAATCTCTTTCTCATCTCTCTCTCCTCTCTTTCTCACCTCTCTCTCCTCTCTTTCTCTTCTCTCTCTCTCTCTCTCCTCTCTTTCTAATCTCTTTCTCATCTCTCTCTCCTCTATTTCTCATCTCTCTCTCCTCTCTTTCTCATCACTCTCTCTCCTTTCTTTCTCATCTCTCTCTCCTCTATTTCTAATCTCTTTCTCATCTCTCTCTCCTCTCTTTCTCTTCTCTATCTCTCCTCTCTTTCTCATCTCTCTCTCCTCTCTTTCTCTTCTCTCTCTCCTCTCTTTCTCATCTCTCTCTCCTCTCTTTCTCATCTCTCTCTCCTCTCTTTCTCATCTCTCTCTCCTTTTTTTCTCATCTCTCTCTCTCCTCTCTTTCTAATCTCTTTCTCATCTCTCTCTCTCCTCTCTTTCTCATCTCTCTCCTTTCTTTCTCTTCTCTCTCTTTCTCATCTCTCCTCTCTTTCTAATCTCTTTCTCATCTCTCTCTCCTCTCTTTCTCATCTCTCTCTCCTTTCTTTCTCTTCTCTCTCTTTCTCATCTTTCTCTCCTCTCTTTCTCATCTCTCTCTCCTTTTTTTCTCTTCTCTCTCTTTCTCATCTTTCTCTCCTCTCTTTCTCATCTCTCTCTCCTCTCTTTCTCTTCTCTCTCTCCTTTTTTTCTCATTTCTCTCTCCTCTTTCTAATCTCTTTCTCATCTCTCTCTCCTCTCTTTCTCATCTCTCTCTCCTTTTTTTCTTTTCTCTCTCTTTCTCATCTTTCTCTCCTCTCTTTCTCATCTCTCTCTCCTCTCTTTCTCATCTCTCTCTCCTTTTTTTCTCATCTCTCTCTCCTCTCTTTCTAATCTCTTTCTCATCTCTCTCTCCTCTCTTTCTCATCTCTCTCTCCTTTCTTTCTCTTCTCTCTCTTTCTCATCTCTCTCTCCTCTCTTTCTCATCTCTCTCTCCTTCCTTTCTCATCTCTCTCTCCTTTCTTTCTCTTCTCTCTCTTTCTCATCTTTCTCTCCTCTCTTTCTCATCTCTCTCTCCTCTCTTTCTCTTCTCTCTCTCCTCTCTTTCTCATCTCTCTCCCCTCTTTCTCATCTCTCTCCTCTCTTTCTCCTTTCTCTCCCCTCTTTCTCATCTCTCTCCCCTCTTTCTCATCTCTCTCCTCTCTGTCTCATCTCTCTCCTCTCTTTCTCATCTCTCTCTCCTCTCTAGTTCTGTTACTAATCCAGTTAATGACTGTTATACCGTGACAGGAACTAGTTGAAAAGTAAGGGAAATGAAAGGGGCCCTACTTCCTGCAAGGCTGACCAATATGGTCGTGTGATAAGCGGGTTGGGCTGATTGTCTTATAAGACATAATTGTCTTTCTTCCAGAGCATGCACTTTAAGACATAATTATATTCTTTTAGACCTAGAGATCGCTATTCGAATGTTACGACTTTCAATCTTGACCTTATCAATTTTAATCCTCTTTCCAGTTCTGTCTGTAGTACATTTCTACATCCATTAGATTAGGGCGCCTCTGATGGGTACCTGACATTAGTTGGGAAAAATTAAAGGCGGATGGTCGTTGTGCTGGCCACATGACACCCTCATTACCCGTGGGCCACAGAAAAAGATGACCTTTACATCATCTGACCCAAAGATCACAAGGTTTGAAAGGAAGTAATTACTTACTTTTTTCTATCATCACCACAAGCACAGAGTTCTTAATTATTGTTTTTAAGTTCTACACAAACATCGATGACGTAAAATAGTTTCATACATACTACACAAACGTCGATGACGTAAACTAGTTTCAGAGACATCCTACTACTGCTACATCCTAGGGCCCTCACTTGCTTGGAGGCCCCCATAAAATGGTCCAGGGCTATTTTCTATCATTTTGAAGAAAAAGCTTAAGTTGATAACATAGTGCACCCTATCTCCATGGCTTAGAGCCTTATTAAGTCTAAAACCGGTCCCGGACATCATATCAATACAAAAGTTCACCTTTTCTTTGGTCTTCATTATAACTTTGGTTTATAATTATATAATTATTCCCTTAATTGAACTTAACAGTGCAGTGGTTTCCATACCAGGCAGTTGTTAAAAAGTATGTAATACTAACATTACCAAATAGGTCGAAAACATTTGTTGAGATTTTGAAAATAAAATTTCTACATTCAATTAGTGACACATTGACACAAACATTGGATGTTTTATTTCAAAAGTAAATTATAAGCATATCAATAATCATCTTGTTTTGTACACCCATAGTTTAGGTCAGATTTCTGTACAGAAAAACATTCAAATTGATTCTATGACAAGTCATGATGTTCCGCCATTTTGTAGAAACCATGAATTTTAAGTCTTTCTCTCCTAATGGACCTCATTCACCACTCGTAAATAAACACATTTAGCCACGTCATCATAATTATAAAACAATGAAAAATACGTATCACGTGACAGCCACTATGGATTACATAATTTGTATAGAAGATATATCTCTTTCTAAATGTTGTTTGTTTACGATTGGTGAATGAGGTCCATTGACAATTCCATCTCTGATTTGACATTATTAAAATTAAATTGATGTTTAATTTGATAAACTTGACTTTGTGTTATATAAAAAGTGCATGCATTTCCCTTTACTTCTAGACCAAATCAAACATTTCTGATAACAAACGATAAAGTAATTGAAGCCCAATCATAACAGGGGAGTGAAATAGTAAAGAGTAAATTGAATAATTCCACCCAAACATGGAAAAATAATTACGGAGAGAATGAGTTCAATTTTTGATTGCTACAAAAGATTTACTTGTAATCACAGACCTAGATATATTATAGGTCTATGCTTGCAATATTGTTTCGTGAACTTGAGATGTTTTGGAGATTTTCCGGATAAGTTTTCTAGTCTAAACAATGTCAAGGACTCTATATCACGTGATAACATCATGGGCGTAGCCAGGATTTTTTTTCGGGGAGGGTTTTGGGGGGGATCACCCCCCCGCGAAAAACAAATTATATGTATTTATGTGTGTGTGTGTGTGTGTACATAATCTTTATTACATTCTGACCCTTCATTCTTTCGGAAGACGTTTATTGTGCCCTAGAATAGGTTCTTCCATGAGTTAGTGAAAAAATTGTAGACTCCCCGACATTACTACCAAAGGGGGTCTGGGGGAGCGCTAGGAGCTCCCCAAGCGCGGGGCGAAGCCCCGCCGCCAAGCACTATTTCTGATATTGAAAACCAACAAAATGCATATTCTGAGGTATCTACAGTGCATTTTCCTGCTATTAAAAAGTTCTATTTCAAAAACCTAATGTGCTATTCTTACTGACTTAGACCCTCCATCGTCGTTCGGCGCATTTGTCATCAAGCTGTTTCCATAAAATTGTGGACTCCCCGCCATTAATAGCAAGGGGGTCTGGGGGAGCGCCAGGAGCTCCCCATCGCGGGTCGAAGCCCCGCCGCCAAGCACTATTTCTGGCATTGAAAGCCAACAAAATGCATATTCTAAGGTATCTACAGTCCATTTTAATGCTATTAAAAAGTTTTATTTCAAAAACCTAATTTGCTATTCTTACTGACTTAGACCCTCCCACGCCGTTCGGAGCATTTGACGTCAAGCTGTTTCCATAAAAATCTGTCACTGGTAATGTCTGAAGCCTCTTTCCACCTACCATGAGGACCTCCATGAATGAGTGGCGTTAAGTTGTACTAGGATATCATTGCAACTATTCTTATGCGTAATTCATTTTGTCGGAGAACATGTCCCGCAAACCTCATGCGTCGTAATCTTACTAAGGGGTCGACTCCCAGTTCGGCATAGGATTTCCTTGATTTAGATCCGATCTCTATAACTGACTCCTGAAATCTGTCTTAGCCATCTTTGTTGAGCTATATTTAATGTTTTTCGATTTCGGTAGATGACTATTCACTGCAGTTTATTAATGGAGCCCTGCCACTGGTAAAAATGTGTAACCTCTCTTGAATACGCTCTTGGAATTAAGTGAATGTAGTTTGCTTTAGATTTTATATCGAAAAGAGAAGTTTTATCGTCAAAATCTTCTGTTGGATCTGTAGGGGGATCTTAGACTTAAAACCATCTGGAGGGGTTTTAAACTTAAAAAAAAGAAGAAACTCAAAACCCCCGATTGGCTTGGCTACGCTCAAATAATTTTAGTGTGTAATTTGCTTTTTTTTTTATATTGAAGATGTATTTTTAGCACCAAACCCCTCTGAATGGGGGTTTAAACTCAAAACCCATTTCGGCAACGCTCATAGCATTTTGAGTGCGTAATTTGCTTTTTTTCTTACACTGAAGATGGCGGGGGGTTTAAACTCAAAACCCCTTTGACTACGCTCATAGATTTTAGAGTGAGTAATTTTCTTTTGTTTATATTGAAGAGGTACTTTTTAGCTTCAAACTCCACTGGAGGGGACTTTAAACTCAAAACCCCATAGACTACACTCATAACATTTTTAGTGTATAATTTCCTTTTTTTTATTATTAAAAAGAGGTATTTTTTACCTTCAAACCCCACTGAAGTGGGGTTTAAACTCAAAACTGAGTCAAAACCCATTTAGCTACGCTCATAACATTTTGAGTGCGTAATTAGCTCTTTTTATATTAAAGAGGGGGTTTATCGTAAATTTTAGACGGGGTTTTAAAATCAAAATCTCCCTTAACTGTGCTCTTGGAATTAGGGGATTTTCGTTTGCATTTTTTTTTGTTTTGTTTTATAGAAGAGGGGGAGTTAACTGCAAAAAACCCAGGTAGGGGGTTTAAAATCAAAACCCCTAGTAGGGGTTTTTAAACTCGAACCGCTCTGGTAGGGGTTTTAAACTCGAACCCCCCTGGTAGGGGTTTTTAAACTCGAACCCCCCTGGTAGGGTTTTTTTAACTCGAACCCCCCTGGTAGGGGGTTTTAAACTCAAAACCTCTTTGGTTGTGCTAGGGCAAGTGATGGTTTAGTATTAAAATCTCACCTAAAATAAACAAAATCAAAGCAAAAAATCAGTCACTTAATTCCGACTCCCCCCCCCCAAGGGGGGGGGGATTTCATTTCGGGGGGGGTTTGAACCCCAAGAACCCCCCCCTGGCTACGCCCATGGATAACATACTAACTACTTTGTGCTTCAGGCGAAAGAGCTTTTTAGAAATTTTATTTTACAATGCACAAAATCTAGGATATACCTAATTTCTAAATCACATATTTGATCAACACTGCCTACGTTCTATACACCGGATACACCAAACAGCCAGCTATTTTTAGCTATCCGTCATTGACAAAAATCTCCACTTTCAAGTATCTCAATATTCTAGTTACGTTAAAATCTACACCGACATTCAAGTAGCCGATACGTATTTCTGGGTACTTCTGGGTATTTCTGGGTATTTCTGGGTACTTCCCTAGATAATATTTGGATCTTATCTAGTGTTCTTGTGGAATCTACAATTTTCTCTAGATGATATATTAAAAATAAAGTAATTGAGGTGGTTGACTGTCTAAGTCTCTTTCCAATTCTCTAGCGACTCATCTCTTAAAGACGTTCTCAGTTCTCATAATTTTGTGTCATTACTATGATTTCGTTTTGATCCGTAAAAAGGATAAATGCATTCACTCCAACTTTTAGTTGAATCCATTTAAAAAACAACACCTTGGCATCATTTATGTGCACATTGATTACTGATATTACAAAATAAGATCAAATGTATATAATGTATACTTAATATTATCTGATTGCGCTCTATTTATGGGTTACATAGTATCGCACATAGGGTAGATGAGGAACTAACGCGACTTTTGTAGCCCAGCTGTTATGACGCGAGCCGTTTTAGCGCAGCCATTTTGACGTGAGACGTTCTGACAATATTTACAAAACACGAAAGTTGTTTTTTTCTATGCTATAGTATATGTAATAATAATAATAATAATAATAATAATAATAATAATCTTTATTGTCCATATGGAAATTTGTCTTACAATTTGTGCATTACACCAAACAAAAAACATTATAACTATAAGAAACCAAAGTGTACATTCACACCAGACTCACTCATAATTTACATGCGACAAAGTTTATATCAGATTGTTCTTATTTAATGATTTGATTGCCAGGGGAACAAAAGAGTGTTTGTGTCTGTTTGTCTTTGCCATCGGTGTCTTATATCTCCTTTGTGATGGTAATATGTAATAAACATATTAATATACACCTCCCCTCTGAAACAAAAAACTTTAATAATTTTGATTGCGAACTATAGATGGCTGCCTGGTCTTTTGTTATTTGCTCGGGGCATGTCGTCTCAATGGTCTCGGGTTCAAACCCTGCCCGCCGCTATACCCCGCCCCCATCAATCAGGAGGATTTGTCTAGGATATAAGGCTATTCAATTCTGAGGGAACATGCCAAACATGTACAACATACAAGTTATGAAAGGTCAGATTCCTACCTGAGACTGGCTGAGACATGCTTCTCCGACCCCCACAAATAATAAGCGAGGTGTTTACAACGAATCTCATCTCTCGTTTTGATTGGAAGTTGGAGCTACTATAAATTACATACATCATTTTTGTGTGTACTAAAAAATGGAACCTTTGGGGTATTTTTGTTGCTTTTGGACAATATTAAAACGCATACAGACATTCTAATGTTAGTGATGAAACAGTTACACAACAAACTTAAATCTCAAGACTAATGGACACAGATAACTACTGCTCGTTACATAAATAATATGTTTGAACAAAAAACACAAATACAAAACATAGATGTGTATCAATCGTTTTAAAGACATAATAAGATGAACATACGTAATGTGATTTCGACATTTCGTGCCTAAAATTCCCGCGCGAAAACAGCTGCGCCAAAACGTCCTGCTTGGAGATAGATATTTTGTTGTATTTGCACAATCCACTACTTTCCTTTGCCATTCTAATTTTCATTTTTCCTGTATTGATTGAAGCTTTGGTTCATATTGAGCATTAGTTCGTTTCATGATATATTTACAGATCAAAGAGTGAAGCAGTTTATTGACCAGCTAATATAGACATAATGAGAAATCATTATACGAAATATTCCCTGACATGTATAAACTTTGGTATTTAGATATTTCGGGAAATTAACACAAACTTTGGCATGCAAATTTTCCTGGGATCATACACTTTTGGTGATGTTCCCGAACTCTTTAAGTAGATGTTCCCAGGAATGAACAAATTATTTACACGGAACTAGCACACATGAAGTGTTTAGAGTGTTCAAGAAGTGAACAGTAAAGTCGGTATTGAACTGTTCTCGGGACTTATTAAGATTAGCGTAACAGTGCGAGGTCAGAGGTCGAAATCAAACTGTGCATTCCATTATCGTGGTCCAATAAAAATCTCTTCTTCGCTTTCATAGATTCATGATGAGCAGAAAAGTATAAAAAAAAAAGGGGGGGGGGGGTAACAAGTATGATCTAAACAGCATTTTTTTTTTTAATTAGGATTTTTTAGTTACTTACAAAAGGAGCAACTAGAGCGTTATAGCATTGCAAGATAAATACTTGTGATGCTATACAAAAACAAAAATTTAAATTTTGATAGGGATAAATTCACACAAAAATAAAAAAAAAATTATTGGGCAATAAACAAGAAATAGCAAGTCTTCAAAGAGTGAAAATATAATAGATTAACTCTTTCTCTCCTAACTGACGGTACCAACGTTGATTCCACTAGAATGTGGTAAATAATTACGGAGAGAAAGAGTTAAGTATAACCAAGAATTAAAATAAAGAGAGATAGAAAGAGAGAGAAAGAGAGAGAGAGAGAGAGTGGGAGGGAGAGAGGGAGGGAGATGTAGATAGCAGAAGAAACAGAAGAACTAGAAGAAAGAAAGAAGAAGTTATAGGGAATGTTTTAGATCATAAAAATATTTACAATTTGGAAATCTTGTGACATTTTAAATGTACATAACATATCAACTAAAGAGATACGAGTTATTAAATAGACAAAAGCAATCAATTAATGACTAAAAACAAAACACAAACAAACCCCCCAAAAAAAACAACAAAAAAAACAACTGGTCTATTGTTCATATGAAATATCAAGCACTTTGTACACTATAAACATAGTTTCAACAAAGCTTATTGTTTGACTTGGTTTGAAATCTCCTTTATGAATCAACATAAAGATATAGGTCTATTTCTAAAATAATTACTTTAAAACATTTTTATTGAGTTCTTAGCTAATCTGCGCGTGGCATGGCGATGTGATGACAGGTGTATAGCTCGAAGACCATATACCTATATTTAGAACCAGCTTATAGATTTTGTCAATCGCAAAGTTTTGGCTAATAGAGTGTGTTGTATTATACAGCAATTACCAGCAACAAAGAAATAGCCATAGCCTTTATCTGTCTTATATAGTATAGATCTAAGTGTTCTTATTATGGCAGGTGGTCTTTTATATAATTTTTTGGTATCCAATTGTTTTAAGTTGATCTTATTAGGACGTTTTGGAGAAAACAACTATCCCTAAAAACCAACTCTAAAAATTAGAAGCAATGAGACGTCGGCCATAGATCACATTAACAAAAATAGATCTAGATTGAATGAAAAATTTTATTTTCAAAATTGAATATCATAGTTTTGTATAGGCATACACTTGAAGAAACTGTCGTTCACCAAATGAAACCTATTCCTGTCGACCAATCTCTATATATATATAATGGACCGGGCTCTCTTGATATCCTGCTAAGTAGAGCATCTGACTAAGAAAAGAGGAGAGGTTTGGTTACGCGAACTGTCACAGCACAACTCCTACGAAAGTCAAGTGACAGATGAGATGAGAGTCTATATAGTTCTATGTCTATGTCGAGTCTGTTTCCTGTAGCACTCCTTTCATTCAAATAATACTTTTTTTTTCAACCCTGCCTAGTACATCTAGTTCCTTGGGTTGAATGCTTCCAGGGATTGTCACGTGTTCGATTTCTAGACCTGTTGGCCCAACTATTTTCGTCTGTTAGATGACAGGTGTAGCTGGTGTGACACCAATCGGACTTCTGATCTTAGAATTCTTAATTTTGATTTAGTCGAATTTTGCCCCAACAAGAATTTCATTTTAAATAGTTGCTATTTCTTGTCTTATCATTCTACTTCAGACTAACTGACGTAGAAAAACAAAGGGAAGGGGACAGCAAACAAATAAGAGCCAGTAGACCTTAAACCATTAACCGAGGAAAGTCTGTTAAGGATTTTCTTGGTGTTTCACTTGCCTACGTTAGATTGGCGATTCACTAAATATTAAAGTGTTTGGATTCCAGAAGCGGATACTGGAAATAGAATTATACCAAATTGTTTACGATGTCTTGACAAATATCTCAGAGAATATCTAAACACGTCATCGTGTAATGTATGGCCCAGTTTGGACTTTCTTGGCTATGCAATGGAATAATTTACATATCATTATCAATTTAATTTATATAGCTCTATTAACAATTAAAACGTCGCAAGGCGATGTTACAACCTGACAGCCAAAAAGTATATAGTGTGAACTTTCATGCAAATTAAAGAACAGCTAAGTTCTGCTTTTCTTCAATCACCTGATAGGTTTGAGCCCAGGGGGTAGCGAATTCCAAACCTTTTTGTCCGTGCGCTGAAACTGACCACAAACCGTAAGTTTCGAGAAAAAAAAAGCGTCCCAACTGGAGACATTGAGCGTAGAACTCTGATGGACATTTCATGTGATTTGTAGTTTACTATGGTACCGGGACATTTCATGGGATTTGTAGTTTACTATGGTACCGGGACATTTCATGGGATTTGTAGTTTACTATGGTACCGGGACATTTCATGTGATTTGTAGTTTACTATGGTACCGGGACATTTCATGTGATTTGTAGTTTACTATGGTACCGGGACATTTCATGTGATTAGTTTACTAAGGTATCGGAACATTTTATGTGATCAATTTACTAAGGTACCGAGAAATTTCATGTGATTAGTTTATTAATGTACCTGGACATTTCATTTCATTAGTTTACTAAGGTACCGAGACATTTCATGTGATTAGTTTACCAAGGTATCGGGACATTTTATGTGATTAATTTACTAAGGTACCGAGACATTTCATGTGATTAGTTTACCAAGGTATAGGGACATTTTATGTGATTAATTTACTAAAGTACCGAGACATTTCATATGATTAGTTTACTAAGGTACCGGGACATGTGATTAGTTTACTAAGGTACCTTAGGTGGAAATCGTAGTCACGTGAAGGAAGCTATAAATAATTAGATGTATGAGAGTCGAAACCAATGTGATGAAATGTCCAGGTACCTAAGTATCTAAGAGCACTACGTTGTTATAATCAAGTATCTATACAAGTCCCTGACTGCCGGGTTGTATTGTATGCGCTATGTACTGCCGTCTCGATGGTTCCGGGTTCGAAACTAACAAGCCGCCATCCTCCCACCGTCCGGCGGGAGGTTTGGGCTAGGTTGTTATAATCTTCAATTCTGAAAGAACATCGAATACATACAAAACTAAGATCTTTCGCGTGTTTTTTTTTCCCGTAGTTTTTAAAGTTTGAGATAACTCGCCTTTAGGCTCTCGGTATAATTATTATACACGATTAAACCAAGACACGATAACAACGTAATAACTCGAGGTCAATCTGTACGTGTCCTGGCATGAAGCCACATTTCAAATGCATAATCACCCTCAGGCAATGGTGAAAATGCAAAGACAAAAACAATATTAGCGTAAGCACACAAAAAAAATCTAAAAAAAGAAAGATGCAAACAAGCTCGAGTCAAAACAAATACAAAACAATTACAAATGGAACTGTCTTGGTAACATAGACCTTCGTTTACACACTGAAGGAAAACAATTTTGAATATATTTACACTCAGTGCCATGTCGTTTGTGGAACTGGACTGGTTGGTCAGCGGTACTGTCATCGCCACCTGGCCAGAGGAAACGTTTTAGTTAAGTCTGCGTTAAGTCTTATTAATGATATCAGGTAGAATGCGCCAATCGTAGTCCGAACCACAGCTGTTCTATTCCTGTCCACACTGGATCACGTGGTCAAACATTGCAACAATGTTGTCAGGTCATAAAGTCAAACATTGCAACAACGTTGTCAAATTACATGATCAAACATTGCAATGATGTTGACAAGTCAACTTTTTTGTTCTGTTTAACAGGAAGCATGCCGAGTTTCTAAGGGACAAACCGAGCGTACAGTTATTCACATCTAAGGGCATCGCGTCATAGTGCCCCCCTGGCATCCTAACTAAGCATTTAGTTCAAGAATAGAATCAACAAAGAATCTTTTGTTGTTGTTGTTTTTCTCATTTTCTTCTTGTTTTCATATTTACAGATCTCGGTTGTGGGAGTAGTAGTTGCCCCTGGTCTTGCTAGACATGGGGTGCATGCGGTACATGGAGGCGCTGGGGGTGCTGATGTGGTCGTCCAGGCTTTCCACCGTGGTGTTGATCATGGATCCATTCTTGTCTCGCTCGCTGCCCAGCGACATGCGGGTGCAGTAGAAGCCCCGAGAGCTGACCAGCAGGTGCTGGCTCTGTCGACACATATTGCAGGGACCCCAGCGGAAGAAAAGCAAGAAACCTTGCCTGAATCTGTGGAGGAGACAAAACAGAGTTAGAGTTCTTTAAACAAGATATTTGGGGACTTTATATTGTCAAACATCACAGAGACTTATCAAGTAAAAAACAAGATTACAAAGACAGTTTGTGTGGAAGCACAAACTCAAAATCGGCCCCCGAAGTGATCCACCTAGGCAGGCTTCAATATTTTCAGAAAGACAGAGAAGAATGGAGAAGAAGGTTGAGAGATCTTGTGTGGTGCCCCAGCGGTCCAGCAGACCAAAGGATAGGTGAAAGTGAACGTGAACCTGGCCTAACTAATGTCTTATAATGAATATCTAATTGATCTAATTGTTTTGTAAAGGTTCAATCTCTTATTAAAATCCTCGAGAAAAGAAAAAAACATTTCCGTTAAAAAAAAAATTCCTTTAGTTAATTGTTCTATGACTGCTATTTAGCACTGCAGTTCACGCGTCAATATGAAAACATACTTATCAATTGTTGTTTTAAATTATGTCCAACTTATATGTATACTAAATAGATTTTTTTTTCTTAACAAAAAGCAAACATTATTTTCGTGTAAATACAGGTGCTATAATGTCAGAACTTACATAACGTAGCAATATAAATGTAAAAAAAAAATGTTTAGTAAAAAGTCTTAAACCATTTGCATAATTGCATAAATATATTAAAAATATAGTATACAGTATTTTTCCTTAATAAAGAGCCTCCTATGTTTGTTACTATTAATAGTGAATAGTTGTAAAAGTGGTGTATTTTTATGAAAAAAAAACAACGCTTGCATAAGTGATTTAAAAAATTTGATTTTTCGCTTTTAGGAAGAATAAGTAGCCGTTGCATCAGAACTTTGAATGGACTAAAATATTATGATGTCGGATTTTCACTATCTTTTCTAGTTTACGAGATCTAAACGGGACGGACGGACGGACAGACATTTCACACAAAACTAATAGCGTCTTTTCCCCTTTCGGGCGCCGCTAAAAATACGTTTCAACTAGCTATATAACACCAGAGGCTACCTCTGTGGGTTGGGAATTCGGCTTAGACTCCGCGCCTGAGGAGGGCCCAGCGATAGAGAAATCTTTCATCATGGTTAGCTCAATCCTTCAAATATTCGCACTTAAACATTGTGGTATGGTACATTTATCCCACTTTCGACCCCCGCGTACGACACTCCATGGCCACTCCCTTACCCGCATACTGCTAAGGCCTATTAACCTTTTCTGTTATTGGAAACTGCTTAGAATACTAAGGGCTTAGAGTTGGGGTTCTCTACAGAAAGAACGGGTTTACCCCATTTTATCACCGACGTACTACATTATCTAAACATAAAGTAACAGCTGGAAAGAGGAACTTAAAGAATAACATGTGAGATTATATAGCCTAGTGAACTACCACATAAATCATATATGAATTCACACGGTGACAATAAAAGATGAAACCCACAAGTATTCTCCTGATCCGAAAAGTTCGAATCTCGAAAAAGGCAAAGAATTTCAGACAACTTATTCAACTTGAATTTCTCATCAAAGTGGCATCGTGGGTACTTCTTAAGGATACTACTACTGACACACACGCATACACACACTTCCATGTGATGATTAAGTTGGCTTTCAAGTTTGACAATTTAAGTTAGGCGTTTCTAGTTATATTTTAGGTGTTCAATTTAAGTGTTGGAAGCTAGGCGTTTATACAAAGTGAAAGTGAAGTAATAAATCAAAGTGTATGAAACTAGGTGTTCCCTTTTTAGGTCCAAGTTAAGTGCTAAGTGTTAAAGTTATGCGTTCAAATTATGTGTTAATTGAAGTGTTAAAACTAAATGGTTATGTGTTTAAGCTGAATATAAATTAGTCACATTGTCAATCGTTATGTAACGACATTAAAACAAATACCTATTTCCCAGACACTTGGGAAGTAGATATTCATTAATTATATTGGCTAATCCAACGTCAACGAGTATAGACCGACGTCAAATCAGAATTTAAAAACGAAATGTCATCATAATGAAATTGACATGAACTAAACAGGCAGCATACTAATTGTTTTTCATTTGGCTTTAACCCCGGATTTAGATTTTTAAAACGGCGTCCAAGTGGGCGACGCTCTGATCAATTTGTAGAAATGTAGATCGATTGAATTCGATCACAATAATGAGTGAGCCATTAGCGTCAAACAAATAGGTAGTCTGACGAGGAGAAGGTTCTTTATTCAATTCACGTTTTATAAGGCTACAAGTTTATTTTAGAAATGTATGAAGTCAAAATAAAGGCATTGAAACAAAAATAAGTGTCATTATCTTGGAATCTTTTGTTTCCCTTTTAGTACGTGTGAATTTACTGTTATTACCTTCTCATTGGAAGACATACAAACAGTCAATCTCTCTCTCTCTCTCTCTCACACAATCTCTCACACTCTCTATCTATCTATCTATCTATCTATCTATCTATCTATCTATCTATCTATCTATCTATCTATCTATCTATCTATCTATCTATCTATCTATCTATCTATCTATCTATCTATTTCTCTCTCTCTCTCTCTCTCTCTCTCTCTCCATACATATATATATATATATATATATATATATATATATATATATTACTTCAAAAAAGGAGATAATTACGTCCTAAGTATTTCATGTGTCAATCTAGTCATGCTTGTTAATCAATAACTTAAACTCTGCCAAGTCGTTGGTTTTCCTGACTGATTCAGGCAACCCAATCCATTCTCTATTGACAAGATATAGTCCGAGGTGTGTGGGCGAATAATTTCAAACTATAACAATTTGTTCACTTCTACTGTCTTATTTGTTCACTTCTACTGTCTTATTTGTTCACTTCTACTGTCTTATTTGTTCACTTCTACTGTCTTATTTGTTCACTTCTACTGTCTTATTTGTTCACTTCTACTGTCTTATTTGTTCACTTCTACTGTCTTATTTGTTCACTTCTACTGTCTTATTTGTTCACTTCTACTGTCTTATTTGTTCACTTCTACTGTCTTATTTGTTCACTTCTACTGTCTTATTTGTTCACTTCTACTGTCTTATTTGTTCACTTCTACTGTCTTATTTGTTCACTTCTACTGTCTTATTTGTTCACTTCTACTGTCTTATTTGTTCACTTCTACTGTCTTATTTGTTCACTTCTACTGTCTTATTTGTTCACTTCTACTGTCTTATTTGTTCACTTCTACTGTCTTATTTGTTCACTTCTACTGTCTTATTTGTTCACTTCTACTGTCTTATTTGTTCACTTCTACTGTCTGATTTGTTCACTTCTACTGTCTGATTTGTTCACTTCTACTGTCTTATTTGTTCACTTCTACTGTCTTATTTGTTCACTTCTACTGTCTTATTTGTTCACTTCTACTGTCTGATTTGTTCACTTCTACTGTCTGATTTGTTCACTTCTACTGTCTGATTTGTTCACTTCTACTGTCTTATTTGTTCACTTCTACTGTCTTATTTGTTCACTTCTACTGTCTTATTTGTTCACTTCTACTGTCTTATTTGTTCACTTCTACTGTCTGATTTGTTCACTTCTACTGTCTGATTTGTTCACTTCTACTGTCTGATTTGTTCACTTCTACTGTCTTATTTGTTCACTTCTACTGTCTTATTTGTTCACTTCTACTGTCTGATTTGTTCACTTCTACTGTCTTATTTGTTCACTTCTACTGTCTGATTTGTTCACTTCTACTGTCTTATTTGTTCACTTCTACTGTCTTATTTGTTCACTTCTACTGTCTTATTTGTTCACTTCTACTGTCTTATTTGTTCACTTCTACTGTCTGATTTGTTCACTTCTACTGTCTTATTTGTTCACTTCTACTGTCTTATTTGTTCACTTCTACTGTCTGATTTGTTCACTTCTACTGTCTTATTTGTTCACTTCTACTGTCTTATTTGTTCACTTCTACTGTCTTATTTGTTCACTTCTACTGTCTTATTTGTTCACTTCTACTGTCTTATTTGTTCACTTCTACTGTCTTATTTGTTCACTTCTACTGTCTGATTTGTTCACTTCTACTGTCTTATTTGTTCACTGCTGAGGACGTTATTGTCCAGACATCTGCCGCCTCTCTGTAGGTATTTTTGTTTACATTTTGTTTTTAGCACACTTCTATTTTGGTGTTTTCTTCTATTCTTTCTGCCTACTCATTGTTCTCTTCGCTTTAACTAAAATCTGATTAAGTGTGAGTCTAGAAGACTGCCAAACACAAGCACGTCATTTGTTGGCCAATTTTTTTACATTCTAGCACACTCTAGCACATCCTAGCTTATTTGATCTAGCCATGAACAGCGCACAGTTGTTGCCAACACCGAAGTTTTTAAAATGACGCCAGCACATTTGTTTTTTTTTGTATCCAGCACTGACCTACAAGTTTCAATCATTTTATATAGGTCAGTCGTACCCAGACTTGTATTTTCCTGAAGCAGACCCATTTTATTTCTTTTAAATCAATGTTGTTCTCAGCCTCCAGACATTTAAAACGTGACCCCCCCCCTCCCCTACGAAAAAAAAGGGAATAATTGACGCTTAGATTTTCTGACTTCCAGATAAATTATTTTTTTTTACCAATCTCATTACTCCTTCAAGTCTCAGCAGGTCAGTTAAAATATATTTTGTATGCCCTATCGATTGGGATCTTGGTGGCTTCGTGGTAAAGCGCTACGCCTCCTAACCAATGGTTCTCGAGTATGAATCTCGGTAAAGACTCTGGGAATTTCAGTTTTTTAGGGATCTCCCGAGTCCACCCAGCTCTAATGGGTACCTGACATTAGTTGGGGACAGTAAAGGCAGTTGGTCGTTGTGCTGGCCACATGACACCATCTCGCCATAGAACAGAAACAGATGACGTTTACATCATCTGCCCTGTACACCGTATGGTCTGAATGAGAACTTGACTTAAAAGTCTATTCAAAATTTAGTTTGAAGACAAAACGCTACGAAAATTCTATTTCGCACTGCAGCGTTTAGTCGCTTAAATAGCCATCGCGTATGACACTGTTGTGTTTGCTATGTTTAGTCGTATAAACAGGGGCGTAGCTAGGTTGTGGGAGAAGAGTCCAAATTTAAAATCCCCCCCCCAGCTCCCACTTGAGTGGGTCCCCCAAATAAGTTTCCGAAATTTGTTTTTACATTAAATTCAATATTTCGCCATTCATGTCATGATGTCGAAATGCAGAGACCCCTAAAGAGGTCAAGCCCCTCAGGCCCCCATATCACTAGCTACGCCACTGCGTAGTAATAGCAATTTGTTTTTATTTTTGAAACTTTAACGGTTTTAATAGCTTTGTTTTTCAGCCTTTGAAAACAAAAAAACAAAGCTATTGTTCCACTTTAATTCTATGTCCTTGCTCAACACAAATACAGAACGCAGGAAAAAGACTCTTCAAAAAAAAAAACTTTAAAAAAAAAGTCACAGTTAACTTTAATTTGAAGAAGATGTGGTGGGGAGTTAATGGTCAAGTCAATATTGCGGACCAGTCGTGCTCACTTGCTTCACGTGCAGGTAAACACGTTGGAATCAGGACGACGAGTGAGCACACGGAGCTCTTCCAATTAACTCTGCCAGGAAACATTGCGATGGATGGACCAGTTTATAATTGCTGCTATGTCCACGAAGTCACTGTTCCCTGGAACACTCACTTCATTGTTTTGGGTACTCCCCCTCCCCCCTACAGTGTCCCAACCCCCCTTTTGTGTCTCCCCCCCCCCTTCTCCACGGCAGGACTGGAGTAGCGTGCGTCATTAACGAGGACGAATCAGGTGCTTGGTGGGTTAAAGTTAAAGAAGATGACACTGTCGTCAAGTCCAGACTGCTTAGAATATACAAATCCAATTATTTTCACTGCTGAAAATTTAATTTTGAAACGAAAGGCAGAACTCTATTAGACACAAGGGCATCCTGTGTGATTAATAATGTATCGCTGTTTTGAGCGCCTCTCTGTGTAGCCAGATACAACCACACGATGAATAGCTCTTAGTAAATACAGTAGCCTCTAAAACTGTAATGTTAGGTGTCCGGGTTTATTTAAAACCATGTTTTCTTGAATAAAATGTTCAAACTGGCTTCCCTAAACTCTGGGTTTCCAAGATGCCTTTGTTAGTGTAGACATTCACCCATCCACCTCTCAAAGAAATCCACTTTATAAGAAAAACATAAAAATACTTATTCGAAGTGTAATTATATCAATTAATTTCGATCAGTCATGTCATTAAATTTGTGATATATCATATTTTATAAATATAACTGTGCGATTAGAAATATTTGTATCAATTGTTTTTGTTAGCACTATTTTATGGTTTCAGCTTTCTGAATACGCCTTACACTTATCTGGACCAGTTTTGAAAACGGGGCGGGGGCAGACAGAAAAGGATATATGGGTGAATTTTACCGTAATTGTTTTTTAAAAGCATTTATACAAATAAAAGGGGAACGACCTGAATTCGAACTCGTGACTCAAGCCGACATACTAACCAATCAGCTAGTGAGGCGCTAATGAAAATCGAAGATTGTATAGTTATTTATTATTTGTTTCAAACTTACTTTAAAACAATGACCTATAAAAAGGACTAATTCAGCTTATACCACCATTTCAGTTAAGTAATTTTTTTCCCTTGTTCGAGATTCCAAAAACACAATAAATAATTACTAATAGTTAATTAACTAATTGCTTAATTTTTTTTTTTTAATTGATTTTTGTGTTATTGGGTAAAAGAAATAATTGTGCAAAATTTCAATTTGATCCGAGATTGGGTGTGGGAGAAATAACGTATACAAACTTTTTACAAGACAGACAAGAGTGAGTTGATATAAGCTTTGTTGAAGCGCAGCCTTGAGACATTCGCGACAACCCATTTAGGAGAAGGTTGCGATCTCTAGCCTGTCGCCAACAACTTGCTCACATGGTAAAACCTGATGGAGTCAAGTGGGCTTGGCTTATCTTTTCTTGTCCTTATTCTGACGTCCGTAGTGGGAACGTGCATACAAAAACAAATATTCAGTCCAATCAGTTGACAAAATTAATTACATTTGTTGCAACTAGTAGGGGGGGGGGGAGTTAAGGGGAGATTAGCCTTGTGTGGAGAAATAGCTCGTTCGTTAAAAATTGTAAACTGACAATAGAATAATACAATCTTTTTTTTTAGAAGTTCGTCGGACTTCCACAGAGGAGGCTAAGAGTTCGAATCCCGACTTGAGGAACATTTTTCTTAATTACTTAAAGGCAGCACGGAACCCAATCGCTCACATTATTGCTAGTCTAAGTAAGTAAAGTTCCCCTTTCAGACCTTGTGGTAAAGATCATCTGATTCTGTGACCTATGGTTAACGAGGGTGTCATGTGGCCAGCACAACGACCAACCGCCTTTACTTTTCCCCAACTAATGTCAGGTACCCATTTAGAGCTGGGTGGAGTCAGAAATGCCCAAAGATCCCGAAATGAAAATCCCAGTCTTCACCGGGATTCGAACCCGGGACCTTCGGTTCGTGAGTCAAGCACTTTACCGCTCAGCCACCGCGCCTCCATTGCTAGTCTAGATCTATTAAAAACTGACGAAATGATTGATTCAAAATAATTGATGTTTTTTTTTCTTCATAAAGACGTAGTTTAATACTACTTCTATCACGTCGCACATTTGGAGTGGGCGAAACCCCTGGGCAACGGGTGGACACGGTTCTCGAAAAAGGCTCTTTCCAATTTTTCTAGAACTTTGACAGTTGATGTATAACGTTGGGAAAAGAGCAGTGTCGTGGCTAGGGTTTTGGAGGCCCGGGGCTTGACAATTTTAGGGGCCCTTGCGTTTTGACACTCGACATCATGACATGAGAAAATGCACTTACAAAATCTATACGTCGAAATTCTATTTGGTACAGTATATAACTAAAATATTAACAAATAATCAGTAATACTCTTTTAATGAATACTACCGTTATTTATGGGCGAGATGATGCACACGTGACAAATCTCAAGTCATATCGCCTCACGTCGTGCTTTCTGTGCCACATCAATAACATCATTAAGATCAATGTTGTCTAGAATTATTGACTAAACGTGAATAGCAAGATGACATGGCAGTGGCGCAATATTTAATGTACAAAAATAATTAGGACATTCATTTGGGGGGCACCCATCCATTGCTGCCCCGGGGGAATTTCGAATTTGGACCCCCATCCCCAAACATAGCTACGCCACTGGAAAAGAATTACTAGCTCGTTGGCCACACCAGAAGAACTCTAGTTTGACCGTTATAATTTTTCAAAGTATAAAATGAAATTAATTTAAATTTGGCTGGAGAACGAGAACATGTTGATCTTGAACGGACTCGACGTCGTGCCGCATGAAGGCTCTAGTAATTACTGTTAACGTAATGTCTTTTAAAGTCTACATCTAAAGCCCCATCATAAGAATATTATAAAGTCTATAGAATCTAGAAGATTTATACATTCTATCATCCAGGATTCTTTCTCGGGTAGGGGGGTGAGAAATGGGGTGGGCTAAAAAAGGCTCAAATCATAGACTTATATCTACTATATCTAAATAAAAAATGTCGTGAAAATTTTGTAGAAAGTTGGATCAAGGCGTTGTTTTGTAAAGTAGTTAAAAGATGTACAGTATTTTTTTTTAACCCCAACCTATGAAACATAGAATTTAATTTTTAGATCTAGATCTAGTAATTGAACATCAAAAATAAGAGTACTCTCGTCTCATAATTATTATTTTACATAATCTAGAAATATATAGGTTATCAATCTATTTAAATGTACAAAATATGATATAAATCAACATGAATTATTTCCATCTAGGATTTTTGAAACATTATCTGAATGGAAACAAACAGGAAATGGCTTTGTATATATATATATTTGCGTGAATATCAAAAAATGATTTTGCATTATTTCTAAACTTTGAAAACTAAAGATCATTACTTTTCTAAGACAGAAAAGATTGATTGGGTGTGACTCCCCTTAGAGGCTGAAAAATGAGTTAACGTACATAAAAATCTTTATATATTTAGGCCTGTGAATCGATCAGTCGCGGATAAGAATTTATTTCCGGTTTCCAGTCTAGATATAATTTATAAGTCTATGGCTCAAATTTTTCAACAAAATCTAACATTCATGAGTTATTAAGAGTAAAATAATCGCTATATAAGTTGTATAAAGGAAGTATTGCCTTTTAATTTAAAAAAAAAATAGTTTTCATGTTATTTATTTTACTTGTTAAACACTTACTAAGACCGGGGGTGGGGGTGAGAAGTGTATGGAACAACAACGCACCCCCTCCTCCCATCTCTCCCCTTTCCACCACAAAACTATTACGTTGTCTTTCACTGACTGGCATATTAATTGAATGATACCAACTTAACAAACACAAATGAAGACCTAGATCTAATCAGGATTTGTAATGTCTGATTTCACCCAGACACAATTCGAGCTTTAGTTGCGAGGCGAAGGCAACCAAGCGAAATTCCTTTCATTCTGCTAAGGACGTGGGGCGGTTTGTATCGACTTGGAGGCTTTCAATTGAAGTCACTGCTACGGAATGGAAAGTAGAGAAAACATATCAAAAAGTCTGTAAAACCTAATTCGAATTTTGTAGTTTCTTAGACTACGAAACTCTATTGTTGTTATCTTTGTGCAATGCTTGTATCAGCTGACTCTGTCTGGTCTAAATATAGAACACGTCATCTCTCTCTCTCCCCTCCCACTCTCGGAGCCAGCTAACACGTTGCACAATCATTCATTGATCCTAAAAGAAAACATTAATTAATACAAAAAAAATAATCAATTAATAAATCAAATAATGGTTATTAATTATTTTTGTTTGATAGTGAAAAAGGAAAATAAATACTACAGTATGGAGATATATGGCTGTAAATGTAGGATTTTCCCCCCTAATAGAAGATTTGAAAAAAAAAATATTTTGTTTATCAAATTTCAAGACTCGATTCGGTTAAAAGATAATAGGCCCTATATAAGTATGAATGTTCATTATTAATTACACATAATGAAATAAATTGTAGGTGATATTATTCGTTGGCTTCTACAATGAATGTTCTCAGCTGGTGATGCACGTCTCCGAGGAAGGGCATCATGTGCAAACAAAATGTGGGCATTTGTCAAAAATGGGTTAAAAAATAAGTAAAAAATCATATCGTTATTATGTTTTGTTTGTATTGTAAAATTAAACGCGATGAAACCAAGAGGTCAGTCATCACTGAAGCTGAGGATACTGAAATGACATGGGAGCAGATGAAGAAAGCTGCTCAGAACAGAGTTAGGTGGAGAGGTGTGGTTGCGGCCTTATTCTCCCCTGGGAGTGCACAGGATTAAGTCAGTCAGTCAAGTTCAGGAACCAACTTCTAACGCTAAATTACTATCAGGCATATCTCTTTCCATATGCACCCGAAAGAGGTAGGAATTCTTCACCGTGAACGAATTTAGAAGCAGGTAGAGTGGCTTTACACTGTTAGTATGAACAATAGGGTTCCTTTTTGTACATACTTGAGTTTTGATGTGTCCTAGGGAAGTAATTAAGGTTGTTGAATTTGTCAATAACCACGTTAGTTACGTTTCTCGTGGAGGAAGCCAAACGCTAAAACAGTTCAACACTTCTTTCTCAAGTCAGAGAGGATTGAATGTCTTAAGAAACTACCGTATGCTCCTGTGTCGATTCGTACCATTTCTTTCTTTATTTGATAGCACGTTTTTTGTTTTTTTGTGGGTTTTTTTTGGTTACTGTAAAGCGTGAACTCTAGACGCCAGGAGAACATCTCCGCAGCTTTAGTCAAGTTCAGTAAAGTTTCCTTTTCAGACCTTGCGCTCTATAGATGATGTTAAGGTCATCGGTCTTTTTGGCCAACGGTTAACGAGCAAGGATTCATGTGACCAGCACAACGACCAACCGCCTTTTCTTTCCCCAACTAAAGTCAGGTACACATTAGAATTGATTGGACTCAGGGGGATCCTAAGAATCCCGAAATTCAAAATCCCAGACTTCGCAGAGGTTCAAACTCAGGACCATAGGTTCGGAAGCCAAGCGCTTAAACACTCGGCCACCGCGACACCAGGAAGGAACAAGGAACGCAAGGAACGCTGCCCAACGAAGAATGGATGCAGCTCTAAAGTCGGAACGGAAAGAGACACATTGCGGCATAGGGATAGGAAAATAGGGAGAGAGAGGGTTATGAGGAGGTAAGGAGTTAGGGAAAGAGGGAGAGAGAGGGCTATGAGGAGGTAAGGAGCTAAGGAAATAGAGAGAGAGAGGGAGAGCTATGAGGAGGTAAGGAGTTAGAGAAAGAGGGAGAGGGAGGGCTATGAGGAGGTAAGGAGATAAGGAAAGAGAGAGAGGGAGAGCTATGAGGAGGTAAAGAGCTAGGGAAAGAGGGAGAGGGAGGGCTATGAGGAGGTAAGGAGCTAGGGAAAGAGGGAGAGGGAGGGCTATGAGGAGGTAAGGAGCTAAGGAAAGAGAGAGAGGGAGGGCTATGAGGAGGTAAGGAGCTAAGGAAAGAGAGAGAGGGAGGGCTATGAGGAGGTAAGGAGCTAAGGAAAGAGAGAGAGGGAGGGCTATGAGGAGGTAAGGAGTTAGGGAAAGAGGGAGAGGGAGGGCTATGAGGAGGTAAGGAGCTAAGGAAAGAGAGAGAGGGAGGGCTATGAGGAGGTAAGGAGCTAGGAAAAGAGGTTGAAAAGGGCTGGGTCAAAGTGGGAGACGGAGTCATGACATTGTAAAGATACATAAATAAAAACTGATAATGTAAATCAAAGTAATTGAAATTCGGAGATCACAAAAGAAAGAATACATTATTGATATGTTCAACTTAAAGCCCACATCGTAGAGAGAAGTTACAACACTTTTAATTTTAATATAATAGGTATTATTTTGAGCAAAAAATAATATTTTTTTTATACACTGAATTTTTTGCAATCAATTTTCTGATATAAATATTTTCAGTTTTCTGAAATAAAATGTGAAGTCTAAAATGTTAATTAATTGTAAAGTGCCATTTGATATGTCTCTTTTCTCAAAGAAACTGCATGTTTTTTCATAATTTAGAAAATCTCTATAGAGAGAGGTGTCAAGAGACCAGGTGAAGTCATGCATGAATGAACAGAGAAGATGCTATGATCCATGCATTTGGTGTACACATTTCAATGTCGCCAGGTTTCAAGCATAAACTAACACACTTCGACTGAGACAAGGATCCAAGCTTAGATTAAACAGGCATATGAGATGACACAGGGATTCATGCATTATCAGAATTTGCAAGATACATTTTTGTGTTGAAGCTCCGTGCAAGCGGCCACTGCGAGTTTCCAGTTAAAACAGAACTTCCCATGCAACGTGACATATTGGCACTAGGCACTGTCAGTCTCATGTTTGGTCAACCAGGTCGCTTTTCATGCAGGGGAGACTAACCATACATTTCGACGAAGTGCATATCTAACAAATCAACAAGCCAAAAGAATAATACAAACAGAGGTCCTAAGTTTTTGAAGAACTGAGCATCTCTATAGAAGAGTAGGATACAGTTTATATATGCACGTTGTAGCAATATTCAAAAACTAGAAACCCAAAAAAAAGGACCTAAGAGCCAAAGCTTTATACCAGCAATTTGCAACGTCTTTTTTAAGACAAATATTGCATCTATCATTAAATTATATATATCTGTGATATTCTTTTTGAAAAAAGGAACTTGATCTACATATGTCTGATGTTAGGAAACACTTGTACGAGATAAGTCAACATAAACAAGCCATATTAAGACAGGGTTAAAATCAGAAAGCAACTTGCCAACTTGATGATGAAATTTTTACGAAATGTGGCAAGTTGTCAACACTTTTTCTTGTCTGGGTCACGAATGAAATGATACACATAAATAATGTTTCTGTTGTTATTGGACTGCCATTAATTTATATCTTTTTTGTCAAATAATAATAATAATAATAATAATTAAAAATGACTAAGCTATTGAGTTATCTCCCTTTTATCTCCTAAAATAAGTCGACTAAGAGACACAATCCAATAATAAAAAAATATTGTAGCAAAATTGAACTTCTAAATATCCTATAATAAGTTATAGATCTATAGATCTGATAATTAGGCGATGGAAGTGATCCACTTCTAAACTTTTCCCCTAATGTTACGTTATGCTTTGGGACGAAGTTTAACTTTGATAATCTGGTCCAGGAGAAACAAAAACTTATTTGTCTGTGTGGGGATAGGTGGTTACGAATTCGGCTGTCTTTAGCAAGATCAGGTCATGTTGACAACTGCCACATTTACAACAGAAGCCAAAAAATCGCCGAAAGCCTGCTCGAAATCTGAAATCAAGAAAGACAATGAGATCAGTTCAAGGGTCATGTCATCCGGGCAACGTTATTTTCGTCTGAATGAAGACTTAACTCTTTCTCTCCGTAATTATTTACCACATTCTGGTGGAATCAACGTTGGTATCGTCAGTTAGGAGAGAAAGAGTTAAGAAAAATGAATGTATGCACTTAAAGAAAAAAAAAATCTCCAAAATTGTAATTTAGTTCACGCTAGCCCTCTCTAAATATATTAATACGCGTGAAATAGTCAGTTACTGAGTCAAGTGACGTGGTCATGAGTGATTAGGCCAGACAAACTACTGGATACTGCGAGATAAAATATAGACTACTAATGACTGAACTATCGAGCTATCCCCCGCCTAAAAATAAGTTGACAAAGGGACACAATCCAACAAAACAATTGCCACAACTCTCCTCCTAACCTAAACAATCAACGCTCCAACTTTTCTAGATGACGATAAGATAGTGTTGTTATATAATCAAAAACATTAGCTCAAACCGCTGCTCGATCACTAAACATTGAAACATTGATCCAAAAACTTTTCTTAAAAGAAAAAAAAATATTGGAGATTTTCATAAATGGCGAAAAAACTATAAATAACCAGCTATTTGGTGTATCCGGTGTACAGATAAAAAAGAAGTCACCTCGTGTAGGATAAATATGTGTGCAATTTTTAGCACTGTAGAATCATATGTTCTGAGCTCTTCAGGTTGTACCAAAAAAAAAATATTATTATGAAGCGTTAGAGTTAATTTCCTTGAAACCTCTATAGCTAAAAAACTTGTTGAAAAACAAATTAAAAAAAACAACAACAAAAAACAAAACAGGATTTAATTGTATATTTTAACATTGTAGGCTAGTGCATTCAATGACAAATGAATATTTGGATTTTAGGTCAATTTTTTTTTTTTATGTTGGCTACATTGAGGTTTGCGTCCTTGACGTTTAGTTCAGTGATGCCCGACCTAATTCGGTCTCCGGGCCGTTTTAATTTCAAGCACTCGTGTCGCGGGCCACATCACCGAAAAGGTGCAGAAACGAAATTAAATTGACCTTATTTTATTAGAAACCCGTGGACATAGTACTTACATGAATGAATGGGATATTTGAGGTGTATACATTTTTTTTGGGTTCCGAAAAAATGGCTAAATTTCTCTGCTTAAAATGTGACCCACATAGTAGCTGACATTCCCACCGAATCATTTTCAATTTTTTCTTTTTTTTTTTTATTGAAGGGATTATTCTACACTTTGTGCTGACGTTTCTGCGTGCCGAACTGAACCACGTCGCGGGCTGGATCTGGCCCGAAGGCCTTATTTTGGTTATCACTGGTTTAGTTCATCGTAAAAATCTCCAACAGGGAAAATCTATGTCTTACTTGTCTGTGTACTGGCAAGCTTCTATCTTAATCTCTACCCCAAAACATTGGTCATCAGTATTAGTCATCAATATCACATTTTGGTTCTAGATTATTACCCAAGATTGTAGATTTTTACGATAAACTAAACAATGTCAAGACGCTCAATTGAAATCGACTGCTGCCAACTAAAAAGTATGGAGCTATAATGTTAACAAAGTTTCAAATGCCTGGAGGTCGATCTTCGTATTCAATCTCCTGTAGTACTGCTAGTTAGTTCACGATTTGTTTTCTTAAGTGACAGTTTAACGCTTCGTCGATATTTGAGATTACTTTGTTTTATAAACAGAGGCGCTTATAAATGGACATCATTCACCAGAAAGGAACATCACGTGATAATATTGATAAAACAACGAAAAAAAAAGTCATGTGATAACCATTGTTGATTAAAATTAGATCATTATTTGTATAGAAGAGATAGAGAAGCACGTGACTCAATATTGTTTGTTTATGATTGGTGAATGAGGTCCATTATGCAGTGCAAAAAAGGCTAAAAATAAATGATTATATACCTTTTAAAGTGCACAGCCCATCAACACTTCTTTTATCTAATGCACTAAATGCACCAAATAAGCAAACTATTTATGTTACGTCATGTATAAAATGTACTATAAAGCTCTATCCTACTTGTACCAGCTGCGTGCCCTGCAGTCAGTATAACATATAAAACGCAATGGTTATGGCCTGAATTACAAAGTAGATCTAGAAGTTTCCAGCCTCTGGGATTTTTCCTTTTATTTCTGGCTGAGAGAAAAAGAGTTGGCGGGTGGGGTGGGGGGGGGGGCTAACAGTGCCTGGATGTTGCAGACTTTTACGACGTCTGTTGACACAACTAAATGATAAGCAAATCCCAGATGTTTACTGACGTAATCTGTCTGGGGTCAAAGGTTAAGAAGAGAGCAAGAAATTCAAAAGACTTAAATTTCATGTTGGATTAAGAAATAATTTTGGGAGAGAAAAAAAACGTTCGCAACTTGTATATCGTTTAAAAAAAGGAAGTGATAGTTCGCTTTCCTGACTTCACCGACGAATGTCTTGTATGGGTTCTATTTATTTAATTCATGCTTATATATTATAGTTTGCAAATCTGCTGCACAAAGCAACTTTGTTAGCGTCGAAAGTGACAACATATGCAGGTCTCTATAAGGATCTGTAATTAGCCTTTTTATGCTTGGAGCCAATCATACAACGCATCTACATTTTCTCTATATTGAGTGAATCTCCATCAGAAATTACCTTTCAATGATTCTGCATATAAATCTATATTTAGACGTTGAGATTGACTTTTGTTTACGTCCGTTAAAAGTGGACTATTATTTCGTTATTTGGTTATCATCATGTCCTTCCAAAGTTATTTACTCTGAACAAATTATTTTCGATATAGCACAAATGTGATACTCTGAGACTTACAGCTATGACACTCAGGTATGACACATCGATAATTGAGACGCACTGCTATGATAAACTAAGACTCACTAATACAGTAATGAGGAACACAGCTATGATACACGAGGACAAATAGTTGTGATACAACGAGACTCATCTGTGATACATTATGACCCATAGCTGTGATTGACTGAGACACACAGATGTGATACAATAAGACAAACAGCTGTGATGGATGTACTGAGACATAAAAAAACCCCATTGAGACAGTTCTAATATACTAAAACACATATTTGATACAAAGAGGTACACATCTATTGATACACTGAGACACACAGTAATGATACACTCAGAAACAGCTATTATACAATGAGACACAACTATGATACACTGAGACACACAACTATGATACACTGAGACACGGCTATGATACACTGAGACACACAGCTATGATACACTGAGGCACATCTATGATACACTGAGACACAGCTATGATACACTGAGACACACAGCTATGATACAATGAGACATCTATAAATACACCGAGTCAAGTCAGGTAGCTGAGATACACTGGAACACAACTGTGAAACAAAGAGACACAGTTGTGAAATAATGAGACACAAAATGGGCTCTGACACATTGTAAAAACTATTTGTAAACCATTGAGACACATCGATCAATTAAATTTGCTGTCTTAAATGACATCGCGGGCCTTTAAGCGTCTGTCCTACCTGGCATTCATCAGACAGTAGACGATGGGGTTATACATCGAGTTGGACATGGCCAGCCAGTAAATGAACAGATACACCTGCTGAGTGTACGGCCACATGACCAGCTGATGGTACACATTGGTCAGTATGAAGTAGATGTGGGTGGGCAGCCAGCACACACCAAAGATCACCACCACAGCTACCATCATCTTGACCACCTGTTGGAAAATCACAACCATGAATAAAAGAAAAAAATTACATAATTAGAATGAATCAGTTTGTCGTAGGAGGTAGGTCGGCCCACTTGAATGTGAAGTGGAAACCCTACATGTTTACGGTCATAACTTTGTAGTTTGATGTCCTAACTGAAGTAATATGGTGAATTTGTGTTTAAGAATTTGGGACTGAAGGCTCCCATACTATGTAAGAACAAACACAATGTTGATGAAATTATAAATATTAATTCAGTAATAGAACCAGTGGTCTCTATTACCACCATTTGTACTACATATACATATTTTTACAACCAATTTCTAAATGAATTCGTTCTCCCTATCTCTCTTTTTATGGCATTTTACTAATGAAGACTGCAATATTTCCCTCTGCAGCCTCTCATGTGACTAAAGAGGCCAATCCTTGATACACAGGTACGGTCACAGGTTGGGTCTTACCTTTCTTTTCCTCCGCACTCTCTCTGCCTGCATGGGGACCACCTCCCCGATAGCTTTGCTCCCCCAGAGCTCCCACCCGATCCTGGCGTATGTACCGAAAAGAGTCACCATCGGGAGGAAGTAATTCAGTACCATCAGAAGTATGTTGTACCTGGAACCAAAAATAACAGGAATTACCTTGACCTTATTCTACCTTGTTGATGTCAACGACCAGTTTTGACACATTACAAGTCAATACCCTTTACCACTTTATGTAAAAGATCCTTTATATTTATATAAAATAAGTTAAAATCACTTAAATCAATGTAATATGAAACTGTTTTAGAAATTAAGGTGGAAGTATAAAATATTTATAATAGTGTAGACGTCCATCTCAGTACTAAACATTGTGATCATATGTCCTTTAGAAAAACTAGATCTAGTAATAATCCAAATTGGACATAATGATTATTGATCATAATATGACTGAATATGTGCTATCAACAAATCTACTAGTATCATCAAGTAATGTACATTTGATACATTAAGTCATCTTGGTACCAATGCACACAGTAACATTAATGTTATCCTTTATTGAAGAGCATAGCTCCTCATATGGTTACCTGGTCGTGGGGTATGCAAACATTGGACTGCCAACCTGATAGTCCGACAGTTCGATCCAGTCCGACCTTGATATATAGTAGGTCACAGCTGGGGCTGGGCAACCACAGGAAATACTGCATTCCTTCGGACTCGAAGACAAGCCATATACATTATATGCCATATATATATATATGGTTTTGAGTTTAAAATTCCCATACAGAGCGTTTAGAGTTGAAAACCTCTCTCTTCAATATTATTTTAAAGCAAACTACAGTCACCAAATTCTATGATCGTATCTAAATGGGGTTTTGAATTAAAAACAAAACAAAAAAAAAACAGAGATTTTTTAGTTTAAAACCCCTCAACAGATGATTTGACGAAAAAACTTTCCTTTTCTATATAAAATCTATAGCGAAATACAGGCATGTAATTCCTAGAGCGTAGTCAAGAAAGGTTACAAATTTCTACCAGTGGCTTGGGCTCCATTAATAAAGTGTGAATAGTCTTCTGCCGAAATTGAAAATCATTAAATGTGTCTCAACAAAGATGTCTAAGGCAGATTTTAGGAGACAGTTATAGAGATCGGGTCTAAATCAAAGAAATCATATGCCGAACTGGGAGTCGAATCCTTAGTAAGGTTGTGACAGATCGTCGCATGAGGTTTTGCGGGACATGTTCTCACACAAAATGAATTACGCAAAATAAGAGTTGCGGAAACAGCTTGCCGGAAAATGGGCCGAACGGCGCGAGAGGGTCTAAGTCAGTAAGAATAGCACATTAGTTTTTTGAAATAAAACTTTTTAATAGCAAGATAATGCACTGTAGATACCTCAGAATATGCATTTTGTTGACTTTCAATACCAGAAATAGTGCTCGGCGGCGGGGCTTCGCCCCGCGCTAGAGGAGCGCTGCGAACTCCCCCAGTACCCCTTGCTAGCAGGGGCGGGAGTCTACAATAAACAATAACGTCTTCCGAAATGGGTCAGAATGTTATAAAGATTAATTATGTGTGCGCGCGCGCGCACACACACACACACACACACACACACACACACACACACACACACACACACACACGCGCGCGCACACACACACACACACACACACACACACACACACACACACACACACACACACACACACACACACACACACACACACACACACACACACACATATATAATCCCCGAAAAAAATCCTGGCTACGCCCATGATATATATATATATATATATATCATGGGCGTATATATATATATATATATATATTGGTCCTTATTCCCTAGCTCTATTAGAGCATGGAACGGGTTGCCTGAGCCAGCCAGGAAAACCAGTGACTTGGCAGAATTTAGGTCATTGCACTAAATGCATGACGCGTAGGACGTAATCATCTTCTTTTTTGAATTAATGTCTGTATTGTATAAGATAAGATTACTGGCAGCATAATAATGTCTAAAAAGAAATATTTTCTACCATAGTGTAGCTCGTGTAATACTGAGCGCGGGCTGGAGGCAGGGCCGGTTTTAGGCATAAGCAAACTAGGCAGCCGCCTAGGGCCTCCAATTATCTAAGGCCGACCCTGCAAATGCAATGTTTTCCAACGTGAAATACTGCAGTCCTTCTTAATCCTTGGGCTTGTCCCCCAATAGTCCACGGAGTCTGGGAGCACAGGAAAGGGCCCAGACCTTGCCTTCCTGTGACAAAGACTTTCCAGGCCAGAACAAGCTATTAAATCACACTGCAGAAAGGGCCACTGTCCCGTTGGCTCATACTTGGTACGGTTCAGACCCATGGTGCCCTTGCTGCGGGGAGGAAGAGGAAACACGTGTCTCATATTCTTTGAGACTGCCCCAGACTTGCTGATACCGTGTCGACATGTGTTGGAAACCACAAGTTCTTTGCATGTATGGTGACATAAGTTCATTACGCACTATAGCAGGGCTTCTGTCTAGGGCTTTTAATAGAAGAGATGATTTGAGTCTCTAAAGCCATAACACAATGGAGCTTGATGATAATGATATTGTGAAAAATTGATATCATCATGTGCTAAATGTATTATGCTTAACTTAAATAAAGTTTGCGAGAATTCACCTGCATAGATACTGATCAACTTTTTCTTTTTTTCTTTACCAATTTCCCATAGTTGTATGCACTTTGACTAACTCAAACACAATCTATAGTGAAATCGGATTAAGTTTTCGAGATCAAAACATGGCTGACTGACCAACACACTAACCCTTTAGTCGTAGATGTCTATACAATTTCAAATTAAAGCAAGTAAATCTTGTTATTTCCATTTCTTAAAACCATTTTTTTTTTGTTTTCCTAAATGTCTTTGCCTCGACGCAAGCAAATTTGATTTAGAACAATGTACGGGCTTTAAAAAAAAATAATTCTGGTTACCAAGGACGCCAGTAGGTTGTACAGCAGGTCATTTGAAACTTAACTCTTATAACTCTGCCTCCAGAGATTCTCTGTCACATGATGAAAATAAATGGAGCGAAGAGGAAGACTTTTTTTATGACACAAATCTGCGTTTGTATGTCTCCCCAAGTACTCCAGAAGTAAAGAGTTTTATAATTTCATAGTACCCAGTGACCACCCCTCCACCCATCGCACAAATCAATTCCTCCTCTTTTTTTAACAATCAATGCATTTATTTTTTTCTAACAGAAACAAATCTCTCAAGAGTAATCTCAAATACTGGCAAAGAATCGCGTCTCTCTTGCCCGTGAGTTGCTTCACATTGCTCCTTCTTGTTCCCTTCTTTATCTATTTCTGATTTCTTTGAACTTAAAGAGACCAGGGAGAAACAATTATTCTTTCCTGGCGCCTTGAAAGTCTTCGATGAGATACCGAAAAAAAATACGAATGATGTACAACGATTAAAATACAATCAAGTATCTTAGTGAGTTAGTACAGGACAATACCAACACGAACTAAGGAACTTTTTTCTCTAGTTCTATGCAAGAATTTAGAGAAATCCGAGCAGTCGATACCGTGGACTAGTAACATTCATTTGTCTCCCCTTTGCCCCTTGTTAGGAAAGAAATGGAAAAGAAATGAAATAACCGCATAAAATGATGACGTCATTTGTTTAGTTGTAAGTTTCAATGTTTGCGCGATATGGCGATTAAGAATCAAAACACTCAAAGGGAGCAAATAATCTCATATTCGAAAGAACCATAGACTTATATATGTATTGTATCTAGACTGGACATGGAGATTTTTTAAAACTAAAGAAAATGTGAATTTTTTTTTATGAAGTTGAAACAAGGCGTTGTTGTGTAAAGTTGGTATAGGAAGTAAAGTTGTTTTTCAACCCTAACCTATGTAACATATAATTTTAATTTTTAGATCTAGAAATTGAACATCAAAATAAGAGTACTCTCGTCTCATAATTATTATTTTGTAATTTTTAGATACATAATCTAGAAAGATCTAGGCAATCAATCTATTTAAATGTACATCAGATGATTAAAATTAACAGACATGAATTATTTCGATCTAGGATGATCTCAATGGGAACAGGAAATGGATTTGTTTTATATATTTGAGTGAATATATAGTTCTGTGATTAATAGCCCATGCTAAAGAAAATCCGAGAAATGATTTTGTATTATTTCTAAACTTTGAAAACTAAAGATCATTACTTTTTTAAGACTGAAAAGATTGATTGGGGCGACTCCCCTTAGAGCCTGAAAAAGAGTTTACGTACATAAAAATCTTTATATATATAGGTCTGTGAATCGATCAATCGGGGATTACAATTTGTTTCCGCTTTCCAGTCTAGATATAATATATATAAATCTATGGAAAGAACTTATTCAAACTATAATATAGACTGCAGTGCGGAGCAGTAAGTGTGTTTGTCATATACCTTTCTTTATAATTTATATCAGTTAACATTTTTTTTTGTCATACTGTCAGTTGGTCATTTGTTTTTAAATGTCAGTCATCATTTGGCAACCTGGTGCTAGATGTAAAATAATCACTTGGTTACTTAGTGTTTTATGTAGTCCTCACTTGGTCACTCGATATCATAAGTCGATCCTCACTAAGTAACTTGATGTCATATGTCAGTCCTCACTTGGTCACTCGATATCATAAGTCGATCCTGACTAAGTAGCTTGATGTCATATGTCAGTCCTCTCTTGGTCACTCAATGTCATATGTCAGTCCTCAAATGGTCACTCGATGTCATATGTCAATCGGTTTCCTGATTACTCGGTATATGTCAGTCATCAATTTGTCACTTGATGTCATATGTCAGTCCTCACTTGGTCACATAATATCATAAGTCAATCCTCACTAAGTCACATGATATCATATGTCATTTCTTCACTTGGTCTCTTGATGTCATAACCCAGTCCTCACTTGGTCACCAACTAGCTTCAAACAAACGTATTCCTAATACTCACGCCATGTCCTGGTTGCTCATCTTGCTGTCATCCGTGTAGTCCGGCCAACGCAGGTAGCAGATGGTCCTGTCCGGCCACTTGTAGATGGTGGCATACAGCAGGTTGGGCAGGGCCAGCAAAACGGACAGTATCCAGATGACAGTTATGATGGTCAGCACTATACGTCCAGTAAGGCGAGGCCGAAGCGGGTGAATGATCGCAATGTATCTGTAGATAAAACAAAGTCATATATCAGTCCAACGACAATGCTTTCAGTAGGCCTATAATTACTATAAAAAAAAAAAAAATTATCAAACGCTCCGTTTTGTTTTTAAATAATTATTTTTGCACTTTCTCCAAAAACAAAAATGAAAGTCAAAATAAATAAATAATTATAGCTTGGATTCAATGACTCCTGGTGCTGGTAAGGTCGAACTGACCTTACAATTTATCTGCATGTAAAGTTGCTCTTGGACACAGGCAAATCTTGGAGGAAGTTGTTAAAAAAAAAAAAGAAAGTGGAGTACGTAGGGGAGGGAGCGCTTTGGCATATTAAAGATAATCACGTGATAAGGAGCTTATTCTCCTTATTTCCCACATTCTATGAGCTTCAAGTGTGCATGATGTCCCCTTTCAACACCGCCTGGCCCCTCACCCTTTCTTGTGTAACGATATACTTATCTCTCACTCAGCAGGGCTATCTGATGACCCCCAGGAGGTCAGAGGTCATGAAGATTATGACCCAGGAAGGGAACATTTTGAATCAGTGGTGGCCAACTTTTTTTTCGTTCTAAGTATCATATAAATGTCCGCATGACCACAAACAATCATCGAGTCTATAAGATCCGAACTTCTTGGTCCTCAGTATTCACCTCGAGCAGAAGTTTCTAGAGAGCTGGATATGTGTCACGGTAGTTTTGGGTAGGACTGCTTGGGATAGATATTTACTTACATAGAACGTCAGATATATGGTAGTGGAATTTACAATGAAGTTGTACTTGATCCTATTGTCTTATTTAAAAGAAGTGTCAATTAGATAGGGCCAAGAGGCATCAGTCATCTAGACATTCTCCTTCACCCCTTCCCCCCACTAGACATTTTAGGATATTTTCTAGAGAGGAACATGAGCGGCAACTGCATACAATCTTCGTCTTACAATTATACATAAAACACTGAACGATAATCTTCAAATACAAAAACAAAATTTAATAAAATACTCAGAAAGACACAAAGATAAAGGCGCACTCCTCGTCCCATATGCTAGGACAAATTTGTACAAATGCTCCTTCTTCCCTAGCGCTATTAGAGCATGGAATGGGTTGCCTGAGTTAGCCAGGAAAACCAGTGACTTGGCAGAATTTAGGTCATTGGTTAGTATGCATGACTAAATGCATGACGCGTAGGACGTAATCGTCTTCTTTTTTGAAGTAACGTCTGTATTATATAAGATATAAGATGACGCGTAGGATGTAATCGTCTTCTTTTTTGAAGTAACGTCTGTTTATATAAGATAAGACGTTTACTTTTGTTTTTAAAAGTGAAAAAATCTATTTAGTCTGTATATAATTCCAATATAACTTAAAACATCATTTGAAAAACAGTAATTATGTAGCACACAAGAATCCACACATTAATAATTTAGAAAGTTAACCTTCCTTGAGGCCTTTAAGGAGAGATGGGCCCTTTAGATAAGGATCAATTAGTTAATCATTTAATAACATCAGATTTCGGAAATTCCCTCAGGATCGAATATTATTAGACCCTCGTAAATCTCATTGACCCTCTATAAAGAATTCAAGAGACAACTATTTGCAAACCAGGTTAAAGTGACAATCAAACAGCCTAGCGGTCATTTAGCAGCTCTCTTCTGAATAAATGTCACACTTGCAAAAAAACAAAATAACACATACTACCATGACGTGAATGACTAATTAAGGAACTAAACAACTTGAATGCTACGACTTTGATGTAGTAGGATGGCTGCTTGGTCGAGTGGTCTACGTTCTGGACGTCCGATCTATGGTCTTGATGATCGGGGGTTCGAAACCTGCCAGCCTCCATCCCTAGCCGTCTTATGGGAGGTTTCGGGTTAGGAAGTAATTACCTTCAAAGTTGAAAGAATATCCGAAACATGTAACAAACCAAACATGCAATTTTAATGTCTCTCGCCTTGGTTTTGTTATTGTGATTCATTTTAAGGGAGGGGAGAACAGGTTACATTGTAGAGCACCAGATGGAAACATTTTCAATGGTTTGCTATCATTCTGGGACACTGAGACAATAGTTTAAGCGAGTTCATAAAAAAATATGTAGATACAATCTTTCAGTATCAATCTCATTTTCATTGGAACGATGGAATCCGAGATGAAGTGAATTGTTTTGTAATACTGAGCCTTTAGCTCAACCCTGGCCCCCAAACAGAACCTCAAGTTAAACTTTTTGACCTCTTGCGTCATGCTTTCGTTTATGTATCTCATTGGCTATTCCCATCCTTACATTCTTACATATCTCTTCTGATTTATGTGTATTAGAGAGAGAGAGAGAGAGAGAGAGAGAGAGAGAAAGAGAGAGAGAGTTACTTAACGAATGTGTTTAAGGAAAAGCACTCGGGTAATGAGATCTGACTTGGCTATGCATTAAGGGTGCAGAAGGGCATGATTTGGCAAAGGAGCGCCCATCACAGATTACCCTTAAGACACACGCGGAGATATTTGTTTTGAGAATCATGCTATTAGCTCGTGGATTTAGATTATTTCTTTGATTTGCATGCAGGTTTCAACGCTTACGTGTTTTGTGGCAATTGTTCCATTTAATTTCGCCATAAAATCACGACAAATAAATTGTTCATTTATCTCGATTAAACCACAGCAAAGGAATTATTTGAGTCAGTCTACAAAGAACGATTCTTGAAATGGTGAACAGACAAATGTCAGACTAGGCCTTTTCGTCATACATTACCATCACTTGAACTGACATTCACAGTTTGACTGTCACAATCCCTGGCATTCACAGTTTGACTGTCACAATCACTGGCATTCACAGTTTGACTGTCACAATCACTGACATTCACAGTTTGACTGTCACAGTCACTGGCATTCACAGTTTGACTGTCACAATGACTGACATTCACAGTTCGACTGTCACAATCGCTGTCAATCACAGTTTGACTGCAACAAACACTGACATTCACAGTTTGACTGTCACAATCACTAACATTCACAGTTTGACTGTCACAATCACTGACATTCACAGTTTGACTGTCACAATCACTGTCATTCACAGTGTGACTGTCACAATCACTGACATTCACAGTTTGACTGTCAAAATCACTGACATTCACAGTTCAACTGTCACACAATCACTGTCAAACTCTAGGTGAGACAAACCGATGCAGATTTGAAGTGGTAACTCTGTTAACAAACTCGTATTTAAAAAAAATCTTTACAATGTCGTTTTCTCATGTGTTCACCTTCACCGTGACCTTCACTTTCACCTATCCCGTAGTCTGTTGAACCGTTGGGAACTACACTAACCAAGATATGAACTCAAATCAAAATATGAATTAAAACCAAGATATCAATACAAACAGAGATATCAGCACAAACCAAGATATCAACACAAACCAAGATATCAACACAGATATATCAACACAAACAGAGATATCAACACAGAGATATCAACACAAACAGAGATATCAACACAAACAGAGATATCGACACAAACAGAGATATCGACACAGAGATATCAACACAAACAGAGATATCAACACAAACAGAGATATCGACACAAACAGAGATATCGACACAGAGATATCAACACAAACAGAGATATCAACACAAACAGAGATATCAACACAAACAGAGATATCAACACAAACAGAGATATCGACACAGAGATATCAACACAAACAGAGATATCAACACAAACAGAGATATCGACACAGAGATATCAACACAAACAGAGATATCGACACAGAGATATCAACACAAACAGAGATATCGACACAGAGATATCAACACAAACAGAGATATCGACACAGAGATATCAACACAAACAGAGATATCAACACAAACAGAGATATCAACACAAACAGAGATATCAACACAAACAGAGATATCGACACAGAGATATCAACACAAACAGAGATATCAACACAAACAGAGATATCAACACAGAGATATCAACATACACACTTTCCCATGTCTTCACTCCTGACACCGAGACATTGAACCACGTAATTCCAAAGAGACAGAAAACTCTCTTAGGTAAGACTGTCAGTTGCACATAGGCTGTACACCTAAACTTCAGACATTCTGACAAGATTGCCCAAATAGCTCTTCAAAATGAAAACTTCATTTTTATCCCCCCCCCCACCCTCCCTCAAATGTCGCCCATACATTCCCACAAGCCTCCAAAAAAAATAAAAAATAAAATAAACCTAGAATGTGTCTAGAAACTCTCCAGACAATTTCTTATATGCGAAGCTAGAAATGTTGGACATTAGAGGAATCGAATACCAAACTTTGGATGTGGTATCGACTATATGAAAGTAAATACTTAAAAAAAAAACACCAGTGGAGATTGAAAAAAAAAAAAGAGTCGACATCCCAAGTTAAAGGAATATGTTGAACCGACTTCCGTTGGTACAGAGACCATCTTATACGCATTTGATATCAATAGGTTTTGGGAAGCAAACCAAATTAAAAAAAAATGATTGATTTTCTTTTTATAATAAAGTATCATCAGAATCTGATTGAGTTCACGCACTTTTGATAGAAAGAATGAGTACTGTTTTAATATGATACGCGTGCAGAGTGAGAGTAAGTTATTTGACTATTTGGTAGTGGGTTCTTATTAGCATCACTTATTGGTTGTAACAGGAGCGGCAAATATCTCAGGCAGTATTATTGTAAATATTTGTAAAATGTTTTACATGTTTCGAATGTTCCTTCAGAGATGAACTTGATAAAATCCTAGCCCGAACTTCCGGCAGGACGGCGGGCAAAGGCGGCGGGCAGAGTTCGAACGTGGGATAATCGAGACCACCGAACGAAAGTCCAGAGCGCATATCACACGACCAAGGAGCCATCCTGTTAACATTATTTCACGATGACATGTTTTATATTAATAAGTTATAAGTATTTTTAATGAAATTAACAAGTAATATAAAAAAAAAGTTTAAATAAGAATCAATTTCTCCTTTATAAATATGATAGAAGTCTATTCATTTTTATTCTGATTATTTCTTGTAATGATTCATATTTGCAAGGAGTCTTTCCAGTGAGCTGGACCTAATCAAGTTCTTTTATTAATTGTCCAGCTAATGATTTCTACTCAAGATGATGTGCAAAATGTCCATGACTGTGTAGTGACCAAAGACATGGTAGTAACTTACTCAACTACTTACTAAATACAAAAAAAAACAAAAAAAAAACAATTTGAATTTCCGCTGATCCGTGTTCAAAACGTAGGACCAATTGAATTTTCAGAGGATTATATTTTGAAAAATGATTTGGGATTCATTATTGTATATAATTGTTTGACAATTTTTTTCCCTAAGATATAAATAAATTTTTAGGAAAATCGTTTAGCGTCATTTTCGAATTATCAGTGTCCAGGTTCCACCCAGTTTCCGATTTCCGTAAAAGAGTTTACAAGGTAATAGGAGGAATGGTGAAAACAAAATGTCTTTACTTTAAAAAACAAACAAACAAGATCTTTTAAAGTTGTTCAAATTTTTGGCGCTCGCTCTCTTCAATTCCAGACGTCGTCATAGAAAAGAGTTATCTCCCTTAAATGTTGAAACTGTTACGGAAGGAAAGTTTTAATTAAAGTCAGCTCCCCGTGGAGAAAATACTAACAACTAAAGAGAAATTACTGAAACAGAAGTGTGGAGTCAAATGTAATGAATTTAATAGTACATAATTTGAAAGTGTCGTAGAGAGTCTAGCCACGAATGACGAGGGCATACCGTACATATTATTATTACTATATATATATATATACAAACAGTGGCGTAACTAGGGGGGGGGTAGGAGGAGGAGAATTTGAAGATCCCCACTTGAGGGGGACCCCCAAATAAATGTCCGAAATTTGTTTTTAAATAAATTAAATATTGCGTCACTGTCATGTATAACGTTGTTATATAAGTTAGTGACCCTGTTGTATGCATTCCACACAGATTATTAACTCTTTCCGTGCTATGTTCCTATTTACAATTAATGAATAAAATAAATATGTTATCGCATTGAAAATGTTCACACTAAATACCTTGACCTTCTCTTTGTTTTTAAGATCTTTGTATAAAGGGGGCCCACGGAGCGTCGTGATTGGGCCCCGCTTTATTATTAAAATACAATTGTATAAACTTTAAAGTGTAATTCTATACTAACGCACTTTCCGTAACAATGTAATAGCCTACACAAAAAGACCGTGCTTCTGTTGAGCTTCTAGCCCTATACACAATAATACGAGCTCTATATTTCTTATAGCCCTATAGAACTTGGTGTAAAAAAATATTTTGATGAATCTATAACGGTACCATAGGCGGCCCTAGCAGTGCGCGGGGCCCTTGGCGAATGCTATATGCGGGGCCCTGGGCCGTAAAGGAAGACTATATATATCGTACCCCGTCACGATAACTGGGCCGTCCGCCTCTAACGCTGTAGGCCTTTTTTTTGTTACCAAACATTCTACCTTACGATTGGCCTTTTAACTACATACAACATGAAGTGTTCTCCACCTTAACTTCTGGTTCTGATACGTCCACCAAGTGCTATGGACAAGACATCTGCTCTTTGTGGCTAACATCAAGCGTGTAGTCAATGATGACGGGAAAGAATGCTATCTGGTCCATAAGTTGATTTTGATGAATTCTTTATCCGAGGTACTGGTCGTGAGCCTCGGCGTTCTTAATTTGTCGAGGATGTTCTTGCATCATGTTACAGGGTTGTGTCGAATCTGTCAAGCATCTCAATCAAGCCTAAAAACTGACCGTTGATTGACGCATAAAGTTTCTCTGTTCTCCCACGAAATGCGCTTTTTTTTAGCAAGGTACTGAATGATAGCTAGAATTCTTGCTAAGACCGTGCGCAAATGCAGTTTTTCTTTTTAAATTTGTTCTAGCATCAAGGCATCCATTGCGCTAACATTCGACATTCTCAGAGCCTAATCCAACCACGCTACCATTCGACATTCTCAGAGCCTAATCCAACCACGCTACCATTGGACATTCTCAGAGCCTAATCCAACCAGGCTGACACATACTTTTAAGTATGAATTGCTGCCTAGCCGTCCGGTATTCGTGCTGGACTGTTGTTCGGTCGTCTCAATGGTCCTGGACTAATGTAACCTTAACCCTAAACGATGGTCCCGGGATCATACCTTGCCCGCTGCCATCCCCCGTCGTCATGCGGGAGATTTAGACTAAGAAAGTAGATTAACTTCAACTCTGAAGGAACATTCGAAACATTGAAAACATTTTATAAACATTTGAACGTGATTTACAGAGACCTCGTGCTGCTGAATTTTATTGCCAAGATGTTTCCAGCCGCAGCAGCTTTCGTTTGCTCATTGGCCTCCAGTAGCTATCGTGCCAAACAAGTTACTTGGAAAAGAAAATACTGTCTTTAGTCTTTGGTGTAAGAACAAAGTGTACGATAGTCAATTGACTTTCGCAGGTCTAACTTTCTAATTAAAAAAATTCATCCGCGTTTTTTTTTTTATATATATTTGTTTTTTGTACACTGAAACACGGGGTTTGATACGGCCACCCGGTTGTATATGCAAAGTAGCCTATTGGTGAAACAATGAATAAGTCATCGTCAAACTTTCTGGATGCTGATTGGTCGAAATAACACTATGAGCTAGGCCACAGCACAAAAGAAGGAATCCTTCTCACACACCCTCGTCCCTTTTTTCTATGGTGGACTAGAGTAAAAGTATATTTACTTTACACGTAGTAATTCTTTTTATACTGTAATGCGACATAACAAAACTGTATGACTTTTTATTTACGAATTAAACGATTTTGATTGGTTGCTTCCGCTACGTGTTTTTTTTTATGCCAAGGTGACCGTTAGGCGTTAACAATAATAGCCCAATTAGAATGTGTACAGTAGTACAGTTAGAATGTGTACAGTAGTACAGTTAGAATGTGTACAGTAGTACAGATAGAATGTGTACAGTAGTACAGTTAGAATGTGTACAGTAGTACAGATAGAATGTGTACAGTAGTACAGTTAGAATGTGTACAGTAGTACAGATAGAATGTGTACAGTAGTACAGTTAGAATGTGTACAGTAGTACAGTTAGAATGTGTACAGTTGTACAGTTAGAATGTGTACAGTTGTACAGTTAGAATGTGTACAGTTGTACAGTTAGAATGTGTACAGTTGTACAGTTAGAATGTGTACAGTAGTACAGTTAGAATGTGTACAGTTGTGAAATTAGAATGTGTACAGTTGTACAGTTAGAATGTGTACAGTAGTACAGTTAGAATGTGTATAGTTGTACAGTTAGAATGTGTACAGTTGTACAGTTAGAATGTGTACAGTTGTACAGTTAGAATGTGTACAGTTAGAATGTGTACAGTTGTACAGTTAGAATGTGTACAGTTGTACAGTTAGAATGTGTACAGTTAGAATGTGTACAGTTAGAATGTGTACAGTTAGAATGTGTACAGTTGTACAGTTAGAATGTGTACAGTTGTACAGTTAGAATGTGTACAGTAGTACAGTTAGAATGTGTACAGTTGTACAGTTAGAATGTGTACAGTTGTACAGTTAGAATGTGTACAGTAGTACAGTTAGAATGTGTACAGTAGTACAGTTAGAATGTGTACAGTTGTACAGTTAGAATGTGTACAGTAGTACAGTTAGAATGTGTACAGTTGTACAGTTAGAATGTGTACAGTAGTACAGTTAGAATGTGTACAGTTGTACAGTTAGAATGTGTACAGTAGTACAGTTAGAATGTGTACAGTAGTACAGTTAGAATGTGTACAGTTGTACAGTTAGAATGTGTATAGTTGTACAGTTAGAATGTGTACAGTTGTACAGTTAGAATGTGTACAGTAGTACAGTTAGAATGTGTACAGTTGTACAGTTAGAATGTGTACAGTTGTACAGTTAGAATGTGTACAGTTGTACAGTTAGAATGTGTACAGTTGTACAGTTAGAATGTGTACAGTAGTACAGTTAGAATGTGTACAGTTGTACAGTTAGAATGTGTACAGTTGTACAGTTAGAATGTGTACAGTTGTACAGTTAGAATGTGTACAGTTGTACAGTTAGAATGTGTACAGTAGTACAGTTAGAATGTGTATAGTTGTACAGTTAGAATGTGTACAGTTGTACAGTTAGAATGTGTACAGTTGTACAGTTAGAATGTGTACAGTAGTACAGTTAGAATGTGTACAGTTCTACAGTTAAAATGTGTACAGTTGTACAGTTAGAATGTGTACAGTTGTACAGTTAGAATGTGTACAGTTGTACAGTTAGAATGTGTACAGTTGTACAGTTAGAATGTGTACAGTTGTACAGTTAGAATGTGTACAGTTGTACAGTTAGAATGTGTACAGTTGTACAGTTAGAATGTGTACAGTTGTACAGTTAGAATGTGTACAGTTGTACAGTTAGAATGTGTACAGTTGTACAGTTAGAATGTGTACAGTTAGAATGTGTACAGTTAGAATGTGTACAGTTAGAATGTGTACAGTTGTACAGTTAGAATGTGTACAGTTGTACAGTTAGAATGTGTACAGTTGTACAGTTAGAATGTGTACAGTTGTACAGTTAGAATGTACAGTTGTACAGTTAGAATGTGTACAGTTGTACAGTTAGAATGTACAGTTGTACAGTTAGAATGTGTACAGTTGTACAGTTAGAATGTGTACAGTAGTACAGTTAGAATGTGTACAGTAGTACAGTTAGAATGTGTACAGTTGTACAGTTAGAATGTGTACAGTAGTACAGTTAGAATGTGTACAGTAGTACAGTTAGAATGTGTACAGTTGTACAGTTAGAATGTGTACAGTTGTACAGTTAGAATGTGTACAGTTGTACAGTTAGAATGTGTACAGTAGTACAGTTAGAATGTGTACAGTAGTACAGTTAGAATGTGTACAGTTGTACAGTTAGAATGTGTACAGTTGTACAGTTAGAATGTGTACAGTTGTACAGTTAGAATGTGTACAGTTGTACAGTTAGAATGTGTATAGTTGTACAGTTAGAATGTGTACAGTTGTACAGTTAGAATGTGTACAGTTGTACAGTTAGAATGTGTACAGTTGTACAGTTAGAATGTGTACAGTAGTACAGTTAGAATGTGTACAGTAGTACAGTTAGAATGTACAGTTCATAAGATGCTGTCTGAACGGTATTTCGAAAGCAAAAATGTCATTTTAAAAGCTTACGTGGTCATTGGTATCTTATAGATGCCAGGAAACATTGAGCAACAAGTTGTAGTTTAGGAGAACTGTTTTTTTTTTCGAACCTGACGGTGACAAAAGAACCTCCTAACGCGGGGCCCCTCTTGGGCTCGCCCTAGGGTTGTTGCCCCACTTGCCACCCTCTAAGGCCGCCGCTGAACGGTACTCTAAACGTATACACTCCTAAATGTGTAAGTTAGGGGACTGTTACGGTGTTACAGTGTTTCGGTGTTACAGTGTTACAGTGTTACGGTGTTACAGTGTTACGGTGTTACAGTGTTACGGTGTTACAGTGTTTCGGTGTTACAGTGTTTCGGTGTTACGGTGTTACAGTGTTACGGTGTTACAGTGTTTCGGTGTTACGGTGTTACAGTGTTTCGGTGTTACAGTGTTTCGGTGTTACAGTGTTTCGGTGTTACAGTGTTTCGGTGTTACAGTGTTTCGGTGTTACGGTGTTTCGGTGTTACAGTGTTTCGGTGTTACAGTGTTTCGGTGTTACAGTGTTTCGGTGTTACAGTGTTTCGGTGTTACGGTGTTACAGTGTTTCGGTGTTACAGTGTTTCGGTGTTACAGTGTTTCGGTGTTACAGTGTTTCAGTGTTACAGTGTTACAGTGTTTCGGTGTTACAGTGTTTCGGTGTTACAGTGTTTCGGTGTTACAGTGTTTCGGTGTTACAGTGTTACAGTGTTTCGGTGTTACAGTGTTTCGGTGTTACAGTGTTTCGGTGTTACAGTGTTACGGTGTTACAGTGTTTCGGTGTTACAGTGTTACGGTGTTTTATGTATTATTGTAGCTTTTTTTTTCCATAGTTCTCAGCCCTGAAGTGTCTCTAGATTTAGTGATGTTACTAATGTTGCTTGTATGACGTGATTATTCATTGGTTATAAATCTCACGGCTTTATTTTGAATCTGAAACACACGTGTAGGAACATAGAGCGAGCCAATGATACAGACTTTTAGAAAGAAAACTTGGACAGCGCTATTTAAATATATCAGTAAAAAAATAATAATAATAAATTCAAGTTTGAGATTAGTTATTTTTAAAAATATCACTAGACATTTGAAAGATACAATTCAATGAGATCTACAATCCTCATGGATGTCACATAACAAGCCCGATGACATTCTGTCATCAGGCCAAGAGGAGAGAACTCGGCCAGGAGATCATTAAATTATTTTAAATGATAGAGCCCCCTTAACAAAACGTCAACGAAGAGAGGGAAGAAAGACATTCTTTTCATGGCAAAACTTTTGATAAGCAAAATTTGGGGTGGATTTTTTCTCTCTCTCTCTCTCTCTCTCTCTTGGTCTGTCTTCAGAATCCGGTGCCATTACTTGAGTTGATGGGAGAGGTGTGCTTTATGAGGGAAGGAAGGAGGTCAGAAGGGTGGAGGGGCAAAATCAGGATGTGAAGGGGGAGGGCAGACAAGGGCATTAAAATGGGGGTTAGAAGTGTATGCCATCACCAGGTCGTTATCCAGGCTCTTTGGACGTTGTATTGGACACCAGTTGGAAGCTAATGGCATGCATGAAATTTTGCCTCAAAATGTGGAAATAATTTTTTTGTCTACCGATACATGGCAAGTCCTCCAATGCAGAGGAACCAGCGCTAATTGGAACCTATCTTAGTAAAGCAATCAATCAGCCTGAAGACCAAGATCCACCTTCTCAATACAATCGTTGTCCAGACGTCCAGGATACACTTGCTAGACTAGAAAGCCATCCATGTTGGTTGAAAAGTGGCTAAACGGGGCTCAGCAGCATTGGCTGAGAAGGATTCTAAGAACAACAATAGAAAAATCCTTTCTCCCTGGGAACTTGCCACTAACGTGGCGGGATGACATAGATGGTCTTGCATGAACAGATGAAGAACTTCCACAGCATACGGTATGAAAATCGATGCTGAAAAAAAAAAGACACAATATGACCATTAGCCAACAGAACTTAAAAATGGACGTCAGTATTGTAGATAAAAATCTTTCAAGTGTCAGAAGTTTACAATACGTCGGAAGGAAGTAACCAAACCTGAAGCACTTGCTAGAAAAGCACAGTCCACAGCAGCACTTGCAAAGCTCAGAACTATCTGTAAAGACAAAGGCATATCCGTCGACTCTAAATCAGACTGATGCGTTTCTTTGTTTTGGTCACATTCTTGTATGCTTGCGAATCTTGGACGCTGACTACAGAGTTAGATAGGAGAATCCTAGCAATGGAATTGAGGTGCTAGAGAAGGATCCTTGGTATCACATACAAAGGCAGCATCACATAGGAAGAGATTCGAAACACAAGTAAAAAAAACGCAAACTCAAACTTTGTGGCCATATCACAAGGTCCTCTAAGATTGCAAAGACCTTCCATCAGTGAGCCAGGTAACCAGGTAAAAGAAGAAGAGGCAGACAGAAAAAGCGATGAGAGGACAAAATGAAAGAATGAACTGGCCAGACAAAATTAAAGAATGGACTGGCCAGTCATTGAAAGAGAGGAATAGAGAAAGACGATGGTTCTAATGAGTCCAATAACAAGTTAAAAGTTCGTAGATAGATAGATAGATAGATAGATAGATAGATAGATAGATAGATAGATAGATACATAGATAGATACATAGATAGATACATAGATACACAAATACATAGATACATACGCGATCTATTCACGTATTAGAAGCATGATTCGACCAGGAAAGGATGATGGCTGTCAAACCAGATCCAACCGGTTTTCCCATAACGCAACTCAAAGTTCAATCATTAAAATTGTGCGGGAAAGGAATCCTGCGCCGGAACTCATCAAAACTTTGAAAATGAGAATCCGAGTCCGGAAACGAGTGAAATTCTAGACTAGTGAGTGAGCTGCATACATGAGTGTGATTGAAGTTGAGAATATCCGTGCTTAGGGAAAAAAACACACACAAAAAAAGAATTTGAATTCGAGATAGGATTAATATGTCTATAACAAGCATAAAGAGATCTAGATGATTTAGAAATAGGTTGGATGAAGCTAACAAGATGTTTCTGCTTTGCTCTACTGCGCAGTTTACTATTAGAACTAATTTAAAGTGTAATAACATTGTTTTGGTAGGCTACTTCTCAATTGGAGTTGGCAAACATTGCAATTCAATATTGACGTTGTTTACATGCTAGATGAGAGAAAGTACTTATCTATGTACGAATTAAGCTCATGTTATTGGAAATAGAAATCCTTTGTATATAATGAGACCATTTCGTGAACTAATTAGTCTCGTGTTATTATTTTATTTAATAATAAAATTATTTTTTTCTTTTACTATTATATTTTGCTTATTTTCTTTTGATAACATTAAAAAAAATTTGAAATATTTTAAAAATGATTTTGTGAGAATCACATCCCATGAGTTACGTACCCCCCCACCCCCCCCACCCCCAGCCTCCTCTAATTGTGTTTTATGCCCTAAGTCTTGTAGGCAGTACTTTAAATCTGAAAAGAACTTGAATGCCGGGGTCGGCCGCATCATTCGAACGAACGGATCAGCCTTCTATCGCCATTAAGAACCAGGCTAAAGGAGATATTGATGGCTTCCATTCGACGCCAAGGGAAATGACTCTGACGAAGTGTACATGACTTGACCGCTGAGTCTTCAATGCTTGCAAAAAGAGACGATTTGCATTAAAAAAAAAAAAAAACACCGACATGGCCTTCTCGCGGTTGTCTCGCTTGATTTAGAGTTTCCATCAATTAAGGACTGAGTTAAATAGCAATAAGTATCACGACCTGTCTGACGGGCTCATATCTCCACTTGAAACAACAGATAGAAATACAAAGAGTTCAAAGCAGTGGCATTTGGAAGGTGGGCGAGAGGTGCGGACACACACACAAATAAACAGCAAAAGAAACAAGATAAACAAGAAGTCCCGTTTGCGCTTTGAGTGGGAGAACACTGTTCAATCGATACAGTATCTCTCATTTTTTTGCAAGGCTTATTCCCCTTAACTTAGTGCATTTTTTTATATAAAAAGACATAATTAATTAAGACTAATTAATTAGCTAATTGGTTAATGTTTTTATTGATTCATGTGTTGTCATCGACAATTAATAATTGTGCAAAGTTTCAACTTGATCCGAAAATGAGAAGTGTAAAATCATAGACTTATATCTACTATATCTAGACTGGACATGGAGACTTTTTAACACTACAAATGTCGTGAAAATGTTTTAGAAAGTTGGATCAAGGCGTTGTTTTGTAAAGTAGTTAAAAGAAACTCAGTTTTTTTTCCAACCCTAACCTATGTAACATAAAATTTAATTTCTAGATCTAGATGTAGTAATTGAACATCAAAAATTAGAGTACTCTCGTGTCAAAATTATTATTTTGCAATTATTAGATACATAATCTAGAAAGATATAGGTAATCAATCTATTTAAATGTACTTAAGATGATTTAAATCAACATGAATTATTTCCATCTAGGATTTTTGAAACATCATCTTAATGGAAACAAACAGGAAATGGCTTTGTTTCATATATTTGATTGAATATCCGAGTTAATGCTTTTGCATTATTTCTAAACTTTGAAAACTAAAGATCATTACTTTTCTAAAACAGTAAAGATTTATTGGGGGACTCCCCTTAGAGCCTGAAAAAAAAGTTTACGTACATAAAAATCTATCTATCTATCTATCTATCTATCTATCTATCTATCTATCTATCTATCTATCTATCTATCTATCTATCTATCTCTCTATCTATCTCTCTATCTATCTCTCTATCTATCTATCTCTCTATCTCTCTATCTATCTATCTCTCTATCTATCTCTCTATCTATCTATCTATCTATCTATCTATCTATCTATCTATCTCTCTATCTCTCTATCTATCTATCTATCTATCTATCTATCTATCTATCTATCTATCTATCTATCTATCTATCTATCTTTCTCTCTCTCTCTCTCTCTCTCTCTATATATATATATATATATATATATATATATATATATATATATATATATATATATATGTATATAGGTCCGTGTATCGATCAATCGCGGATAAGAATTTATTTCCGGTTTCCAGTCTAGATATAATATATAAGTCTATGTGTACAATATTCTGACCACACAGACAGAGGGATGGAGCTGCTATCAGCGAGGTAAAACCAATCTCTAGTTTATACGACAACACTTCTTTCAACCTCGACGTGTACACCGTGTGTATTAGCCTTGAATAAATTAGCATAATTTAATTATTCCCTAGATTTTCAAATATTTTTCGTACTATGGAAACATCAGTGAAAGATGAAAGTAGACTGCTGGCAATCAATAGTCCCACTAGTTGTATTGGTGTGTTGAAAAAAAGAAAAGGCCGTGTCCTTGAATGACTAGAAAATTCAACTACACAACAAGAAATCAAAAAGTCATTTCTCAGCTCACCCCCCCCCCCCACCTCCAAACACACAAAAAAAAGTGTGTGTGTTGTAGTTGCATTCCTACAATACAGTAGTGTCCCTTGTTGGCATTTAGAGTTATTTGGACCGGACCAACATTTATCTCCCGTTCCTTCGAAATTCCCCATTCATCAAACAATGCGAACACACAGGGTATCAATAAAGGACAGCAAATAGATGTCCTTTTTAGTCATGGGACACCACAAAAGAGAATTATCTCTGAAACACTGGAGCTATGGAGACCAGTGCTTGAACCTTTAACAAAAAACTTTAAACAATAGGTCTACCTATTTTTTGATTGTTTATTTTGTTTGTTTATTTGTGTGTGTGTGAGCGTGTGTATGTTTTTTTTTTCACTTTGAGAGTTGTTTACTACAGAAAACTGTTGGGTATCAGACAGATACTAGGAAAAGAAAAAAACAAATGAACATATACCGTCACAAGTCAACACCCTCGATGGCAAAAAGGAAAAATCAGTGGTCATTAATTATTTTTGTTTTATTTTTTAAAAAAGGATATAAATCTTTCAATGTTGAGAGGTTTAGCGGTGATTCTGGGAGTGCTTTCTCTTACGTAAGCTATTTTTTTCATTAATTCATTGAATTCGTAGATTTTGTTTGTATTATATTTGTCAGAGTACTATTGGAACGTCGCTAAACTGTTTTGTTCATTGCTTCTTGTGTTTCGATCTAGTTCTTACAATAAAAGAGTGCAAGCCCCTATTTATTTGTTCCGTTGATACCTAAATACGAGCAAAAATAATCTTGAAGGCTGCTATTGATGATTGGTAGAATCTAGAGTTCAGGATCAATGGCTATCAAAGTGTGCACATTTATTGCTTTAGTTTCGAACTCATGATTCTGACATGTCTGGCTTGGCGCCTTAACTTAAAGAGTGTCTTTCTTCATGCTCCTTCTGAGTTTTTTTTTCATTTCATACAACATTCGGACGTTGAAAACTGAACACAATATTAGATCGTATGTCCTACTTCTGAGCATTGGGACCAATACAAAGTAAGCGCTAACAGGGAAGTCCTCGTACAGTCTGGCACCATACTTTCATGAAGGATCAGAGCAGGGGACACCAGGTGGGAAGAATATCATGGCCAGTGACAGATCTATATGGAAACTGCTTGCCGCCCAAAGCGTCGAACGGCGCGAGAGATTGTAAGGAAAAGGTAAACTCTGAGCTCCTGTAGATCTGCAGGGAAGGGACTTGGTTCAAAACTCTGCTGTCTATTTGTTACTATCTCTTATTAATTATCATATGTCTGTATGTAGAAATGTTTTAATGAAATGTTGCTCGTTGCCAAATGTTCATGACTCATTACGCAAGTAGAGTCCCTGCAGCACTCCGCAACTCTATCGCTTTTGATAACATTTGGGAAAGTAGGAACCGTCTTCCGAAAACTACGGCCTACCTGAGCAATCAAATCAATTGCCCCTGAAGATCAAGATCCACCTCCTCAAGAAAATCATCGTCCCCACGGCCACCTAACTCCATAGAGACGCGGCGGTCATCTATAAAGATTAAGAAAAGACTAAACGTGTATCAGCAGGGATGGCTGAGAAGGATCCTAGGGAATAGCATATCGAGATCCTGTCACCAATAGAGAAGTCCACTCTTGTACTGGCGCTCCATGAAAGAGAAATGGTGACTGAACGTCGAATGAGATTCGCTGGACCAAGGCAGGCCCTAACAATTGCTGGGCCCTATGCAAAACGGATTACGCGGGGCCCAGTCTGGGTAGGGATAAGCATAATGTCAAAATTAAGACTTAGTATTAGAAAATACATTCGTCTTTGCAATAAATTTGTATTAAATGAAAGCTGACGAAGCCGTTTTTTTTTTATTGCGCGTAGTATTAGCACACCAAAATGACAATTTCGTCTATTTTTCAGTAGATTTTTAATTTCAGGAGATTTCCAGGACTTTTTGCTTGACCTGGATGTGGCAAAAGATGTAGGTCACAGCTGGGGATGCTTATCTACGGGAAATAATGCGATTCTCATTAATCTTCGAAGACAAGCCTTATTATTATAATGTTTTAATTTAATAATTTACACATATAATTAGCGCGAGACCTATGAAAGTGCGGGGCCCACTGCAAACAATCTTTGGAATGAATAAACTATTTATCAATACAGCTCTACCAAATATTGTAGAACCTGTGTGCTGATAAAGTTTAATTAAGTTTGAGGCTTTGACAAAAATATTCTCCCACTGGTCTTTACAATAGAACAAAGGATTACAGGTATAGACAATACCACAAATCTTGATTTTATCAACAATTCTGAAAGCGCAATTCTCTTTGAATTTCCATTTCCCTAGTCCCTTTACTGTGTATTACGCTATTTCTATTCTTGAATTGTCTGAAAAGTAATTATTGTATGTTTTTTGTCATAACACATTTTAGGTTATTCAAGTTTGAATAATTATTATTTTTTTGTGTGCATGCAATAGAGAAAAAAAATGTGAATTGAATCAAAAAGAAAACAAACGTGTCGGCCCATGTTTCAACACCGAAGGTGAATGGGTCTAGATACTTCCTATCATGTCTTGAATTTCAAGCTAGCCACTAAACACAACCCTATCTCATTCCAAACAAAATGTTAATATAGTGTGAGGCTTTCCTGAATTTGCTATAAGTAAAGATATTGTAGTGATATTGTAGTGGTATTGGTGAGATATATTATTGATATTGTAGTGATATTCAAGTGATATTGTAACGATATTGTAGTGATATTGTAACGATATTGTAACGATATTGTAGAGATATTGTAGCGAAATTGTAAGACACTCGTCCACCGTATCCATCTTCTCTTGGTTATGTCGAAGCGAAGATTTTGTCCGCTGTTGGTTAATTCTGAACTCTGAGTGTTCGAAAGTATTTTCAATCAGTGGTGTAGCTAGAGACTTTGGCGGTGGGGTGGGAGCTTGACCTCTTCAGGGCCCCTGCATTTCGACATCATGAAATGAAATAATTGCGCAATATTTAATGTAAAAACGAATTTCGGACTTTTCACCCCCCCCCCTCAAGTGGGGACACAGGAGGATTTTCAAATTTCGACTCCCCTCCCCCACCCTAGATACGCCACTGTTTTAAATCTGTGTCTTTTTTTTTTTTATCACAGAGTTGCATTATCTCAAATGATCCTCCAGCTTAGTTGGCTTCTTAACGTCGTAACGTCAAACTTTGGTGCATAAAAGGCACATGGGCGATGGCTTGTTTGACAGGAATGAAGCCAAACTTCCAATAATCCACACATGCTGTCCATATCGCTAATAAAATTTCAACAAGTTTAATATTTCTTACATGTAGACAAAATTAAGTTAGTTATTAAAATTGAAAATATGCATCTTCAGATTGGGATCCTTCAACTCAAGAAAACATAAAAAAAAACTAGAAAAAATACAAAAATAGAGCAGTGAGATTTATAACAAACGAATATTCTAATTTGATTAGATAACACCATTAGTAAAATCAATAAACTTAGAGACACTTCAGGACAGAAGAATAAAAAGTAAAGTAGCTATAATACATAAAACACAAACCATAACTTACCAAAAGAAAAACAAAACCTAATGAAATACTCAGAAAGACACAAGGATAAAGGCACATTTCTTATTCCATACACTAGAACAAATTCGTACAAGTGCTCCTTTTTCCCTAGTGCCATTAGACTTAGCAGAGTTTAAGTCATTGATTAACATGCATAACTAGATTGACCAGAGGCGTAGCTAGGGTGTGGGTGAATTTGAAAATCCCCCGGGCCCCCACTTAAGGTTATTAAATATTAGGTAAAATGCAGGGGCCCCCAAAGAGGTCAAGCCCACCGGACCCCCAAATGATGGCAAATTCCTATCTACGCCACTAAGATCTGAGATGAAATGCGTAGGACGTAATTATCTTTTTTGAAGTAACGTCTGTAATATATAAGATAAGAAAAATAACATTTCTTTTTTCATTAGAATAAGTTTTATAAATCTAAAAGATTACCTACGGTGCCAGACCTACACGTGTTGCATGATGTAATTACATTAGTGGGAAATAAAATTTAAAACACGACCTGCTCTAATGAGAGCGTCAATCCTGGACTCTATTCACTTTATTCACTGACATGTACCCCATGGAAGCCGTTATAGAATCCTGGGGGGTCTATATAGACCACTTTTGTAATCATTTTGTAATCATTCTTTAATGCGTGCTTGCCTTATACCCCACTAGACCACAATTAAGATGTTTAAATAAGATGTGTATGAAAAGACATATTTAAAAATTCATTAACTAGATTAACATTGAAAGGATTCATTATTGTACAAATAGTATATGCAAATAAGAATATTTCTTTTAACAAAAAATAAAATTTAAAGTCTTAGCCTGCTTAAATGAGATTTATTATCGTAAACCCCCATTTACATCTCATTTACCCCCAATTTATTGTTTTCAATCTCGTAGACCCCTTGGAAGTCGTCGTAGACCCCTGGGGGTCTATATAGACCACTTTGGGAATCACTGGGTTAGATGCTCGATACTACGCTTCACCATGGTATGCAAGGACCCCGAAACAAAGGATGCAATGCCGAGAAATGTGTCAAGGACCCCGAAACAAAGGATGCAATGCCGAGCAATGTGTCAAGGACCCCGAAACAAAGGATGCAATGCCGAGCAATGTGTCAAGGACCCCGAAACAAAGGATGCAATGCCGAGCAATGTGTCAAGGACCCCGAAACAAAGGATGCAATGCCGAGAAATGTGTCAAGGACACCGAAACAAAGTATGCAATGCCGAGCAATGTGTCAAGGACCCCGAAACAAAGGATGCAATGCCGAGCAATGTGTCAAGGACCCCGAAACAAAGGATGCAATGCCGAGCAATGTGTCAAGGACCCCGAAACAAAGGATGCAATGCCGAGCAATGTGTCAAGGACCCCGAAACAAAGGATGCAATGCCGAGCAATGTGTCAAGGACCCCGAAACAAAGGATGCAATGCCGAGCAATGTGTCAAGGACCCCGAAACAAAGGATGCAATGCCGAGCAATGTGTCAAGGACCCCGAAACAAAGATTGTGATTAAAGGCTCATCTAGTTCATGCTGGCCTTTCGTGCAAGGTGATTCTCAAAGAGCTTCTCATTCCTGACCTCTGGAGGAAATCGTTCCGTTAGGTCAAGGGTCTCTTTGGTGCGACTCTTCATCAATATTAATGTCCCATTTATAAATAACACGAACCACTTCCTGTCATATAAAAAATAGGTGAAGATGTATACACGTAATAAATATATTGTATTAACATTATTTTGAATATTGACAAAAGTGTATGTAAAAATATAAAATAAAGTACTATGCTGTTAGTATCGGATTCATTTCTTAATGTGATACTGTTGTTTACATAATAAATCAATCTGCACTCCTAAGCTGTCAAAAGATAAGTTATTGCCTTAATAATTAAAATTTTGTTCAAATTATTAATACATTAATAATAAATATGTACCTGACCTTTTAAAAAAAAGTTACCACCCCTGGAGTTTTTCATTGAAAAGTGGTGTAATTTTTTGAAAAATCTGCTTGCATATATAATTTTAAAATTAGATGGTTCACTTTCGGAAAAGAAAAATGTAGCAGTTGCTTCTGAACTTTGAATGATCTAAAATATTATGATGTCCGATTTGTATTTTCTCTTCTATTTTCTGAGTTATAAACGGGACGGACGGACAGACAGTTCACTTTAAACTAATAGCGTCTTTTCCCCTTTCGGGGGCCGCTAAAAATCAAAGCTTAGGGTTCTGCACCACCTTATAACTACTAAATCTATAATTGCTTGCATTATCTCGCTCTCACAAGCTACATTCATTTTAATCATTTTTTTTTAACAGCAGTTATACGAAAACAAAAATGGCTAGGGTAGTGGTGACTTTATTCGACAGTGTTCAGTCTAAATATCCATTTATCTTCCAGCAAGGATTCAACCATCTAATTGTAGATAGCGAACCACGATTACTCGAAGAATGGTTCAAATTCTACTTTCCATTTTAAAAAAAAAAAAAAAGCGGGAAACCGTGTACAAAGGGCCAGTCCTGCTAGCCTGCTCTTCCTGGCCAGATTTTTGCGCAATTTTATTCCAAGAATGAATAGCTGGGATTAATGTGGTCACCGCATTCCACACACTCGTGGCTTTCACTCTCTTCGTCGCTCACTTCCGCTACTCCTCTTCCTTCCAACTTTCCCTACTCTTTGCTCCTTCATACTCCCTCCTTCATCCCCCCCCCCCTCTTCTCAAGCCTCGATGCCATTTGATCTCGTTCAGATTTCAGAAGATAAACAAGTCAAGAGTTCTCAAACTTTGTAGAGTGCACAAAGGTGTCTAGTGATTATAAAGTGTAGCCACGTCACACCTCCGTCTCTCTTCCCCCCACTTTCATGTTGTCCTCATCAGACATTGTCATTATGGGATGCAATCAGAGACTTTGTTAAAAAAAAAAAAAAAAGAAGATAATCTTACTATTCTGACAAAAGGTGTTGTTGTGTGTTTGGTTGATGAGATGTAGATTCAGAGAGGCAAAGTTAGATAGCCTAACGTACCACGTAACTGTATTTATTAAGTCACAATTCATTTGAAAAAAAAAAGGCCTGAAATTCTCTTTAAGGAAGAAAAATATATTTTTATTAACAATTGTATAGATCTCCTGGCTTTCAATCTAATGAAGAAATTCCAAGAAGTTAAAAGATTTTCAAATAACAGTTCATCTAGCTAGTTTATTCAGCTAGGAATTTACCATCATTTGGGGGCCCCGGGGCTTGACGTCTTTGAGGGTCCTTGCATTTTCAGTAATATTTAATGTAAAAACACTTATTTGGGGGGGGGGTATTTTGAAATTCTCCCCCTCCCTTTCCCCACCCTAACTATGCCTCTGAGTTCGTCTCATCTCTGCTTGTGGTCCCGTCTGGGGTGTAGGCCACCAACCAGCTTACTGTCTGAGTCTCTCTAGCAGTCCCCACGTGTAGTCCACCTGCTTGGCATCGGCTGCCAAATCTCGGCGTCCTGTATGTCTGGGCCATTCTCACTTCCTCTTTCCTTGGGAGGGGGGAGGGGAGTCCAGGTCCTGTGTTGTTGGATGCAGCCTTGATAAAGGTGTTGCATTTCCATCGCCAGTGTCTCAGAAGTATAGCTTCTTCAATGGGCTGCTGTTTTGTTCATTTCACAGTTAAATGATCACTTACATCGTCTGTTGTCGAGATTCAATATTCATATGTATTTCCGTTTATGTCTCTCTATCGTCAGCTGCTCCCTTCTTTTATATGCCAGGTGTATGCAACATCTTACATTTTTGTCAAAGTATATGAATTTCACCAGTCAACAAGCACACAGAGAGAGAGAGAGAGAGAGAGAGAGAGAGAGAGAGAGAGATTCCATAACTTGTGAGCAATTGCAAAGCTAGTATCACATGAAGAATAAAAAGTATGAAGGTGTGAAGGGGTTCCACACACTTCACGTGGCGCCCAAACGTTCAAGTCATTGAGCATTATGTAAATAGACATTTTAAGATGGTCTATTTCTTTTAGATTGGACCATGTTATTTTTTTTTTTAAACTTAATTTTCAAAAAAATAACTACAGTACTCTTAGATACACAATCTCACTTAATTATCCAAGATAAGGACGAGGCAGATACGTTGGATAATACTATTGTTTAGTATAGAAGACACATTTGTTATCTTGTTCCTCACACATTCCCCACATACCCACACATACAACTGTGAAATAAAGTCTGCTTTAAGGACTGTCGATAAAGAAAATAAACTACGTAAGAAATAAAGTCTCTGCTGTAAAGTCTCTGCTGTAAAGTCTCTGCTGTAAAGTCTCTGCTGCAAAGTCTCTGCTGCAAAGTCTCTGCTGTAAAGTCTCTGCTGTAAAGTCTCTGCTGTAAAGTCGCTGCTGTAAAGTCTCTGCTGTAAAGTCTCTGCTGTAAAGTCTCTGCTGTAAAGTCTCTGCTGTAAAGTCTCTGCTGTAAAGTCTCTGCTGTAAAGTCTCTGCTGTAAAGTCTCTGTTGTAAAGTCTCTGCTGTAAAGTCTCTGCTGTAAAGTCTCTGCTGTAAAGGCTCTGCTGTAAAGTATCTGCTGTAAAGACTCTGCTGTAAAGTATCTGCTGTAAAGTCTCTGCTGTAAAGTCTCTGCTGTAAAGTATCTGCTGTAAAGACTCTGCTGTAAAGTCTCTGCTGTAAAGTATCTGCTGTAAAGGCTCTGCTGTAAAGTATCTGCTGTAAAGACTCTGCTGTAAAGTCTCTGCTGTAAAGTCTCTGCTGTAAAGGCTCTGCTGTAAAGTATCTGCTGTAAAGACTCTGCTGTAAAGTCTCTGCTGTAAAGTCTCTGCTGTAAAGTCTCTGCTGTAAAGTCTCTGCTGTAAAGTCTTTGCTGTTAAGCTACGAATGGGATGTACATCCGAAAAAAGATTCTTGATTGACCAAAAATAACCTGTCTTGTTCTCTTTTATCATCTGTTTTTCTGTCTAAATTAAAAGCAACCCACCAGCCCCCACGTAACCTTCACCCTTACAGCTTTTTGTTTTGATGCTCACCATTACGTAATGTAACTGTAACGAGATACTGCTTCCTCAATTTTGTTTCGTTTCATGTTGATGTCACGATGAGTTATTGTTTTTGGATCAAGATTAGAAACATTGTAGTAAACCGTATCGTGGCGGCATCCCAACGATACAATGGACTCTACCGAGATGGCGTCATCTGGACAGTCTCAAGGAATGGACTTTGTAAAAGCGCCGAGTTTGTCATTACTGAATGAGTCGAGCAGTGGGGTGACCCATTCATTAGAGACGCCACTGTATGGCTTCCTTTGAATGAGGCGACTAATGAAAAGGTGAGGCCGGGATTTTAATGAATGGAGAAATGGAGGTAGAGGGGAGAGAGGGCGGAGGAGGACTAATGGAACAAGGAGGGGTATTTATCAATCAAGAGTAATTTCGCTGCGTAGGTTGTGGAACTTATTGACAATAAGAAAGAGAGAGAGAGAGAGAGAAGAGGGAGAAGAGGGAGACAGGGAGGGAAGAGAAAGTGGGGAGAGAAGGAGAAAATGGGAGAGAGAGAGAGGGGGAAAAGAGAGCGGCTTTCAGTTTGTTGTTTATTGCAATGACTAATTGCTCATAATAACAAAAACAAAATCAGTCCTTTATATCTACTGGCTTAAACACACAAACTCGCGGATGTACTTAAAAGAATGAGGGATTTATTTTTAGCAAAGTTGAGTTACTTGACCAGTAATGCAACCGAAAATCATTTTCAGAACAGAAGTTGCCTTTTTTTTTTATTAACACCCTCTGTCGCGAACAAGTTCACATACCTGGGCAGCATCATAGCGAACGATGGGGACGCCTACCATGACGTAGCTTGCCGTCTAGGAGACACTGGGAACATTTCCCAAAGGCTTCGGCCTATTCGGACAAACCAAGCTCTTGGACTTGAGGCAAACATCCACCAACTTAACACAATCGTCAACACAACAGCAACGTCAGCATGCGAGACGTGGAAGTCAGCTTTATATTTACTCCGTTATCGGATAATTTTGGTTCACTAAGGCTGACTACGCCATGTTTTGTTTTTCTAAGTCTAGTCTAGTCCAAATTTAGATTTTTTTTTTTAATTTTGAAAAATTATACCGGTCAAACAAGAGTTGTCCCCGTATGGCCGACGAACAAATAATTTTTTTCTCAGCGATATACACCAACTGTTAAATTTATAGGGAAAACGTTAGAGCTGTTTTTGAGATCAGCTGTTCAGGTTCCTGCTGGTCCAGGCTCCACAAAGGAGTGACTTCAAGAGAGGTATTGTTTAAATAAAAAAGAAACAAAAGAGTTTTTGTGCCGTTCAGTTCTAGCCCTGAGTCTTCTCACAAATAAAAATAGCTTCTTAGAGAAATAAGATCATTAGTATCACAGTTTTAAAGCTTCTGATTTCTTGACATGGTTCGTCAATTAAATAATTGTAAGCCTAGTTTTTAAAGTTGACTTTTGTCTTTTTGTTGTCTTCCTTTGTAAATCTTTGTCCTCCTTTGGGCACACAACTTTCTGTACCCTAAGTTCATAGTACAAGTAGTTGTGTTGAAATCAAATACAGCATAGGAGCACTTCACTAAAGAAAAACGTTGAGGTTTTATTTGTTGAGGTTTTGATTTAGAGATCCACACTTTACAAAACAATTAGATGTATTAGATAATCCTCCAATAAAGTCAGTTAGGCCAGATACACATTTAGCTTCACCTTTACCTATCACTTAGTTTGGTGGACCAATGGGACACCACACAAGATCTGTCTACCGTCTTTCTCCTTTTCTCTCTGTCCTTTGCCATAGATAGAATTCTATTCACTGTCTTCCCATCGCTTCTCTGTCTTCCTCTTCATCTTCTTCCTGGTATTGTTCCCTGAAGAAAGGTGTTTGCAATCCATCGTGGACTTTGTGATGTGGCCATAGAGTTTGTGTTTACGTTTTATGACGGTGGTAAGCAGGTCATCGTGAGGTCCTATTGCTGTATTCATCTTGTTTCTAATCTCTTCATTCGTGATGCAGTCTTTGTGACACCTAGGATTTAACTAGATCTTCATTACTATCAGTTCATTAAATACATATAAATATTAACAATGAAATAAAAACATTAATAAATCTCTGTATCCTGTGGTATCAAGTCGTTAGTCGAACTAACTCAACAACAACAGCAAGTGTCACGTCTTTTTGTATGGGCGGAGACAACGTTGTAGCTGTTGATAGTTTTTAGTTCTTAGTTTCTGATAGTCTTTCTGAAACTATTGAAACCTGTCCTGAGAGTACCACTTCGGAGGCCGATTTGGAGTTTGTGTTGCCGCACAAACTTTCTTTGTAACCTTGTTATTTTGTGTGTGTGTGTGTGATAAAAATAAAATCTAATATCGACAAGTAAAAACAAATAAATACATAAAATAACAAGATACAAACATAAGTGACATCGTATACAGGTTAGTGCAATTTTCAAGCGTGCCAAAGTGTTTCCGGTGCAACTTGGAGTTTACTTAAGCCCAGGATCTTCTCTACCTCCGTACTTATAAGACTACCGGAAACAGAATCTCATACTGGAATAATAAGGAAATGGTAAGGCGGGGGGGGGGGGGGGGGGTGTCCCTGTGTCCACCATTGATGAAAAGATTGCCAGATGGTATAGAGAAAAACATGGAGATAAAAGTGCATGGAATTGAAATAAAAAAAAAATCTAAAACTGTTAACGTGTTTACATGTCGAGTTACTTGAGCTGAATAGTAAAGTTACATGTAACATAATGTTATGTAACAACATGGTTACTAGTTCCCTTTAACGAGACTTACAACAGTTTGTCAAGGTTAGAATCTGTGGAAATATAATTTAATGAAATGTTATTGCAAGATTATGTGTCTAATTACACTAGCACTTAATGAAAGTGCCCCCCAGATAACAACAAATAATGCAGTAATACGCGTAATAAATTAACCACGGTGATGTAGGCTTAACAAGCCCTCTGTTATGTGAGTGTGTCTAGTGACTGATGAAACTTTAATAATAATAGTAATTCAATTTACAAAGTAATGTTAAAAAAAAACATAATTTTGGCTGTGTTAACATTACAGATATAAACATGAGAGTTAGAATCACAAACTAAATTTGGAACAGATAAGTCTTAACGTTCTTCTTGAATTTAGTGAAGCATGTTGTCTGTCTGAGATCAATGGGGAGTGAGTTCCAAACCTTTGGTCCGTGCACTGAAAAAACCCGCAGACCGTAGCTTTTGAAGAAGAAAGGTGGCACCACTAGAAGCGTTGAGTCCTTAGCGCGCAGGGCTCTTACAGGGACATATGGAGTGATCGGTTCACAAAGGCACAAGGGCATTTCTTGTTGTAGATACATTGATGACAAAGTGTGGTCACCTTGTAGTCGATTCTCGCTTTCACCAATGGACTATACACAAGAGAGTTGTAGAAGAATCACATCTTCTTCTTCGTTCTCATTGTTATGTTGGATGACTAGACCAATACATGAGATGAACTGCGCAGTGGTTTCCAATTCAGGGAGCTCTCCATATAGTTTTCTTTCTATTGGGGTGATTTGGGGCCAATGTCTTATATGGGCCTCTTGGTAAAGAGAGCAGTTTTGGAGGACGTGGTCGGCATTTTCTAGTGATACTCTACATGGGCAGATTTCACTGGTTCCAATTTTGAGCTTCCGGTACATGTGTTGTCGCATTCTGTTGTGTCCGGTCCTGAGTCGAAAGATTAGACGTTGGTCTTGTCGGGATAGATTATAGTAAGCGTCATCTTTCTTGTGATTTGGATGAGAGCTCGTCCATTTCTCATTTATTTAATTTACAATTAATTTCTTCAACTCTTCTGGATAGAGTGCAGAGTTTATTTGTGAGTTAGTTCTCCCACTCTTGGCGAGTGTGTCAGCCTTCTCATTTCCTGCTAGTTGTATATGAGCTGGTATCCATTGAATAACAGTTTTTTTTGCTGTTGTTGTTGAGCTTTGTAAGTGCTGTTCTGAGGTTTTAATATAAGAGGAATCAGAGTTTTGCAGGCTTTCGAGGGTTGTTTTTGCATCGGTTAGAAAGACAATCTGACTGTGTGGGGAACTTGGATGATTTGCGTAGGACTTTTCGAGCAGCGTTGTTCTGTATTTGTTGCAGCTTGGCTATTTTGTCATTGGGTATACCTGCTGGGACAGCGATGCAGTAGTCAAGGCGCGAGAGTATGAATGCCACAGCAAGCTTTTTTGTTGACTCCGCTGTCAAATATGATCGGGTTATGCCTAATCTGTGCAGCAGACCCTTGCAGAGCATACTTATGTGTGAGTCAAAAAGACAGAGTTGAGTCAAATAAAACTCCAAGATTGCGAGCTACATGGACAAAAGGAACATGGCAGTTTCTGATTAATTGGGAGTCTGTATGCCCCATTTTAAGAAATTATCGCACTACTTTGAGCATTACCGTAAATTAGTGATTAAAAAGATGGGGTGGTGGTTGGAGTACACAAGAAATGGAATCATGTTAGAATATTGTATGTTGAAAAGTCGCTGTGTTGATCACATGACTTCTTGCTATTGACAGCATCTGCCCCATAGATCGCAAGGGATGAACGGGGTAAATTTATTTTTTATTGGTGCTTTTTTTAGCTGTGCTTTTCCTTATATAAGCTATAATGTTTGATATAGTGGTGTTTAGAGTGGCGTTGCTCTTAGCATATAGTTCCGCACTTCCAATTCTTTTAAAAAACATAGAATAGGTTTTGCATAAATGTTTAAATATAACACACGATCCAATACTTGACTCTAATTGAATTTACACGTGTATTAACAACAAGGTAGTTACATCCCTCTGTTGTGTTGAATAAAATATATATGAAGATCTATAATCTCTATGCTTGTAAGCTTAAAACTAGCAAATAGAAATCCAATCAATACAATGATCAGAAGTGTCATCAGCCAGAGTCCACAATCCCACAATCCTCCAGCACTATAATGATATTTAAACTAGAGATTATTTTTTTTTCTATATTTTTCTTTGACATCCTCCATTTTGTTTAGCCGTACACGGACTACTCAATCAAGGGCATTAACTCCAGACGATTTTCAAATACAGCATACAGAGTAAACAGTAATCACCCGTGAATTCGTGGGCAGATAACACAACAAACAATTCCAACTTTTTTTTTCTTCTGCCCCCCACCCCCTTTTTTTTAAAAAATTAAAAGGGGAGGGCATCTTCTTCAGTCAATCTTTAGTGCCTGAGAGAGTAATTTCCCTTTTGGCAACACTTGAAGGTGCTCTTGGTTGCATTCTAACCAATGAGGAAACCAGAAAATGTATATTTTTTCTTTCTTTCTATACATAACTGGTCACGATCAAGGGACAATTCAGGGCCGGTTTTACTGATTGCGGAGCCCTATGCGAAACGGATTTCGCGGGGCCCAGTCTGGGTAGGGATAAAGATAGTAAGTAAAAACATTAAGATTTTGTATTAGAAAATAAATTCGTCTTTGCATTTTATTCATACTTTACTAAGTACAAAATCACGGTCAAATTAAACCTTACAAGCCATCTACAGTAGATAGTAGTTTGTCAACAAAAAGCTGATAAACATTCAGATCTGCCTTTTAGATGTAATATCGACTAGCAAATTATCGCTTTTGTTTTGTTTTAAGGGGTCGAGATAGATTTATTAGATCTATATTTGTATGCCAGTGACTATTAAAGTAAAATTAGGTATTGGAATTTCTTGTTTTGATTAAAATTCGCCTTATAATTACATTTTTTATTAAATGAAGGCTGAAAATGCCGTTTTTTTTAAATCGCGAGTAGGATTGGCGTTTTCCATATTCAATGACACCCCGAAATGACAATTTTGTCTGTTTTTAAGGAGATTTGCTTCAGTTTTCTTAAGATTTTTATAATTTCAGGAGATTTTCATGACTTTTTCGTATATTTTGCAATTTCCGGAGAATTTCAGGAACCCTTTAATAATAAGTTAAAATTTACACTTAGAATTTGCGCGGGGCCTATGAAAGTGTGGGGCCCACTGCGGCCGCATAGGTTGCTGTGGCCTAAGACCGGCCCTGAGGGAGGTTAACCCTATTTTTATTATGTGTTTCATTTGAATTGTCTGTCCTTTATGCTGCAGCTATTTACGTAACTTGAAGACAATGCTCTATGAAACACAAGTATTGTCAAGAATTTTAATCCTAATTGTTCTAAAAAAAAAATTAAGACTAGCTATCATGCCCAGTTTGAACACCCTAGCAAGTGATAAAATACTGAGAAGTCTGCAATTTTCAAGAAAGGTGAATCTCCAGAAATACATGGCTAAGATACCAGAAGCTAATCTGAACAAATTTGAATGTCAACATTTAAAGTAAATAATTATGTTGCAAAAACACATCTGCAGCTTGTACACAGAGTTTTTTCATTCTTCATTGACTTTGTTGTTACTCATTTTTCTTTATTTTATTGAATTTGAGATCTAAGGTTCCAAAATAAGGTGATAAACAAAAACTATGTTTGGTGTAGAGTATTCTGATCATTAAAGTCTTCTATGGACACGCATATCAGAGAGTAAAAAAGAGTGGAAATGAGAGAGAGAGAGAACGAGGAGAGAGAGGATGAATAAGAGAGAGAGAGAGAGAGAGTGAGAGAGCGTAGCACAGCGAGAGACACAAAGTGAGATAGACATAAAGACTAAGACGGTAAGATACAGAAAGAGTGTGTGTGTAATTGAGTGAGAAAAAAAAAGAGGTTATAAAAACGAAATGACCTACTTAGTATAAAGAATACCTCGCCAATGGTCAAGTAAAAATGAACTCGAAAAAAAGTCATTACACAAAGTACGAAGTGACCTAGATGAGAGTCTAAAGGCGGTAGAGGGAGCTGTCTGAATAGAAGCTTAAATATCTAAGAAACAGTTTCTTGTTCATGTCGATGTTAGGTTCCAGTCGCAAACCCCCTCCCCCCTTATTTTCCCTGTTCCTTCCACTAACAAAAAGCGGTCAATCAGACCAACGGATAGGTGAATGTGAATTAAATGTGAACCTGGCCTAACTGATGTCTTATAATGATTATCTAATTGATCTAATTGTTCTGTAAAGGGTCAATTTCATATTCAAAGCCCGAAGAAACAAATACCAACATTTCTTTACAAAAAGAAATTAAAATTATCCCCTTCCTTTAGTTCAGTGTGCCGTGGCTACATTGCAGCTATGCAGTTTACGTGATAATATGAAAAACTACTTATCAATTGTTGTTTTAAATTATGTTCCACTTATTTGTATACTAAATAGATTCTTCCTTTTAAAAATAAAAGTAAAAAAAAATAATTTTGTAAATGTAGTAGTTAGTATGACATAACTTATATAACTTAGCAATACAATTGTATAAAAAAAAAATTCACAAAAAAATCTAAAACCGTTTGCATAATTGCGATAAAAATATGGTATATTTTCATTTCCTTTCCCGTGTTTGTTACTATTAATAGTGAATAGTTGTAAAAATGGTGTAATTTTATGAAAAAACTGCTTGCATAGTTGATTTTAAAAATTAAATTTTTCACTTTCAAAAAAGAATAAAGTAGCCTTTGCATTTGAGCTTTGAAAGGTCTAAAATATTATGATGTCGGATTTTCAATATCTTTTCTAGTTTACGAGATCTAAACGGGATGGACGGACGGACGGATGGACGGACAGACAAGCTAATAGCTTCTATTCCCCTTCTTTCGGGGGCCACAAAAAAAAACTTAAAAGCAAACATAGTTGTCCATTAAAACTTCGCTTCCTTCTTTTTTTTTTCCTAATGAAGTGAAGAAAAGAAAAAGTCCACTGGTTATCTGCTTTTGCGCGGTTAGCAGACGTGACTCAATGTGTGACATTTAATCATTACTGTGAGACGGCCATCTGATCCCACAGACTTTAGTTAACTTTGGTAGAAGATTGAAGATTTATGCATTGAACAGCTAACCTCTTTTTCTACTTGAGGTGGCGACACCACTTTTTTTTTTTTGCGCAAGGGAGAGTATACAAAGTCCGCATGCGCTGCGTTTATGACATCTATATTTTTAAGAATTAACAGACAAGAATGTTTTTTTTTGACGGTCCCAGTGGGAAAAGCGGAAAATCGTTTTTTTGCTGTCTGTCAGTCTGTTTCATTTAGATCCCATAAAACTCAAAGCGATTTTTTAAATATCTGATTTTTACCATCGCCCGTATCGTGCTCAAAATAGGCACCGACTTTTTTGTCTTCTGGAAACAAACTCTTTTGTTGAGCACCGCAGAGTTTTAGCAGTTGTAATGCTGGTGCATAACCTTTTGAACATTCATTCGAAAACATAGAAATGCATTTTTTAAAGATAAGTATGGCAGTGTGCGTTGATTCTTCAACTATCCAATATAACAGTCTGTACGTGTGCATCTTAACGTGTGAGAACTCCTAGCTTTTAGGGCCCGCCTACGAGTTTGTCTGTAACACTGTAACACAATCTCCTTTTATTAGCAGTAATTGGCTCTTTCTTTTTATGACGTGGAAACATTTTTAGATTTTAAAAAACTTTTTTTTTTTCGACAATACTTTAACTCTCGTGATTAAGAGGTGTCCGCTCGTAAAATATATAGGCATTTCCGGATTTACGTCAGTGTGTCAACCCAGTGCCCTACTCTCCTTAAACTCAAAAATATACATTACAAAAAAAAAACCCTGAAATATGCAAATTATATTTTTTAAAGAAGACGATGGTATTTTCCTTTCTTCTAAATGCATGCTTTTAGATTTAAAGAGTTTTATTCAGTACATTTTATTAAGGCTTTCGAAAATATGTAAGCCGCCACAAACATTCTGCACCGGGTCATCCACTTATCTAAACCCGGCCCTGTATGTATGTATGAATGTATGATATATATTAATACAAAAATATAATATATATATATATACAGTGCTTTTTTATGACAGTACGCATCGGTACGGCGTACCGGCACCTTTTTCAATGTGGGAATTTTTTTTTTTACTTTTATTGCATTTTAACGTATGTTACTAATTTATTAGTAGTTAACAGTTAGGCAATCCATCACTGAATACCGGCATCTAATATATAATGTATGTATGATGTCTGTATGTACACAGTTTGACCAATCTTGACAAAACGATTTTTGTTCTTTCTCTATTTCTCACACACGCCATACTCCCATTTTATTTCACACTTTCTCACACCCACACACTCCCCTCCCTGCCTCACAAATACATCACCCCCCTTCTCATCTCTGTTATTGGCATGTGTGGTGAATGATTGATATGAGGTGACCAAGGGTCCTCATCAGAATCTCCCAATCAATGCAGAACATTCTAGAGGACGGACACACGTCATAATAAGAAATTAAACCTCATTGATCTATGGGCATGTTTTAGAATGGGGGTCGTTGATCTATAGGCATGTTTTAAAATGGGGGTCGTTGATCTGAGGACGTGTTTTAGAATGTGGGGGGGGGGGGGGGTCGATGCACATTTTTGTTGTATTTCAAATTTAAGGTTGGTAATAAGGGCTTGAAATGGGGATGAGAGAGAAAGGTCGTGTCTGTGTGTGTGTGTGTACAATGTCCTTTGTCATCATAATTGTCATGATGATCCATTATTCCTTGATGTAGCACACACACACGCACACAAAAAAAACTATTTTGAAGTTTCTACTTCATTCAGTACGGCTACGATAGTTCCGATCTTTGTTCAGGCTAAGCTTATTTATCTGGACAATGTCCATAAGTCCTCCATGAGTTTACCCTACCTGAGTCCACTTTTCCTGAGTCCGCCATTCCTGAGTACACTCAAACTGAGTCCACCTTTCCTGGGTCTACCTTCGCTAAGTTCTCTTTCTGAATATAAATAACCTATATATTTTGTCACACATTACAAAGTCGAAGCCACTGACCTGTAGAGTTTGAATTTTAAGTCTCTGTGCCCCTTTTGAATTAGCCTTAACTCAACAGTACCGAATTTTACATAGGTAAGGGTCCTATGCAGAATTTCTGTAGAGGTCCCTACGCTTGTTACGGTTTGATATAAATGCACTTAATAAAAGTGATAACTCTAAAAGCTTGTTATATTTGTGCAGAAAGAAAAGAAAGTGTTTGTAGATTGTTATTCTCATTTTTTTTAAATATTTAAATGCGTATGTTGTTAAAAGAATATATATTTTTTTTAATTTGGAGGCCCAATTTAATGGTGTGGCCCTGAGCCGCAGTAAAATCTTGCTCTCTAAAAAATCCGACCGTGATTGAAATGTAAACATAGACTTAGCCTATATTGATGACATTCAGTGTTCAATCTGTACTTGGGTAGGGCACCTATCTCTACGGAGAATAACAACATGCCAAAGGCAATATGTTTCAGTGAAATCAAAATTTTAAAAGTTTACAATTTTGTGTTTGAAATCAATGGAAGAACCTAATTAAATGAATTTCGCAATCGTCTTTTCCTTCCCAAAAAGTTAAAATTTTATCATAAATAATAAAGATTGTTAGGTCAACAGACTTTTGAACGAGCTTCTTATTCCTGTGCATCAATTAGCTCCTTATGAGGAAACAAGTAAGTTCAATTAAAAATCAATTCCTGCTTTGTGTTTTAATAATATAGTGCGGTGTATAGGGCAAATGATGTTAAGATCATCTGTTTCTTTGGTCAACGGTTAACGAGCAGGGTGTCATGTGGCCAGCACAACGATCAACCACCTTTACATTCCCCAACGTAAATCAGGCTCCCATTAGAGTTGGGTGGACTCAGGGGCGCCCTAAAAATCACAAAGCTCAAAGTCCTAGTCTTCACCGAGATTCGAACCCAGGACTCCAGGTTCGGAAGCCAAGCATCTAACCACTCAGCATGCACGCCACAATAGTACTTTGCATAGTTGCCCTTTGATTTAATTTAAAAACAAATAAGGTTGAAGTTTTTAAAGTATCGTTAGAGGTATAAATAATCCAGGATTATTTAGATATATATATATATATTTATACATTACAATTGTAAATTACAGTTTTAATCTTCAATAATGAATGGTTCGTTGAATTAGAACAGTTTTACTGGACCCTGTAAAAAAGTTGAAATATTATCCAACATACGATGTACATTTTGTAGGTTTAATCTGAGACACGATTGCTTCTTAGGGGTCAGTTTGAACTCTGTATATTTCAAACACTGAAAACAAAATCCAAATCTTTTTTTTTTTTGGCAATTCGAAAGCAATAAATCTGAAGACAATAAATCCAAGAGCAATAACTCTCCAATAGTCGCGTCACACGCTGGTAGTACGTCTACAAAGGGAAGCAACTCGGAAGCTTGAGATCGATTTAATCTGAAGAGATTGAGAAATCTTGGAGAGTGAAACGCTGCCAGGAAAAGACAACTTTGGTACTTACTGTCAAGTTCTACGTTTTAATGGACTACCAAAGAACGTCCCAGAGGAATTCGACAGAGTGAAAAAAAGCCCAACAGAAAAGGAAAGAAATTTATTTAGATTGAGTTGTCTTAAAGTTAGCTTACAGTTGGCAGTGGTTTTGCTGGAACCATAATCGAAGGCTTCCAAGATCCAATTCTTCACATTTCTTGTGAATCAAGTGCTTTTCCTGTAGAAACTTAAGCTCTATAGATAACTCTTTCTAATATGACTTTAATGGGTACTGGTAGAGTGTGTGTGTGTGCACCCACTAGATTAAGAACTTCGTCCTCCTTAAGAATCACGCCCCTGTACCTTCAGAAGATTACCGTTAATTCGTGGTTATTGCTGAAAACTATCTTTGGGATATGATCTCGATACACAAACTCATCCCAGAGATGTTATCTCGATACAGGAACTTATCTCAGAGATGTTATCTCGATACAGGAACTTATCTCAGAGATGTGATCTCGATACAGGAACTTATTCCTAGGATAATATCTCGATACAGAAAGTTATCCCAATGATGTGATCTCGGTACAGGAACTTATCCCAGAGCTATGCTATCTCGATTCAAAAACTTATTCTTGGGATGTGATCTAGATACAGGAATTTATTACAGAGATGTGATCTCGATACAGAAACTTGTCAGTGGGAAGTGACTTCGATACAAGGACGTATCCTTGGGATTTGATCTCAATACAGGAACTTATCCCTGGGATGCAATCTCGATACAGTAGCTTATCCCAGAGACGCTATCTCGATACCTCCTTGGAATGTGATCTCCATACAGGAATATATCCCAGGGATGGTTTCTCCTTCAGGTAATGTAACTGTCTGGTTTGTTGTTGTTACTGGAATTTGGTGTTTGGGATACTTACTGTAACTTATCCCTTAAATGTATTCTCGTTACAGGATTTTATCCCCTAAGTTATCTTTTTATTGGAATGTATCTTTCGAATTTATTCTCGTTAGTGGAACTTATCTTTCGGAATCTGGTGTTTGATTTTCTTTTGTTAATTAATTGACGTTTGCAAGAGACACGCCAAGACCCTACAGGAGGCTAGAGAAATAACTGTTACTTATATAGAAAGTGAGAGTTACACCTCCACCGACAAGTTTCGGCATCTCAGGCGCGAATATAGAAAGGTGTAGTTTGCAGACGGCCAAGGAAAGATGATACTCTTTTTGATGCGATTCTAATTTCCTTATAAGGTTTTGTTTTTTGAGTAGTATAATTGAGTTTTCAACTAACGCGATCGTCTGAGCAGAAAGCAATTTTTCCGAATGAGAAATTCTGAAAAGTCTAAAAAAGGCTACTTGGGAGAGTCTGATAAAATGGGTCAAGGTTAACTTAAATTGGCCCTGACAGATAATTATGATTTGTTTAACCTATGACCTGCATATGGGAATATTACAAGATATTTGGGATGTTCAAAGGATAAGGTTATTTCTAAGCATTTGATATCAAAAGACACTGGAAATAATGACAATGTTTTCGAAATTTCAAAGCATTTTACATTACCATTGACTAAAAAATGATAAAATAAAGTTGAATTTCTATGAAAGATTAAAACTCTATACTACGTTGAAAACGCTGCTAACAGAACTGAACACACAAATCAAAGCCTAACTTTAAGAAATGAATCCTACTTTCGGTAGTATCGTTATCTAAGAATTTTAAAAATATGAAAATGTAAAAAAAAGTTTTAAAAAATATCTGATAGTGAAATGTCATAATTCTTGTAATTTGATGAAGACAAAGTCACTGCCGTCTCTCATCTTGTCCAAGAGCGTCCCCTACCGTCTGCCTTGGATCTTCTGCTCGACGTCTTCGCCCTCTCGTCGGGGAGTCTTATGACTACCGGAGACCACCGTTCAGAAAAAAACCGACAACGGCAGAAACGGAAGTTGAACAAAGCTTTGAAGTTCCGGTTCTGGCCGAGTCTACTTAGTCTGTCTATGTATGGCTCTTAATTATACTTTAAAAAAAAATATCCCGCGTGAGTTTTCAAGAGATCTTCATTCATTGCTGACTGACCGGAAAGTTATTATTATTTTTTATTTTTTAATGACCTTCTCCCGCTTTAGTAACTCAAGAAGTTTTCTTTTTTACAAAGCTTATTATCAATTCACTCTGTCTGTCTGTCTGTCTGTCTGGTACAATTTTTGTACACGTTGTTTCTCCCAAACCCTATCTCGGATCAAGTTGAAACTTTACACACTTATTTATTGTACAAAGCAAAACATGAATCAACAAAAAAAATTAACCAATTAGTTTATCAATTATTAGTAATACGTTTTTTTTTGTTTGGTATCGAAAAAAGGGAAAGAAATGAGTCTTATTCGGAAATATGGCTATAAATATGAAGTTTTCCCTCTCATAACGTTTTACACTCGTTTTGTTTACGTATAAAAAAAAAGATTTTTCTTGCAAAAAATGAGATGAATGGGGGTGAGTTCTTAGCCTTTGGTCCATGCACTGAAAAAGCCCGCAGACCGTAGCTTTTGAGGGAGAAACGTGCCCTTATCCATTGAAGGTATTAGGCGGCTGACTAGCTTGCCTATGCCTAAGGCCATGGTTTACTTGCGATCTATAGGGTAGATGATGTTAAGGCCATCTGTTTCTTTGGTCAACGGTTAACGAGCAGGGTGTTATGTGGCCAGCCCAAGTACCAACCGCCTTTATTTTCCCCAATTAAAGTCAGGTACCCATTAGAATGGGGTGGACTCAGGGACGCCATTGGAATTCCGAAATTCAAAATCCCAAAGTTCAACGAGATTCGAACCCAGGACCACAGATTCAGAAACCAAGCGCTTAACCACTCAGCCACCGTGTTTTAACATATATCTTTCATAATCCTGAGACTTGAAGATAATCCCTTACGTAATAAAGAAAAACTTTGAATAATTTTATTTATAAGTCTAAGCAGGTAGTAGAATGTTTAATTTCCTAATGTGATCACGTCAGCCTCTGCATATAAATTGCACCCCACAAGATTCGCTGACGTAATTTATACAAACTATACATTATTCTCTAGCACATATAAATATCTCAATCGACAAAAGCTCTCTATGCAAATATTTCAGCACAAACTTTATATCTATATTGATGTAGATCTATCTAGCTTTAGAAAAAAACGAAAATAAACGAGCCTTGGAAAGAGGGCTTGCGTTTTCGAATAATTCCAATTTTTTACTTTGACAAATTAAAAGCCAAGAAAGTGGGCCTTTCCCACGCGTGAACAATCTGGCAATGGGATTTCATGGTTGAAGGGACAACATTTTCCCCAATCCTGGCCAACTGCTATTGGATTGGCCGTGTTTGGAATTATCAACAAGTGGACAAACTTGGGAGCGAGGGGTATTTTTTTTTTCCTCTAGATTTCTTACAGCGATTTCCATATTTTTTTTTTATCTCTACATTACAGACACTTTTAATACACTTTTAATATGCATAATTTATTTGATTTCATTTGGGTTATATTATAGAAATAAAGGCAAAGACACACACAAACACTAGGTACCTCGACAAAATAACGCTGACAAAATAGCACCGACAAAATAGCACCGACAAAATAGCGCCGACAAAATAGCGCCGACAAAATAGCGTAGAAAATAATAGTCATTTTGAAAGAAAATTTTTTCAGTCATTTTGCAGGAAAAACTTTAGATAGCGTAAAACATAAATATGCAAACAGCAAGCAAAAATTATAATAAGCTAAAATTATTAATTTCAAAATATCCCATTTATTTACATTCCAAAAGTTGTACTTTGAAAACAGGCAAAGATACTTGTCAAATTTACACACACACACACACAAACTTTCTCTGGTGACCGATATAGTTGTCCTCCCAATAGTCATACAAACTCCCTACAACATCTGGCCGAGCTTCATTTAATTCGCCCAAACACTATCACATTACACAACACACACATAAATCTAGCTAATTAACAAAAAAGTCTGGCCAATTGCTCTTAATAACGAAGTGTCTCTAATGAATTCAGAAATTTGAAAATGTATCATTATTAAAACACAATATTCTGATTCCATATCTCTATGGATGGCTGCCTGGTCTAGCGAACCCTATCTGAACCCTATCTGAACCCGTCTCAGAGGGTATAATGGCTGTTATGTTTTCTTCAGTCCTGAACGAATGTACAAAATTTATACATCAAACATTTTTTTTACTCATTTGAGCTATTGATTAATGGCGATGTCGTCGAGTGCAAAGATTAAGGATGAGTACAGTGTTTCACATGTCTACGTAAAGCCAGTTGTGACCTGCATATTTATCCACATCTCGTGCAGACAAAGCCGTTGTCCATCGGAGGTCTTTTTAATTTTTTTCCCGTGTTCTGCGCATGTCTTCAATAAAAACTTTCCTTTGGGTTCTCAAATGTGAGTCCCGCGGCCTTTTAATGGGTAGATTAAATCTTTTAGGTCAGGTGGCCGAGTGTTGAGTGTGTCGGGTTTGAATCTCGGTGAAAACTGGGATTTTGAACTTCGGAATTTTTAGAACGTCCTTGAGCCCGTCTAACTCTGAGGGGTACCTGGCATGCGTTAGGGAAGTAAAGGCGGTTGGTCATTTTGCTGGCCACTTGACACCCTCGTTAACCGTCGGCCATAGAAACAAGGATCAGCTTGACATAAGTTGTCATAAACTATCCCCCATAGATCGGAAGTTATGAAAAGGAGTATCTATAATTTTCTTTTTTATTTTCAACTTTAAACACATTCACTTGTTGAGGTGAATGTTGGATTGTCGTATCATATTGACAAAACAAACAACAATACAAAACACTGTCTTCGCTTGGCGCCATTGTGTAATCACGTGGTATAGACTAGCAGAACTGGGTGGATGAAAGCGCCCTCTCTTCATTATTTTGTGTGAAAAGATTTTGTTTCATGTGGGTGGGGCTTGATCTAGACTAAATATATATAAATATATACATATACATTTACAAACATAAAAACGCGTTTATTTAGGGAATGAATGATTAAAGACAAGGCATTCATTTCTGTCTCTCTGTGGCATTTTACGTCTCGAGAGACGATTTGTCCCCTCGCAATTACTCACGTGACTAAAGAGGCCAATCCTTGATACACAGCATCTCGTGAATATATACATATGTTCTATTATTATCCCCTGGCAGCAGGCGGCTTCCGAACGAGGTAGCTGAAGGTTACTTACAAAGCCCGAGGGATACATATTGGAGACCATAATAAAAGAGTAACTGAATAGACCACCGCCGAACAACGATCATGTCTGCGCTGGATGTGGCAAAATATGTAAGTCGGAGCTGGGACTGCGTGGCCGCGTGAAATACTGTACTCCTCAGTCATCTCCAGACTCGAGGAAAAGCTTTAACAAGCTTCAAAGTAGTTGAAAATGTACATTTGAGATTATAGATTTAGATAGATTTACATTATAGGCTATAGATTTAGATAGATTTACATTAAAGGCTATAGATTTAGATAGATTTACATTAAAGGCTATAGATTTAGATAGATTTACATTATAGGCTATAGATTTAGATAGATTTACATTATAGGCTATAGATTTAGATAGATTTACATTATAGGCTATAGATTTAGATAGATTTACATTATAGGCTATAGATTTAGATAGATTTACATTAAAGGCTATAGATTTAGATAGATTTACATTAAAGGCTATAGATTTAGATAGATTTACATTATAGGCTATAGATTTAGATAGATTTACATTATAGGCTATAGATTTAGATAGATTTACATTATAGTATATAGATTTAGATAGATTTACATTATAGTATATAGATTTAGATAGGTTTACATTAGAGACTATAGATTTAGATAGATTTACATTATAGACTATAGATTTAGATAGATTTACATTATAGGCTATATATTTAGATAGATTTACATTATAGTATATAGATGTCAATTTACATTATAGACTATATATTTATAGCCTAAACATATAGTTAGATCTACATTATAGACTATAGATTTAGATAGATTTACATTATAGGCTATAAATATAGATTCTCAAAAAGACGTATTATTTCTGTCATAGCACAATGTTACCCTAATAATCGGTCACAATATATCGTTTAACGATTTAGAAAAAATGAGTAGCAGTAAAAGTAAAGTTTGTAGCATTAAAATTTAAACATTTTACAAATACATAGAGCTAGATTTGTGGAAGTCGTTACAGGAATAGTTTCTGGCAAACACTCAATTACTTAATGTAGAATATGGCAGATTTTATTTTCTTAAGATGTTTCATAAGAAAATAAACACATTTATATACTTATAAGAGTTGTCTCTCTGCGCCAGGATTTGAACTACGGCTATTAGATTCCCAAGGTAAAGATGAACTCAAGGCTCTCCTATTCTCATATGCATGTATTAAAATAGATTTTAATTTCATTCATCGTCTCGAAAGTGATATCTCTGACATTTGATACTAGTTCCTGCATTGATTTCAATACTTTGAGCACCATTGATCTCTGGTAGTGTTATTAACTTGTTTACCACATAAAATCGCCATTTCTTATCCCCAAGCTTCGCCACTTTGTCCTACACGTTGGTAATAAAAGACCTTTCTGAACTAAGTGAAGAAGGAGAGGTAGAAGTGGGATCTTCAGGGGTGAGTTGATAGGAGTGGGAAAGCCGCCATTTAAACATGAATTCAAAATGTAAAGGCGCTACTGATAATCTGATTTCAACCTGGCGAATATCTAGTTAAAAAAACTAGCAATAGATACTTTTGGTCTTCTTAAAGCGAACCTTTTTATTCATTTAATTTAAATATATGACTGGGTTTTTTTTTTCATAAACGTACACCGTTTTTAAAACATAACTGAAAAGTTTTAATAAAGTATTATACAGGTGTTTAATAATGTACAACATATTTTCAATGTATACGAAACGTGACGTTCACATGATGACGCTCACATGCAATCTCAGAGCGAACATTGTAACTAAAGTATGTGTATGCCACCTAAAAACTTCAGTATTTCTCTACTACTGGCCAGTAATCTCATCATTGTTCACTGCGACATTGTTCACTGCGACATTGTTCACTGCGACATTGTTCACTGCGACATTGTTCACTGCGACATTGTTCACTGCGACATTGTTCACTGCGAAAATGAGCTACAAATCTACGCCCCTTGTACTAGATCAAGTCTTTTTAAATTCCTTAGTCCACGAGGTCCTTGTTCTTCATTCAAGGCGTATCACAAAGGTGGGGCAAGAAAATAACAAAGACTTGTAAGACATCTAGTCCGTTCTCCCTCCTTACAGCGCCCTTAACTTGTTTGCCCTCGCACCAGCAGATGGACATTTGTTTTGACCACTATGTATCCATACCCAACCGAAAATGTGTTTCCTAGGACCCAAGGGCTAACTTAAAGGGGTGGGGGGGGGGCACTCCGGTCACCCAGTTACCACTCATTAGATTAGTCTCAATCTGTCAAGACGAAACTTTGTATGAAGTAATCCTGCCTCTCGTCAATCGTATTGGTCAGTTTTCACCCGAGGACAGACCACTACGTGTGCGGGGGTGAGTAGAAGGGTGGAGTTCGCTGTGTAATCAAAACTTTTGAAGGTCAAGGTCTAATTCAGTCTGAGTGCCTACAGTTATTACATCTAGCAGAGCTGTATGAGTTGAAGTGAGCTATGCCACAGGGTTCAAAGACTCAATCATGCGTAACAAATTTACTTTTATAGCAACTCACTCCCACAAGCGGATCATGAACTTTGGAGTGGGGGGGGGGGGCGATTTTTTTCCCAAACCCTAACCCTAACGCCCAGTAAACCCTAATCCTAAGCATAAACGTGCGTACAACACACACACACACACACACACACATATATATATATATATATGAGAATAAAATTTCTCAACCTTCGGCGAAAGACAAAACAAATGGTGCAGCGCTATTATAAGATTATTTGGGTTTAGAACTCATCTCAATCATGACTCTTATACTGTAAAATTTCATTTGAATTCTAACTTTTCCAATGCAAAGTCCTTCTTAAAATAATTATGATAAATTAATGTGAAATTACATAAACTCTGTCTGGAAATGGGAGGGGCGGTAGAGTGAAAACGATTAATCCTCGCTCCATTAATAATTTCTGCTAAAGATTGCATTTAGCATTAAAGAATAGGGGTGGGGCGACTCGATATAAGAATTTAATTTATAGTATATATAAATTATATTAGTGACAGATTTATTTTTAACTTTGTAATTTCTTAACTATAATACAAAAAGAAAAAGTATTGGTTTGTCCGATGGGGGGAAGGCGATCTTATCTTATATAATACAGACGTTACTTCAAAAAAGAAGATGATTACGTCCTACGCGTCATGCATTCAGTCATGCATATTAACCAATGACTTAAATTCTGCCAAGTCACTGGTTTTCCTGGCTAGATCAGGCAACCCATTCCATGCTCTAATAGCACTAGGGAAGAAGGAGCATTTGTACAAATTTGTCCTAGCATATGGGACGAGGAATGTGCATCTATCTTTATGTCTTTCAGAGTATTTTATTAAATTTTGTTTTTGTAGGCCTATTTGAAGATTATGGTTCAGTGTTTTATGTATAATCGAGCATAAAGGTCATAGAGAAGTATAAAGGTCATAGAGGAGCATAGAGGTCATAGAGGAGCATGAAGGTTATAGAGGAGCATGAAGATCGTAGAGGAGCATGAAGGTCATAGAGGAGCATGAAAGTCATAGAGGAGCATGAAGGTCATAGAGGGGCATGAAGGTCATAGAGGAGCATGAAGGTCATAGAGGAGCATGAAGGTCATAGACGAGCATGAAGGTCATAGAGGAGCATAAAGGTCGTAGAAGGGCATGAAGGTCATAGAGGAGCATGAAGGTCATAGAGGAGCATGAAGGTCATAGAGGGGCATGAAGGTCATAGAGGAGCATGAAGGTCATAGAGGAGCATGAAGGTCATAGACGAGCATGAAGGTCATAGAGGAGCATAAAGGTCGTAGAAGGGCATGAAGGTCATAGAGGAGCATGAAGGTCATAGAGGAGCATGAAGGTCATAGAGGGGCATACAAATGTTAAGCTTTAACATAATAAGTAAACATAAAAAGTAAGATGTAGTCTTTGTTCTCATTTCCGCAGTCTTCGCCTGCCTTCCACGGTATCAGGTCTCAAATGGGTGTCCTCCGACCATCCAGCTGTCTCATCGCGAAGCTCTTTGCTGCTGGACGTAACGAACTAACAAGTCTGTTCTTGTGAATGGCGGCGCAATACTCGTTGTTTGACAGTTGCGCTGCGTAGAGGGAGGGGGGATGACCGTTTTCCAAAGATGATCTTTCTGACGCCCTTAAAGGAGGAAGGCATCACTGAGGTCTTTTAAAAAATGTTTCCTAGACCTCAGATGTCATCTTGCCCTCACTGGCATATAGGAATATCCAAGCAAGAAAAATTCTGTCTTAAATAGTACTAAAAAAAATATTTCTCGAGTCTTCTAGACGCATATATTATCAGGATTCAGACATGTCCAACTTGCCAGCTACGTCTGTGTTCCCGTTGTCTTTTGTCAGGGCATGGTTCCGGTTTAGTTGTGACAAGGGAGTGTCCCCGTTTTGTTGTCACTTTCTTCAATTCCTCCTCTTCCAAACGGATGGTGTCCGACATTCAGTATATTGAATGTGACGCGTAAAGCCAGGTCACTTCCGGTCAGTGACAGACAAAGCCGGATTGTGGAGGTGGAGCTGTGACTGTAGAGGTCAGATGTCAACATTTTCCAGCTTTCTCTGTGACAAAGGCGGGGCGTGATTCGTTCAAACGGGCACGTTTTTTGAACGTTTTAAATAATCTTTCTCTAAGGGCTGAGCCAACATTACCTTTTTTTTCCTTGTTGATGTTAGGGTCATCAAGACATCATATAATCACCATGGTTACTAGGTGACTAGGCTACTGGTTGATCTACTATTTAAAAAGTACTGCGACGAACTGGTATGCTCCTAAATAAGTGGTTTAAAATGTTTGTAAAATATTTTTACATGTTTCGGATGTCCCTTCAGATTTTGATAATAATTACGTCCTAGCCCAAACCTCCCACAGGACGACGGAGGATGGTGGCTGTCAGGGTTAGAACCCGGGACTATCGAAACCATTGAATAAAGTCCAGAGCGCATACCAGACGACTACGTCCATTTGTAACATAGGGACGGAGTGGAAATTTCATTTCATCTGTTTCTATCTCAAAAACACGTTCATAGTTTGAGGCTCTGACAAGGGAGGGACATTATAAAGCTCGGCCTTAATTACTATACGTCTATTCAACTAGTACCTTCGTGGAAACTGTTAAAGGGTGAAACCTGGACACGGATCTTGAAAACGGCTCTAACGATTTTTCTAGAAATTTGACAGTCGATGTGTATCGTTGGGAAAGGACTTACTAGCTCGTTGGCCACTCTGTGAGAACTCTACTTTGGTCGTTATAATTGCTTAAAGTATAAAGAGAAATTAATTTAAATTTGGCAGAAGAACTAGAAACTATTTACCTTGAACAGAACATACGTCTTCGGTATCTCCGCATGTACGTATTATATTATTCAAATTAAATTAATGTTTTAAAGAACATTTTGTGCATTGTCTTCTAGGTATAGAGCTAAAGGCCTAACATTAGAATACCATAAAGTCTAGTAGATTCATTCATTTGTTTAACCAGGATTCTTTCTCGGTAGAAAAGGGGGGGGGGGGATGAGTCTGGGTTAAAAATGTCCCATTGTTTTTTAATCTAACATTCATGAGTTATTAAGAGAAAAACAAATCGCTCTATAAGTTGTATAACGGCAGTATTGTCATTTTAAAAAATTATCTGTTAAATTTTTTTTTTCTTGTTTTTGTAGCAGCTAAGTTGAGTAGCATTCGAAACTTCGTCTTCAAGTCTCCATATCATATGCCAGAAATGTCCGCCCACTAAAACTTCTCCCACCCCCTCCCGTTTTTACCGCCATCAATTAAATCCGACACACATTTTCTAAAATGTCAAATACATGAAAAAGACAATGTCACAGGTCACTACTTTGGTCTCCGTACAGAAAATGTTATTTATGAAGCCCAACTGCTTTGGTCTCCGTACAGAAAATATTATTTATGAAGCCCAACTGCTTTGGTCTCCGTACAGAAAATATTATGTATGAAGCCCAACTGCTTCGGGGTCAAACGAAAGTTTATATGGAGCCAAGGAGAAAGAGAAGTGTTAAACAATAGTAATTATTAAAAAAAAATCTTTTAGGTTAATATGACACAACGACGAGCAAACAAATGTCCCAACAATGACACATCAATAGGATGTTGAAAGAAATAATGGTGATGGCATGACATTTGCTCAGCGCGGATTTGTGTAAGCGGAAGTTCTGAGCAGTATTTATGCCGAAGTTCACATTCATCTTTTGAAGACGCCAATGAAAATGAACTTAATTAATTGATAGAGTAATGTGCTTGCGTTTGCGAGTCTTGGACGCCGACTGCAGAGCTAGAGAGGAAGATCCTAGCAATGGAAGCTAGAATGGTTCCTAGCTACAGAAGGATCCTTTGTATCACTTTGAAAGACCGCACCACAAACGAAGAGATTAGAGACGGGGTTACTACAGCGAGTTGACCCCATAATGACCTGCTAACTCTTGTTTAAAAAAAATAAAATAATACGGATACATGGGTGTAGCCAGGATTTTTTCCCCCTGAACGAAAAGGGGGAAATAGTGGTGGGATAAAATTGTCCTTTTTAAAATTATTTCCATTAGTTATTGAGAGCGAAGTCATCACAGTGACGGAATAATATCTGCTTTAATAAGGAGATGGAGAAATCGATAAAAAAAAAATAATAAAAACATTTTATATGTTCATTGTTAATATTTATATATTAATATTTATATTAAATAAATTATAAATAAATTATAACTTTTATATAGCGCTACTTTCATGCTTATAGCATGCTTTATCTCGTTTCTGGACCAGTTGGGATGGGGGGCGGGAAAATGGGGTATCCGGGAGAAGGTTTGCCGTGCTGCCTTTAGGCGCTCAGTAAACACAACTCTGCTAAAGTCGGGTCTGCGAAAGTGTATGGACCACTGTAGCTCTTACAGCACACTTTGTTCTTATAGAACGTCCAATTGGCTTCAATTCGAGGAGTGAGAGAGGACACATAATATTAGTAGTGCACGAGTGTTTTCTTTTTTTATTTGCTTCTGTTCATGCAGAACAATTACAATACAGTCTAGAATGTACTTACGTAATGTAACTACGTCATGTTCTATGTTTTGTAGTAAAAATAAGGCCCACAGCTTAGAGGCGGATATACAGTGTTATTATCGTTACAGAGTTATAGACGGATGAGCCCTTTAGCGTGATGAGCTGACGGTATATATATATATATATATATATATATATAGTCTATCCTTACGGCTAAAGGCCCCGCGCATGACGTTCGCCCAGGGCCCCGCGCACTGATAAGGCGCCCCTGAGTTCGAGCTAGATGAGTTTAATAATTTCTAACAACTGTTGAAAGCTCTGCATGTGACCGCAACGGGTTAGGGTTTGACTACGTTTTATATACACTGTCAAGAACAAGTGGCTTCCCCTTGGCCTGTCGGGAGTCACGGACAGACGAGAAGAACATAAAACACTGTTTCTTTTTTCTCCCCGACAGAGGGCGCGCTGTGAGTCAAAATTTGCGAGTCCTCAGATAAGCTTTGATTAAAGATGGACAATCCTCAGGAAATAGTGTGTTAAGGGGTTTAGGGGTGTGGGGGATGGGGTGGGGGCGAATAATGTCACCCTCTTTGTCCCTTTCAGGTTTCAAATACAATCTTTTTTTTTTTTTCTGTACATCAGCTGATGTCGCCATGCCATGATTATACAAAAAAAAAATCTTCCACACACACTCACAAGAACACAAACACACTCGTGACGCTAAGTCTGAGAAATGAACGTGCACACAGGTTGATGACGTCATCGCGTTTTTAAAAAAGAGAGATCCATGCCGTACAGTCTATGTTCACTCCCTTGCACAATACCTGCTCATGTCTCCCAAAATGAATGTTTTGGCCGCTTTTGTCCTATTCTAATTGATGACCTTTGAGCACATCAAGGACGCCACATTATTTCTGGAGCTCCATTTATATCTATCGGAGCCTCCAGGCATACGCTAGTCACAGTAATCTCCCATTTGTTCAGATTTCCTTTTTTAAATTCAGGCTTACATTCTTTAAAAGCAAAGAAATACAGTCACGGAGACAAAGAAGAACAAGCGGTATGGGGAAATGTGTGGAAGCTTGGAACCTAGAAATGGAAAAGTTGAAAACCTAAAAAAAAACGTAAGGGGAAAAAAAAGGAAGATTGGGCCTGGGGGGGGGGGGGATTTAGTAATTAATTGGCAAAATAAACAATGTCAAGGACACTTTATTGAAAAAAAAATCAGTGCTGCCAACTAATAAAAATCACGTGGTTTTAGATGATCGATTTAATGCAATCGTTGTACGGCTGAAGATGAATCATGTAGATAAGGTAAAGAACTGATGATTTTTTTAAAAAGACAAAAAACGTGGGTATATAATCAATACAGTGCTTAAGTAGTCCACGAATCCTCTATTACATGTACTGAACTTGATAACACTACATTGCAACAGACTGGATTTGTTTTTGTAAGTCACAGTACCAGATTAGGTTGTAAATTAAGGTAGATAACTCTGGAATTGGAAACAGTAATGGAGTAAGGTTGTGTATATGAGGATTTATTTACAGAAATATTTTAAATGAATTTAATTTTATGTTCTCTCTCCTCTCTCTCTCTCTCTCTGACTATGGTTCTTTCTTAAACTCTTTCACTCTCTTTTTATCTGTCTCTGTTTCCATCTCTATCCCTTTGTGTCTGTCTCTCTCTCTGTGTCTGCCTCTCTCTCTCTCTCTTTTTCTCTCTTTGGGTCTGTATCTCTCTAACACTATGTCTCCTTGTTAAACTATCAGTCTGTCTGTCTCTCTCTGCCTGTCTCTACAACTCTTTCGGTTTCTTTTTACTCACTCTTTCTCTCTCACTCTCTCTCTCCAACCCCTCTATTTCTTTCTAATTATCTCTGCGGCTCTGCCGTGTTCACACCGTTTGTTAAACTATATTTCTAAAAGATCATTTCCTTGGCCATTATCTTTGACTAATCTTGACATACTTTACAACCAGCCGACACTAATGCACTCGCTTAGACTCTAATGATTTGCTCTACACTCACTTCAAAGCACACACACACACACATTTAAGCATTTAGTTTTGTTCCTGTTAGTGTAGGAAATATCAAGGCCTGGGGCAAAGCGCCCTCGTTATTTCTCCTATATTTAGAGACTGCATGTCACTTTAAAAATACTCTTTTTTTATACGTACAGTTGTGAGACACGGGGCGAAACAACCTGGCCATGTTGGAACTGAGATCCAGTTATGCGACAAGTCTCTTTATAACATAGAACTCAAGCACAGGTCATTGTGACCAATGTGACGTGACTGTGAACCAAGTCTGAATTATCACACCCGCTTTGACGTCATAACAATCGGTGCTACTGCTTTCTTCAAAGTTCAAATAAAAGTTTGCTTAAATTCTTCTTTGATTGACCTGCAATGTTAAAAGTACCCCATTTGAGTTCAACGCACCCACATCTGTTTTCCTAAAGCTTCTATCAACTCAGTCCTCAGTCGGACAGCTAGAAAGTCTGTTCACGTTATTTTCTCCCACTTCCCATTCTCGGATCAAGTTTTCACAATTATTCATAGTCGATGACGATACATGTATAAAAAAAACAAAAACAACAACAAATTAACAAATTATGTAATAAATTAGAGGTAATTAATTGATTTTGGTTTATATGAAAAGGGAGTTAAACGTTACAGTATTGAAAGATATACCAATGATTTTTGCGGTTATTTCCCTTAGATAAACTTTGTTTTTTTTTAAAGTATTTTTTTTTTCTATAGATTGTTTTCTTTCTCTACTTTTCCTTCTCCCTCTTTCTTTCCCACTCACCCTTTTTTTCTCCTTCTCTTTCTCTATAATTCTCTTTAGTTCCTTCTCTCCATATGTCTCCCGTATGGCTGTCTTTACAAAAAGTTTCTTCTTATTTCTTTGTTCTCTCCCTCTCTCCCCCACACACACGCTGTAAATTTAATTGACTAGCACGCGCATCAACTCTGCTCCATTTCCAATTCCCCACCTCGGTGACAAATTTGCAACCAATATGAGACTACTTCAAATGTAGCACTCCAGTGTTTGAGCATCACACCTCCCTCCCTCCCTCCCTCCTAAGAGTTGTCCCTAGGCTACAATTACATGACCAAACCCACCCCCCTACTCCCCCCATCACTAAAGTGACTCGTACAGAGACGCAGAAGTAAAAAAAGAAATGTACTACGAAGTATGAAGTCTTCCATTGTCTGGAAGTCACAGCCGTCATCAAACTCCTTGCACCCCCCCCCCTCCCCAGCACTGTTACTCGGTTCAACTCAATCATCTAGATCTAGATTCTAGAATAAAGGATTTCTTTACAAAGCAGACACAATATTGAAGGGTATTGTACAGGGGCAAAACGTAGACTATACTAAACAGTCACTATGTTTGTTATAGCATTGTACTGCTCACATACAGGCTATGAGTTATAAGATTTCAAAAGGATATGGAAATATTTATTTAATCTAAAGATTTCGGAAATACCAGTATTATTCATAAGCCATTCTTCCTTGACCAAGGGAGCTAACTTTGCGAATATATATGTAATAAAGACATGTAATCAATCTATGTGATGAATGCGCATGTTAAATACATTTCATTAAGATTGAGAAAAGGGATAAACACATGTAATGAAGACCTGTGATTAAGACACAGGATAAGCACATGTAATGAGGACCTGTGATTAAGACATGGGATAAACACATGTAATGAGGACCTGTGATTAAGACACAGGATAAACACATGTAATGAGGACCTGTGATTAAGACATGGGATAAACACATGTAATGAGGACCTGTGAATAAGACACGGGATAAACACATGTAATGAGGACCTGTGATTAAGACATGGGATAAACACATGTAATGAGGACCTGTGATTAAGACATGGGATAAACGCATGTAATGAAGACATGTGATTAAGACATATAATGAAGCTACGTAATTAATTAATCTGATGAAGATATTTGATGAAAACATGTGGTTAAGACATTGGATGATGATATAAGATACGCAGATATGACGATGTTACTGATGTTGAAACGGAGGAGCTATATTGATAGAAAATGAATATTGTTATGAGGTCTAAGAATTGTGCTAAAACCAATTAATAGATTGATATAACCACTCGAACACTCAGACACACACACACGCACTCACTCAGACACACACGCACTCACTCAGACACACACACTTGTCACACAAGGCGTACATGTATATGTATTCACTGTGATTAGCCTGGGAGTTATTTGGAAATATGAAAGAGCCTTTCTTAAGCAATATTTATTTCTTATCTATTTTCTAAAGTCTAAAATCGTGTAGGTATAAAGGATTTTTTTGGAGGGGGGGGGGGAGAAATCCTAAAAACTTACAAGAGAGAAAACAAAAGAATGAACAAAGTTACAAAGATAGTTTGTGTGGAGACAAACTCAAAATCAGCCCGACGTGGTCCATTCAGGCAGGTATAAACTAAAAAAGGCAGGTTTCAATAGTCTACAGACACGATGAACTACAACCTTATCTCCAATACCTAAGAAGTGACGTGTAAGTTTCGAAAAAGGTGCCGATGCTGTTGTAGTGTTAGTCAGACTAACGACATGATACCACATGATACGGAGATTTATCAATGTTATTATTGTTACATTGTTGATATTCAGATGTATGCATACGTTTGGTGTAACTAAATCCTAAGAGAAAGCGGAATAAACCGGTTTAAACCTTACTAGAGTATGAAGTCTATTAAAGGAAGATAACTCCAAAATTATTAAACAGCGTTTTACTTCATGGGAGCAATAAAAAAAATAATTAATTAATTAATAATGATCAACAAAAACAAATGAACAAACAGAATAAAAGTATTCTACTGGATAAAATTATGTTTATTTTTCCATAATGATAATTTTAATGTCTAATAATAATGTACTTCTTGACATGTTAATATGCATGAAATTATATTATAAATAAATATCCTCATGATAAGTTTATGATAAGCTAAACGCTATATGCATTGTGAATAAAAATAGAAGATTAACTTTTCTAACCAAATTCTGACGAATCGCTAGGATGAAAACCTAAAAATGAATAACACACAAAAACATTTTGCTGACGAAACTATTTTTAAACATCTATTAGATATCTGGTAACTGCCTTCATTGTAAAGAATCCGACAACAGCCTATAAGCAGTCCCTTATAAACATTGTGGCTTGTTAGCCACATAGGAACCATCGCCTGACATCAATGGATGTCATAGGAACCACAACAATGGCTCACCAGATCCGAGTGCGTTGGATCAATTTTGACCACAATATCAATTAATAATAGATGAAGTTTAAATCAAAATATCTAAATATTGATATAGTTCACAATAATATTAACCTCATGGCACTGAAGGATTCAATTATCTATGTTCAAGAAGCGGTAGATGTCTGTGACTCAGTACAGTTTGTGTGTGTGTGTGTGTGTGTATGTTTGTGTGTGTGTATGTGTGTGTGTGTCCTATTTATGTGGTAACATATAAAATTGGGTGCCTCTGGAACTAAATGGGGGAAAAATTTTATTAGACTTTATAAACTGTGTCCCACAAGGAGGAAGTCAAGTGATGATGTTCCAAAAGTCATTCGAATCAGCATTGTTCATGTGCTCAAGATGTTACATCAAAAAAAAAATAAAAACAAACTTGCTTGGTTTGTTTTCCTAAAAAATGATCACAATGTAGCAGCTGCATACAGTTGGAAGCTAGAACCATTTCGTACATTGTTCTGTTTCTTGTCCAGTTCAAAAATATGACCCACCTCCGAGTCATGTGGAGAACACCCACCTACGAGTCATATGTAGAACACCCACCTCCGAGTCATATGTAGAACACCCACCTCCGAGTCATATGTAGAACACCCACCTACGAGTCATATGTAGAACACCCACCTCCGAGTCATATGTAGAACACCCACCTACGAGTCATGTGGAGAAGACCCACCTCCGAGTCATGTAGAGAAGACCCACCTCCGAGTCATGTGGAGAAGACCCACCTCCGAGTCATGTGGAGAAGACCCACCTCCGAGTCATATGTAGAACACCCACCTCCGAGTCATTTGGAGAAGACCCACCTACGAGTCATGTGGAGAAGACCCACCTCCGAGTCATGTGGAGAAGACCCACCTCCGAGTCATGTGGAGAAGACCCACCTCCGAGTCATGTGGAGAAGACTCACCTCCGAGTCATGTGGAGAAGACCCACCTCCGAGTCATGTGGAGAAGACCCACCTCCGAGTCATATGTAGAACACCCACCTCCGAGTCATGTGGAGAAGACCCACCTACGAGTCATGTGGAGAAGACCCACCTCCGAGTCATGTAGAGAAGACCCACCTCCGAGTCATGTGGAGAAGACCCACCTCCGAGTCATGTGGAGAAGACCCACCTGCGAGTCATGTGGAGAAGACCCACCTCCGAGTCATGTGGAGAAGACCCACCTCCGAGTCATGTGGAGAAGACCCACCTCCGAGTCATATGTAGAAAACCCACCTCCGAGTCATGTGGAGAAGACCCACCTCCGAGTCATGTGGAGAAGACCCACCTACGAGTCATGTGGAGAAGACCCACCTCCGAGTCATATGTAGAACACCCACCTGCGAGTCATATGTAGAACACCCACCTCCGAGTCATATGTAGAACACCCACCTACGAGTCATGTGGAGAAGACCCACCTCCGAGTCATGTAGAGAAGACCCACCTCCAAGTCATGTGGAGAAGACCCACATCCGAGTCATATGTAGAACACCCACCTCCGAGTCATGTAGAGAAGACCCACCTCCGAGTCATGTGGAGAAGACCCACCTCCGAGTCATGTGGAGAAGACCCACCTCCGAGTCATGTGGAGAAGACCCACCTCCGAGTCATGTGGAGAAGACCCACCTCCGAGTCATGTGGAGAAGACCCACCTCCGAGTCATATGTAGAACACCCACCTACGAGTCATGTGGAGAAGACCTACCTCCGAGTCATGTGGAGAAGACCCACCTCCGAGTCATGTGGAGAAGACCCACCTCCGAGTCATATGTAGAACACCCACCTACGAGTCATGTGGAGAAGACCCACCTCCGAGTCATGTGGAGAAGACCCACCTCCGAGTCATGTGGAGAAGACCCACCTACGAGTCATGTGGAGAAGACCCACCTCCGAGTCATGTGGAGAAGACCCACCTCCGAGTCATGTGGAGAAGACCCACCTCCGAGTCATGTGGAGAAGACCCACCTCCGAGTCATGTGGAGAAGACCCACCTCCGAGTCATGTAGAGAAGACCCACCTCCGAGTCATATGTAGAACACCCACCTCCGAGTCATGTGGAGAAGACCCACCTCCGAGTCATGTGGAGAAGACCCACCTCCGAGTCATGTGGAGAAGACCCACCTTCGAGTCATGTGGAGAAGACCCACCTCCGAGTCATATGTAGAACACCCACCTCCGAGTCATGTGGAGAAGACCCACCTCCGAGTCATATGTAGAACACCCACCTCCGAGTCATATGTAGAACACCCACCTACGAGTCATATGTAGAACACCCACCTCCGAGTCATATGTAGAACACCCACCTACGAGTCATGTGGAGAAGACCCACCTCCGAGTCATGTGGAGAAGACCCACCTCCGAGTCATGTGGAGAAGACCCACCTTCGAGTCATGTGGAGAAGACCCACCTCCGAGTCATATGTAGAACACCCACCTCCGAGTCATGTGGAGAAGACCCACCTCCGAGTCATATGTAGAACACCCACCTCCGAGTCATATGTAGAACACCAACCTACGATTCATATGTAGAACACCCACCTCCGAGTCATATGTAGAACACCCACCTACGAGTCATGTGGAGAAGACCCACCTCCGAGTCATGTGGAGAAGACCCATCTCCGAGTCATGTGGAGAAGACCCACCTACGAGTCATATGTAGAACACCCACCTCCGAGTCATTTGGAGAAGACCCAACAACGAGTCATGTGGAGAAGACCCACCTCCAAGTCATGTGGAGAAGACCCACCTCCGAGTCATGTGGAGAAGACCCACCTTCGAGTCATGTGGATAAGACCCACCTCCGAGTCATATGTAGAACACCCACCTCCGAGTCATGTGGAGAAGACCCACCTCCGAGTCATGTGGAGAAGACCCACCTTCGAGTCATGTAGAGAAGACCCACCTTCGAGTCATGTAGAGAAGACCCACCTTCGAGTCATGTAGAGAAGACCCACCTCCGAGTCATGTAGAGAAGACCCACCTTCGAGTCATGTAGAGAAGACCCACCTCCGAGTCATGTAGAGAAGACCCACCTTCGAGTCATGTAGAGAAGACCCACCTTCGAGTCATGTAGAGAAGACCCACCTCCGAGTCATGTAGAGAAGACCCACCTCCGAGTCATGTAGAGAAGACCCACCTTCGAGTCATGTAGAGAAGACCCACCTCCGAGTCATGTGGATAAGACCCACCTTCGAGTCATGTAGAGAAGACCCACCTTCGAGTCATGTAGAGAAGACCCACCTTCGAGTCATGTAGATAAGACCCACCTCCGAGTCATGTGGAGAAGACCCACCTCCGAGTCATGTGGAGAAGACCCACCTTCGAGTCATGTAGAGAAGACCCACCTTCGAGTCATGTAGAGAAGACCCACCTTCGAGTCATGTAGAGAAGACCCACCTTCGAGTCATGTGGATAAGACCCACCTCCGAGTCATGTGGAGAAGACCCACCTCCGAGTCATGTAGAGAAGACCCACCTCCAAGTCATGTAGAGAAGACCCACCTTCGAGTCATGTAGAGAAGACCCACCTCCGAGTCATGTGGAGAAGACCCACCTCCGAGTCATGTGGAGAAGACCCACCTCCGAGTCATGTGGAGAAGACCCACCTCCGAGTCATGTGGAGAAGACCCACCTCCGAGTCATTTGGAGAAGACCCACCTCCGAGTCATGAGGAAAAGACCCACCTTCGAGTCATGTGGAGAAGACCCACCTCCGAGTCATATGTAGAACACCCACCTCCGATTAATGTGGAGAAGACCCACCACCGAGTCATGTGGAGAAGACCCACCTCCGAGTCATATGGAAAAGACCCACCTCCGAGTCATGTGGAGAAGACCCACCTTCGAGTCATGTAGAGAAGACCCACCTCCGAGTCATGTGGAGAAGACCCACCTCCGAGTCATGTGGAGAAGACCCACCTCCGAGTCATGTGGAGAAGACCCACCTCCGAGTCATGTGGAGAAGACCCACCTTCGAGTCATGTGGAGAAGACCCACCTCCGAGTCATGTGGAGAAGACCCACCTCCGAGTCATGTGGAGAAGACCCACCTCCGAGTCATGTGGAGAAGACCCACCTCCGAGTCATGTGGAGAAGACCCACCTCCGAGTCATGTGGAGAAGACCCACCTCCGAGTCATGTAGAGAAGACCCACCTCCGAGTCATATGTAGAACACCCACCTCCGAGTCATGTGGAGAAGACCCACCTCCGAGTCATGTGGAGAAGACCCACCTCCGAGTCATGTGGAGAAGACCCACCTTCGAGTCATGTGGAGAAGACCCACCTCCGAGTCATATGTAGAACACCCACCTCCGAGTCATATGTAGAACACCCACCTACGAGTCATATGTAGAACACCCACCTCCGAGTCATATGTAGAACACCCACCTACGAGTCATGTGGAGAAGACCCACCTCCGAGTCATGTGGAGAAGACCCACCTCCGAGTCATGTGGAGAAGACCCACCTTCGAGTCATGTGGAGAAGACCCACCTCCGAGTCATATGTAGAACACCCACCTCCGAGTCATGTGGAGAAGACCCACCTCCGAGTCATATGTAGAACACCCACCTCCGAGTCATATGTAGAACACCCACCTACGAGTCATATGTAGAACACCCACCTCCGAGTCATATGTAGAACACCCACCTACGAGTCATGTGGAGAAGACCCACCTCCGAGTCATGTGGAGAAGACCCACCTCCGAGTCATGTGGAGAAGACCCACCTACGAGTCATATGTAGAACACCCACCTCCGAGTCATTTGGAGAAGACCCACCTACGAGTCATGTGGAGAAGACCCACCTCCGAGTCATGTGGAGAAGACCCACCTCCGAGTCATGTGGAGAAGACCCACCTTCAAGGCATGTGGATAAGACCCACCTCCGAGTCATATGTAGAACACCCACCTCCGAGTCATGTGGAGAAGACCCACCTCCGAGTCATGTGGAGAAGACCCACCTTCGAGTCATGTAGAGAAGACCCACCTTCGAGTCATGTAGAGAAGACCCACCTTCGAGTCATGTAGAGAAGACCCACCTCCGAGTCATGTAGAGAAGACCCACCTTCGAGTCATGTAGAGAAGACCCACCTCCGAGTCATGTAGAGAAGACCCACCTTCGAGTCATGTAGAGAAGACCCACCTTCGAGTCATGTAGAGAAGACCCACCTCCGAGTCATGTAGAGAAGACCCACCTCCGAGTCATGTAGAGAAGACCCACCTTCGAGTCATGTAGAGAAGACCCACCTCCGAGTCATGTGGATAAGACCCACCTTCGAGTCATGTAGAGAAGACCCACCTTCGAGTCATGTAGAGAAGACCCACCTTCGAGTCATGTGGATAAGACCCACCTCCGAGTCATGTGGAGAAGACCCACCTCCGAGTCATGTGGAGAAGACCCACCTTCGAGTCATGTAGAGAAGACCCACCTTCAAGTCATGTAGAGAAGACCCACCTTCGAGTCATGTAGAGAAGACCCACCTTCGAGTCATGTGGATAAGACCCACCTCCGAGTCATGTGGAGAAGACCCACCTCCGAGTCATGTAGAGAAGACCCACCTCCGAGTCATGTAGAGAAGACCCACCTTCGAGTCATGTAGAGAAGACCCACCTCCGAGTCATGTGGAGAAGACCCACCTCCGAGTCATGTGGAGAAGACCCACCTCCGAGTCATGTGGAGAAGACCCACCTCCGAGTCATGTGGAGAAGACCCACATCCGAGTCATTTGGAGAAGACCCACCTCCGAGTCATGAGGAAAAGACCCACCTTCGAGTCATGTGGAGAAGACCCACCTCCGAGTCATATGTAGAACACCCACCTCCGAGTCATGTGGAGAAGACCCACCTCCGAGTCATGTGGAGAAGACCCACCTCCGAGTCATATGGAAAAGACCCACCTCCGAGTCATGTGGAGAAGACCCACCTTCGAGTCATGTAGAGAAGACCCACCTCCGAGTCATGTGGAGAAGACCCACCTCCGAGTCATGTGGAGAAGACCCACCTCCGAGTCATGTGGAGAAGACCCACCTCCGAGTCATGTGGAGAAGACCCACCTTCGAGTCATGTGGAGAAGACCCACCTCCGAGTCATGTGGAGAAGACCCACCTCCGAGTCATGTGGAGAAGACCCACCTCCGAGTCATGTGGAGAAGACCCACCTCCGAGTCATGTGGAGAAGACCCACCTCCGAGTCATGAGGAAAAGACCCACCTTCGAGTCATGTGGAGAAGACCCACCTCCGAGTCATATGTAGAACACCCACCTCCGAGTCATGTGGAGAAGACCCACCTCCGAGTCATGTGGAGAAGACCCACCTCCGAGTCATGTGGAGAAGACCCACCTTCGAGTCATGTGGAGAAGACCCACCTCCGAGTCATGTGGAGAAGACCCACCTCCGAGTCATGAGGAAAAGACCCACCTTCGAGTCATGTGGAGAAGACCCACCTCCGAGTCATATGTAGAACACCCACCTCCGAGTCATGTGGAGAAGACCCACCTCCGAGTCATGTGGAGAAGACCCACCTCCGAGTCATGTGGAGAAGACCCACCTTCGAGTCATGTGGAGAAGACCCACCTCCGAGTCATATGTAGAACACCCACCTCCGAGTCATGTGGAGAAGACCCACCTCCGAGTCATGTGGATAAGACCCACCTCCGAGTCATATGTAGAACACCCACCTCCGAGTCATGTGGAGAAGACCCACTTCCGAGTCATGTGGAGAAGACCCACCTTCGAGTCATGTGGAGAAGACCCACCTCCGAGTCATTTGGAGAAGACCCATCTCCGAGTCATTTGGAGAAGACCCACCTCCGAGTCATTTGGAGAAGACCCACCTCAGAGTCATTTGGAGAAGACCCACCTCCGAGTCATATGTAGAACACCCACCTCCGAGTCATATGTAGAACACCCACCTACGAGTCATATGTAGAACACCCACCTCCGAGTCATATGTAGAACACCCACCTACGAGTCATGTGGAGAAGACCCACCTCCGAGTCATGTGGAGAAGACCCACCTCCGAGTCATGTGGAGAAGACCCACCTTCGAGTCATGTGGAGAAGACCCACCTCCGAGTCATATGTAGAACACCCACCTCCGAGTCATGTGGAGAAGACCCACCTCCGAGTCATATGTAGAACACCCACCTCCGAGTCATATGTAGAACACCCACCTACGAGTCATATGTAGAACACCCACCTCCGAGTCATATGTAGAACACCCACCTACGAGTCATGTGGAGAAGACCCACCTCCGAGTCATGTGGAGAAGACCCACCTCCGAGTCATGTGGAGAAGACCCACCTACGAGTCATATGTAGAACACCCACCTCCGAGTCATTTGGAGAAGACCCACCTACGAGTCATGTGGAGAAGACCCACCTCCGAGTCATGTGGAGAAGACCCACCTCCGAGTCATGTGGAGAAGACCCACCTTCAAGGCATGTGGATAAGACCCACCTCCGAGTCATATGTAGAACACCCACCTCCGAGTCATGTGGAGAAGACCCACCTCCGAGTCATGTGGAGAAGACCCACCTTCGAGTCATGTAGAGAAGACCCACCTTCGAGTCATGTAGAGAAGACCCACCTTCGAGTCATGTAGAGAAGACCCACCTCCGAGTCATGTAGAGAAGACCCACCTTCGAGTCATGTAGAGAAGACCCACCTCCGAGTCATGTAGAGAAGACCCACCTTCGAGTCATGTAGAGAAGACCCACCTTCGAGTCATGTAGAGAAGACCCACCTCCGAGTCATGTAGAGAAGACCCACCTCCGAGTCATGTAGAGAAGACCCACATTCGAGTCATGTAGAGAAGACCCACCTCCGAGTCATGTGGATAAGACCCACCTTCGAGTCATGTAGAGAAGACCCACCTTCGAGTCATGTAGAGAAGACCCACCTTCGAGTCATGTGGATAAGACCCACCTCCGAGTCATGTGGAGAAGACCCACCTCCGAGTCATGTGGAGAAGACCCACCTTCGAGTCATGTAGAGAAGACCCACCTTCAAGTCATGTAGAGAAGACCCACCTTCGAGTCATGTAGAGAAGACCCACCTTCGAGTCATGTGGATAAGACCCACCTCCGAGTCATGTGGAGAAGACCCACCTCCGAGTCATGTAGAGAAGACCCACCTCCGAGTCATGTAGAGAAGACCCACCTTCGAGTCATGTAGAGAAGACCCACCTCCGAGTCATGTGGAGAAGACCCACCTCCGAGTCATGTGGAGAAGACCCACCTCCGAGTCATGTGGAGAAGACCCACCTCCGAGTCATGTGGAGAAGACCCACATCCGAGTCATTTGGAGAAGACCCACCTCCGAGTCATGAGGAAAAGACCCACCTTCGAGTCATGTGGAGAAGACCCACCTCCGAGTCATATGTAGAACACCCACCTCCGAGTCATGTGGAGAAGACCCACCTCCGAGTCATGTGGAGAAGACCCACCTCCGAGTCATATGGAAAAGACCCACCTCCGAGTCATGTGGAGAAGACCCACCTTCGAGTCATGTAGAGAAGACCCACCTCCGAGTCATGTGGAGAAGACCCACCTCCGAGTCATGTGGAGAAGACCCACCTCCGAGTCATGTGGAGAAGACCCACCTCCGAGTCATGTGGAGAAGACCCACCTTCGAGTCATGTGGAGAAGACCCACCTCCGAGTCATGTGGAGAAGACCCACCTCCGAGTCATGTGGAGAAGACCCACCTCCGAGTCATGTGGAGAAGACCCACCTCCGAGTCATGTGGAGAAGACCCACCTCCGAGTCATGAGGAAAAGACCCACCTTCGAGTCATGTGGAGAAGACCCACCTCCGAGTCATATGTAGAACACCCACCTCCGAGTCATGTGGAGAAGACCCACCTCCGAGTCATGTGGAGAAGACCCACCTCCGAGTCATGTGGAGAAGACCCACCTTCGAGTCATGTGGAGAAGACCCACCTCCGAGTCATGTGGAGAAGACCCACCTCCGAGTCATGAGGAAAAGACCCACCTTCGAGTCATGTGGAGAAGACCCACCTCCGAGTCATATGTAGAACACCCACCTCCGAGTCATGTGGAGAAGACCCACCTCCGAGTCATGTGGAGAAGACCCACCTCCGAGTCATGTGGAGAAGACCCACCTTCGAGTCATGTGGAGAAGACCCACCTCCGAGTCATATGTAGAACACCCACCTCCGAGTCATGTGGAGAAGACCCACCTCCGAGTCATGTGGATAAGACCCACCTCCGAGTCATATGTAGAACACCCACCTCCGAGTCATGTGGAGAAGACCCACTTCCGAGTCATGTGGAGAAGACCCACCTTCGAGTCATGTGGAGAAGACCCACCTCCGAGTCATGTGGATAAGACCCACCTCCGAGTCATGTAGAGAAGACCAACCTCCGAGTCATGTAGAGAAGACCCACCTTCGAGTCATGTAGAGAAGACCCACCTTCGAGTCATGTAGAGAAGACCCACCTCCGAGTCATTTGGAGAACACCCACCTCCGAGTCATGTGGAGAAGACCCACCTGCGAGTCATGTGGAGAAGACCCACCTCCGAGTCATTTGGAGAAGACCCACCTCCGAGTCATTTGGAGAAGACCCACCTCCGAGTCATTTGGAGAAGACCCACCTTCGAGTCATGTGGAGAAGACCCACCTCCGAGTCATGTGGAGAAGACCCACCTCCGAGTCATGTGGAGAAGACCCACCTCCGAGTCATGTGGAGAAGACCCACCTCCGAGTCATGTGGAGAAGACCCACCTCCGAGTCATGAGGAAAAGACCCACCTTCGAGTCATGTGGAGAAGACCCACCTCCGAGTCATATGTAGAACACCCACCTCCGAGTCATGTGGAGAAGACCCACCTGCGAGTCATGTGGAGAAGACCCACCTGCGAGTCATTTGGAGAAGACCCACCTCCGAGTCATATGTAGAACACCCACCTCCGAGTCATGTGGAGAAGACCCACCTGCGAGTCATGTGGAGAAGACCCACCTCCGAGTCATGTGGAGAAGACCCACCTCCGAGTCATTTGGAGAAGACCCACCTCCGAGTCATTTGGAGAACACCCACCTGCGAGTCATGTGGAGAAGACCCACCTCCGAGTCATGTGGAGAAGACCCACCTCCGAGTCATTTGGAGAAGACCCACCTCCGAGTCATTTGGAGAAGACCCACCTCCGAGTCATTTGGAGAAGACCCACCTCCGAGTCATTTGGAGAAGACCCACCTCCGAGTCATTTGGAGAAGACCCATCTCCGAGTCATTTGGAGAAGACCCACCTCCGAGTCATTTGGAGAAGACCCACCTCCGAGTCATTTGGAGAAGACCCACCTCCGAGTCATATGTAGAACACCCACCTCCGAGTCATATGTAGAACACCCACCTACGAGTCATATGTAGAACACCCACCTCCGAGTCATATGTAGAACACCCACCTACGAGTCATGTGGAGAAGACCCACCTCCGAGTCATGTGGAGAAGACCCACCTCCGAGTCATGTGGAGAAGACCCACCTTCGAGTCATGTGGAGAAGACCCACCTCCGAGTCATATGTAGAACACCCACCTCCGAGTCATGTGGAGAAGACCCACCTCCGAGTCATATGTAGAACACCCACCTCCGAGTCATATGTAGAACACCCACCTACGAGTCATATGTAGAACACCCACCTCCGAGTCATATGTAGAACACCCACCTACGAGTCATGTGGAGAAGACCCACCTCCGAGTCATGTGGAGAAGACCCACCTCCGAGTCATGTGGAGAAGACCCACCTACGAGTCATATGTAGAACACCCACCTCCGAGTCATTTGGAGAAGACCCACCTACGAGTCATGTGGAGAAGACCCACCTCCGAGTCATGTGGAGAAGACCCACCTCCGAGTCATGTGGAGAAGACCCACCTTCAAGGCATGTGGATAAGACCCACCTCCGAGTCATATGTAGAACACCCACCTCCGAGTCATGTGGAGAAGACCCACCTCCGAGTCATGTGGAGAAGACCCACCTTCGAGTCATGTAGAGAAGACCCACCTTCGAGTCATGTAGAGAAGACCCACCTTCGAGTCATGTAGAGAAGACCCACCTCCGAGTCATGTAGAGAAGACCCACCTTCGAGTCATGTAGAGAAGACCCACCTCCGAGTCATGTAGAGAAGACCCACCTTCGAGTCATGTAGAGAAGACCCACCTTCGAGTCATGTAGAGAAGACCCACCTCCGAGTCATGTAGAGAAGACCCACCTCCGAGTCATGTAGAGAAGACCCACCTTCGAGTCATGTAGAGAAGACCCACCTCCGAGTCATGTGGATAAGACCCACCTTCGAGTCATGTAGAGAAGACCCACCTTCGAGTCATGTAGAGAAGACCCACCTTCGAGTCATGTGGATAAGACCCACCTCCGAGTCATGTGGAGAAGACCCACCTCCGAGTCATGTGGAGAAGACCCACCTTCGAGTCATGTAGAGAAGACCCACCTTCAAGTCATGTAGAAAAGACCCACCTTCGAGTCATGTAGAGAAGACCCACCTTCGAGTCATGTGGATAAGACCCACCTCCGAGTCATGTGGAGAAGACCCACCTCCGAGTCATGTAGAGAAGACCCACCTCCGAGTCATGTAGAGAAGACCCACCTTCGAGTCATGTAGAGAAGACCCACCTCCGAGTCATGTGGAGAAGACCCACCTCCGAGTCATGTGGAGAAGACCCACCTCCGAGTCATGTGGAGAAGACCCACCTCCGAGTCATGTGGAGAAGACCCACATCCGAGTCATTTGGAGAAGACCCACCTCCGAGTCATGAGGAAAAGACCCACCTTCGAGTCATGTGGAGAAGACCCACCTCCGAGTCATATGTAGAACACCCACCTCCGAGTCATGTGGAGAAGACCCACCTCCGAGTCATGTGGAGAAGACCCACCTCCGAGTCATATGGAAAAGACCCACCTCCGAGTCATGTGGAGAAGACCCACCTTCGAGTCATGTAGAGAAGACCCACCTCCGAGTCATGTGGAGAAGACCCACCTCCGAGTCATGTGGAGAAGACCCACCTCCGAGTCATGTGGAGAAGACCCACCTCCGAGTCATGTGGAGAAGACCCACCTTCGAGTCATGTGGAGAAGACCCACCTCCGAGTCATGTGGAGAAGACCCACCTCCGAGTCATGTGGAGAAGACCCACCTCCGAGTCATGTGGAGAAGACCCACCTCCGAGTCATGTGGAGAAGACCCACCTCCGAGTCATGAGGAAAAGACCCACCTTCGAGTCATGTGGAGAAGACCCACCTCCGAGTCATATGTAGAACACCCACCTCCGAGTCATGTGGAGAAGACCCACCTCCGAGTCATGTGGAGAAGACCCACCTCCGAGTCATGTGGAGAAGACCCACCTTCGAGTCATGTGGAGAAGACCCACCTCCGAGTCATGTGGAGAAGACCCACCTCCGAGTCATGAGGAAAAGACCCACCTTCGAGTCATGTGGAGAAGACCCACCTCCGAGTCATATGTAGAACACCCACCTCCGAGTCATGTGGAGAAGACCCACCTCCGAGTCATGTGGAGAAGACCCACCTCCGAGTCATGTGGAGAAGACCCACCTTCGAGTCATGTGGAGAAGACCCACCTCCGAGTCATATGTAGAACACCCACCTCCGAGTCATGTGGAGAAGACCCACCTCCGAGTCATGTGGATAAGACCCACCTCCGAGTCATATGTAGAACACCCACCTCCGAGTCATGTGGAGAAGACCCACTTCCGAGTCATGTGGAGAAGACCCACCTTCGAGTCATGTGGAGAAGACCCACCTCCGAGTCATGTGGATAAGACCCACCTCCGAGTCATGTAGAGAAGACCCACCTCCGAGTCATGTAGAGAAGACCCACCTTCGAGTCATGTAGAGAAGACCCACCTTCGAGTCATGTAGAGAAGACCCACCTCCGAGTCATTTGGAGAACACCCACCTCCGAGTCATGTGGAGAAGACCCACCTGCGAGTCATGTGGAGAAGACCCACCTCCGAGTCATTTGGAGAAGACCCACCTCCGAGTCATTTGGAGAAGACCCACCTCCGAGTCATTTGGAGAAGACCCACCTTCGAGTCATGTGGAGAAGACCCACCTCCGAGTCATGTGGAGAAGACCCACCTCCGAGTCATGTGGAGAAGACCCACCTCCGAGTCATGTGGAGAAGACCCACCTCCGAGTCATGTGGAGAAGACCCACCTCCGAGTCATGAGGAAAAGACCCACCTTCGAGTCATGTGGAGAAGACCCACCTCCGAGTCATATGTAGAACACCCACCTCCGAGTCATGTGGAGAAGACCCACCTGCGAGTCATGTGGAGAAGACCCACCTGCGAGTCATTTGGAGAAGACCCACCTCCGAGTCATATGTAGAACACCCACCTCCGAGTCATGTGGAGAAGACCCACCTGCGAGTCATGTGGAGAAGACCCACCTCCGAGTCATGTGGAGAAGACCCACCTCCGAGTCATTTGGAGAAGACCCACCTCCGAGTCATTTGGAGAACACCCACCTGCGAGTCATGTGGAGAAGACCCACCTCCGAGTCATGTGGAGAAGACCCACCTCCGAGTCATTTGGAGAAGACCCACCTCCGAGTCATTTGGAGAAGACCCACCTCCGAGTCATTTGGAGAAGACCCACCTCCGAGTCATTTGGAGAAGACCCACCTCCGAGTCATTTGGAGAAGACCCATCTCCGAGTCATTTGGAGAAGACCCACCTCCGAGTCATTTGGAGAAGACCCACCTCCTAGTCATTTGGAGAAGACCCACCTCCGAGTCATGTGGAGAAGACACACCTCCGAGTCATTTGGAGAAGACCCACCTCCGAGTCATGAGGAAAAGACCCACCTTCGAGTCATGTAGAGAAGACCCACCTCCGAGTCATGAGGAAAAGACCCACCTCCGAGTCATGTGTAGAAGACACACCTCCGAGTCATTTGGAGAAGACCCACCTCCGAGTCATGAGGAAAAGACCCACCTTGGAGTCTTATAGAGAATACCCACCTCAAAGTCATGTTATTAGAGAAATTACTTTAAAAAAGTGAACACTGAGACTGTAGAAGAAACTCGACCCAGTGTTTCGCTGCAGGTGAGTGCATAGTTTACAATCCCCTTGATGAGCACATAGATGTCTGTCCAGAGAAAACGGAAGATGCTTAAAAATGTAAAAGTTAATCTTTTTTTTTTTTTAATCGAAACATCAAATGTCATTGTTTCTCCTTCACACAAGACTGATTACATGAACATATAGATGTCGCTAATGCTTGGTTTCATTTCAAGTGTGAAGAACAATAACTTATAAAATGTCATCAGATTCTAAGTTTCATTTTATACAGAACAGTGTTAAGAAATGTGACATTGAAAAGAAACTTTTTGAGGACTTTTTTCAATGCGAAATTCGATTTTTGGTATTAAATTAACAAACACTTGTATATAAAGTGTTCCAAACAGTGTCACAGCATGCAGAATACTTCTTACTTCCCTCTGACAAGTTTTCAGCTTAGTGGTTAGTCTTATAGTCCTCGGTAAAAGTGAGATATGAAGTTTGACGACACACAGCGGGTGTTCTCTGTTCACACCACAATAAGCTAAACATAGATGCACGACCAGTGCCCACTATTTCACTGTCCCATCTCCTCATGACACCAAACTTGACATTTCCGTCCAAAGAGATTAAACCTGAAACACTCCCCTCCCCCCTGCAGACGCTGCACCCACCCTTACAAAGCTGTGAGATACCCCCCCCTGCAGACGCTGCACCCACCCTTACAAAGCTGTGAGATACCCCCCCCCCTGCAGACGCTGCACCCACCCTTACAAAGCTGTGAGATACCCCCCCCCCCCTGCAGACGCTGCACCCACCCTTACAAAGCTGTGAGATACCCCCCCCCCCCTGCAGACGCTGCACCCACCCTTACAAAGCTGTGAGATACCCCCCCCTTGCAGACGCTGCACCCACCCTTACAAAGCTGTGAGATACCCCCCCCCCCTGCAGACGCTGCACCCACCCTTACAAAGCTGTGAGATACCCCCCCCCCTGCAGACGCTGCACCCACCCTTACAAAGCTGTGAGATACCCCCCCCCCCTGCAGACGCTGCACCCACCCTTACAAAGCTCTGAGATATCCCCTTTTGGTGTCCAAAATTATTCCACCCCAGACAGAGCCCATTACTTTAATAATCCAGTACAACCAGCACTTTGTAAGGAATACTGATCAGCTGAGAACAAGACACTGTTGTTGTCCATTACACAGACACAGACTTCACATAAGCAGAAAAATACAGAGATTTTCTTTTCAACAAGTTGCATTACATTTTTTTTAAAAGGCATACATTCCTTTAAGAATCTGGTGGATGTACAGAACAGTGACTATTTTACTCTTAAGTACTAATGAATGATAGATTGAAAACAAAAAATCCCCCCGCCCTAATTCTCCCCTCACCATGCAACCCCCCCCCCCCCAACAAATCCTGGTGAAGCGAATGTATAAATCCACACAAATATATGAAATTTAATTGATAGGTAAAAAGTTCTTGAGCTTCTATTTATTTAGTAAACTCTTGAATGAATAGGGTCTACATGAAAAAACAACAACAACAAAAATATGATGGAGATAATTTTGATGATATTGAAATGGAGGAGTACAGAGTTGTTCATAAGACACACACGTAAATGAAGTGTAATCCTACTAGATTTGGTCATTTACTTAGAGGGACGAATTTCATTGTGTTGTGAGTTTAAATGTCAAGAAATAATAGCCTGAAGAAATAGAGGCTGCTTCTTTAGCCCGCCTTTGCCGAGGGGCGGGTTTGGTGTGTGTGTGGGGGGGGGGTAAAGTACAATCACAATTATTTTATTTTGGTGTTGACTCAAAGTCCTGGACGCTGGTCTGAGAGTTAAACCTCAGGATATAAACAAATAAATAAAAATAATTAGATGTTTTTAATTAAGATTGCTTTTGGAGATTTCGTGGTTGGGTATGTGGGAGTCCTTGGAGTTAGGTGGTTCATGTTCTGTGGTATGTTAGTTTGGTTGGTTGGGGTTGTGGGAATGGAATCGTAGGGTCCAGAAAAAGTTTGGAGCAAGAGATGCAAGTCACCAAATGATCTAGTTGTGGAAAGTCGCGAGAGGGTGTTAAGGCGCAATACTTGAACACTCCGAGCTAACTGACTAATTACTTCCGCTCGGGTCGCGGCCTGCAGGCATCGACGATCTGACGCTGTTGGGATGTTTCAAATCGAGGACAATAAAATCTCAACAACTTTCCCCAAGGGGAAATCGATTCCAATTAATAGCACACCCTAAGTCAAAGTTCAAAAAGAGCTTAGGGCTTTTATACATAAAAACTTTAGACTTGGAAACTCGTTATTTTCATAAATATCTAAGAGTTTTTTTTATCTCTGGATCTACCAGCCAACGCTTGTATGTATAGATTTAATACAAAACAAAAAAAATTAAGAAAATAAAAAGACCTTCCAGAATGATATTTTTGTTAGAAAGTGAAATAAATAAATATCTTTTTTTTTTTTTTTGTTTGATGAATGTAATTTTTTTTTACTTTTATTCAATTACTTTATTTCTTATTCTCTTACAAAGTCTTTATTCATCTCTCTCTATCTCTCTATCCATGTCTTTACTTTTATATTTATCTCTTTCTCTCTATCTGCCATTCTATAACTTACTAGTTGTTTTTTTTTACTTTCTCTACGTCAGGATATCTCTCTCTCTCTCTCTCTCTCTCTCGTATATTCTTTACCTCTCTTTTCTCAAAGATAGTACCACAATCACATTCGCTTCCTTTTCCTATACGAGGCTTTTCATCCGCCCCTGTCTATCAACTCCCTCCTTCTTCTGTTAACAGAGACTATGTCGCCATACAGCAACTCAGAAAGATAACTCTGGTACAGTATAATGCCAATATCAAGGGGCCGAGTGTATTTTCGTGTTACAATCAAACTGTGGTGTCAATGTCTTTGACTCAGTTTTTTAAACTTAGACACGTTTTTTTTTTATGTCTTCTTATGACTTTGAACACTTTCTCACATTAGTAAATGAAGTCATTCAGTCACATGACTTGGTACAGTGGAATAAATTAAGAAGCGGTGTAGCGAGAAACAGTTTAACTCTTTCTCACCTAATTGGCAATGCTAATGCTCATTACGTAACTATAAAACTAAATTGATTTTTGGATTTCCAAACTTTAATTTGTGTTGTGTAAAAAGAGCATGCATCCTCCCATAATTCAATACCAAATAAAAACATTTTCTGATAACAAACACAAAAGTTATTAAAGTTTAATCATAACAGGAGAGTGAAATACAAATGAGCACAACGAATAATATTATCGGAAAGAGAAAAATAATTACGGAGAGAAAGAGTTAAAAAGATTATTATTTTGCAAGTGTTGCCGGTCTTCTTGTCTTTATTCTGTGATCTCCCCTGATTACGCTATGAGGAGGGGTGGATTAGTTGGAATTTCTCTAAAGTTAACCCTCTACCGTTGTAAATACCATTCGTCTAGATGCCTGGGCTAAGCTTCACGGCCTCACCGGGGGCGGGGGGCTCGGGTGGAAATAGTCGTTAGAGGATACGATAAGGCCAATATGGAAGCAAAACAGAACCCGTGTTGGTTAGCCTAAAGGCGTCGCCCTGGAAGGATGGAAGAAATCCCTAACAAACTATCCACACGCAATTCCTTAAGGGGCCTTTTTTGTTTGTTTTGTTTTGGTGGACACCTGCACTGATGATGTGGTACAGAGAAGGAATACGAGAGTTTCCCCGGTGTACTCGGCCTTTGGCCTCTCCTTTAACCCAAGTGTCTTGGGATACGAGCCATTGGAGAAAAAAAAAAAATCTTACATCTGCTTCGATCTTTGCCAGGCAGAGATTTGTTCAGACAGAAAAGGTAGAGACGACCTTCAGTGGGTCTAGAGTTCCGAGAGTCTTAGACTCAACTTTTAAGACAATGACGAAAGTCGGTGGTCTCCAACGGTTTTGTCCATATAAAATTCAGACACGCTTGTTACCGGACGTATTACCGCATACAATCGTCGAGTCTTCGGACTCATTATGTACTGTGGATAGGCGTTAATGGGGCACGATGGCACCGCGCCAGGGGCCCAAAACGGCCTACGGGATGAAGTTAAGGCATCATTGGTCTAGATCTATGCCCTCAGCTAAAATGCCACAAGGTCAAAGGTTAAATTTATGCTTGTACACCAACTCAAGCTTTGCTATCGATCACTATTCTGATAAAAAAAATCAAAGTTTTAAATTAAAATTTAAAAACAAGAAAAACATTTTTAAAATACAGACACTACCTCCCCATTTTACAACTTTACAATTTACAACAAAATATTAAAAAAAAAAAAACAAAACTAGAAAAAATTTTTTTTTAGTTTAAGCCTAGTATTGAACTTGTAATTTTGAGACCGTCATCTCTTTGTACGAACGCTGCTAGTAATTAAGTAATTATTTATTTTTCCTTTATTATGTAGACAACTAGATCTAGACTTCTGATTTAGAACTTTTAAGGTCTAAAATCTAGACGTATTCTATAATAGATTTACGTCAAAATATAAGCAAAGCTAAGATAATCTATCAATAAACTGTATGTGGATTTAAATGTAACTCTTTATCTCCGTAATTATTTGTCCACGTTCTGACAGAATTGTTTATTTTTCACATTTGTACTTTTTATCCTGTGATGATTAAACTTTAATAACATTTTTGTGTGTAATCAGAAAACGTTACTTTTGGAATAGAATTATAGGAGAATGCATGCTCTTTTTATATAACAACAGCTATACTTTCTAAAAACCAAAAAAAAAAAAAAAAAATTTAATTTAAGGGTAGGGTCAAATCAATGATGGTATTATTAATTAGTAGAGAAAAAGTTAATAAATAACTCAGTTATCGGTATACTACGGTGACTACGCCACGTTTTTTTTTGCTCCAATTTATAGCCAACTTTAAATGTATTAAATTTTTTTACTTGAAAATGATGACAGTCAAACTAAAATTTCCCCCAGTGTGGCCAACGAGCAAGTAATTGTTCTCACAGCGATATACGTGAACAGTTAAATTTATAGGAAAATCTTTGGAGCCGTTTTTGAGATCAGCGTCCAGGTTCCTCCATGAAGTTGTGACTTGAATAAAGGTATTGTAAAATTTTCGAGTAAAAAAAAATAAGATGTACGTTTGTTCTTATCTTTTCAACAACAAGATTACCGGGACAGAAAACAAGCTTCTATTTACCTAGCACACAATTAGTTCTGATACGTGGAATGAATCAATACTGGGCCGCCACAACTTCTAATTGACTTGACTTGAGCAAGACTCGAGCTCGCTAATTCTTTAACATCCATTAAAAGATTACGAAGACATCTCCGGGAATTTCCCTTGCTCCCAGATCTAATAAGAGAATATCTCTAGTTCACAGTCTTGCTGCTATCAGTAACAGTGAACGCTCATCCGCCTATCTCTTTTCTTGCACAATAACCGTTGGTATAAAATGTCATGGTAAATGCATTGGTGGGTATGTACTAATATAAAGAGCTATATAACTGTAAGAAAAAATTAATAAAATATAACAAAATACTTTCTTTAAAATAGTTATGTAAGGGAAAGAACTGCTCATTTACAGCCATATAGATCCACTGGCGGATCCAGAACTTTGGAGTGGGGTGGGGCGATTTTTTTCCAAACTCTAACCCTAACGCCCAGTAAACCCTAACCCTATGCATAAACGTGGTAAAATGAAAACGATTAATCCTCGCTCCTTTTTATAATTTCTGCTAATGATTGCATTTTGCATTAAAGAATAGAGGTTGGGCGACTCGATATTAGAATTTACTTTATAGCATATATAAATTATTAGTGACAGATTTTTTAAATTTTGTAATTTCTTACTATAATACAAAAAGAAAAAGTATTGGTTTGTCCGATGGGGGGAAGGTGATTGCATGTATCGCACTTCCACCTGTTTATATTATATAGATATTCGACTAATTTTGTTCACATACTATGATTTCTCCATAAAAGTAGGACCGCCCCCCCCCCCACTCAAAGGGTTTAGATGGGAAGGGCAGTAGAGGTATTCGATCGTCCCCTTCCAATCGGCCAAAGATGAACGACATAATATAATCATATAGATATTTAATTGATTCTATTACCAAGCTGTGATTTCTGCAAATAAATAGGATCGCCCCCCCACTCGAAAGTTTATGGTGGGGGGGGCGGATTGAAGCCATCGCCCCCTCCCGACCCTACGAAATCGGCTAAAATACTAGAAGGGGGGGGGGGCGAAATAATCTAAAAATAGGTTGAAATATAAATAATTAGTATATATTATTAACATAAGTAATAAATTCGTATACAAATTGTGTGAATTCTATACTAAAATTTTTATATATATATTATTATTATTGATTAATATTTGTTCGGGCCAATGAATAATAATGCAGTTTCAACTTGACTTAAGAACGGGAAGTGTGAGAAACAACGGGTATAAAATTTGTACAGACAGACAGACAGACGGAGTGAGTTGATAGAAGCTGTGTAAAAATGTGAAATGTTTTCTCAGCAACATGTGCAGTCGTACAGAGAAGAAGTAGAATTAATAGTCCGAGACTTGGGGGCAGAGCTGGTAAGATGTGTGTGAGAATGAGAGAGTGTGTGTGAGAAAGAGAGTGTGTGTGTGAGAAATAGAAAGAAAGAGAAAGAAATAGAGCGATGGAGATAGAAAGAGTGAAAGAGAGAGGGAGAGAGAGACAGAAAGCTATTAACTCAGAGAGATAATAAAATGCAGGCTGAAGTTCAATGAACATTAAGTAATTGATTTTATCTTTTAACTTAGCTCTATAATACAGCCATAACTAAAAATTTAAAAAAACCAATAAAACTTAATATACACCCAACTGTCTTACTATGAAGAAATTCGTACAAGTGCTTCTACTTCCCTAGTTACATTAGAGCATGGGATGGGTTGCCTAAAACATCCAGGAAAACCAACGACTTGGCAGAGTTTAACTCACTAATTAACATGCATGACTAGATTAACGCATGAAATGCGTAGGACGTAATTATCTTCTTTTTTTAAAGTAACGTCTACTGTATATAAGATATAAAGATAAGATAAGAAGTTGTTATTGAAAGAAAAAAATCTCTACGTAAAATATACCATAGAAAACACACACACATACAAACACACAGACGCACACATACAAACCGAGCAAACATTCATATTCTTATAGAAACACACGCTAACATGCAAATATTTCTCCTTCTCAAAGCTACAGACCTAATTATATAATCAAAACATCGGCTTAGCCTTCATTAACATTTGGTATTCGACACAGACCTATGAATCATACTTGTGGATACAGCGTACCCGTCTTTAATCCATGTAGGATTGTCTGGGAATATGCAGCTACTGCGGGCTATGAGTCCTAATGATCCTTTGGTCAATCTTAGCGTCAAGCCACACTAACTCTTGGAGAGAAATGCATTTGGGGAAGTACATGCCTTGGTTTGTTATTGAAGCTCATCTCTTATAGTACACAACATAGTCGGTACTAGGATATGTTTGTCTTTGAAACGCCTTTGCTCTAGGAACAATATAATAGTTACATGTCTTGGTTCTTACAACAATATAATGGCTAAATGTCTTGACGATTAGACCTATATATATATATATACATATATGAAGTTTTCTATAAGGAGTTTGTTCGGGTTGTCCCTGAGACATGTCAAGGCATTAGTTAGCCTTTAGCGATTATGAATGAAATAAAAAGTTAAAATGTAGATCTATATGTCAAGCTTCACAACAATTCAATATCTAACATAAGAAAGGTAGATAACATACCCTTTTTTAGATCTAGCGATGTACGGGGCAGGTGATGTAAAGATCATCTGTTTCTGTGAACAACTGTTAACGAGGGTGTCATGTAGCCAGTACAACGACCAACCGCCTTAACTTGTCCCCAACTAGTATCAGGTATCTATTAGAGTTGGTTAGACTCAAGGGTGCCCTAAAAATAAACACTCCCAGTCTTCACCGATATTTGAACCCGTGACCCATTGGTTTAGAAGCCAAGCGCTTTACCACTTAGTCACCACGCAACCTACACAATATTCAAAGGGGAGGTAAACTTGACTAAATGTTGGAACGGCTAAGTAGTCAAGACTGATTTGGGTTTAGTCCTTAATGTACTAGTAAGTAGATCAATTGTTAACTTTGTAATTTTAATGTTTTTCAGATCATTCTGGAAGTTAATTGATTGATAGAAAACTACAACATCATCAAGATGGAACCGTTTCAACTTTGAACTTTTCAACATTAATGTCTTTCAAACGTGATCTTTCTGAACTTTGACCTATTTCTACATTGAACTATCCCAACTTTGAACGGTCTCAGCTAACTCCTCCGTAACGCAAGGATAGACTTATTTGCAATATTTTATAGTCTCTACGGAAGTTGTTTTTTTTTTTTTACTATTGAATGCCAGTCTAAATCTGACAAATGACCTACCACATCTTTATTGGTGCCATATCTCAACAAAATATAAGAACCACTGAATTCCCCAGCCGAGAAAACACTCGTTCCAAAAAGAAATTAATGTTAGCGCCCAGGACAGGAGCTTGGTAGAGAGGGGGAGAGAGCGGTGTAGTTTAAACTTTGATTGCCACCATGCATTATTCATGACGTCTTTGGATGAGAGAGGAGTTAACTCTTGATTGTTTAACTTTTTCAAATCCATATTCACTATTGTGTAACGTATTCCAACGTCTGTATGTTGGCGGCCTGTGGGGCTCGTCTGATGGAACAGCGTTACAACTTTAACAAGAAAAACATTAAAAATACTTAAAAAAAAAACAACAACAAGCTTATATTAAGTGTAATTATATCAATTAGTTTGGATCAGTCATGTCTGTTGTTTTTTTATATTAGCACGACCTACACTTAATAAATCTGTGCGATTAGAAATATTTTACCAATTGTTTTTGTTTAGCTTTTAACTGACTCAATGCACTATGATCCTATCACTTGTCTGGACCAGTTTTGTAAAGGGGAAGGGGGAGAAGGGGGGTATCCTATTGAATGTTTACATGATCGTTTTTCGAATGCATAAAAATGTTAACTCATGGCTAAAGAGCCCTCAGGGTTACAAATTCAACTTATACCGCCACATCTGTCAAGTACGATGTATTTCCCTTGTTTAAGATTCAAAAAAAATTAATGACCAAAAGTTAATGAACTAATTAATATTTTTTTTATTGATTCTTGTGTTGTCAGGTAAAATAAATAATTGTGAAAAATTCTCAGCTTAATTCAAGATTGGCTGTGGAAAAAATAACGTGTACAAACTTTTTACTAGACAGACAGACAGAGTGAGTTTATAAACGTTTTGTAAAAAGTACAGAATTCTAAGAGAAGAAACTATATACTAGACAGAAATTAATGTTTAAGAGTTGGACGACACGTGACCTTGTTAGGAGGCGCAAGTAAGTCGTGAGACAAGTGAACAGAATATCAAACGAACATTTCGAATTTTAAAGATAAAGTTCACCTTTCAGACCTTGCGATCTATGGGGCAGATGATTTAAAGGTCGTCTGTCTCTTTGGTCAACGGTTTGCGAGCAGGATGTTATGTGACCAGCACAACGACCAAATGCCCTTACTTTCCCCAATTAAATTCAGGTGCCAATTAGAGTTGGGTGGACACAGGGGTGCCATAAAAAATCCAGGAAATTCAAAATTCTACTCTTCGCCGAGATTCAAACCCAGGACCCAGGTTTGGAAGCCAAGCGCTCAACCACTCAGCCACCGCCCCAAACTTTTTATGGTATTTATATTTTTAAAAAAGTTTAAAGACCTGAATTCGAACTCAAGAACCCAAGCATCCTAAAGCCTCTTCAAGCCAACACAATAACCACTGTGCCAGCGAATCGCTTATGAAAAAGAAGTTTTTTTTCAGTTATCTGTTGTTATCTTAAATATAAAAGCGACGACCTACAAAGTATAAAAGCGGGATAATTCAACTTATAACACCAAATCAGTCAAGTACAGTTTCTTTCCTTTGTTCGATACCCAAAAAAATCACCAATAGTTAATTATTTCATTGGTTATTTCTTTTTTTTTTTTATTGATTCTTGGGTTGTCAGGTAAAAGAAATTATTGTGCCCAATTTCAGCTTGATCCGAGATTGAGTGTGGGAGAAATAATGAGTATGAAATTTGTACTATAAAGATAGACAGACATAGTGAGTTGATATAAGCTTTATCATAAATTAAAATACTTGAAAAAAAAAAAACACAACACAATACCTTCTTTATACAGCTTACAGAGCGACTATTTTGCACTTTTATTAAATTTTTAAACTCTTTAATGAACAGGGTATACATACGCAAATACCCGAAGACATATAATTTGTTTTTTTATTTCACGATAAGTATTTTCTAGTTCTCTAGTCAAATTTGAATTATAGAATTTGAAAAATTATAACGATCAAACTAGAGTTTTGTCCATGTAACAAATGAGCTAGCAATTCTTTTCTCAGTTATATACATCAACCCTTAAATTTCTAGGAACATATTTAGAGCCAGGGGCGTAGCTAGGAATTTTCCATCATTTGGGGGCGCGGATGCTTCGCCTCTTTGGGGGCCCCTGCATTTTGCGTAACATTCAATATTTAATGTAAAAGCACTCATTTGGGGGCCCCCATCAAGCGGGGACCCTGGGAGGATTTTCTAATTCTCCCCCCTCCCCCACCTAGCTACGTTACTGGTGAGGGCCATCAGCGTCAAGGCTTGTTCCAGGTTCCATGAAGCTCTGACTTGAACAGAAGTATTGCAACAAAATGCTCCAAGAAGTACTAGATCTAGACCTAACTTCTTTCTCTAGATCTAGACCGAACATCACTCTCTCTCTCTCTCTAAATCTAGAACTAACATCGCTCTCTAGATCTAGATCTAAACCTAACATCGCTCTCTAGATCTAGACCCAATATCACTCTCTAGATCTAGACCTAACATCTCTCTCTCTCTCTCTCTCTAGATCTAGACCTAACATCTCTCTCTTTCTAGATCTAGACCTAACATCTCTCTCTCTCTCTCTCTAGATCTAGACCTAACATCTCTCTCTCTCTCTCTAGATCTAGACCTCACATCTCTCTCTCTCTCTCTAGATCTAGACCTAACATCTCTCTCTCTCTCTCTCTCTAGATCTAGACCTAACATCTCTCTCTCTCTCTCTCTAGATCTAGACCTAACATCTCTCTCTCTTTCTAGATCTAGACCTAACATCTCTCTCTCTCTCTCTAGATCTAGACCTAACATCTCTCTCTCTCTCTCTAGATCTAGACCTAACATCTCTCTCTCTCTCTCTCTCTCTCTCTCTAGATCTAGACCTAACATCTCTCTCTCTCTCTCTCTCTCTAGATCTAGACCTAACATCTCTCTCTCTCTCTAGATCTAGACCTAACATCTCTCTCTCTCTCTCTCTCTAGATCTAGACCTAACATCTCTCTCTCTCTCTCTCTCTAGATCTAGACCTAAAATCTCCCTCTCTCTCTCTCTCTCTCTAGATCTAGACCTAACATCTCTCTCTCTCTCTCTAGATCTAGACCTAACATCTCTCTCTCTCTCTCTCTCTCTAGATCTAGACCTAACATCTCTCTCTCTCTCTCTAGATCTAGACCTAACATCTCTCTCTCTCTCTCTAGATCTAGACCTAAGATATCTCTCTCTCTCTCTAGATCTAGACCTAACATCTCTCTCTCTCTCTCTCTAGATCTAGACCTAACATCTCTCTCTCTCTCTCTAGATCTAGACCTAACATCTCTCTCTCTCTCTCTAGATCTAGACCTAACATCTCTCTCTCTCTCTCTCTAGATCTAGACCTAACATCTCTCTCTCTCTCTCTCTAGATCTAGACCTAACATCTCTCTCTCTCTCTCTAGATCTAGACCTAACATCTCTCTCTCTCTCTCTCTCTCTCTAGATCTAGACCTAACATCTCTCCCTCTCTCTCTAGATCTAGACCTAACATCTCTCTCTCTCTCTCTCTAGATCTAGACCTAACATCTCTCCCTCTCTCTCTCTAGATCTAGACCTAACATCTCTCTCTCTCTCTCTCTCTCTCTCTAGATCTAGACCTAACATCTCTCTCTCTCTCTCTCTCTCTCTCTCTAGATCTAGACCTAACATCTCTCTCTCTCTCTAGATCTAGACCTAACATCTCTCTCTCTCTCTCTCTAGATCTAGACCTAACATCTCTCTCTCTCTCTCTCTAGATCTAGACCTAACATCTCTCTCTCTCTAGATCTAGACCTAACATCTCTCTCTCTCTCTCTCTCTAGATCTAGACCTAACATCTCTCTCTCTCTCTCTCTCTCTAGATCTAGACCTAACATCTCTCTCTCTCTCTCTAGATCTAGACCTAACATCTCTCTCTCTCTCTCTCTAGATCTAGACCTAACATCTCTCTCTCTCTCTCTCTCTAGATCTAGACCTAACATCTCTCTCTCTCTCTCTCTCTCTAGATCTAGACCTAACATCTCTCTCTCTCTCTCTAGATCTAGACCTAACATCTCTCTCTCTCTCTCTCTAGATCTAGACCTAACATCTCTCTCTCTCTCTCTCTCTAGATCTAGACCTAACATCTCTCTCTCTCTAGATCTAGACTTAACATCTCTTGAGCCCCATGAGCACCTAGGCAGGAGGGAAAGGGTACGAGAGGGGGAGACATATATAACACGCTAACGTCCTGACCGACTCAGAAGATTGATGGCCCGGGCCATCCACTGGCCAAACATTTCCAGGCTCGTAGTGGCGAGGCCAACAGGGCGACGACATTTAATCGACTCCACATTAACTTCATGGAGACTCCACCTCCGCCGCTTCCCCTTTCCACGATCCCCATTGAACATAAACACCTTCAATAACACGTCTGAACCCTCCCCCCCCTACTACACACACACGCTCTGTTCCATGTGACTTTGCACTATCACCCCTTCCCAATGGCCATTCACTTCCTACCCACTAAGAGTGACCTGACATTCGGTCATTTGCAGCTTTTTTTTGTGTGGTCACTTGAAGACTTTGAGAACGTGACGACCAGGACTAGGTTGACCTCTGGACAGTTTATCATTCTCATATGTCTGAGCGTACTCAATGCGACGACTTTCTTGAATACGCTCAAAGTACATGGCCTACAGTCTTTGACTAGAAATATATGAAATCTGAGAAAGTCATCGAGTATTTTCTGAATGATGTTAGGTGCTCACAAAATACACATATACACAAATACCTCTATCTATCTATCTATCTATAATATCTATAATATCTATAATATCTATAATATCTATAATATCTATCTATCTATCTATCTATCTATCTATCTATCTATCTATCTATCTATCTATCTATCTATCTATCTATCTCACAGGTATACGATTTAACATTCAAAAGTTATGACGTGACATTACTGTGATGGTTTAACTATCCTATCCCAACAAATAAAACTCAGAGCAATCCGGTCAAGTGACGGGTGTTTAATCGAAGACTTATTACTTATTATTGCTTATTACATGGTCAATTAACGACATAAGTGTCAGAGACTAACGCAAGGAAAAGAATACTATCATAGAAATGTTATAAATTATTAATGGCATTTTCCCAACTGGTTCAGATAAGTGATAGGATTACTGAGAAAGCTAAAAGCATGAAATAGCGCTCAACAAAAACAATTAGTAAAAATATTATTAATCGCACATTTCTTCTTCTTCGTTCTCATTGTTATGTTGGAGTGTTCAGATGACTAGACCAATACATGAGATGAACCGCGCAGTGGCTTTCATATCAGGGAGCTCTCCATATAGTTTTCTTTCTATCGCACATATTTATTGTTGTTGGTCTAGATCTATTAATAATTAATAATAATATTAATAATAATAATAATAATTACAATTACAATGTGCAGGCTGACTGGATCGAGGAAATCCAAACTAAAAACAACCTAATACCAGAAATGTCTGATGAGGATTTCACAGCTGAGGAAGTCTCCGCAGCTATTTCAAAAACCCACAACTGGACTGCTCCTGGACCGGACAATATACACAACTTTTGGCTGAAAAAACTTACAGCCGTACATGCACCACTAACATCAAGTTTTAACGAGCTAATATCAGAACCGTCTTCAATGCTGTTAGAACTCACTGAAGGGAGAACATCTCTCCTCCCCAAAAAAGGGGATCCGAACCAACCATCAAACTATCGCCCTATCACTTGTCTGTCAGTGGTGTATAAACTATTAACTTCACTTTTAAAAAGTAAAATGTATAAATTTTGTTCTGCCCATAAGCTACTAGCAGATGAACAACAAGGTTGCATTGAAGAGTCGATGGGCTGTAAAGTACAGCTAACTATAGATGGTATTATATTGCATCAAGCTAATAGAAGAAAGAGAAATTTACACATGTGTTACATCGACTACAAAAAAGCTTTCGATTCAGTTCCGCATGATTGGCTATTAAAAACCCTGGACATCCATAGAATCAACCCAAGAATAAAACAACTATTGAAAGTCTGTATGAATAATTGGAAGATAAACCTGCACCTAAATCGTGATAAACTAGGTTCTGTGCACATAAGAAGAGGTATATACCAGGGTGACTCACTATCTCCACTCTAGTTCTGCCTAGCGATTAATCCTCTATCTACATTACTCCAAGACTCTACAAACGGTTTTAGGGTTGACACTAAATGTACAAAATGTGTGTCCCACTTATTATACATGGATGATCTAAAGCTATACGCAGAAACCGAGCAAAAATTACACACCTTAATCAAAACGGTAAAATGCTTTAGTGACGATATCTGTATGTCTTTTGGCCTGGATAAGTGTGGCATCATAAGCATTAAAAAGGGCAAGGCAACGAACACCAACATTGAATTTGAAGGCATCGAGGAATTGAACTCCGCCTCTATTTATAAATATCTTGGAATAAACCAGAATGCCAAGATAAACCATAAGAAATTAAAAGAGGACTTTCTTGGCAAATATAGGCAAACAGTTAATAAAATCCTCAACACCAAACTGTCTGGCAGTAATCTCATCACTGCAATAAACAGCTTGTCCGTCCCTGTGCTCCTTTACACGTTCGGTGTGATCAAATGGACTGACACCGACCTACATGACATTGACAGACTCACTAGAAAATTACTAACCAAGTTTCGATGCCTACACCCCAAGTCCTCCACCATAAGGTTATACCTGCCCAGGAAAGATGGGGGTCGTGGATTGCAGAACATCTTCAAATTGTGTAAGATGCAAGTTTTAAAAATACGATCAAAACTGCTCGCCTCCAGCAACAAATTAGTTTCCTTCCTACGGAAATACGACTCCGATGCAACCCCCCTGAACCTACACAATGCTGATGTCAATATAGGTTTGGACGACGTAGGGCATGAGATTCGCCAATGGGAAGAAAAAACACTCCACGGAAAATTTCCGGCTTCATTACATGGGGACAACATCGACAAGGCTGCTTCCTTAACATGGCTCAAAGCAGGTCATCTCTACCCTGAAACAGAAGGCTTTGTTACAGCAATACAGGACAGAGTAATCAGGACAAAAAATTACGAGAAGCATATCCTGAAACTCAATGTTGTCGACAAATGCCGAAAATGTGGAAATGTGGGCGAGTCGATTGAACACATTATGGCAGGATGTCCAGCCCTATCAGAATCAGCCTACCTAGGTCGCCATAACCAAGTTGCAAAGTTAATACACCAACACTTGGCTTTGACGTACAAATTGATCGGTAAGGACACTCCCCCTTATTATAAATACTCTCCGCAAGAGGTTCTTGAGTCTACTGATTATCTGCTGTACTGGGATAGGCCTATTCTGACCGACAAAACGGTAGATTTCAATCGCCCGGATCTGCTGTTCATCGATAAAAAAGAAAAAACCGCTACCATTATCGATATCGCTGTACCACTGTCTCATAATTTAAGAAAAACTGAGATAGAAAAACAAAGAAAATATGGGAACCTAGGCTTGGAGATTAAGCGTCTATGGAAATTGTCCAAAATAACAATATACCCCATTGTTATATCAACCGAGGGGATAATAACAACTGACCTCACAGACACCTTCAAGGCCCTTAACATTCCTAGGAACATCTTCGTTGCCTGTCAGAGGGCGGTACTGCTGCAGACCTGCCACATCACCAGAAAATTCCTCAGTGGAAACTGTTAAAGGGACTACGATGAATTTTGTTTCTCTTTAGCGAAACTCGACCCTGGCAGCGCCAGAGAATGACTACTCGTTCATTTCTAACATAATAATTTTATTCATAAAGCGCTGTTAACAAACAAAATGTAGGCTCAAGGCGCTGTAAAGACATTACAAACACAAACACGAGAGCTAAGATGACAAACTAATCTAAACAAGTTTTAAACAGGTAGGTCTTAATCTTGAAAGTAGTCTAGCATGTTGTCTGTCTGAGATCAATGGGGAGTGAGTTCCAAGCCTTTGGTCCGTGCACTGAAAAAGCTCGCAGACCGTAGCTTTTGAGGGAGAAACATGGCAACACTAAAGCATTAAGTCCATTGAGCGCAGGGCTCTCTGAGGGACATATAGAGTAATCAGTTCGCTAAGGTACAAGGACATCTCATTGTTATATATACACTGATGACAAAGTGTGGCCACCTTGTAGTCGATTCTCGCTTTCACGGGAAGCCAAATTTAATACCATGACTGATCCAAACAAATTGATACATCTACACTTTGTTTAAGTTTTTTTTTACTGCAATTAAATAAATTATGAATCAGATATTACGGATACTTTTCAAGAATTCTTGTTGCAATAGAGTTACATCCATTATTTTGAATACCATATACGATTATAGTTCAAAAATGATAAACCGTTTCATCTATAACAGTACGCTTTGACTGAATCACTTTTGTGGATCAAATCTGGGGGTGGATGGAGAGTATCTGGGAGAAGGCTTCTGTGCTGAAATTTCACTTGCAATAGAAAAAAATCTGCTCCAGTCGAAACGCGAGCTCGAGCCTCCATGATAAGATGTAAGTGTGTTTAGCCACTCAGTTATTCAAGTGTCTATACAAATTGAAGGTTTTATTAGTCCATAGTTAGTTTTAAATTAGTATCGAATGACTTAATCCTCTACATTAGCTTCTGTTTTATCGTATAAATTAGTACATTTTCCATAATAAATTAATTAATTAAAACTGGTTAATTTTTTGATTGATTTGAGTGTTGTCATCGACAATGAATAATTGTGTCAAGTTTTAACTTGATCCAAGAATGACAAGTGGGAGAAATAACGTGTACAAGATTTTGACCAGACAGACAGACAGACAGACGGAGTGAGTTTGGTAAAAAATGGTCCCTCGTTCTATTGCTATTCACAATATATTTTTATTATACGATAAATCAAAGCTTATCCAGTACACACTCCATCTCCGAGACCGAGACAAAACTGTGTTTATTTAATAAAATGATCCAATAGCTTGTGCTGCAAAAATGGCGGCTGTGCTGTTTCCGTCTAAAAAAGGAATTGGGTTAAAATTAAGAGGGTTACCTTCTTTTGTTTTGTGGACTTAATGCAATTCCCCGACTGCGCATCCGTTTTATTTCATCTCCCCTTTTTCCTCTTTGTCTCTTTTTCTAACTTTCTGTCTGTCTGTCGCTCTCCCTTTCTCCCTCTCTCTCTCTCTCTCTTCTTTCTTTTTTCCAATATGTATTTTTAAAAACCCAAATCTTGTAACGAGTAGATCCAACTTATTTTGGCCCCTCGTTAAGAAGATTCCCGCGCCTCACACATACGCCTGGGAGGATACTGTGTCCAGGAATCCCCTTTGTTCGACCAGGCCTTTAAGGAACCGAGACCTTTCATCATAGAAGGCCTGAACACTGACCTGCAACGTCGCAACCCGTGGGCAGTGGAGACTAATAGGTCATTGCTTGTACGACGCGGCAACGACGTGGTCTCCACTGACCTATTGTTGCAACGTCTCAGGTCAGTGTTCAGGCCTTCTATAACTCATGGTCTCGGCAGAACCCCCCGTAACGCAGCCTGAGATTTTTGTTGCTTTCAATGATCATATTCGCCTAGCCATATTGTCTTACATTTCATCTCTTTCTCGTCCACAGATCACAACTCTAGTCCTCCTAACATTGTTTGCTCCTCCACTATCCTCTCTCTCTATCCTTTCAATCCCCAAATATATTCTTGCAGCAGTACCGTGAAAATGCGTCTTCCCCCCACCAGCATCCACAGCCACCGGCACCATCTCCCTTTATACGTTTGGCGGGCGCCACCCAAACAAAAGGACGAGACCAGGGAAAGGGGACGGTGAAGTAGTTTATAAGATTGTACCGCCCCGACAAGGGCTCCATTCATAATCAGCCAGCGCCCTGTCTAGTGAACCAGTTTTATAGCTTAGATAGAGTCTCCTCGGTAATGTCTCCATTTCTCCCCCCATGTTTGATGTATAAACATTGTACGAAATTTATGTCACAGATTTCCAGGACAAGTCTTTCAAGAGAGTTGGCATTGATAGAATTAGGTTTTTAGGACTTGAAAGTTATTCAGAAATCAATAAGATAGATTAAAGGATAAATAAGCTTCAGCCACCCCAGTCGTGATAATATTGATAAAACACTAAAAAAAATTGTCACGTGACAGCCTGTGGGTATTACGTAATTTGTATAGAAGAGATAGAGAATCACGTTTCTCCCAATAGCTCCTATTTCCGGTTCAAAAAACCCCTCTCAAAGTCCTAAGCAAGGAGGGATAACTCTGTATTTAAAAAATCCTAAAAAATATGTATTTTGCAAAAAATAATCAAATTGAAGATCTAATACAAATAAACAAACAGATAACTTTAAAAAATAGAACTATATGTCTAGTTTTAAAAAATATATACGTTTAATACCACTAGATTATAAAAAACTTCAAAAATACTCATTTTCCCACGTGGGGGCTTATACACTGGGGCTATGGGCCTGTTCGTTTGAAAAATTATTTTAAAAATAAAAACCTTCCCGATTTTATTAAAAATAGAATCGGTAATCTCCAAAATTATTTGTAATCACGCTTGCAACGAGACTAGAAGAAATCTTGTTTTTAAAAAGTTTAAATCAAGTATATTGAATAGGGGGTTTTAGAAACGTTTTGCAACGGTTTAGGACAAAAACGGGAAAACGTTTCCAACTGCAGAAGGAGCTAATGGGTTAATGTTGTTAGTTTACGATTGGTGAATGAGGTCCATTGTGTTTAAGAAAACAAACACTTTTTTATGTGACTTAATTCCCTTTGAATGTTTAGAGATCTCACAGCATTGCTTCAATCACGTCATATCCTGTCACTGTAGCACAAAAGAAGAACTCCAAAACAGAATCACGAGAGCGATTGCACCCCACGATGACTTTTTAAATGCAATCTAACACTGAACGGCCATGTTACGCGACCTTCCTACAAGAAACAGTACAAGTGAAATGAGGAAGAGGCAGACAAAAGAAGCGGTGGAAGACGATATTAAGGAATTGACGGGCCTGTCTATGAGAGAAACTCTAATTTCTGGCAAACGATCGAGGTCTAGATGGTTCCGGATTCATACCCTGCCCGCTGCCATCCCTCGTCTTCCTGCGGGAGGTTTGGACTAGGAAGTAGATTATCTTCAACTGTGAAGGAACATCCGAAACATGTCAAAGTTTTTTAAATTTTACAACAAATGGAGAAAGACGTGAAGGGAAAAATTTTTATTTTAAAAAAGTTTGAAATTTAAGGAGGTTGAAAGGCTTCCTAACCAAAGGACTCGGGTTCGATTCTTTGTGGCAGAATAGTGTTTTAGTTGTTCCAAAAGAAATTATCAGAATGATTGCTGTTGAAGTTTTTTTTTTTTAAATCTCAATCTCTTTTTAAAGAAATTTTGAATCCTATGAGATTACGTTACTTTATTATATCAGTGAGGTTTTGAATTGTTAATGAGACCGTATCAAAATGTGACCCTAGTATCTAAGACTAGAATATCAAAGAGGGGAGCAAACTGGAACCAATTACAGAGATGATTTTTTTTTCACATGAGCTAGTTATCTTCTCCTGATTCTTCAGACTAGCCTGTGTGGACTATATTATCAATACCATTGATGTTGAATTAATTGCATTTGTTAAAATGTACGATGCAGGGTGGATGGGCGAGTTTGTGTGTGTGTGTGTATGACAGCGAGAAAGAGAGAGAGAGAGGAGACAGAAAAAAAAGAGTTCCTCGGCTGTGGTTGAAAAATGTTGCTAGGATGTCAAATTGTCTTTAACTTTTTTTTTTTTCTCTTGGGGGTCATCCAGATGAATGCAATTTAATAAAACCCCAGAACCCTCGATTCCCCTATACTTCTGATCGCCAAGTATGGTTGTTGACTTCAGATCCATATAGGTCAATGTCTAGGTTTTTGGAAAAATAAATATGCTGTTTTTCTGGAGTGCGCCAAATATTTACCGCCCAAAAGTTCAGCCCTACTAGAGGTCATTTCTTCTTCTTAGCTAATGATCATAGCTAAATGTAATGTATAGCTGATGTAAGTGTGGTGCAAACAAGATTCCACCATCTTGACGGAAGAAGAGGGGCCACCACGTTTAAATGCATTAAAGGAATGGGATTTTTTTTTTGTTCTTTATCACTTGTGTGTGTCACTAGTGAGTATGTGAGTAGTTGCTCCTTCCTGCGAGTGTATATGTGTGTGAGTCTATTTTAGTTTAAAAATTGTCCGCCAGATTTTCTTTTATACTATTTACCTAAAGAAAATTTTTGAAAGACTTAGACGAAGATTAACTTCATTTCCACTTCCTGTTTACAACTAGACATGATTATGGCTTGAAGCTAGCCACCTTGACCACGCGGCTCCAATACTACTAGCTTAGTTGAATGGACTTTGTTTGTATTTAAGGACCAGAGTCCCAATTAAAGGGTGCATTAATTAAATAACTATTTGAGACCAGGCGTTCGATGGGGCAGAGATGTCCGTCACGAGAACCAACTGGTCATCAAGACTGTGTCGTCTGTCCAGCAAGACAATGGACAGACATTTTTTTTTTGCGACCATTGTTGAGGTGCTCAATATAGTTGGGGCCAAGGATAATTATAAATAAGATTTAAATAAACAAACTTTGACAGTAATTTAACTCGTGACAGTTGGCAGCTAATCGTCTTACTAATTGGCGAGGAGTCTCTTTCAACGACAACACTTGTGTGCATTGATTACTTTGCAGACGTCGCTTTGGTAGAAATAATACGTGGAAAGGAAAAAACAAAAAATTACAAATATGGCTGAAGTTTTGTGAGCTCGGAATTTTAAAGTCCCTTAACTTTTGTGCTCAGTGTCTCAGAGTTGGCTAGGGTAATATTTCACGTGATTAGAATAGAACAACATTTTTATAAAATAAAAGACGTGGTATATATGTATTAGCATATTTTAGTACAGTAAACTCACATTTCTAAGTTCATTGGCTTGTATCCCAAAGCAATTTTTTTTAATTTACGTATTCGGCAACTATGATTTTTTCTATTTAGCGTCCTTGACATTGCTTAGTTTTTTTTTTTCTAATTCTAACCTTCCTTTCTCTATTTTTTTACGCTATTACTTTAAGTTACCCAATGTCGCCACCACATTTGTGCATATCGCTTTCTATTTATTCATTTATTGCCTCCTGTATCTTATGGCTAAATGACGTTAACTGAATCTTGAAATTAAATTCAAGGAACCAGATGCGGCCACGTTCCTGCTTCATAATAATTTATGAAAATCCTGCAATGAACAGAAAATATATGAAGTTAAACAAGTTTTATAAAACTGAATAAAAATTAAATAAACTTTCAGCTTTCAACATAGTTCACTTTGCTGCCTTCAGCAGAAGATAGACTTTTTTTTTTCTTTCTGTACAAAACAAACACTAAGAATAAAGAAAGGGAGCTTACTGGAAAATTAAAATGTTCATTCCGCAACACACAAAAAAAAAAACCCAAACCAAAAAGAAAGGAACAATAGATGGAAGAAAAATAAAAAATCTTCCGTGAGAATTTGAACAGAAGAGAAATAAACAAAAAAACGTTAATGAAATGCTTATACAAGAGACGTCTGCTCGGGTCTAGAGTATGGCGGAAGCTGCTTAGAAGCCCCCAGGGGTTCACTCAGTGACAGAGGAAAGAAAGAATATGTTTATGTAACACAGTTTGTTAATTAATTGATTGCAAGGACATACGAGGTGAGCGGACTTCTTGTCTTTTTGTTTTGTGTTTGTTTGCAATGTGACGTGCCAAGTTATCAAAAAGTTATTGAGTGATACCGCCCTGTCGTCTGCTAACAGAGTCTCGTTCTGAAGATCTCTTTGAGGACCAAGTTTCTTGATGGGTTTGTGAGACAGGTCACCGATGTGTCTTTTTCAATGTATATATGACGTAACAAAACTTTTCTTACACCTGTTACTTCTGTGTTTTCTGATATTCCTTCTCCTGTAACGTTTTTTTTTTGTTTTTTTTTTACATTCCTTTCTTGTTATAGTAACATAACTTTTTAAATCTGTTCTCTCTGGTTTCTTGTCTTTCTCTGTCTCTTTCTCTGTCTCTTTCTCTTTCTCTCTCTCTCTCTCTTTCTGTCTCTCTCTCTCTTTCTCTTTCTCTCTCTCTTTCACTCTCTCTCTCTCTTTCTCTCTCTCTCTCTTTACTTCTCTCTTTCACTCTCTCTTCTTTCTCTCTCTTTCTCTCTCTCTCTCGTTCTCTCTCTTTCATTCTCTCTCTCTTTCACTCTCTCTTTCACTCTCTCTCTCTCTCTTTCTCTCTCTTTCACTCTCTCTCTCTCTTTCTCTCTCTATCTCTCTCTCTCTCTTTCTCTCTCCCTCTCTCTTTTTCTCTCTCTCTCTCTCTCTCTCTCTTCTTTTCTCTGGCTTTGTTTAAAGTTTCTTTACTCAGAATACGACAGAGGCTCTTGCTAGGGTATGAGGTCGATACTTGACTCTCAACCAGGAAGACGAAGCTATATATATGTATATCTAACACGTCTAGATTTACAATACTCATGTACGAGTTGTGAATTCATAAAAGTTATCCTATCTTATCTTTATTTTTCATGACAAAAAAAAGGTGTGCGTTTTGCGTGTTACATGTTGTGGGCGTGAATAAGATTTTGATGTCTCCTGTCCCTCACACTTTCCGATCATCTGATGACCATATGGGTCAGAAATGTTCTATAGTTTCTTCTAGCGTTAGAAGTAAGAAGTGTCGAATGTAAGCTCCTTAAACCTGGCTGACACACTCACACACAGATATACAGACACACATTCACAGACACACACATACACACACACATACGCACACGCACACGCACCGTGGTTTGCGGACTTTTTACGCCCAATCGATCGTACGTCGACGAAGTTGGACTCAAGTGATCAAGCCCTCTGTTAGTTCGATGAAACGTCACGATATAGAAATCACGTGACGTCCAGAAGCGAGGACCTGCGATCCTAACTCACATTTACATAATGACCTTGTTACACAAAATATCTTTCAGCGCAGTAGTTCTGTATTGACAGTGTCCTATTTTTTTCTATAGTTTAAAAAAAATGTTTTTTTATGTTCTTTAAAAAAGTCTTTATTTTTTTTTTAAGACTTTTTTTTTTCTTGAATATTTTTTACAAGACCAGGGGGAAAAAAGACAAAGAACGTGATGGGGAGAGATTCTACTTAAGTCAAACGGCGGAGAGAAATGGAGTAGAATAGTCGACAGATCATGTGATTGTATGGTGCCCCAAAGGTTGAACAGACTAGGGCATAGCTGAAGGTGATTTTGTATCAAAATTTGCGAATAACTGAAATAACCTTTTGTGTCATGTGGTGTCGAGTAAGACAGCTCCCAGATCAAAATCTTTTTTTTTATGTTCAAAGTGTCAACAGGGAACAAATTACTGTGATTAATTTTCAGCGCTAAAGTTTCTAATTTCGCTATGGAATTATTAGAGCCAAAACGAAAAAACAACCAAAAAGATCTAACAAGGGAACAAAAAGGGAACAGTACAAATCAGTTGAACAGTACAACATCAGTTGAACAGTGCAACATCAGTTGAACCGTGCAACATCAGTTGAACAGTACAACATCAGTTGAACAGTACAACATCAGTTGAACAGTACAACATCAGTTGAACAGTACAACTTCAGTTGAACAGTATAACATCAGTTGAACAGTACAACATCAGTTGAACAGTACAACATCAGTAGAACAGTACAACATCAGTTGAACAGTACAACATCAGTTGAACAGTACAACATCAGTTGAACAGTACAACATCAGTTGAACAGTACAACATCAGTTGAACAGTACAACATCAGTTGGTATGGCTACAGGAAAAGGTTTGAAGAACACACTTCCAAAGATTGTTCGAGTCCATGAAAGCTTAAACCAACCAGCAGACTTTATTTTACGTGAATCCGTTATTTTAAAGTCTCACACGGTCTGGACAGAGCTTCAGAAATAGAGATCTTCTTAGTTCAGCCAAGCCTTGGGACAAAAATCTACCACAATTGGCATCGCAACAGCAATGTATTTGTGCGAGACATGGAAGTCATCTGCCAAAGTCATGAAAGGGCTAAATGTGCCTCAATGAAAAAAGCTATGTCGAATTTCTGGAGTGCGTTTCAGAGATCGGGTCTCAAACAAGGAAATCCTGTACAGAACAGTGACTCGACCACTTAATGAAGCTGTGACCGAGCGTCGCGTGAGGTTTGCGGGACATGTCCTCCGACAGAATGAATCACGCATACCGACATGGAGGCCAATACGAGGAAAACGCAAGCATGGACGTCCTCGTATAACTTGGCGCCACACCTTCATGGAGGACCTCAGAGCAGTGGATACCTACTGGGAAGAGGCTGCAAACATATCTTTATGTAGACAGTTTGCCGCCTAACGTGCATAACGGCTCGAGAGGAACTAGATCCAAATAAGCCCAAGCCTCCTGTTAGACCACAGCGTGCAGGGCTCGATCTCGGAAACCATGACCATGCAGCAAGTCATGCGTGTCTTCAATGGGCCATGGCGTTCGTCAAGCGTCAATGAATTCAGACTTTAAGCCATCTGTTGTTTGTATTCTTCCACTTCTCCAGTTCAACATGTAATCTTTTAATTCATTTATTAAATCTACATTTCTCAAGGGACTTGTTCACCGTGGGATTGCGTCACAACATGCTCTGCCCACGGCCCCAACAGATCGACCTGATCTGTCAAAATATTGCCCACAAGCTGTAAGTCTAGTTCACTATGTCGGACGTCCCGTCCATTTATCGATCACTCAAGAGTCAACACGTCAGTCACTCCTGCACTCTAATTCAATCAATAGCGGTCACTCTTTTAGTCTAGAAGTGGTCACTAAGTCCCACTATTGGTCATCACAAAATATGTTTTCTTCTCAAATGTTGACCACTTAAATAGCCATCAGTCAATCTCCTGGAGTTAATAAAGGTTAACTAAAAACTGCTTTTTTCTTGTAAGAAAACAAAAAACAAGAAAATGTTCAAACCTCTCGAAATGTCGCAGATACAAATATTAGTGCTTGTCAAACAGTGGGACGACCACTCCTCCCATCCGAGGGGGACGGGCTGGCTTACTGCGAGATGATCTGTTCAACATAAAGCAGGCTTACTGCAAGATGTTTCCGTTCAACATAAAGCAGGCTTACTGCAAGATGTTTCCGTTCAACATAAAGCAGGCTTACTGCAAGATGTTTCCATTCAACATAAAGCAGGCTTACTGCAAGATGTTTCCGTTCAATGTAAAGCAGGCTTACTGCAAGATGTTTCCATTCAACATAAAGCAGGCTTACTGCAAGATGTTTCCATTCAACATAAAGCAGGCTTACTGCAAGATGTTTCCATTCAACATAAAGCAGGCTTACTGCAAGATGTTTCCATTCAACATAAAGCAGGCTTACTGCAAGATGTTTCCGTTCAACATAAAGCAGGCTTACTGCAAGATGTTTCCATTCAACATAAAGCAGGCTTACTGCAAGATGTTTCCTTTCATCATAAAGCAGGCTCACTGCAAGATGTTTCCGTTCATCATAAAGCAGGCTCACTGCAAGATGTTTCCGTTCAACATAAAGCAGGCTTACTGCAAGATGTTTCCGTTCATCATAAAGCAGGCTCACTGCAAGATGTTTCCGTTCAACATAAAGCAGGCTTACTGCAAGATGTTTCCGTTCAACATAAAGCAGGCTTACTGCAAGATGTTTCCGTTCAACATAAAGCAAGCGTGGGTGCGTTGTGTTTCGAATGTTCCTAGCATTTTTTACATTGGCCAGTGCCGTTTATTTGACTAAATGTTACCTGCGTTTTTTTTATTTACTAAAATGAATAGAGGGCTCTAGAAGTCAGCAGGACACATTTCAGCATCTAAAAAAAGAGTTTATTGTTGCCTACATACATTATGCCCAAGTCAACTTGATGGATTTTTAGAAAGTATAAGACTTAAACCCTGAGATGGTCACAGACCTTATGAATGTAAACTTGAAGAATAGCTTAAAAGAGCAACCGTTATCATCTCCCACTTCAACACAGAATATTGTTATAAATCTTTTTTTCCCCTTACTAACCATTTTTCCACTTGCTAACTGGCATGATTTTCCTCAAGAAGTCTGCAATCAGAGTGATAGCGGCATGATTTTCCTCAAGAAGTCTGCAATCAGAGTGATAGCGGCATGATTTTCCTCAAGAAGTCTGCAATCAGAGTGATAGCGGCATGATTTTCCTCAAGAAGTCTGCAATCAGAGTGATAGCGGCATGATTTTCCTCAAGAAGTCTGCAATCAGAGTGATAGCGGCATGATTTTCCTCAAGAAGTCTGCAATCAGAGTGATAGCGGCATGATTTTCCTCAAGAAGTCTGCAATCAGAGTGATAGCGGCATGATTTTCCTCAAGAAGTCTGCAATCAGAGTGATAGCGGCATGATTTTCCTCAAGAAGTCTGCAATCAGAGTGATAGCGGCATGATTTTCCTCAAGAAGTCTGCAATCAGAGTGATAGCGGCATGATTTTCCTCAAGAAGTCTGCAATCAGAGTGATAGCGGCATGATTTTCCTCAAGAAGTCTGCAATCAGAGTGATAGCGGCATGATTTTCCTCAAGAAGTCTGCAATCAGAGTGATAGCGGCATGATTTTCCTCAAGAAGTCTGCAATCAGAGTGATAGCGGCATGATTTTCCTCAAGAAGTCTGCAATCAGAGTGATAGCGGCATGATTTTCCTCAAGAAGTCTGCAATCAGAGTGATAGCGGCATGATTTTCCTCAAGAAGTCTGCAATCAGAGTGATAGTGGCAGGAAATCAGTGACGTTTTTTCTCTTTTTTCCAGCCTAAAGTCCTAAAGACCTGGTGTCGAAGCGGGATATCACTGACTCCACTTGCAAATTTGTTCACCTGATTAGCCTAAGTCAAACGGTATTACAGTTTATATTCCTTCCTGATTGACTCAATCTGGATGTATTTGTTGTTCCTGTATTCGTGAGACCGTTGAAAAAATCGAATGCTGGGATGTTATAGACCTCGCAATGATCTGATTAATAAACATATCACAGAAATGTTATAGACCTCGCAATGATCTGATTTATAAACATATCACAGAAATGTTATAGACCTCGCAATGATCTGATTTATAAACATATCACAGAAATGTTATAGACCTCGCAATGATCTTATAAACATGTCACAGAGATGTTATAGACCTCGCAATGATCTGATTAATAAACATGTCACAGAGATGTTATAGACCTCGCAATGATCTGATTATAAACATATCACAGTGGTGTTATAGACCTCGCAATGATCTGATTTATAAACATGTCACAGAGATGTTATAGAACTCGCAATGATCTGATTAATAAACATATCACAGAGATGTTATAGACCTCGCAATGATCTGATTAATAAACATATCACAGAGATGTTATAGACCTCGCAATGATCTGATTATAAACATATCACATGGTTGTTATAGACCTCAAAATGCTCTGATTGATAAACATGTCACATGTAACTAATTCTCATTGAAAGACTTGACGGTAGTGAGAAATGGTTTTGTTTAAATATGAAGCACAAAATCGGCGACCAAATATATCGTGAGGCTTTCTCTTATAGCTGTTGTTTCTGTGGCTCACGGTTAACGAGGGTGTCATGTGGTCAGCACAACGACCAACCGACTTTACTTTTACCCAACTAATGTCAGGTACCCATTAGAGCTGGGTGAACTCAGGGGCGCCCTAAATATCCCAAAATTCAAAATCCCAGTCGTCACCGAGATTCGAACCCAGGAAGTCAAGCACTTTACCACTAATGCATTAAGACTCAATATAAATTGGTCTTTGAAATAAATTCACAGAGAGAGTTATGAAGCACACTAATTTTTTTAAAATATTTCTAAAAATATTTGGATTTTCTCTAGGGCACAGTTCATTTCTAGCTACGTTAGGAGTTATAATCTATTTTTAGCTCTTTCGTAAGCATTCAGTTGTAGAAAAGATTCTGGTAAAAAACAACTTTTCTTTTTATTTCTGACCTGTATATCCATTTTATCACATGAAATTAAATTTATTTTTATCAATGCATCTACAGTAACACCTTTCCAGTACACACGGGAATCTACGTTATCAAATTATTTAACAATCTCTAATTATTCGAATTGAAATAGTCACCGTGGTATTTGAAGACAGCTTTGTGCTACATCAGCGGTTCTCAACCTTTTATTCTCGGCGACTATCTTTTTACAACCCCCTCCCCACTCTGCTGCGACTCCCTCCCCCGGAACACTCACATACAGCAATAGAAGAGTAGACAAATACAATCCATATTTTCGATGGTCTTAGGCGACCCCTTGCAAATCGTCAATCGACCTCCAATCGGGTCGCTATCCACAGGTTGAGAACCCCTGTGCTACATCGACTTTTAGAAGGTCTCTACATTCAGGTGTGTTATAAATGAAAAGATGAGATATAAATAACACTTCTCTATGAGGTCACTATCTGCTGGCCAGTAAAAACTGGTTTATCATTAAAGCGGCATTAGAAACAAAAAATAACACACGAAAACTACTCATAGTTTTTTTTTTTACTATCTTAAGATTATGTCATTTTTATCATTCTATGATATCATGTAAGCTAAAACTTAGAGAAAAAAATGTTTTTAAGTTATCAGGGTTTTGCTAAATATAATTTACCAGGTGGAGAAAAGTGCCCCCCAAAAAAGAATCCTATACTCTTAAGCGAGCAATTCTTATATATATTTTCTCTTTAAACTTTCAAGGTATGTGTATATTAGTGAGACAAAAAATCTCAAGTCATTGGCCACATCGGGAAAACTCGAGGTCGACCATTATATAGGCTTGAATATGTCTCATTATCGAATAATTGATTTTGGCTAGAATGTTTTATGAATGAAGATTTTTTATATGACGTCAAAGGGGAAAAAAACTTGACACCGCTTACGTCATTAGGCTCACATCAGTACACTAAGACATTTCTTGGCAAACAAGAACAAGTTTTAATGAATGAATTGGTCTAATTAAACATTTGCGCACCATCTTATTGTAGATTGATCTAATATCAAACTATGGACAAAAATAATGAAATTAAATTTGTTGATGTATAATTAGTTATTGTGTTTTAAAGGCTTTGTAAATTGTTTACACTTTCGGTTATTGGACCCATAGGTAGATTTTGCTTTGTTGTTATTTTGCTGGTGAATTATTGCAATGTGGTGTTTAAGCTTCGAAGTCTACTGTCCCATACCAAAATAGGAAATGGTCATAACACAGCTTCTCTACGCCTTACTTGCACACACTGAACATGATACCCAGGTGCCCTATGTGAAATGGATTGGGCGCGGACCAGTAAGGGTAGGGATAAGGATAATAAGTGAAAATTAATATTTTGTATTAGAAAATAAATTCGTCTTTGCATTACATTTTTATTAAATGAAAGCTGACAATGCCGTTTATTTTATCACGCTTAGGATTGGCGTTTACCATATTGATCGACACCCCAAAATGAGATTTCCAGGAGATCCTTGAAAACAAGGAGATCACGGGAACCCTATTATAAATTATAATGGTTTAATTTAATAATTTACACCCTAGAATTAGCGCGGGGCTTATGAAAATTCGTGACCCACTGCGGTAGGTGAAAAAAAGTTTCTTAACATTTGGATTTCATAATAGATGCCACATCTAAGTTTTTATATAATATATAATATACGTATCACGTTCTAACCTGGATCTCATCCACATTTGTTAGTTATTTAGTCACACAGGCTAAAAACTCAAAATATCTAGGTGTAACAAGAAATGAAAAGTGATCATGAAATCCACCATATTGATGAAAGTACTGACAAATCAAACCAAGCATTAGATTTTATTAAAAGAATGTCTTGTAAAAATCAAACAGGGACATTAAACTAAAATGCTATTTAACCTTAGGCCAATATTTAAATATGTATTCTCTGTTCGGGACCGCAAAACTCACGAAAACATAAAGAAACTAAATGGGAGCCGTAATGATAATAACAAACCAATATTTACAATAGATTAAAGAAACACAGTTAATACAATTTGTATATTTAGAGACACTTCAGGATAAAAGACTAAAAAGTAAAGTAGCACTAATACATCAAACACTGCACCATACTTTACTAATAGAAAAACAAATGCTATTTAAATACTCAGAAAGACATAAAAAGATAAAAAGCACATTTCTTATACCATATGCTAGGTTTTATTTTGATTTGATTTTGATTTTAGGCACATCGGCACAATTTAGTGCCTGCAGTCCCTTAAGGACTACTCTCTCTCTACATAACAAGGGCTAAATTCTATACAGTTAAATCATTAAAATCAAGGTCTATTCACAGTTAAAATAGTAAAGGTAGTAAAATTTAATAATTTGGTAAAAATCTAATGTAAATAGTACATGTTCTTCTTCACAAGTGCCATTGAAGTATGGAATGGGCTGCTTGAATCAGCCAGTAAAAACTAACGATTTGGTAGAGATTGTTACGGATTAGCATGCATGTCTAGACTAACACGTAAACTACTAAGGACGCGATTATCTTATCTTTGAAGTAACGTCTGTAATCTATACGATTTTTCAAATATGATTTTATGACATCAAGGACTGTGTTTTTCAATGAAATCTTAGCACTAGCTACATCCTGTTAAACGGGTCCTGGTATTAAAAGAAATGATAAAACGAATTGAAGAGAATATAAAGTCTTGAGACGAGACCTAGCAACAAAATGTTATATCCACGGGAATGTAGTGACCTGGTTTCACCAAAACTACAATCTTAGATCTATTAAGTCTCAAGCAAAAAAAAAAAAAAAAACACAGTCGCTACAGAACGCGGGAAAACAACACCTGAAATGAATGACTTGTTGTCTGCTCTAGAAAAGTTCAAACGCTCGTTAAGCAGAAGTCGAAGCTAAGAGGGCGCAAGGGTTTGTATTTTCTTTTCTATTTGGGGGATCTGCTGACAATCTTCACATCGACTCCGTAATACGAGTAGGATCTAAGAGATATGTGGGGGGGGGGGGGGGCAGCATAGAGAAGTGGAAAAACTTTTCAGGAATTTGGGGGATATTTACAACAGATTTGTATTAGATTACAAGCATTTCTACTATTTAAGATTTGAGTGAACTTTAATTAGTAATAGCTCAGGTGTGCAACCTTTAGCACTTCACTTATAAAGTTAAAGTAACCGTTGAGGGATTAGGGGCACGGCATGGCCTAAATTGTGTCGATGTGCCAAATACCCAAAACATCAGATATCAAAGGAATTCGTATGATATGACTCTCGGAGTTTTTTTTTTTTTGGGGGGGGGGGGGGAGGTGCAGAAAAAGGTGAAAAAAACAACAACACATCTTTTCATGAATTCTTTCGGATAGTGAGAGACTTACTGGTGCAGGTAGAATATTATAGATTACGTCATTTCCTTTCCGCCAGTTTATAGAAAACGATATTTTTTTCTCCTGTTTAATGACTATCCTGACTCAAAATATCAACATTGGAATATGACATAAATAATTTTTTGATATCATTAGTAATTTAACTTTTGATTTTTTATTTATGGCATTAACTATCTTTATAATTATGTCATGGTGTCCCATTCACTAGGGTGTCACTGAGCGTGACTTCACCATGTTCTATCGCAAAAAAAACTTTTTTTTAATTTGCTGTTTTTACTCTTTATTTTACTTTATTTTATCATACCCTTGAATTTATTTATCATTATGTTTAGTAAGCACTCTAAACACAAGGTTATCTGTATTTCAGAGACACACGATAGCACATGATTGAGAATCACGCTGTGAAAACTGCCGCACAAATTGCAAGACAAGAGAACAGCGCTGGCAGAAGAAAAGCGTCAGAGGAAAAAAGCAAGGCCAATGAGACCAGCTCCAGCTGGAATAACCTGCCCAGTGTGCAGCTGAACATTCCAGGCTTACATAGGTCTCACCAGCCACATGAGGAAGCAAAAAAACCCAATGCAAAGCCCTCAGCCCCCTGGATGACAAAAGTGGTCATCATCGAACCACGATGGACGAATTATATGTGTACTTCTAATATGGTTTGTCACCTAAGGGATACGACCTACCAAGAAAAATGCAAAAAAAAATTACTAAGCGTATACGTTGAGAACCACTGCTGTTTTAGTCCTGTCACTTCCACATGGGGATAATTGTGCCTGGGTAAACTGTGAAATGTTCTCATGTTATGAGTCTGTCTTTCGGGTGGTCAAGTTTCGACTAACTTAATTTTCACCACACTTATCGCGGTAATATCGAGCTTCCGCTGTCTCACTGGTGGGCTACTACCGGACATTGATTCACTTGGGTGAACTTGAGTAACCAGCGGTCATCAAACATTCACAAGCTAGCCGGTCATAGTCCTAACCAATAGCTCAAAATTACGATCGAAAGTCAAAAGTCAAGGGGTTATATACGATGTCCACTCCAGCACGCCTTAGAAGTAGGCATACATGATGTATATGTGTGTGAGAGTGTATATGTGTGTGTGAGTATATGTGTGAGTGTATGTGTGTGAGTGTATGTGTGCTGCATGTGTGGATTAAAGTTTTTGAAGAAAATCAAAGATGACGAAACAACAAACACAAACATCAGTTTGTTCTTCTTATCCACACGGTGCCGCAGGGTATCGCCACTTCAGCGTGGGTCCCAGGACCGTCAACACTCTCCAATTGTCTCAGGAAAGGATGCTATCACAAAACAAAACCATCCCTGGAACCACTATCTATCCTGACAGCTTCATAAAGTATCTATTAGCCCTACATTTCTCAACTGGTCAGTGCAATGGCACTAGACTCTTGTTTCTTTCGCTTGGTGGAGAGGCTCTAACGTTTCCCTTCGGATGATCGCACGAGATTTTTTTTGCTGGGCAGAAGACGTTTTCTTTATGTTTTCAACACGATGGGTCTCATCACTGCTGTAGATGGTGGGCACTTAGTGGGTGAAGATAGTGGCGCCCAGAGCAGTGTTACAAAAGTCTTATTTCTATGGCCTAACCTAACACAGCTTTGATATAGCCGCTGTGTTATGGAGTGAATGTGCGTGTTTCTCATGCGACCGCATGGAAAGTTGGGCGGATGTTTTGGTTGTGTAGGATGAAGACTTTCTGATGAAACAACGAGCTGGTCTCTCGTAATAAAAGACTGGTGTGAAAGTTTAAGAGGAGAGGCTAGCGAGTGAAGTGAGACAGTGAAGACGTGTATTAAGCCATTATTTTCCTTTCATTTTATAGACGTCTACTTTCAAGTTGAATCTGTGTACATTTTTAAGTAAAAGTAATATTCAGTTTTGTTTGAAAAGAAGTGTATTTCTTTTTATTTCAAGTTGTACTTTTAGAATTAGCTACTCATATATCTGTCAAGTTGTACTTTTAGAATTGGATACTCATATATCTGCTAAGATGTACTAGTTGTTTGGAGATTCGAACCCACGACTGAATATCAACACGCAGACAAATATATCTTTTCTGGGAGTCATCATATTCCAATTACAAATTGATGAGCTGACTTTTTTTTTCCTCTTTCCCCTCTCTCCCTCCATCCATCCCCGCTCTCTACCATCTCTCTCTCTCTCTCTCTCCTAACCCTTCTTTCTATCTCTCTACCCTCCCCTTTACCCGCTATATTACAACACAACCGTTGTGGCGTGTATTACGTTGTAAGTAAAAACGTCTTCCCAGCGGGCGAGAGTGCAGTCCAACTCGACGTTTCGACGCCGTGGTCGTTTGGCGACGCAGTTTTATTTTAAATACCGGTAAGTCTTAAGTCCTAGGGTGAAAGTCTTCTACCTTCTAAGTGGTGAATTTATTTTGTGCTAAAAAAGGAAGAGCTAAGAAAACAAAAATCTTACAAATAGCTGCACAAAGTGATCAGACTTCATTAAAAAACAAACATAATTTATCAACAGTTCCTTTACTTTGTACACCGGAGATACCAATAAGATTGCTATTTATAGTTCTTCCGCCATGTATGAACATCTCCAATATGTCTGCATATTTAGCGCCAAAACGTCCCGTAGCCAAAAAAAAAAACAAAAAAAAAACGTCCTGTTTCGGTGTGAACTAACAAGACGAGATTACTCCGTGATGGTAGCGCGTGTTGTATCAAGTTGTCGTTAAGTCTGATTCTCACGTGTTTGCAGCTCGCTATGAGGAATGTCTTCACAAAATGTCAGTCAGTCAGTGTGTTAAGGCCATACAATGCGTTTAGGTCGTGTTATTCTAGTGTTTGAATGTCTGTAACATGTGTTTTTCATAGAGCCACGTTAGTCAGGTTCTACTCCCTTGCGTATCACGGGGGGTCACCGTGACATCTCACACAAATCGACCTGACCTGACCTATCTGTATCGTATCTAGGGATGCCACTCGAGCTCTTCAACGTCTGTCAACATTCCAATACATGCACTGGTTTAAGACGCGGGTCACAGTATGGCCTAGGTTGTAAGGAACAGTGGGTCAGGATCGAATGAAAATGTGTATATGTTTGTGTCAGTGTGTCTGTATGTGTGTGTCTGTGTGTGTGTAAATGGAAGGGTTGGCTGGGAAAGTCAAGTGACTATCAGATACCTGCTCACTTTTGTCAAGAACATTAACTCACTTTAGAAAGACAGTCTACATAAGAGTTAATTCATTCTCTCTCTCTCTCTCTCTCTTTTTCGGGCGCGAGCGATTAATCCAGTACTAGCGAATTCGGTTAATTGCACCACTGATTACTCTCGACCAGCTTCTTATTTGGAACGAAAAATTTGTGAAGAATTTTGTATCCATCGCCATGCTACAAGTGAAGATAAAAGGAAGACCAGAACAATACTGATGACGCCTTTTGAAGAGTTGGTGCAAAGTGACAATTCCAGATGCTATGAAAGGCCATGAAACTGTGCTTCGCTGTTGCATGCAGGGCAAGGGGGGGGCGGGGCGGGGGCACTCTTGATTCTGTAAACGTTAAATATAAATGTGACCCTAAGGGCTGAAACAGTGAACGATGCATACATACAAGATGGCGCACTTAAAAGTAGTCCGTCTCAGCGTGAAGTGGAAGTGTAGAATAGAAGATGTGATCCTCTCCTTACTACTGGACTGTTCCAAGAGATGCTGAAAGTGATCTCCTGCTGGGTCAATGCTGTTTTGAGCTTGTTTCAGAATATAACTGTACACTCTTTGCAATTCGACTGCTGAGATGCTGCCTACTTCAGAGAGAATTCAGTTCTTCAGGTACTCTAACGTGCGTGGATTTTTAGCATATACTCCAGCTTTCAACTTGCCTTATTCTACCTTATTGTAAAGATCCGCCTTGGGTATCGAAGGTGGGAGATAGTGCAGGCTGGCAAAGGAAATGTAACTCTTTCTTCGTGGAAATGTAACTCTTTCTTCAAGGAAATGTAACTATTTCTTCAAGGAAATGTAACTCTTTCTTCGTGGAAATGTAACTCTTTCTTCAAGGAAATGTAACTATTTCTTCAAGGAAATGTAACTCTTTCTTCAAGGAAATGTAACTCTTTCTTCAAGGAAATGTAACTCTTTCTTCAAGGAAATGTAACTCTTTCTTCAAGGAAATGTAACTCTTTCTTCAAGGAAATGTAACTCTTTCTTCAAGGAAATGTAACTCTTTCTTCAAGGAAATGTAACTCTTTCTTCAAGGAAATGTAACTCTTTCTTCAAGGAAATGTAACTCTTTCTTCAAGGAAATGTAACTCTTTCTTTAAGGAAATGTAACTCTTTCTTTAAGGAAATGTAACTCTTTCTTCAAGAAAATGTAACTCTTTTCTTGTTGCAGATTAAATTGACTCAAACAATATGCTTCTCACGAGACTAACTTGTAGTATGCGCATTCTCATCAGAGTGTGGAGAACAATCTTTATAGAGCTGTTAATGGGGCAATCTTGATAACATCACAGTGTGTGTGAGTAAGCGTGTGTGTGTGTGTCTCCCGGGAAGAGAGTTGAGATATGAATATATCATGAGACACAGAGGGTCTTTGTTTGTCTTGTGATGCTGTTGAAAGCATGCTATTTATAGTCACTTGCGGCTGTAGAATGAGTGACACGAAGCTTATCTTTGAGTATCTTTGAGTAACTTTATCTCTGAGTATCTCTGAGTATCTCTGAGTATCTCTGAGAATCTTTGAGGCATAGAGAGAAAAAGAAATACAAGTAGACGAAGTCACTAGTTTTAGGTAACCCACTATATGGTAAAAACTGGCGTAATAATACCAAAAAACAAAAGAGAAGAGTTCCCATGTAAGCTAGACAACTATTTCAAGTAAATGGACCTCATTCACCAATCGTAAACAAACAACATTTTGCCACGTGGTTCTCTATATCTTCGATACAAATTACGCAACCCATAAAGGCTGTCACGTGATACGTAATTTTCATTGTTTTATCAATATTACCACGTGGCTAAATGTTGTTTGTTTACGATTGGTGAATGAGGTCCATTGCTTCGAAACTAAATAATTTTCATTTTTATCTCCATTGTCAGTATCAAACTATGCTCTAGAGCGCCCTAAAATCTTCCCTTTTAAAAGCCTCTTATAAAAAAACCTGACGTTGCGCGTTATATTTGTAGGTTTCTATGAAGGTCAAAAGGAAGAGGCATTCAGGACCTGTGGAATTAGAAATTCTAGACAGACCTAAAAAAAACATAAGACGTATTCCTCCTCCTCTCCCCATCAGCGGCATCGCTAGTCACATTTCGGCTTGAACCCTGCCAAACAGGAACTGTCCCAATGGAACGGTCAACACGTCCAGGTAAGTTTGAAAGTTCAATCTGGTGACCACATTTCTAAAGACTGATGACCAAATGTCAGAAAGACTGCAGAAATTACGAGTTTAATTGAAGAAATTGCAGAGAAATCATACAAAATGAAGTACATTATTAACACACACTAGCACTTAGTCTCTATAATAGATTCTCAAAAGTACAATTAACCTATTTATTAGACAACACCATATTCCCCTTTTTAGGGCCCAATATAGAAACAGAAACTTGTACAAACTTCCGGTACAGGAAATCAGTTTAGTCTCCGTACATTTTTAATCCTTTATGTGTCCAATCTTGAATCTGTTTACACTTTTCTTGAGACACTTATTGTACACCGCTTTACACGAATAATCTCGACCACGACTGGACTCTGTACCTAATTAGCTCCACAGGCTCTATGCCAGTTTTCCTCTTCCAAATTGTATTTGAACTTTTCCAGAGCATCCTTCATTTTGAAACCAAGCCTTACACCCAGAGTCTCTTGTAAAACGGCATAGAACGACGCCAAGCACAGTTGGAAATCAAGAGCATTGCGAGATATGTTTGAAATGTCACATTTCTATGTAGAAATAGTGTTCCAAACACAACCATGCACTAAATAACTGTTATTCCATGCTACGCATAGAACTAATTAATATCATGAAAAATACCAAAGAGTCCTTTAAGATTAAAAAAAAAAGTTTTGAGACAAATGCTTACTAATTTCTCTGAAAATTTAACCAAAAATTAATTATTAATAGCAAAAGCTACAACAATCTGGTGTTCACAGCCATCCAAGACTTCGGTGCTGCCGCAGTAAATGACATTTAATGACAAAAAAAAAAAGAAATGGGTACGGGAGTAACTAGTTCGACATATTTGTCAGCTTCGAAATCCTGTTAAGCTGTATCAAATACCATTGATGGCGGACAGTGCCCTCCGCCCTCCTCGTGGTTCCTCTGGTAACTGGAAAAAGTTCACCCCCCTTGTTCTCGAGGTGTTCTGTAAAGGGCTAACGTTTCGGGAGCTGCAACTTTCCTAGCAGGCTCTCACGCTCTCCTGGTGCAGAGTTCTGCTGGTGAGGTTTGGGGAAAATGCTAAGCTCTGATTGACATAACCCTTGCAGTGCTTGCACGCTCGTCTGGTGTAGGGATTGTGTCTGTCGGGGTCTATAGCTTATGTTGAACTGATCAGCCGCCGCCCTGGAGACTAGTGAAGGGTCAAGCCATTAAAATTTGCGGGCTCTAAACTGGTGGTTACAATACAAAAGGTCTCCTGCCACACTCCACTTTCGTGGATTAAACCCTGCCCATACGAGTGAGTGTCTGAATTTACCGGTCTTTCGATCGTTTTATAGGCCAATGTTAATGTCTGGACTGTTTTCACTGCTCTCACTAAGGGGCAACCCAAATCTCCTCCCCCTGGAGGAACCCATACCTATGATGATGAATACCATTGATCAGAACTGTTCTCAATCGATCATACTTAAACATGTAGTGCACATACGTAATTAAAGAATTTGTAGAGATTCAAAGTAATGAAAAGTAAAAACAAACAAATAGACATATGACAAAACTGAACATTACTCATGCTGGTTTCCGATTAAGCGAACTTTGGATAACCGAAGCACGTATTATCAGGACCTCACTGTAGATCTTATCCCGAGTCTCTTGTGAAACGACAGAGTTTTTTTTAAAATGGAGATTATAGCAAGACCTGTTTGGATTGTTACATTTCTATGTAGACTTAAAGTATTCAAAACATAACAGTTCACTATGTGTTCTATTTAACTGTTTTGTTATGCTTAGTTTTAATTAATATCACGAAAACAAAAAGTACACAGCCCATTAAGATTTCAATAAGATACTAAGAACTGTGTACACTAATTTCTGAGAACAACTGAACCAAGTTATTGGTAATAATAATATTGCAAGGACCAAATCCGGGTTCAAAACCAGTGTTCTCTTCTCTAGGTGTTTAGTGTTAAACACACACATATTTCCATACATATTGGGGAGTGCATTAGGCCTACACACGTGTACACTATTCTAAGTCTATCCATCCTTTTCACACACATTGGTATCCGAATTTCGGGTAGATAATCCTGTATAAATAAAGAACAGTGTCTAATATACAAGCTCTTAGCATAACTTTCCAGTTTTTAATTTGTTTAACATTTTAAATGTATGTTATATTATTAAAATAATTTACAATATGGTGTAATCCCGCTATTACAATGTTTTTAATATTTGTTTATATTTTATACATGCACCTTATGTAGAATAATTGCTTTTTTAAAAAGTACATAAAATTACGTAATAAAAAGATCAAAATTGTAACTTTTTATGTTTCCTCATACTCTGCTTATCCTAAAATATCACTACATTTTCAGCTTAAAAACAACAAAATGAAACATTGTCGGCTCCTACCTTTAATTAAGTTTAAATTGTATATATTTAATTATTTATAAGCTATTTGATGTATACAAGATTTTATTAAGAGACTTAAAGTCATTAATGATATAATTTAAAAATTACATGTTAATACAATTGTCAGCAAATTGTCATCGTAAAGAACAAAAGAGAGAGAAGTTGGCGTGCATGAGAAACAGTTCCCAGGCTTCAATCTTCATGACACTGCCAGACTCCTGTCGATGGTGATGGCACAGAACGACAATTCATAACCTCAGGATTTCACAAGGACAAAAATTGTTAGAAGAAGATTGAAGCTGTATCTGTCTATGGTACATAATAACGTTATATGACATTTAATAGAATCCAATAGTGTCAACTAGTATTGTTAACTATTAATATTTTTAATGTATAATAGTAATTGGTTATATTTTTTTTAATTCAAAAATAAAATAAAAATTACATTCACAATCATTGACATGCCTGACTCGGACATTTATTCAGCCATAACAACATGTATTCTTTATAAGTATTTACTATTTAGAGATTCAAAACATAAAAATAATTTTGTAAAAATACGTGATAAAAAAAAGTACAAAGTAGACAAAAAAGAAGGCCCTGGGTGTATTTCATATGAGTTGAAGTGAAATTCACACCCAGTTTCTTACAAAACCTTTATTCAAATCAGAACTTCGTGGGACCTGGAGGGTGGGCGGAGGGTGGAGCCTGGACTCGGAGATAAAAAAAAAACGGATATTACGATTTTCTTAGAAGAAATTAAATAGTTGATGTATATCGGTGAAAAAAAGAATTACTAGCTCGTTGGCCGAATGGGGAAAATTCAAGTTTGACCGTTATAATTTTTCAAAGTAAAAAAAAAAATTAAATTGGCTAAAATCGTGAGTATAAAACAAGCAAAAAAAGTATATATTTATATAAAGCTTATATTCAGTGTAATTGTATCAATTAGTTTGAACCAGTCATGTCATTAACAGTTGTAAAAGCAAAGCTTTTCAACACTACCTTTAGTCTGCACACCGGATACACCAGAAAGGTGGCTATTTATAGTTTTGTTTCGCCACAAATAAAAATCTTTTTTTTTTTTTTGGTTTTCACTGGCAAGACTACACAATCTCATAGGAATATACATGTGCTACACAATCTCATGGGAATATACATGTGCTACACAATCTCATGGGAATATACATGTGCCACACAATCTCATGGGAATATACATGTGCTACACAATCTCATGGGAATATACATGTGCTACACAATCTCATGGGAATATACATGTGCCACACAATCTCATGGGAATATACATGTGCTACACAATCTCATGGGAATATACATGTGCTACACAATCTCATGGGAATATACATGTGCTACACAATCTCATGGGAATATACATGTGCTACACAATCTCATGGGAATATACATGTGCTACACAATCTCATGGGAATATACATGTGCTACACAATCTCATGGGAATATACATGTGCTACACAATCTCATGGGAATATACATGTGCTACACAATCTCATGGGAATATACATGTGCTACACAATCTCATGGGAATATACATGTGCTACACAATCTCATGGGAATATACATGTGCTACACAATCTCATGGGAATATACATGTGCTACACAATCTCATGGGAATATACATGTGCTACACAATCTCATGGGAATATACATGTGCTACACAATCTCATGGGAATATACATGTGCTACACAATCTCATGGGAATATAAAAAAAATGTCTCGTACGAAACTCAATGTGTGAAAATGCCAATTTTAAGACCTACTCTATAGAAGAATAATTTATTATCTAGACATAAATAGAATCAAATGTGTATACAAATTAGACAAAATGTGTATATATATCGTGCTATCGACTTGATCAACTCTCTAGTCAAGGAAAACATAAATCTTATCATCTCTAGGGCGATGTCGCAATCGGTATTGGAAATGAAAAAGGTCACCATGAGTGGAGACAAGGATGAGAGTTGGGGGGGGGGGGGGGGCATAGAAAGAGAGGGGGGGCTGTTTAGTCTAGATTAAGAAAAAGACTTAGTGCCATCTTTTCACAGAAGACAAGGCGCGCCCTACACAGCCCATACCCTCTCCCCTTCGCTTTGCGGCGTGACCAGCATTCCAATGTCCTAACTGGACAGTCCAAATAATTGCCAAGAGGAAATTATTGATGGCCGTCGGTCAGTAAGCTCACCAGTAAATCTCTTTCTCATTATCTGGGTCATTTCGAATAACTGACCCACTCACGTGCCTTGCTCGATCAGACTTTTATTTTCTCTAGACTTGCACTGCCAAAGTGGACATTAACAGCTATCAACACTTAGACATTTGATCTACTGACATCTAGCCCTACAAACTACAGGATGTATTCACACATGAATTTATAATAAAAAAAACAAATGAAATAACAGCTATAGGTCCACATGTTTTCAAAATGTTAGCTAATGAACGCGAGATGTGGTTAGACTCAAAGAAATTGAGATTACAATAATCGAAAACCTTTTTATATTTCAAAGATGGCATTGGCTCAGAGAACTGATTCTAGCGACGCACTTTAGGAGACCGAATGAACGCACAAAAATGACGTCACAAATCGAAATCGAGACTTAAGCTTAGAGATAGCCGACTTGATAGATAGGATTCCAAACTGTAAACATCTTTGATAGGAAGATTGCGTGGTCCAGAGGCTAAGTACGATTTAATTTGGCTTGTCTTGGCTACCTATAAAGGGGGCTCGAGGTTCAACACCCGACTCGAGCAGAGTTGTGTTTACTGAGCGCCTACAGGCAGCACGGAAGGCCTTCTCCCAGATACCCCCTCCCACTGTTTCACAAATGAGATTTAACCATAGCGCTCTGAGCATGCAATAAACATGATAGTAGTGCTATGTTAAAGCTATAATTATTATTATTATTATAGTGAAGGAGACTTGACTGTCCCCCTTCTGTATTAAACTATTTGAGTTCTTCCCCTGAAGTGGACTCAGTCCATGTTCACCTAACTTTGAATATGTTCGTCTGTTGAAGTACATAAAAAACATACAATGTTCTGATTATGTCATCAAAGAACACATACCAATGTTCTGATTATGTCATCAAAGAACACATACCAATGTTCTGATTATGTGAATAACTCAACAAGCCACAAGAAGAGATATTGTAGTCAAACTGAATTTCCATTTGATTGGACCAATGCAATTATCATATCCTATCTTACATACACCTTTATATATATACATATATATTTATATTTACATTTATATGCTAGGTTAGAGTTACGATTACTATAAATTAAAAAAAAAACAACAACGTCATATCATGCGTCGGTACACGAATTACTTTTTCATTATTGACTAATGATATTCGTTAGGATTTATATAACAAAATTTTATGTACATATTACAAAAATCAAGTTACTCTTATCTCTTTGCATATGCACATGTTGAGACATATATATTACAAGATTTATGCCCGGATTATCTAAAAAAAACAACTAAGCTTTCACAATGAAGCATATCCTTCCTATGTGCGTATATATATTACTTGCATAATCGCAGCTATATCTAAAAAAAAATAAAGAAATAATAAAGGTCTCCGTTCCATATCAATTTATTGTGCGTTGTATTGCAAAAGTCAAGGTCTTTGCAGTTTTCAAAACAAACGAAATGGTCAAAACTATAACGAATGAAAACCAAATTGTTTCCCTTTTGATAAAACATTGACGACCTAGTCAGATAAGAATGGTTAGCCGTTAGGCTCTGGCTGTCTTGGCATCAAAAGCCTCGGAATGACATGCTCAAGGAAAGGGAAATAAACAATGCAATATCTAGTGCTAGACTATAGTCACGTTGAAAAACATAGAATGAAAACAATGAGTTATACTGGTGTGATGCAAATCATGTGTTTCTAACAGAGAACATTATAGTAAACAATGAGTTCTACAGGTGGGATGTAAACAATTGTTGTATTGTTTTCACTCCCCTCCTCCCAATTTCCAAAAAGGAGGGGGGGGGTAGGCGGTTTACATCTGAGCATTTATAAACCCGTTGATTTCCAAATATATCTTGGTTTTCTGTGCAGTTATTTGTAGTAGGGTAGAGAGAAAGAGAAAGAGAGAGAGAAAAAGAGAGAGAGAGAGAGAAAGAGAGAGAGAAGAGAGAGAGAAAGAGAGGGAGAGAGAGAAAAAGAGAGAAAGATAGGGAGAGAGAAAGAAAGAGAGAGAAAGCGAGAGAGAGAAGGAGGGAGAAAGAGAGTGAAAGGAAGAGAAAGATGTACAAAGAGAAAGGGAGAGAGAGAAAGAGAGGGAGAGAGAAAGAGAGAGTGTGTGCTTTGTTTAGAAATAGTACGTGAAGTCCTGAGAGGTTTAAAACCTTTCTTCATTCTGTATGGAGGAGAATGCCAACTCAGAGACTCAATGAAGTTTTCACTGTCTTGAATTAGAAAGAAGAAAACTCAGAATTTAATGGCTACTGGCTAGACGATAATGTCCGCTGGTCATTACTGTGTCTAAAGATTTTGTCTGCGTCATTCGTGTGTCTAAAACCTGGTCTGTGTCTTTAGTGTGTCTAAAGATCTGGTCTGCGTCATGAGTTTATTTACAGATCTGCTCTGCGTCTTTCATGTGTCTAAAGCCCCGTTCTTTGTCTTTAGTATCAAGTCTTTAATTAGTTTGAATGTTTTACTGCTATTAATAAATGTTTCACCGCCATGAAATAGTTTAAATGCTATTTTATCTTAGACTAGATGTACAACGATTGGCTTGTGAAGTTATGTTTTAGGTTGCTTCCAATGCATTTTGTATAATGAATGTTGATATAATGGTCTAATTAGTAGAAATAATGTATAGTATACACACATTTGGAAGAGGCTCCTCGCAAGCATCCATTAAATTGGGTATAGAAGCGGCCCAGCTGTCCTTTGGCAGAATAAAATTAGTCAGCTCTTCTGTTTCTAAAACTTTTTTAGTTTGCAACTATTGAGTTTGTTTTATCGTCCTTGACATTGTTAGTTGTTCTTGAAAATCTCAAATCTCCAATATAAGGTTATGGAGACTTAAATGTAAAAATGGAATTCTCGCTTCTTTTTTTCTCTCTCTCTAACTCTTTTTCTCTCTCTCTCTCTCTCTCTCTATCCTACCCCACCAACAAAAAAAGGCATAAATAATCATACAGGTCATTATATTTTTGAATACCAGTCCTCGCATTTAGATAGACAACAATAGAGATGTCAGTAACACCTCCCTTTATACGCTGAATTGCTATGTTATAATAATAACCATTTTATGGATGTCAATAATGGCTCCCAGAATACTCGTAGACCAGAATGCCGTGTAATAGTGATGAACCAACTTTGGAAATGTCACATCTTCCATAGTACAGAGCGGGACAAACATCTGCATATAGAAAGCGGAAGCTGCGCAAGTGGTAGTTTTATATTTACGCATGACACAACTAGATCACATGACCTGTGAACTAGAATGACGGGTTTGATGGAAATGTCACTACCATCAGGTCCAACTGATCACCGAGACAAAGCAGGATTCCGCTGGTCATTTGTGTGTTGAAAGGTCAGCTTCCGGCGGAATCCCCCTCCCCCTCCCAAGTTACTCGTTTAGCAAGACCAGCAACCGATAAACGGGAGACATCAAAAAACATATCTCCACTGCACATCTAAGACATCGGTTTTCCCAGAAGAAGAGAATGCACCTTATCTATGTTTACTTACACGACGTATAAATAGTACGTCGTTATGCACGTGATCCAAGTCTATACCAGATGAAATCCTTACTAAAACGTATTTAGATTTACGTAAATGCGAGTCAATATAAAGCAGACATACTCAAGTGTCTCTCAGTCAAGGAGTTGTAAAAAAAACAACAACCCCTCTTTAAACTCTTTATATCCAGAGCTAATAACTTCATCGCTGGGTTCTCTACAAGATTTGAATTTATCGCTTTATCGATTACATTTATATTTGTATACATTTTTAAAATTCTTGGGTATTAAGGTATAAACAGTCTTTATTCGTGTCAACAGATAAAAAAATACAAGAGATGAGACAAGAGATACGACAAGAGAAGACAGGCGCTAAGACAAGAGAAGACAGACGCTAAGACAAGAGAAGACAACAGATCAGACTTGAGAAGACAAAAGAAGACAACAGATCAGACAAGAGAAGACAACAGATCAGACAAGAGAAGACAACAGATCAGACAAGAGAAGACAACAGATCTGACAATAAAAGACAACAGATCAGACAAGAGAAGACAACAGATCAGACAAGAGAAGACAACAGATCAGACAAGAGAAGACAACAGATCAGACAAGAGAAGACAACAGATCAGACAAGAGAAGACAACAGATCAGAAAAGAGAAGACAACAGATCAGACAAGAGAAGACAACAGATCAGACAAGAGAAGACAACAGATCAGACAAGAGAAGACAACAGATCAGAAAAGAGAAGACAACAGATCAGACAACTGGCGCTAAGACAAGAGATGAGATACGATAAAATAAGAAGTTATAAAATTATGAAAAGGCAAAATATATAAACTATAATCCAAGATAATACAATACTGCAGATAATTCGACGTATAATACAAGAGAAAATAAAAGAGATAAGATAATAAATATCGCCACCCAAAAAATATTGCAACAACTATTCTAGTGTTATGGCTCGATTAGGAATTAAGTATTCGTTTCGTATAAATGAAAAGTTTTGACTTCAGAGACCATGATGCAACTAGTAAACACAAGACGAGGATTTTAGTAAAAATAGCGAAATGTCAACAGATTACTTCTGAAGGCTTTAGAGAGAGGCAGCATTTAGCTTAACATTCGACAGTTCCCTTCGTTATTATAAACTTATTTGACATTCGCTATCAGCATCGACTACCTTCTATTGTTGGCCTTTTGCCTGTTATTTGATTTCGTTATTTGAGGGTTACCTCCGTTTGACTTATCTGCACAAGACACAGCGCTGAATGGCCTTACATTAGCCAGCACAGCAAACACTGATTCAGCCAACCATGAAGAATAGAATAACAAATCATAACCCTTTCCGGTTTGGAGTGACCTGTCTGTACTTACAAAGAAGCATTTTCTTCTGCAACTTGATGACAAAGTCACTTTCACGAAACTACCACCCCTATGTAGAACTGGACCTTAGGGGGGGGGTGCAAAGTTCAACGACCGTGAGAAACATCACTAAAATGTTTTTATAATACTCCTAAAAAATAAAGAGATGAGTTCCAGACCGGAGCTGACAACTTTTCCGTTATCTAGCTACAGAGCAAGGAAAAAAAACATAAATAAATAATTGGTTCGTTTCTCGTGGGGGATGAAAAAACGAATTTGTGTTTTTGTTTAATTTTTTTTCTTGTTTCCGCAATTCCCAGCCTATATCTATGAAGGTCTGTGCATGAGCTATAAAACTAAGATTGACTCACAATAGAATACGAAATGAACTATTAAGATGCCATTATTTCAGTGCACAAATCGACGATGTCTGTACATGTAGAGACAAAACAACTTCAATATGGAAGCGAAACAAACCTGGTCATCTAGCAGGCGATCACCAAAAGTCAGCCATTGCCAGCAAATGTTTCAACAGAGCCCTGGAGATAAATGAGATTGGGGTACATGAAGACAGTAGCGAGCACCGGAAGCGCCCCTGAAGTTGGGCGCAGTATTTGGTGACCCAACCAGACATGCTTCATATTCATGAGGCAATAAATCTGACCACTTGACCACAGGCAGATGGTCTATGGGAAGGGGGGGAGGAGGAATAACGGTTCCGTCATAGGGTTTGTGTCACTTTTGGCATACCTCACAAGAAGAGATATATTACAGTGCCGGTTTTCACGTTCATGGAGGCCTCGATTCTTGACACCAGTATCATTTTCAGTAAAGCAATTATCATAGTTGTTTTTATTTGAGAATTTGACCTATATCATTAGGTATTTGTTGATACTGTTCTATCTAAGGTCAACTGGTTAAGTAGTGGCAAAGTACTCTTTTTTTATGGCTAGATCGGCAATGATTCAGCAAATATCAAGTGTTTAAATTATAACGTATTCTTGATATACAATAGGTGTTTGGAGATTTACATACATGAAGGCCAGTCCATAACTAGCCTGCTCTTTGTTGCATGCAGTGTGCGTATTACGGAAGTATTAACAAACGAAGTATTTCAATAAACTATAAAATAGTTTTTGTCTTTTTTTACAAATCTTAAATCAACTCATTCTGCCTGCCTGTATGGTAAAAAAATTTTACACGTTATTTTTCCCACACCCAATCTCGGATTAAGATGAAATTATAGACAATTATGTCTTTTACTTAACAACACATGAATCAATTAAAAAACAAACAAAAAAAAAAAAAAGCTATTAACTATTGGTAATTAATTATTTTCGTGAGGAAATTTTTTTTTACGCATTTAAAAAACGATCCTGTAAACATTCACCAAGATACCACTTCTTCCCTCTTCCTATCACAACTGGTCCAGACAAGTGATAGGATCATAGCGCAGTGAGAAAGTTAAAAGTTAAACAAATACAATGGGTAAAAATATTTCTATCGCACACATCTATATGCATGGGGCGGACTGGCTATATGGGCATTCGGGCAAATGCCCGGTGGGCCAGAACCGAACGGGCCGGTCTGGTTGTGACCAGCCGGAGGAAAGCTCCCGTCGCCTCAGCGTTGGCCCTCCGGTGGAAACGTCCGCTCGGAAAAGTGGATAGGCCAAGTACGGTAGCAAACATAGCTCTCAGTGGGCTACCACACGTATCCTCTAGCGAGGGTACATTACACGGGGTAGGGATGGGAAAAAGGCTCGCTAAACCAGTCCGAAACCCCCATCAGCCCGTTTCCCAAAGGGGCTCATACGTGTGGTGATGGTCCCCTCAAGGGTACGATGGGAAAGCATAGGCATAAGGATGGCCCCCACGTGGGGCTTAAGCTTCCAGCCACACATGAATTCATGCAGAGGTTTGGAAGAGCGTGCAACATGCCTAGACGGGTGTGAATAAATGAATCACTTAGTCGACGAGGGCCTCCTGACAGAGAGATCGGTGAAGAGCCAATTTCTCATCCTGGCCACGAGATAAAAGCCTTTCTCGGGTCACATGGTTCATAAATGTGGCGTGCTTGCCTCGAACCATTTGGACATCTGAACCAGATTGTGACCAGATAATTATTTTTTTTATTAAGACAACTAAAAAAAAGTGACAGAAGCAAGAAACAGATGCCCGAACAAGTTATTGTTTTTTTTTGTTTTTTTTTGTTTCTTTTTGGACAATAAATTTTGTTTGGAATTCAACAAAAATATCAAAATCTTTACACTATACAAATTGTACTTATCATTTGCAAAACATTAGGCCGTATTTTTAATTATGTACGAGCGGCATGGACTTCAGCACTGCTTTGATGTCTTCGAGGTTGTGTTTCGCGGATCATTTTGCTGGCAGGCGTGGACGTTTGATAGCACTCCCATTTGTTTTTGTTCCTTTCCTTCCCCCCCCCCCCCTTGTCTTTCAATGTATCCATTGACAATGTTAACGAAAAAGAGGGATGAGAGAGGAGAAGCTAGAAACCATTGATGTAATGCAGCAAAAAACTAGGGGCGACAATTAGCTCTTTAACATTAGTTACCGGTACTAGGAATTAGCTTTAAGACAAAGCCGCGAAATTGCAAAGCACCCAGTTTATTCAAAGCTCAATATGGGTATACAGTTCTTCTTTCTGTGTTATGTAAAGGGAAAAGTAAGCATTCTTTTGTTTATTTTTAATAACACTTTGGGCTAACAAAAAAATATTGTATATTTTTAATAAACAAAATCTAGATCTAAATCCAAAACTAGTTTTTTGTTTTCGCTAATGCAATTAATGACAAACTTTTGATTAGTATGAAGTAATTAATGACGTCAATTCTTATAATAATGAACTGTTTTTATTTAATCCGGACATTACATGAATTCGGACACTCGCTGTTTTTGTGGTCATTAAATCTTTATTTTGATATTAAATATGAAACTAGCGCGCTGTATAATGTACTTGTCCATTTTCCAATGATTCTGACCCAATTTCCTTCCATTTAGCTGTCTTTTTGTGTAAGAAAGAAGAATTTCAAAGTTGTTAGTCAAGTTGTTGTTTTTTCCTATGTTACCCGGATGACTTTACCTCTTCCTAGAGTTAAGACTATATTTTTTGATTGGCTAAGTCTATACTAATGAGCCCGGCAATATTTATTCTGTTTTTGGAGCTGATTTATTTGATTCATAAGCCAAGTTATTTGATTCCATACACACAAAAATTTATTGGGTGTTAAATTAAATTACGATTTTCTTACCAAAATTTATTTTGGACAGCCAGCTTTGGACATCAGTGTTAATGACCTTATATTATATTTGTTTGTTTGTTGTTGTTGTTTTTTATAGAGCTTTTCACATTAAGTAATTGCCTCTCTAACCGTTCTGCTTTCTGCTTAACGTTCCAACAGGGTTTTCTATTTTGCCACTAACACAGGTCACATGACTGTCCTAGGAACGATAGTGTAGGCCTACATACACTAAAAGGAATGTCTTCCACTAACAGGAACGACGCTTTCCACAGTTTCCTCACAAGACTTCTTCCTGACCAGACAACCTACACTGCTTCTCACCCGCTGACCACACTGGCAATGATGCCTACTACAACTCAGGCGGTTCTAAACTTCTAACCTATCTTTAGTTCTGTTTCTCTATCTACTTGGCTAGAATCAACAGTCCACCATCTTGTTTCTACCCACTCACTCGTCTTTAACAGTGCTTATGCTTCAATATAGGAGCAGAGACATAACTATATAGTCATTTCAAACTCATTAAGGCTGCTATTGTACTGTTAGTAGTTTTCAGACTGCATACATGTATAAATAAGATACAGTAAGTAATCCTACGCCAGCATACATCCAGTCTCCGAGCCATTATCAAACATTATCTACATTTATTATACACATATAGTATGACATGCCGTTTGTGGGTCAGGTTATATGGAAAATGCCCGGGCCGATTTTAATACCAAGTACGCCCCTGTCTGTATATCTATGTCAATTGGGTATATAATTAAATTACCGATCTAAACCGATTGATACAATTACACTTAATATAAGCTTTGTATAAAAAATAATATTGTATGTTATCTTGCTAAGCATCTCTTTTACATGTAGCTGGTAGTAGTATTCTTCCTTTTACTGGCGACAGTCCTCATACAGTGTTCGTGTCATTGTATATTATGTATATTTATCTTTATTTTATTTATTATCTACCTCTTTTATTTATCTTACTTTTTCTGTAAGTTCAATTGTAAGGCCTTCACATTTCTCTATATCGCTTAATGTTCTTTTTCTTTCTCTCTTACTGAATTATGTAGCTTTAAAGTACGTCAAAGGATCTTCAAAATCAAAAGTGTAAGCAAAGTGCAGATTACTGTGATTAACATTTAGTGTTAAAATTCCCAATTAAAGAACAGAGAATGTTTCATTTAAAGCAGCGGTTCTCAACCTTTTAACCTCGGCGACCCCTTTTTACAACCCCCCCCCCCACTCTTTCGCGACCCCCCGCCCCCACCGACACTTACACAGCAATAGGAGAATTGATAAAAGCAATCCATTTATCGATGGTCTTAGGTGACCCCTGGCAAATCGTCAATCGACCCCCAAAGGGGTCGCGACGCACAGGTTGAGAACCCCTGATTTAAAGGATCTAATTTTTAAGGTAATTTTTTTTTCAGTCTGCATGCACTTTCTTTTTCATCTTCAGACTGGTGAAAGGACAAATGACAGAGAGAGAGAGAGAGAGAGAAACATAAAAATATTTTTTCCCTTTCTATTTCAGAGCAGAAATGAGACCTCCTTTGATCAGAGTAGCGTCCCCGTCATCAAGTAACCCAAGACGGCCATTTTTTTTGTTGTTCACTCAAAGCAGAAGAACAAAAGAGGTCGGTGTCTGTGGCAAATGAGGTTCAAAAATGATTCAAGGAAAGAAAACATTGAGCAGGATTTGTAATCTACCATCAGGCCACCGGAACATGTTTCCGAGGACATTCCAGCTAGTGGCGCTAGAGAGAAAAAACCAAAAAACCAGGCATCTATTGCGAAGGACAGGAAAAAGTCCGGCCACCGGGTGGCAGACGACCAAATATTTTCTTTCAACACAAACGGCATTCATTAATTTTGCAAAGCAGGGGGAAGTAATTACATCTGCTCGGAGACGTTTGAACTGAGAGTTGAAATGGAAACATTGGCCCTTTAAAAGACGATGTGGCCCAGACAAAAGAGTTCATTAAAATCCTCGGCACTAGAAAGGGAGAGCATAATGAGACGATTGGGAAGACAAGGAGGGAGAGATGATAGGTTTTGTCTGGTTGGGAAAGAAGCGACATAAGATCGTGATTTTGACTGCTATTTTCTTATCTTATCTCTAGTTCAATTACTAACAAAAAAAAAAGAAGACAAATTTATAATGCACTTTAAACATTTTTCACTCATAATATTAATAATTTTTGGAGACCCGGTGGCTGAGCGGTAAAGCGCTTGGCTTTCTAAACCGCGTGTCCCGGGTTCGAACCCTGGTGAAGACTGGGATTTTTAATTTCGGGATCTTTGGGCGCCTCTAAGTCCAACCAGCTAATGGGTACATTTGTTGTGGAAAAGTAAAGGCGGTTGGTCGTTGTGCTGGCCACATGACACCCTTGTTAACCGTAGGCCACAGAAACAGATGGCCTTTACATCATCTGCCATGTAGACCACAAGGTCTGAAAGGGGAGCTTTACTTTTTTTTTTTTAATTAATAATTTTACTTGTTATTCCAAAAGCCGTATGTTAAAAGTTGAAATGTTATTCACTGTCACCTATCCCCTTAGTCTTTTGGACCGTTGGGGCATCACACAAGATTCGTCAACCGTCTTTCTTCATTCCTCTCTGTCCTCCACCTCGGACAGAGCCTCTCCCAAATGGCAGGTTCGCTCACCCTGCCACGCCGTCCCCACATCGTCCTACCCGTCCACCTCCCCCCCCCCCCCATCCCAGCACCGTTCCCTGAAGGAAGGTCCCTGCAAGCCCTAAAGACCCAGTAATATGGCCAGAGACCTCCAGTTCCCGCTCATCTACAACAGTAGACAAAAGCTTAAAAGCGGGAGGTGTTATTATTATTATTATAAAACTTTTTTTCCAATTCTCTGACAATGTGAGTGTAGAGAGTCATTAAAGTGAAACGAAATTCCTATTAGTTTCCTTAAGAATATTCACTGAGAAATTCTCTTATGGGTAGGTCTCCGCAGTACCGCCCTCTGGCAAGTAATTCACATTATCTTAGGAATGTTTAGGGTCACGAAGATGTGTGTAAGTTCGTTAGATACTGACCATTCGAATCCTGTCGGCTACAATCTCCCGTCGTTCTGCTTGACTTATGGGTTCACCATCATCATCATCATCATCATCAACGTCAGGGCCGGTCTTAGGCCACTGCAACCTATGCTGCCGCAGTGGGCCCCGCACTTTCATAGGACCCGCGCGAATTCTAGTTGTACACTATTAAATTAAACCATTTTAACTTTCGAAATTCATGAAAATCTAAAATTATTAAAAATCTTCTGTAAAATGATACAAATCTGCTTAAAAACAGACAATATAGATCTAAATATATCTCGACCAGTTATGTATAGAAAGAAAGAACCCATAAACATTTTCTGGCTCACTCATTGGTTTGAATGCAACCAAGAGCACCTTCAAGTGTTGACGAAAGGGAAATTACTCTCAAAATCTTAATTTTCACTTATTATCTTTATCACAAATCAGAATGGGACCGCGCAATCCGTTTCGCATAGAGCGTGTAGGACCGGCCCTGATCAAGGTTATCTTCATCGTCATCGTTATCATCATCATCATCCCTTGACTTTCGTCGTATAGGTCATGTGACCAAATCCCTCCACCCTTCACGCGCTCAGCAGCTGTTCTTAGCAGAAGATCACAAAGAGAGGCCGGTCCATTCTTTTACGTTGTCCAGCCAGCTTTTCTTTGGACAACCCTTTCTTCGTGCTCCCTCCGCTGTACCTTAAAGGAAGACTTTAGTAGACAGTGAGTCATGTCTTACAATACAACAGGACCAGTCCAGCGTTCGTCTCTCACAGTATTGAGGAGTTCTTCCTTTTGGCCACGTTTCAATGCTTTCAGAAATGACTATCAGAAAGAAATAAGTAGGCTACTATCAACCATCACAATCCTCATTACTTCTACAGACATGGTCGGGGAGAAAATGTTGCCGACATGATTGGAGATGTTTTTTTTTATATATTGTTATTAAACTGTTATTATTCACAACATAACTATTCAATGACGTGATCTATATAATCATAATAAAACCAAGAACCGGGTCACTGACAACGAGACGACAACGTAGTTCAGCTATTAGAGATAGCCATTGTAGTTGCATAAGACATGGGCGTACTCATGGGCGTACTGCTCTGATAAATCTTTATACAAATCTTTATACAAAAATTATGCCATAAAACAAATAATTATATTAAAAATACATTTTCTAAAACCAAATTCTCACGTGTCGTCTCTGAACTTAACAATTAAATTCTAGCCACAGGTCAAGCTTCTAATTGTATTTTGTTCCTTGAGGCAACGGCAAGATGGCCGACTGGTTCTCTTCTGCTGACAGCCCTCTCTCCCTTCTTTCCAAATTTTTTTTTTTTTAAGGGAATGATTTCTACATTATAAACTTTGCATTTAAACAACTGGATTGGATACCCCAAAGCAAGAGTTAAATAAAAATTAGAACCGGACAAAATTTGCGATTAAAAATAGGTAGAAAAATACATAAACTTTGCGACGCTGTACATTGAACATTTGGAGGTCAAGTTTTGCTTTATGTATTCTTTTCGTAATTTATGTCCCTTTCTACTCGTCAGGTTTGTGAATCCAAGAAGAGCAAGTCTCATAGTTCTATGCATTATATCGGTGACATTTTCTTTCTCACTTGATCTGTGGCTAGTAAGTCATACAAAATAGAAATATCAATATGTATATTACACAAAGTGAAGATGGTATCGCACCTAGAGGGACCCCTATCTCTCACAGAGGGATGCCTGTAAGTAACTTATACTGATATCCACATCTCGTATAAGTGATGAACAAGAGTAAAGCTTGTATCTTTAACAACATGAGGTCTGTATCTTATACAGATTTTTGACAGTGTTTCACGCAGAATATGACACTGTCTCATACATAATAAGGAAGCGTCTGACACAGAATAAGACAATGTCTCACACAGAATAAAACAATGTCTCACACAGAATAAGACAATGTCTCACACAGTATATTATTAATTTATAAAGCCTTCAGGATAGAAAGACTTAAAAGTAAAGTAGCAATTATACATAAAACACTAAACTTGAAATACAAAAAAAAAAAAAAAAAAATCTAATAAAATACTCAGAAAGACACAAAGATAAAGGCACATTCCTCGTCCCATATGCTAGGACAAATTTTTACAAATGCTCCTTCTTCCCTAGTGCTATTAGAGCATGGAATGGGTTGCCTGAGCTAGCCAGGAAAACCAGTGACTTGGCAGAATTTATGTCATTGGTTAATATGCATGACTGAATGCATGACGCGTAGGACGTAATCATCTTCTTTTTTGAAGTAACGTCTGTATTATATAAGATAAGAAGATATAAGACAGTGTTTCACACAAAATAGGACAATGTCTCACACAAAATAAGACAAGTTTCACGCATTAAAAGACAGTGTTTCCAGCAGAATAAGACAATGCCTCACGCAATAAGACAGTGTCTCACGCCATAAGACAATGTCTCACGCCATAAGACAGTGTCTCTCATGGAACGAGGGCTGATGCTGTTCATTTGAAATAGTCGTATTGAGCACAGTAACGATCAAATCGGCAACAACGGATGACCACGTGACCTTCTATTTCAAGCGAACATGTTTTTTTCCCCTCCTATATTTAGCTTCTTCTGTGTACACGACAAGAGAACCGATGCAGCTCCAGATGGGCTAGATTTACGCGCAGAGAGATGATGGATGTATTGATGACAGAGGTGGTATGAAGCGGGGGGTACGCAAGGCGGCGTATGAACAATTTTGTCACGCAAGTAACAGACTAAAAGTGAGATGATTTCACATGCACGCTTACACAATATACAGGCACACACACACGCACGCACGCGCATATAAATAGAGACTCTTGGAGGAAGCAAGTTTTAGGAGTTTGAGAGTTACATATTGAGGAGTGAAAGTCATTTTATTTTGAAAAAATATTAAAACATTGCATCTCTGAGTCACAGTTGGATGATTTCACGTAGTGTACGCGTTAAGGTCTTTAGAGAAGTGCAAACAGGAAGCCTTTTTACACATTGCACTTCTCAAAGTTTCAAATTTCTTCACAGAATGTTTATATGTAAAGGGAATTAATTAGAAATGAAAGTGCTTTTCCTTTATTTCCGCTACGAGTACTTTCACTTTGAAAACCTATAAATAGGGAAGACGAGCTTTTAACGGGGTGAATCAGTCAATAAGTTTCAAGTTTCACGTTAAATATTTTTGTTAATGTCTTATAAAAATTGAGTTTTATTGTGTTTATTCACTACAGTGTGTGTTTAATCTTTTTTAAAGATTTGTACTTCAAGAATTAAAATTGTTTCATTTCTTAAAGGGGGAGGGGATATCAGATTCAAACATTCAAAAACAGTTGCCCTGCTATAGGGCGGACTTAGATAATCGGATTTAAAATGTACATACTGGTATCTACAAATACCAAGACGCATTAACCGACCTACTTTATTTCTGCAGACGATATCTGGAAGGATGATTGTGGTGTTGATGTTCGACACCAGGGATAGCAAGCGTACAATGGACTAATTCGTCATCACGGATAACGGAAGTTAAGAGTGAATTCATTCATTTGATCACAAGCGTCAGGGATAAGCAATTTAAATAGTTATCTTTCAGAAAATCGCAAACTTAAAAACTTTTGCATTAATGTCTATAATATAGCCAATTTTTATGTATTTTTATTGGTGTATTTGGTATATATATATATATATATGTCCCATTGACTGGCGGGGATGAAAAAAAGCCCAACATGTCACATGTTTCCTCAAGGGACCTTTTTGGTATGGCGGACACTTTAGAATTAAATTCTAATTTCTACATCTTTTAAATCTTTGGCTGTTTGTTTCTATTAAGGGAGATAACAAGTGGGCAGGCGAGAACATGAGAGAAAAATAAAAGCTTTTCATTTCGAACAGTTTAATGCCGGTTTTTATTTTCTTGGTTAAAATGAGCGAAGTGTTCTAGTTTAAGTTTATTGAACTGTTCCAATCTAGTTTATTGAACTGCTCCGATCCAGTTTATTGAACACATTTGGTTTTACTTACCAACCCACGGAAAATATGTTTTTCTTCATTTATCTCCCTTATAGAGCTGTGTTATAATTGAAGAGACGTCGTTGAACAAGGCGAGATAACTCGTGTTATCTATTTGTTCTGTACAACTCATGACCGAGAACTCCTGTTGTAGTTAATTAGGTTTTCTTTTTAACTCATTGGCTTCTTTGCTAGACAGAAATAACAAAACAAAAATGCTTAAATATATATGTTAGTGACATTTGACGTCTGTAATGATCACGTGTCACAATGTCGTCTCAGCATGGCGTTCATTTGCCGGCAGACGTGTGGAAACGTTTAAGGGGCATCGAATTTTGGCGCAGCGGTTCCCGTGACGGTTTGGCCAGGCGGCGGAAGATGAAGAAGATGGGGCTTCGTTTAATGTCAATGCCCGGGGTCATCTTCTGATACACTGGGAGAACCTGTGACGAAGGTGATACTCTTGAATACAGTCAGTTGGCTGTTTTCTTCTTTTTTTTAAATGGTGGACTGAAAAGAAAGTTTTTTTTAAGGTGTCTAGAAAGACATTTCGAGATCCCGTACAATGTAGTATTACATAATACCTAAAAAAAAAGGAGTGATTGTAAAGCTTCCAAAAAAGGGCAACTTGGCAGACTGCAACAACTGGAGGGGCATTACTCTACTCACTGTCCCGGGCAAAGTTTTCAGCACTGTTTGAGACGGCTTCAACAGTCTGTAGGCTCAGAGAAGAGGCAGATCATGTATAGAGCAGATCTTCGTTCTACGAAATATCATAGAACAAAGTCTTGAGTACCATCAACGGCTAACGATCAGTTTCGTAGACTTAAAGAAAGCGTTTGATAGTGTCCACCGAGAACCACTATGGAAAATAGTTAGAGAATATGACATCCCAGAAAAATTCGTCCAGATCCTACGACACCTATACAGTCAGTCTAGTTGCTGCATTAAAACAGAAGAAGGAACAACTGAGTTTTTTAGCATCGGATAAGACTAAAATTTTGCGAGTGGGATGGGTGCCTCCGTCAGACTTGGCGAGTCAAAGCTTGAAGAGCTGGACAAGTTCACTTACCTTGGCAGCATCATAACAAATGGTGGGGATGCCTTCCATAATGTGGCGTGCGGAATAGGAAATGGAGGGAGCATTTTCCAAAGGCTGCAGCCTATTTGGACAAGCCAAGCCATTGGACTCGAGACAATAAACACCTTCTCAACACAATCATCATTCCAATTACAACATAGGCATGTGAGATATGGAAGTTATCTGGCAAAATTGAGAAAAGACTATAAATGTGGCTCAACAAAAAATGACTGCGACGGATTTTGGGAGTCAGTTACACAGATCGGGTCTCAAACAAGGAAATCCAATGCCGAACTTGGAGTCGAACACTTAGTGAGGTTGTGACAGAGCGTCGCATGAGGTTTGCGGGACATGTTCTCCAACTAAATGAACTACGCATACCAAGAGTTGAGATGACATGGAGGCCAATACGAGGAAAGCGCAAACAGGGAAGTTCTCGTATTACTTGGCGCCACACCTTTATGGAGGACCTCAGAACTGTGGACACCAGGTGGGAGGAGGCTTCAGACATTGCCAATGACAATGGAGACAGCTTGCGGGAGGACCTAAGTCTAAGTAAGTAAGTCTGTCCATACTATGCTACAGAGAAATATCTGACTAGGTCAAGGACGCTAACGTGAACATCACTGCTGCCAACTAAATACAAAAGAATTGAGCTTTAATTTTAACAAGATCTCAATGTGTGGCAGTTGATCTGCGTACCAACTCTGCTTCAATACTGCTTATCAGTTTCTCATTTGTTTTGTTTTTATTCAGAGAGTAGAAGACTAATTCTCACTCTATCTTAAAATAATTTTATGCAACAAACATGAGAGCTCACAAAATTTCAAACAATTATACTTAAAAGCTCACACACATTCTCGTATTGTACAGTGTGAGGAAAGAAAGAACTTGTACCTGACTGAAGTGGTGGTATAAGCTGAATTAGTTCCTTTTTATTGGTCACAATTATATTGAAACAAACGATGTATTTGTATACAATGTTTTCTAGACATAAATATATCACGCAGAGTGGCTAGTGCGTCGGCCTGAAGAGGTGCTAGAAAGGATTTCGAATTCAGGTCGTTCGCTTTTGTAAATGCTTTTAAAAACTAAATACGGTTAAAATCCACCAAAAAATCCACTCTTTCCAACACCCCAACATTTTTTTCTCCACTTGTCCAGATAAGTGATAGAATCATAGCGTATTGAGAAAGCTAAAAGCATGAAATAATAATAATAATAATTATAGCTAATATATAGTGCTACTTTCATGCTTATAGCTTATAGCATGCTCAGAGCGCTTTTGGTACAATCTCATTTGTGGACCAGTGGGGGGGGGGGGGGGGAAAGGGGGTATCTAGGTGTTGGTTTTCCGTGCTGCCTTTAGGCGCTCAGTAAACACAACTCTGCCCGAGTCGGGTGTCGAACCTCGAACCCCCTTCTAGGTAGCCAAGCCAAGCCAAGTTCAAGTGCACTTGGCCTCTCGACCACGCTTTCCAAATAGTGATAAACGAAAACAATTGGTAAAAATTATTATAATTATATATAATCGTACAGATTTTTTTTGTGTGCTGGTCAAATTTACAAATATCATGAGATAACTGATCCAAAACTGATTGATACAAGTACACTTTGTATATGTTTTTTTTTTAAAGTATCTTTTTATGTTTGTCTTGTTAAACGTTTTCCGTCTGAAAGTCTCCAATAAGATTTAGAGTTATAGCTATTCACCAAACTACATAGAGATCTAATACACCTACTTAAGACAACGACATCTAGTATCCTTAATTTCAGAACTAATACAGCAACTAACAGAATTCTCTTCTTTATAGAGGGGGTATGTGTGTAGACACTGCTATATTATATGACCTAATATGCTATTTTTAGAGAATGAAGAAATAAACTTAGTTGGGTTTTTTTTAATTGCTCGCGCTGAGCTTGGACAGGAAGTGATGTAAAAGAAGAGGCAAGACTAAGTAAATAGTAGATAGTAGATAATTGACATTCCGATAACATCTTGTGTTTAAAATTGAATTAAGATTATTAATACCATGGTAATGAAAGCTTAAAGAAATTAATTGATAAAAATTAAGTTTATTTTGTTTAGAAAAGGGCGCGAAGATTTCGTTTAACATATGTTTCATTCGAGTTGTTACATATAAAGACATGTGACATTGGTTTTGATCTTGACCTGTATCACAACCAAAAACAGAGAGCTATGACAACAAAAAATAGTCGTAATTTGTTTTCAAAGTTTCCACTGAAGTGACTGTGAAAAGTGTTATTAAGAACACTTTAAAAAAACCAACACAAAAAGATTTCCTGGGCATTTAAAATTACAAAACAAAAAAGACATTAAAAATCAATTTAAAAAAAACAACAAAAAAAAAACGCTAACATTAAGTGTAATTGCATCAATCAGTTTGGATCAGTCATGTAATTAAATTTGTAATAGATCTAGACAAGCAAAAATAAATCTATGTGATTACAAATATTTTTATCAATTGTTTTTTTTTTTTTTTTGTTAAACAAGCTATTAGCTTTCTCAACACGCTATGACCCTATCACTTGTCTGGACCAGTGGGGTTAGGGAGTTGGCAAAAAAAAAAGGTGGTAGCTAGGTATCTGATCCCCTTTTTTTTCTTTTTACATTTAAAGTTGTACCACTTGATTTTGAGCTCAGGCTTCAAGAGCCCTCAAGGGAAATAATTCAATGTAAACCACCAATCTGTGAAGTAGAATTTCTTTCCCTTGTTCAGTTCATAAATAATAGGTTAATTCTTTTTATTGGTTCTTGTTTTGTCTTACTTAAACTTAGACTTAGGTCCTCCCGCGCCGTAGGGCGCATCGGGCAGCAAGCTGTCTCCATAAAGATCTGTCGTGGGCAATGTCTGAAGCCTTTGTCAGGAACAAGAAATTATTGTGCAAAATTTCAACTTGATTCGAGGTTAGATGCGGGAGAAATAAAGTGTACAAACTTTTCACCAGACAGACAGATAGATAGATAGATAGATAGGTATACATAGATAGATAGATAGATAGATACATAGAATAAGATAAATAGTTAGTATGTGTGTTTGTTAGCATGTGTGTATATGTTAGATTGTATGAATGTGTTTGCACGCGCATGTCTGATGCCTGATATCGGATGAGATGATATTTGATTTTTAAGATAGGCGGGTGAGGAGCGCAAGCGCACGGGCCAGTATTTGAAGAGCAAGGGCAGCAACTCTTTCTAAAATGACTTCCCCTTATCTGAAGTTTGTATCGACTTGTATTCAATTACCCTCTCAAATATAGCGTGCTGTCACCCGGAGAGAACAAGAAAGAAGCCATTTCAATGTAATGTGACGTCATTATGCAGGTCACTTCCGCTTTCGCAGAATATTTTCTTTTTAGAATAATTTTATAGTTCGATCTTGAAGCAAATATCCTTTATCTCTGCCAGTCTCTCTCTCTCTCCCTCTTTTCTTTTTCTCCCTCTCACTCTTTCTCTCTCTTTCTCACCCTCTTACTGTCTCTATCTCTCGTATTCCCATAGCACTTGTTAATAGCTATTAAATAAACAAAATAATGATTCAAAATAGTTCTTTAAGACTCTCAGCGCCAAAACGTCCGAGCTAATAATGCATGGTTCGTCCTCTAAGACGTATAGATAATGTCAGATAACGTCAGAGTAGTTGATATCTGACGTGGGCTAAGACGCAGACGATCATACGTCGGAAGTGTTTAGGAAGACAAACCGGAAGCGCTCTTTCCTATTCAGTCTTTAGCCATTTCCGGTTTTTATAGCAAAGTAGCTTCCGGTGTTGGTCTAAGCAAATACAGAAGAAAAGTCCACTCGCCTGAAAAGCTGAATTATATTCTGATTTTAATCTTGACATCTGTTTTGCATCCGGGTATTTACAATATGTCCCAGAAGAATAGGAAGGAATGGTTGCAAATGAATGAGACTTAAAAACACGTGATAGGATGTTTAGTTAAAGAAATTAAATTTTCTTTTTTTTTAAATATTCGAACGACTTAAAAGAAAAACAAAAAAAAAAAATTTTTTTTTAAAATTAGCTACAAAAACAAAACAAAACAAAACAACATAAATAAAACTTTCTTTACCAAAACAATTATTTAGTTACTATTTTTTGCTTCAATGTAAAAATGTTTATTGTCACAGAATTGTAACAAATTATTACCCGGTATCTAGAGATGTAAAAGAGAGAGATAGAGAGAGAAAGAAAGAATGAAAGAGATAGTAAGAGATGTAAACAGAGAGAACGTGACAACGCAGAAAGTAAATGACGTATTTAAAGACATATATTTATACAGAAAGAGAGAAAGAAAGAGAGGTAGAGAAGTGAGAGAGAGAGACAAATATAAAATAGAGAAAAGCGACAGAGTGAGAGAGTGTACAAGAAGACGATCATGTCATGTGAATTTATCAGTTGCACTTCATTAAGTTAAACATACTGAAAGCTTAAAATCGTTTCACAAATTTGGTTGTGGAAGGGATGTAATCCATGCCTAACAAATAAGTAAACACTTTTATAAAAATGTCTCCATTTTACTTTTCATTGAATTCTACATCATTTTTTGTGTGTGTTTAGTTGAAGACTCACAACACTTACATGTGTTTAATTGTATTTGCATGAATGTCAGTCTATGCGTATGTCTGTGAATGTGTATGCGAGTGTATGAGTGCGAACTTGTGTGTGTGAGTGCATATATGTGGTTGTGTCTTTGTGAATGTCATGTGCGTTAGTGTTAGTGTGAGTGTATGAGTATGTGATTTAGAATGTGTGTGTAAGTGTTTTCAATGTGTGTGTAAGTAAATATGTGTGTGTGTGTGTAAGTAAATATGTATGTGCATGTAAAAGAGTGACTGTATGTATGTTTGTTGAAGTAAGCTAATCGTTAATACGATCTTTTTTTTTGTCTTAACATTCTCTCACTCCACTCACCCATTACATCTTCAGTCGTAGGCTGGTATCATTCACAAACTTTTGTCGCGAAACAAAAAAACAACAACTAAACTGTAAGCACTATACGTAAACAACAACAAGTATTTGGTCATTGTAACAAAATATTTAACTAAAAGATAAAAGGTGAACGAGCCACTATAGGTAAAGCTCACCTTTCAGACATTGCGATCTATAGGTCAGATGATGTGAAGGTCATCTGTTTCTATTGCCCAAATTTAACGAGGGTGCCATGTGGCCAACACAACGACCAACCACCTTTACTTTTCCCCTACTAATGTCAGGTACCCATTAGACCTGGGTGGACTCAGATGCGCCCTAAGATCCCAAAATTAAAAATCCCAGTCTTCACCGGGATTCGAATCCGTGACCTCGGTTTCGAAAGCCAAGCGCTTTACTGCGCCCCATTATATTGTAAGACACAAGCATATTCACTTACCTGTCTATAGCGATGGCCATGAAGGTGAGAACGCTGACGGAGATTGTGCACTGGGCGATGAAGAGCGCGAACTTGCAGTACTCCATCCCGAAGAACCAATTCTGGTACATGTTAAACGTGAAATGGAAGAGGACGTTAAAGATGGAGATCATGACGTCGGCGACGGCCAGGTTGACCAGGAAGTAGTTGGTCACCGTGCGCATGGACTTGTGGGCCAGCACTATCCAAACGACGATGACGTTGCCCCCAGCGGCGATGATGAACATGAAGATGAAGAACGCGTAGTAGATCGTCTGCTGCCACCATGGCAGGGGCAGGAAGTAGCTCTCCGCGTCCTCCACACTGGCGTTTTTGAAGTCGCTGAAGTTCAAGCCGGTGATGTTGCTGCTGCTGTCGTTGACCATGGCTACTCCCGACGCCGACATCCTCGGATCGGAAGACCTCTTCAAGAAATGAAAATTGCCAGGAGTTATACATCCATGCTTTGCGTTACACACTTTTCAAACTTTTCATTGAAGATATTCCAGAAAAATTCAAAACTTTACATGTGACAGAACAATTCATCAGAAAGTATGAAGAACTAAAAGACTATTGGCGGATTCTTAAAGTTTAAGCTCTGACCTTTGACCATTCGAGATTTGTCCCACTTTTGTGTTTACAGTAAACAACGTATGTGAAATACTGGCAGTAGGTATCACCAGAGGTCGAATGTGCGGGCGCAATTTTATCTGGAGAAAAAAAAAAGATAAGGATTTTTAAAACAACAACATTTAAAGAAACTGTGGACATGTATTTGAACAATAAAACTGAATGGCATAATAAAGAGTTGTTGGCTTTTTTATAAAGTAAAAATTTAAATTTCTCTAGAGCACATGGTCTTGGTCTAAGAAAGAGAATTCTGAGAGAGGCTGAGAAAAGAGAGGGTGTAAAAAGAGAAAAGAGACAGGGCGAGATTAGAGAGAGAGAGAGAGAGAGAGAGAGAAAAGAGACAGGGTGAGATTAGAGAGAGAAGAGAGAGAGTGAGATTGGAGAGAGAAAGAGAGAAAAAGAGAAGAGGAAGAGACAGAGAAAGAGACAGAGAAAGACAAGAAACCAGAGAGAAAATGAAAGAGAAAGAGACAGAGAGAAAGCGGGAAATGCTTGGAATGCATGTAAGCTGCCAGTGTTGCAAATCGCGATAATAAGTCTCACAATTGAGTAGCCTAGTAACATTGATAGACATGTTCATCTATGGCGTAAAAAAAACAATAAATATCTAGCTTTTCTGGTGTATCCGGTGTATGAAATAGAGAAACTGTTGATACGCTGTGTGTTATTTTATTGAAGATATACACTCTTGTTCATTGCACATATGAGAACTGCACAACCAACTGCTCTCGGCTCTTTTCTTATGTTTAGTTGGCGACATTCAAATTCCATTGAGTGTCATTGACATCGTTTCATTTATTGTGAATAACATCCGAAACATGTAAGATAAAAAAAAAATGTTTTTAAATGAAGTCCTTATTTATGAAGCTGGTATATAATTTCTATATATTTCTTGTAACGTTTCTTTATTGCAAAGAGTCTTTCCAATGAGCTCTGCACCTTCAAAGTTCTTCAACTATTTGTCCAGGTCTATTTATTTAGTCAACCCTTTAGTAAATACAATGTAACATTGGAGTCAAGAGCGGGGATTCCCGATGAAAAAAAAAAGACGCAAGCCAAATTTAATTTTATTAATGATATTTTGAAGAAGTATAAAATTAAAACTGTAATTATATTTTTTCATAAACGTCAAATGTTAAGTAAAACCTTTAGAGCCGTTTTCAAACTACCCGACCACCCAGTTTCAAATATTTAATTATTTATTTTTAAGTAATTCTAGTGTATATCTATACCTATAACTACTATCTATATCTATATTTCTATATCTATATATCTATATCTATAGATCTATATTTAATAAATACCCAGAAAGACACAAAGATAAAGGCACATTCCTCGTTCCATATGCTAGGACAAATCTGTACAAATGCTCCTTCTTCCCTAATGCTATTAGAGCATGGAATGGGTTGCCTGAGCCAGCCAGTATTTAAGTCATTGGTTATCATGCATGATTAGATGCATGACGCGTAGGATGTAATCATCTTCTGTATAACGTCTGTATAATATAAGATAAGATAAAATAAGATAATATATCTATATATACCTATATCTATATATCTATATCTATATTTATATAGGTCTGCGGATACAATTTAATAAGAAGGAAAAAATCGAGAGCGACAGAAGGGCGAAAATAAAAAAATCTGAAACCAATCTGCAGCCCTAGAAGCTAATAAATAATATCTACTATCTGAATGTTGCTGTATAGCTTTACAATGATCAAACAGAACCTACAGGACATGGGCGTAGCCAGGATTTTTTTCGGGGACTCTTCCTATAGGAGATAAACTTCATAGCACGTTTGTACACAACATTGAATTGTGGGTATAAGTGACGTTGACATTTGACCCCAACAAACAAACACAAAGATTTATGAGTAACCCAATACTGATACAAACTTATTACACGAATTAGAAATAAGTCTAGACTGTAGACTACTAGATCTATGGGCTAGTCTCTGGACAAAGAGAGTATTTGTACAGAAAGTCCTGTTGGTACTGTTGTTACGAAAGACACGTGCCAGGATTTGACCAACAGGGTTAGTGATCTAAAAGTCTTTCCAGGAGGCTTCTAAGAAGTCACAGACTGGGTTAGGGTCTACAGACAAACACTAATCTCGTCACGTGGGAATAAACATTTTACCAGGGTGTGTCTATCTTTCTTAAGTCTGTGTGTTGTTTTGGTAGGAAATAAAGGTCAGGGTTAGGGTAAGGTCACTGTCTCTACAAAACAACGAAAACGTCGTGTCTTAATTTCCCTAATGCAAAAAAAAAAAAATACTTACAAAAATAAAATATATTTTCATTCATTTAGTCAACCTAAGTTTGCTTTAGTCAAAGTTATCTTTTTTATGTGTGTGCGTGTGTGTGTGTGTGTGTGTGGGGGGGGGGTGTCCAAATAAGATGCTGATGCAAAAAATAAAACTTCTAATGTCTTAAGGGTGGCTGCCTGATCGTGTGGTATGCGCTCTGAACTGTCGTTACATGGTCACGATTTTGACTAGAAAGTAATTATCTTCAAATCTGAAGAAACATCCGAAACCTGCTGAACAAAGCACATCCTCCTAGCCAAGGCTACCACCACAGCTGTATGTGATTGAATTCAGGATTAGATCAAAGCGATTAGGAGCCTTAAGTACTATAATATAACCACGGCTATTTCATGAGGTTCTGGTGTGACGACGGTGCTAAATTATAGGGTTTTGCCTCTAAAGTCACTTTCAGTTCACTTACACAGAGGTCAACTTAGAGTCAAAGCTATTGTTGCAATAATTGCAATTAGTTTTTCAAAAGAATTACGTCGGTAAATTCTCAATCTATAGTTCTATATCATGTTCTTAGGCTCATGTTCAGGTAGGATGTAGATTTATTAGATCATGTTGACTTAGGATGTAGGCTTATGTTGTAGGTTCATGTTGACTTAGGATGTTGACTTCAGTTGTATGTTTATGTTGACTTATGATGTTGACTTGAGTTGCATGTTTATGTTGACTTATGATGTTGACTTGAGTTGCATGTTTATGTTGACGTATGATGTTGACTTGAGTTGCATGTTTATGTTGACGTATGATGTTGAGTTGTAGGTTCATGTTGACATATGATACAGACTTTGAAAACTCATGCTATAGGATCATTTGGACATGATGTAGACTTATGCTAAAAGAGATCTACACAATAGTCAGGGGTTCGAACCCGTCTACTGTCATTGTCTATCATACACCAGGAAGCATGGACACGACGTGATGATAGTTTGAGATAGATGCCTGTTATTGGATCAGCTATTTAATTACTGCTCATGCAATTGTTTAATTTTGTTCCCTTACCGCCCCCCCCTCTCCTCATTTTTCCATTTTAATGGCCGTGACTTTAAAAAAAAAGTTCGATAATAAAACACTGATAGTGATTCTCTTATCTTGTCTTTGAAAGTTGAAGAGAACACAGATACTACTAGAGACATACTTAGTAGTGTAGGACTGTAGGGCCATTTCATTTAAACTTGACCTTTAAACCTATGTCTTACATAACAATAAGCCCATAGCGTTTGCTAATGATGAAGATTCAAGACAATAGATACGTATGTCATGACCCGATTTAGTGTATGTGTGTGTGTGTAGTTGTGTGGCTGAGACTGAACCGGGCTGAATGAATCGCTTTCCACAACTGGCGTGACTTCGGAAAGTTTGAAGAGGGACGGGACAGGTTCAATCCGTGATGAGTCTTTATAAGTGACGCCTCTGTAAGCGCTGTAAATGAACACTCCTGGCAATCGGACGTTATTAATTTCGTGTGTCTTAAAGCAGTGTGAGACATCTGAAAATTTACTTAACACTTGGGAAAGAAAAATCCTTAGGAAAATCTATGGTGCCATACAGGATGAAACAGGGTGGAGGACACGCACTAACCATGAGTTATATCAATTATATGAAGACCCACCAATAGTGAACGAAATAAAAAAGAACAGACTACGTTGGGCAGGTCACCTTGAAAGAATGTCAGACAACAGAGGGGCGAAAATCGTATACAGGCAAAAACCAAAAGGCAGGCGACTCAAAGGCAGACCCCGAATGCGATGGATAGATGACGTGGAAGCAGATCTGAAGCAGCTTGGTGTTAGGGCGTGGAGACGAAAGGCCCAGGAGAGATCTGAATGGAAGGATGTGTTAAAGCAGGCCAGAGCCCTCCATGGGCTGTAGCGCCACTGGGATGGATGGATGGATATATTAAAGCAGTGTGTGTCTTGTCTGCACTTGTCATGATGTTGTCATTTTGGTGAGGTCGTCATTTTTTATAGTCATTCTTGTCATGAAGTCATACTCATGACTAGGGTCAGCAGACAAGTGCGCCACTAGAAGAGGACATAGAGGAGGACCACATTTAAAAAGGAGGAGGTAAAAGAGAAAGACAAATTAAACTTTAAGACAGTTCAAGACTTTGGCTTATAATTTTTTTGGGTGACATACGACAGCAAATCAGACTCGTACTTTTCACAGGAATTCAACAATCGTACAAAGTTTATGTGCGGACGAAACTCCATTGCGCTCTTTAATTCTTGACCCTTACTTTTAAATGCCTTTCACTGAGTCAGTGGAGAGTTTATTTCTCTTTTGTGTCCGCTTTTGTAAAAAAATGTTTTACTTATTTCGGATGTTCCTTCAGAGTTGAAGATAATTACTTCCTAGTCCAAACCTCCCGCAGGACGGCGGGGGATGGGAGCGGTCAGGGTTTGAACCCGGGACCATCGATAAGTCCGAACGACAGTCCAGCGTGCAAACCGCACGACCAGGCAGCCATCCGCTGTAAGTTTATCCACGAAAACGTAATTAAACTCGGACATGTTAAAAAAAATATCTTTAGTAGCAATGAGAAAAGATTATTTTTAAACAACTTTAAATACATTTGTTCTTGAAAGAGTTTGTTTTACATTAGCGTATAATTTATTTCTATGCATAGTGACTTTCTTGTGTTTAACTCTTTTTCTCCTAATGTATGATACCAACGCTGATTTGAACTCATTAAATTAAAATAATTACGGAGAGGAAGAGTTAAACCAGTAGATATGAAGCCTTGCTAAATAAGATAAGATAAGATTGGATGATTTTTATTCGTCCAATCAAATGGGAATTCAGTTTGATTACAATTGACCACCTCGGCGTAACTACTGTACTATAATAATATAGATGCAAATACGAACAACATTCACACACGAAACACATACACACTCACAACCAGCCCCTTATGAATTAGACTTCTATGAATTTCTTGATGACCCGACAGATGACCTTGTAACACTGACCGAAAGTGGGAGAAAGGAGTTTTTAAATCTTTCTTCTTTGTTCTGTCTTTGCAGTTAACAACAGAGTAAAAACCGGACATTTTCAGTTTGTTTAGGCCTATGCCTGCCGGATGGAAGATACAACAACAACAAAAAAAGGAGGACATGTCATCCTTATGTCGGACACTGTTAACTTTACTAATGACATCCTCATTCTCGTGATGCCATCGTACTATTGATTGTGTTTATCTTCATTTCATTATTCTCGCGATGTTGTCATTTTTTATGTGATTTATTTTTTAGACCTTGCGATTTATTGGCCAGATGATAGTAAAGGACATCTATTTCTGTTAACGAAGGTGTCATGTGACCAGCACAACGACCAACGGCTTTTACTTTTCTCCAACTAATGTTACGTACCCATTAGGGCTGTGTGGACTCAGAAGCGCCCTTAAAAAAAAAATCTCAGTCTTCACTAAGATTCGAACCCGGGACCCCCGGTTCTGAAGCCAAAAGTTTTACCTCTGCGTGCCACCCTTTGATTAGACTTTATTATTCTCAGAATTAGTCATTCTCAGAAATTCATCATTCTCGGAAAATTGTCAATCTCGTAATGTATTCATTCTAATGCCATTTCATAATGCCATAAATCTGATGATACGACCAAGACGCCACACAAACATTTTGTTGATATAATGTTCAGAAAGTCTTGTCTTCCATTTGATCCAGCTGCGACGTAAGCCTTATTCAGAATTTCTCCAAATATCTTCATCACGTCATTGTCCTTCCTCTTATCAACTTCATCACTCAAACAAACTCGAGCGTATTTTATAATGAGGACATCAACGCTATGTTGAAATACTAGCTCTACGTATATGTAAATAAGTATTCAATAAGAGACGACCAAGAGAAAATTTTTGTAACTAGTTTCTGGTCACAGGAAGAAAATGTTAAAAAAAAAATTGAAGTGGTTGGGCAGTATGCAGACGTGTAGACATTAAAATTAAAAGCTTTTTGTTTTCGTTCTCCTTTCAGGTCAGGGACTATAACTCTGTTGAATAGAAAAGGGACATTATCTAAAAAATATCACACTCGCTATAGAGCATTCAAGCTCCGATATGTGAATTTTTAGAGACATGTTTTACTACAGCTAGATGATATTCAAAGTTGATCTTTAAAGTTGATCAATACATGGTATCTATCTAGAACTAGTTGATCTTTAAAGTTGATCAATATATGGTATCTATCTAGTGCTAGTTGATCTTTAAAGTTGATCAATATATGGTATCTATCTAGTGCTAGTTGATCTTTAAAGTTGATCAATACATGGTATCTATCTAGTGCTAGTTGATCTTTAAAGTTGATCAATACATGGTATCTATCTAGTGCTAGTTGATCTTTAAAGTTGATCAATACATGGTATCTATCTAGTGCTAGTTGATCTTTAAAGTTGATCAATACATGGTATCTATCTAGTGCTAGTTGATCTTTAAAGTTGATCAATACATTGTATCTATCTAGTGCTAGTTGATCTTTAAAGTTGATCAATACATGGTATCTATCTAGTGCTAGTTGATCTTTAAAGTTGATCAATACATGGTATCTATCTAGTGCTAGTTGATCTTTAAAGTTGATCAATACATGGTATCTATCTAGTGCTAGTTGATCTTTAAAGTTGATCAATACAAGGTATCTATCTAGAAATCTAGATATCACCTACAAATGCCGCATCCCAAATAAGGAGATTCGAAACAGAATCACAATGGCGATTTGGACTCACCATGACCTGCTGTCCACTGTCAAATAAAAACTTTAAAGCCTTAGTATAAGGTCATTAGGACACTCAAAGACCTTCCTTCAGGGAACAATACCAGGGTAAAAAAAAAGACAACATAAAGAATGGACAGGTATTTGAGGTACCGATAACTGAGTTGTTTGTAAAATGTAAAGTTGCTTTAATTTTTTTAAAGATTATCTAAGCTTTGCTTATATTTTTACGTAAATCTAATATAAATTACATCTAGATTTTACATCTAAAAGTAGATATAGATCTAGATCTAGACTAGATCTCAGGATTTCTAAATCAGAAGTCTAGATCTAGATGTCCTTATAATGAAAGTACTAATAAATCATTGCACAAGTTTGCATTGCCTGCTGGCTGAAAGCGTAACATTGTTCAAACAGCTGACGCAATCACGGGTTCGATTCCGGGCTTGGACTAAACAATTATTTTTATATATTTAATTATATTTTAATTTGTATCATGAAGGTATTGACTTTAAAAAAATATTTTTTTTTCTTGTTTGTTGTTGTTATTGTTTTTTAATACAATAAGTTGAAATTCTAAAAAAAATAATAAAGGCAATGTCTTCAGTTCCGAAGATTAAGGATGAGTGCAGTGTTTCACGTGACTACGTAGACCCAGTTGCGACCTACGTATGTAGCCTCATTTTCCCATCAATTGTGTATTCACGTCTTCAGCACCTATTCCTCCATTCCCATCAGCATGCTCTTCTATTCATCAGTTATATAAAACATGAGTCGAAAAGAAATGTTTGGTCCAATAGCATGCAGGCATGGCAATGTTGCTGTTCGGAGCATGAAATCAGTTTGGTTGTCAAAACTATATGAAAGATGGTGTGTGTTGAATGAAGTACGTTTTTAAATAAAAATAAAGCCTTGACATCTCTTCGCTTAATATAATATATTACAATTAAAAACAACAACATTCTTGGTTTTAACTACAAAGCTTATATAAGGGAAGAACCGCTAATCACTGACATTTATCTCAAGCAGGCATGGTTTAGCTCCCTTTCTGCTTTATAAAACAAATTTTGTTAATTACTAATAATTGATTAACTGATTGGTTAATTTTTATTGGTTCATGTATTGTCATCGACAGTCGACTATGAATAATTGTGCACAATGTCAACTGGGTCCAAGAAGTGGGAGATAAAACGTGTACTAAACGTAATAAGGGAAATAAATTCGTGTATACATTCACAACTCATTAAGAAGCATTTATTCCCCTTATTTTTATATCTAACATAATAATTAATAACCAATATTAATAATAATATCTAACATAGTAATTAATAACCAATATTAATAATAATATCTAACATAATAATTAATAACCAATATTAATAATAATATCTAACATAATAATTAATAACCAATATTAATGATAATATCTAACATAATAATTAATAACCAATATTAATAATCTAGTTTTGTTAATTATTTTTTTTATAGATTTATGTTTTACCGGGTAATTGTGAACAGTTTCAACATGATATGAGTTTGTGAAATTATAGAAAAACGTGTACAAAATTTTCTACTAGACAGACATACACAGTGAGTTTATTTATTATTGGCAATTACAATATAAAGTACTAACATAATTATAACATAATATAAAAGTTATATTTTTGTTATTAATGTGTACAGAAAAAGGTAAAACATATTAACATCAAATAAACGCCTGAACATTAACCAAAATTAGAATTAAATTACTTGTTGCTAGTCAGTGTGTATTCCATTACAATGTATTACAGGACACCAAAAGTCTGGTGTTCTTGTTTCAGTTTTACCCTAACCCCTTTTTCGAACCTTTCTATCTTCAGACTATGTCACTTAACTCCCAACGTGTGACCTTGCTTCGAAAGCTTGAGAACACCTGCTTAAGCAATGTCCCTTAAAATCTTGAATGACAGACGTCCCCCGTTGATAATACGCCACGAGCCATTTCTGGCTCGCCAAGAAATCGGCCTCGTTTAAGTTCGCTAAGTCGTGCACACAGCTTTCTTTAGCACATGCTCCGTTCCCGTGGAGGAAAGATTAGATAATTCGAGTGTGCTGCAAGAAAAAGGCACGATTAACTCCCCTACCCACCTTTTTTTTTTTTTCAAGCCGTCTGTCATTGCCTAGGAGACAGGACAATAGTTTACAGATCTAAGCAGATCTAGACGTACGTATCTTCTTTGATCTGTTCCAGTGCAAGAACTATTGGGCTAAATGGTTGATCAGTTATTACACACCTGATAAACTTCAATGATTGGTAGAAATATATAATAGACTCAATATATACAATAAATAGGGTAATAGTTTGAGTGTAGAGTTATTTCGGTGAAGAAAAGATAAAGTTAAATTGTGGATTAAAAAGATACATCTCTCTCTCTCTCTCTCTCTCAGTTATTAGATCATCTCAGTGCTTTTTTTTTTGTGAAACAAATAGATGCCGGTACTCAGTGATGGATTGCCTAACTTTTAACTACTAATAAATTGATAATAAACGTTAAAATACAAGAAAAGTAATAATTTTTTCCCCACATTGAAAAAGGTGCCGGTACGACGTACCGGTGAGAGTACCGTCACAAAAAGAAAGCACTGAATCATCTCAAGCACACACAAAAATTATAGCCCCGTGATGGCCACTGGATCTTTCAAAAACTTGATTATCCCCTCCCAGAAAATAGAAATTCATGATATCAAAATGTTGTAAAACCTAATGTTTAGCCCAGAGCAGTGGTTTACTTTCTAAAGGGCTTGTTTTATTGTTTTGAATAATGGAAATGTGAAAAAAAATGGTGTATTTTATTACAATTATTATTCAAAGTTCATTTCATATTTAATGTTTTGCTTAAAATTATTTTGTAGAACTAAAATTATATTTTGTTTTTGTTGAAAAATTTGAATTTGTAAACATTCCCCCGTTGTATCAGATACCCATTAAATATCCAAATAACAAAATTATTTTTTGTTTGTTTTGTTTGCATTTTCATTCCATAATTTCATAAAATAGTATTTAAAAAAAGACAAGGATAAAAAAAAAACGTTTTTTTATCTCTCAGTTTTGTAAAGAGCTAAATGTTGAATTCAAAGACTTCCTGGAAATAAATTTTAAAAAAGTGAACCGCACGTTCATAAAAGACAGCCTGAAACAAAGTTTGAATTATTTATCTCACAAGTCTGAAGGGCTCACAGCATGTTATTGGGAAATTCACTTACAAGAATAAAAAAAAAGCATATTTATAAAAATTATAAACTTCAAAGACATTGAAAAAAGTGTTAAAACAATGAATTTGGTCTAGACATTTGATGACGATTAGATGCTGCAACTTCTAACAGACACTACGCCATTGCAGTTTATGACAGACAGTACGGCATTGCAGTTTATGACAGACAGTACGGCATTGCAGTTTATGACAGACAGTACGCCATTGCAGTTTATGACAGACAGTACGGCATTGCAGTTTATGACAGACAGTACGGCATTGCAGTTTATGACAGACAGTACGCCATTGCAGTTTATGACAGACAGTACGGCATTGCAGTTTATGACAGACAGTACGGCATTGCAGTTTATGACAGACAGTACGGCATTGCAGTTTATGACAGACAGTACGGCATTGCAGTTTATGACAGACAGTACGCCATTGCAGTTTATGACAGACAGTACGCCATTGCAGTTTATGACAGACAGTACGGCATTGCAGTTTATGACAGACAGTACGGCATTGCAGTTTATGACAGACAGTACGCCATTGCAGTTTATGACAGACAGTACGCCATTGCAGTTTATGACAGACAGTACGGCATTGCAGTTTATGACAGACAGTACGCCATTGCTGTTTATGACGAAAAATAAGACATTTCAACTTATGACAGAAACAGAAAAGAAGCAACCGTTCACAAAATCCCATGTTGTTGTTGTTGTTGTTGTTGTTTTACAAAAAGTAAAAGAGATACGAATTGTACCCAAAGACATGATAAAACTTGTATGTCTGGACATGATACTTGAATCTACATTCAGAGATGCGACATGTATCTAGATAAAATGATAAAACTTGTATCTATAGACATGATGCTTGAATATACACTCAGAGATGCGACATGTATCTACAGACAGAAATACGATTAGTATCTACAGGCATGATTCGACTTGTAACTATTGATTACGTGAGGTGGACCTATTCAAATTAAAGTTTAAATGATTTTAAAGACGAGATTCTCTTTTGCAAACTTCTTGAACCGACTACAAGAGCACGTGACTGTATTAGACGATATTGGTTCATTTCTGGCAAATCTAAAATCTCTTGGGGAAAAAAAAATATGTGTATCATCTGCAAAGGTGCTGCTCCAGGTATTCTTCGATGTTGGTCTGAATTTCAACTTTTGGTACATAATAGGTCAGCAAAAGGTCAACAGAGCTTACTTTATGATTCATCGAAGAATATTAGTCACGAAGACACTGCTTAGAGAAATAAGAAAAAATGTCGGTAGTGTTTTATACAGTCCAGTGTTTTTAAAGAGTTCTAATGATTGTGATGTGTCCAACAATGATCTTCTATTCTAATTATCTATTGTGTCGTGATTAAGAACAACGCATGTCAGAGAGTTACGTTATCATTACGACTTTGGTTTATGAACGAAAAAAATTTTAGACCTTGAGAGGGGGGGGTCGTTGCATTGTGGGAAAAATTCTAAAAAGAGATCGAGGACTAAGGTGGAGAAATGTTGCTTTATTGTATAAGAAGCTTTAAAAATGTGGTCATGAAATGGCAAGCTATTGATCTACCTCTCATCAGATACACCCAGACTTGATCCATGCTAATCAAATTTAAATTCATGAAACAATATTTTTTTTTATTTGAGAGAGATCTACTTATACGCTACGTTTCGACTACTTCGACAGACTTAGTCACGATTTTATTTTATGTTTTGTTTCGCTACTGTTTCTCCTGACAAGATTTTACATTACAAAAAATATTTCGTTTGATGGAATAAAAACTAGACCAATGTAAATGATTATACAAGAAAACAAAAAAAACAAAATAAAGAAATGTATGTCTTAAATTTTTTAGAATTCATTATGATATGTACAAAACAAAGTGAAAAAAAAATATATTAAAATAAATATTCTATTTTTTTTTTACTCTTACTGTCTTTGAAACAGGGAAACCTCTTTTCAGCTTACTCTTCCTTTTTTTTTCTTTTGTCGAAGTTTGTGTTATTACATTTTTAAAAGGAGGATTTCATTACAAAAAAAAAAAAAGTATTTCTTAAGAGCTCAGTGATAAAAAAAAAAAAAGTAATTAAACGAAAAAAAGAAAAGAACTACGTCACTTGGAGGTTGTGTCTAAAGACACTGAGTTGCAATCTGAGTGTCTTTGTTGTTGGTGTCTTTTTTTTGTTTGGTTCTTTTGAAAACATATTCCACAGACCTAGACACAAATGTTTACCCTGCACTGCGGGTTTTGTTAGCGATCTGCATTTTGAAATGTAGTTACATAAGATTTTGTCTATTTTTCATGACTAGACCATAAAGTTAAACTTCTACTTGACTGGAAAGAAGCTGATGTCACCCTCCTTCCTATTTAAAAAAGGAGAAAAATCTGACCCAGGAAACTACAGACCAGTATCACTTACCAGCATCACATGTAAAATCCTAGAACACATAATATGTAGCAGTATCATAAACCAATTAGACAAACATAATGTCCTTACTCCATACCACCATGGATTTAGGAAATATAGATCATGTGAAACACAATTAATAGGACTACTTGATGATTTTTCAAAAGGTTTAGATAGTAGTGAGCAAATAGATGCTATCTTACAAGATTTTTCCAAGGCTTTTGACAAAGTTCACCACCATAGTTTGCTAAAAAAAATAGAATATTTTGCATTGCTGGTCCATTGCATCAGTGGCTTACAGATTTTCTGATAGGGAGAGAACAAACTGTAATAATAAATGGCTCTAAATCAACACCAATAACAGTAAACTCAGGCGTAATTCAAGGAAAAGTCTTAAATCCACTACTATTTTTAAATTTACATAAATGATTTACCAAATATCATTAGTTCAGGAATAAAAGTCAGATTATTAGCAGATGATTGCATTATATATAGAACAATAAAAACAGCACAAGACACAGACATTTTACAAAGGGAATTAAATGAATTACAGAAATGGGAATCAAATTGGAGCATGTCTTTCCACCCAGAAAAATGTCAGTTATTAAGAGTAACAAAAAAACTAAAACAAATTAATTCCACTTATCTTATTCATGGCAAACCAGGAACACAGACTAAAACGCAAAATACCTAGGTGTTATAATAAATGAAAAACTGTCCTGGAATCCCCATATTGTCAAACTATAAAAAAAAAATCAAACAAAGCATTAGGGTTTATAGAAAGAAATTTGTTGTAAAATGTTTTGTTGTAAAATGTTTTACATGTTTCGGATGTTCCTTCAGAGTTGAAGATAATTACTTCCTAGTCCAAACCTCCCGCAGGACGACGGGGGATGGGAGCGGGCAGGGTTTGAACCCTGGACCATCGATAAATCTGAACGACAGTCCAGCGCGCAAACGCACGACCAGGCAGCCATCCCGACCAGGCAGCCATCTTTCTATAAATCAAATAAGAACATAAAACTAAAATGTTTTTTTAACCTTGGTTATGCCAATAATACAATATGCATCCTCTGTTTGGGACCCCTCAACTCAAGAAAACATTAAGAAACTGGAACAGACACAAAATAGAGCAGTGAGATTCATAGCAAACGAATATTCACATTTGACTAGAGTAACACCTTTAGTAAAATCACTAAATTTAGAAAGCCTTCAGGATAGAAGACTCAAAAGTAAAGTAGCAATTATACATAAAAAAACTGGACCATAATCTTCAAATACAAAAACAAAATTTAATAAAATACTCAGAAAGACACAAAGATAAAGGTACACTGCTTGTTCCATATGCAGGACAAATTTGTACAAATGCTCCTTCTTCCCTAGTTCTATTAGAGCATGGAATGGGTTGCCTGAGCTAGCATTGTAATCTAGCATTCATTACTTGTTAAGAGCAAAGCAATCTCAATATATACTGTAAAAAGGAGGTATTTTCTTTATAAAAAGTATTATACTATCAGTAACTATCTTATTCCCTTCTTATCATGTCAACATTACGTATTGTAGAGGTTATTAAATGAACGTACCCTTGTTAGCTTAAAGTTGAAGGTTTTGAGCTCAAACTGCTTAGAAAGACTCCATCACTCAACCCATTATGATCTGTCCCTCTCTACTTTATAGCCTCTACGCTAGTGCCAAGTGTGCACCTCATTCTATGACGTCACCCCCTCCCTCCCCCTAGAATAGAAAAGAGACATAAACACGAAGAGCGCTTACAAACACTCGGTATGTGCAGCCTGCGGTTTCCTCCCTTTGGGGACCCGGCTCTATGACGAGATATCATTTCAACAAATGACCTCGTCCATTCATCCGATCCAATGTCATAGCCCACAATCCGCCAGCCACTTGTCCCCTGTGTTAGCATTCATTCCGAAATATTTCTATGGTCGTTTGGACATCAATTGGAAATTCCCGATGGTCATGCAACAACGTCGGGAGAAAAAAAACCGTTAATTTAGATTATTTCTTATTGTAGGTTGGTTGAAATTTTGTAGCGGATTATGATCAGTTTTATAGTGAATGGAGACACATGCAAGATGTCATCAAGAAATATTTCATTATTAATGTGCCACATTTAAAAAAGGCGAAGGCTGACCTTTAAAACGTCTATTGCAATTGACCGGAAGCACTGATGAGACCTTGAGTTGATGACGAGGAATGTTGTGGAAGCCTAAGCACAGTCCATACAACTTGTTTTTCCCCCCTTAATCCCTGAAGGGCAGAAGTGCTGATTCTTTTACCACCTTTCTCGATCCTATTGAATCTTCTTGAGGTTTTGTTGAACCTGCCTAGCAGTGATTAAAAATTTAATTTAGTAGACAGTTTCTAGCCAGTGCTGTGGGTAGTGTGGCGCACCTCACAGGGTGAGACCTCCATAAACAATAAACATTATTAATGTTTACAAAGCTTATATTATTCGGAGGCGCGTTGGCTGAGTGGTTAAGCGCTTGGCTCCCGAACGGGGGGGGGGCCCAGTGTTCGAATCCTGGTAAAGACTGTGATTTTTAGTTTCGTGATCTTTGGACGCCCAGCTCTAATGAATACCTGACATTAGCTGGGGTGATCAAAGGCGGTTGGTCTTTGTGCTGACCACATGACACCCTCGTTAACCGTGGGTCACAGAAACAGATGACCTTTACATCATCTGTACTATAGATCGCAAGGATTGAAGGGGAACTTTACTCTTTCATCTATATTATTCTGAATGTTTCTTGCGTGTTTCTTGCATATTTTGATTTCTGCGATCGATTTTTCGACCAGTTTTACTCATCAAGTCATCATCATATTTTTCATACAAGCTCATATAACATATTAGTTAATTAACTTTTTGTATTTCATTTAATTATTTTCTTTGGTATCTCAAAAAGGGAAAGAAATAGTACTTGACTGAGATGTTGCGTGTGTTTAGCATGAGTCAAAGTGAGATTCTCACCCGACGCTTTCATTTTTCAATACCAAAAGTTTGGGGCTAAATGAGACCTAGTCAAAACTTTTAGACTTATTAATGCGTTTTTATTTTCTTTTTTACTATTTATTATTAAAATAAAGTCGAATCAAGTTAATCAGACCACATCGTCAATCTTTTTTCGTGCTGATAACAGACTGGCCCGATTGGCACGACTGAACTATATATTAACAAAACGTATGGAGACTAGTACAATTGTACAGTGGAAACTTCAAATAATTTCTCTCGAAGAACTAGATTTTGGCGTTGTTGTCGTAGGCTATATACTTCTCCATATTTTTTAAAAGCCATGCCATGCCCAACAGCGCATACGCTACCTTATGGCTACCGTGTTGCTACCGTCTGCTAGACGTAGCTCTAGGTTGAAACGAGTCATAAAAGTGCTTCATTCATCTCCATCCAGCATTTTCATAATTCAAGCCAAGGGAGACTAATCTTTTTCACATTTAACTCCCTTGGCTTCCGGGGTATCACAGCAGACGAACAATTTAAGGTAATAATAGAAAACATTCTTTTAATTGTATACATTATTTTTGAATAGAAAACGGATGTGCCTCTTCACTCCCAAGTACAGAAACCAAGATCTAGAATGTTATCTATCTGTCAACATTGATGATTATGCCATAAATATGATTCCAGTTTGGAAATGTTTTTATCTTAATGCTTTAAAGGAAAGTAATAAGAATACTGATAAAAATAATGGACACCCGAACGGTCATATTTTTTTAAAGAAAATTTTCAATATGGCACATCCTGAGAGTGTGCTTGTTTTTACAGGAAGTGGCGGCGTTCTAGGGCACAGGAGTGTAGGGGGCGCCAAAATTAATATTGAAAGATATGGGCGACTTTTTCTTTTAACTTCGTTTACATTATATTTATAAAATTTTGATTTGCATATTGGTGGCTGTTCTTATGTATATATGAATTACAAACAATTTTGGGAGGGGAAGGGGGCGCCGACAGGCATTGCTTGCCACCTCGGCCTGGCACCTTCAATACGCCACTGGTTATAGACAGTGTACTGTTTTTACGTTTTTTTTTGTGTGTGTTTGTGTGTATGTCTGTGTGTGTATGTCTGTGTGTGTATCTGTGTGTGTATGTCTGTGTGTGTATGTCTGTCTGTGTATTTTATTTCGTTCCATACGATTGTCGCAAACTGTGGCCAAGTAAAATAGACTGCCCTTGTTTGCGTGAGTCTGCTTTTTAAAATGTATTTGTCTTCGTGACGTAATCACACTACAAGATTGAGATCAGAGAGATACAGCAAACCAGCGGATCCTTTGTTTTTTTTGTAGGCAGTCCCTCACTTTGTCTTGTTTAGAAAACAAAAAAAAAAGCGTTACTTATATCAACATAGAAATGAGAACTTGCCCAGGGGGGTAGGTGGAAGCATTCAAACCTCTTATTTGTATGAGCTAATCTCGTATAGGCGTGTTACAATCTCTACATTTATATAGAAGAAGGCTAGCCCAGAGTTACCACAGGAGTATGTTAGCCAAAGTAAAAATATTGTAATCCAAGTGAGTCATTTCCAAACAACTTATTTGTTTGTTTATTTTGAATAAGTAGCTTTGAGATTATTTTTACTCCTAATTAAAGACAATTAACAGTCCCGTTTCCATAGTAGCGTTCAATAAGTGCTTCATTGATCTGCATTGCCTTCCAATGTATTTGTTTAGTTGTTTCATAATGTATTGCAGAGTGGTGCAGATTGTATTCAGGTTGTTCGAATCCATGTCAGAGCTTATCTATGTTTAACCATAATTTCTAAACCTCCTTCGTTAAAGAACTATAGTATCACAGTACTGAATATTGTATGTTACATATTATATCAATTTCAAATAATATATGTAAATAACTACTTCATGTATAGAAGAAAAGACCTTGTTGCATATCACTCACAAAGGCTGCGGGATACACATTTGAGACCAAAAGAAAATCCGCTGCCGAGGACCGACGCAGACTGCGGACAATAGTTATGCTTGCCCTGGGTGTGGCAAAATATGTAAGTCACAGCTGGGGCTGCGCAGCCACAGGAAATACTGAATTCCTCACTAATCTTCGGACTCGAACACAAGCCTTATTATATAAGTAGGCCTACAATTTGTTCAAAGACTATTATCCTAGATACTCATTCTTTCGCGTTGTATAGTTGGACCTACTATTTTTGTTTTCATTGACTTAGTTACTGCTTGGATTCCAAGAGAACCGCTACTGCATTCAGGTTTATATATGAAGTCATCGTGTCTTATGAATGAAAATAATTTCAATTTAATTCCTTTTTCTGTAAAAGCCCAGAGGCTGCATTACTTGTGTCTCCAATGATCTAATTTCACGTGTTTTTTTATCAGTCGTCTGCTTTGATTCTAGTTATGTGCCCTTGTTTTCCGATTTTCTTTTTTTTTTCTGCAAGAAATATTTTATTAAATCTACCTTTTTATGTTGTTTTATTTTGTTGTTGTTTTTAAGTTATGGTTTCTTATTATTCTGTCATGTTCACTTATTATAGTGTGTGTGTGTGTGTGTGTGTTTTGACGGTGATTACGTCTGATTAAAAAAAAAACTTTTTAAGCTGATTGCATTACTGCCTCGAAGGATTATTAATTTTTCCTAGACGCAAGGCCCTAGATTTTAAATATTTTTTTACACTCTAACCGCAAATACAAACACAAGATATACTCCTGTAGAAGACAAAGTCAACCATTGTCTATATATCGCCTATACATTATCTATACTTTGTCTATACATTGTCTATATTGTCTATATATTGTCTATATTGCCTATATATTGTCTATATATTGTCTATATATTGGTTATATATTGTCTATATATTGTCTATATTGCCTATATATTGTCTATATATTGTCTATATTGCCTATATATTGTCTATATATTGTCTATATATTGTCTATATATTGTATATAGTGCCTATATATTGTCTATATATTGTCTATATATTGTCTATATTGTCTATATATTGTCTATATATTGTCTATATTGCCTATATATTGTCTATATATTGTCTATATATTGTCTATATTGTCTATATATTGTCCATATATTGTCTATATTGTCTATATATTGTCTATATATTGTCTATATATTGTCTATATATTGTCTATATATTGTCTATACATTGTCTATATATTGCCTATACATTGTCTATATTGTCTATATATTGTCTATATATTATCTATATATAGTCTATATAGTCTTCCACTCACTCCCTCCTTCCCTCTCTATCTGTCATTCCCTCTTTTCATTGCATTCCCGCCCCATCAATCCATTATCTCTTCTTTTTTTTTCTTCTGTTAATCTCTCTCTTTCTAGAGCCTACTCTTTTTCTTTCTCATTCTTTTTTTTCTCTCTTTTAATCTTGTTTTTTTTTTCTCTTATATTTTCCCGTTCTCTTTCTCTGTATAACTTTCTTTCTCAATCTCATTTTCTCCCTTTCTTTTTCTCTTGCCATATATATGAACGAACGTATATATATATATATATATATATATAAAGTATTTGCTTATACTACTAGATTTTTAGAATGCATAATGCATGATCAAACCATGAGGATGTCAAACATTGGCTGGTCTTGGCATGGAACCTTTTATCTTGTTCAATTTGATGGACATTTGTTTTTGTAGTGGCGCCTGTTCTAATATAAAGAACAATCGTATGAGATGGCTGAATAACTGACTGATCTAAGGGCACTGCCTTTCATTCAATTGTTTTTGTTCGCTGTAGAAGATTGCTCCAAATTTGTTCCAAGCTGTCAAATTTATCGGGAGGGTTTTATGAGAAAATACCTTTTTTTTTACCAGAAGTTAACGGCCATATTCCACTAAAATGTTTATATTTGTTTCCTAAAGTAATTCAACTTAGAGACTGGAGACATGGTCTAAACAGCAATCACATAGTACATATAAATCTGTTTCTCTTCATCTATTTTCTGCCCTGTAAATATGATTAGCAGTGGAGTAGAGATACTATCGTAGAATCCTAGGTTTCATCTACAAAGTTAGCCCCACAAATGAAGAGATTCGATCACAAAGGCAATAGTGCCCCACGATGACCTGATGGCCACTGTTAAAAAAAGCAAACTAAAGCTCTATGGCGGTAGGGCTCGCACTGACCTTCTTGCAAATAGTGCCAGGTGAAAGGAGACGCAGACAGAGAAAGCGGTGGGAAGACATCTAAGAACAGAAGGACCTGTTAATGAAAGAGATTCGATTCGAACCAAATGACATAGAGTATAGAGGAATAGAGAAAGATGGTCCACAGATTATTTGTGATGCCACAACGGTCCATCAGTTTACTCTTCAAAGAAAAAAAATATGTTTGGAAATTACATAAGACTAGTCTGTTTATTTTTGTGTTACGAGCTGTTCTATTCACTAATCAACATCTTTCAACATCTGGCCGAAAAAAAACAACAAAAAATAGGAAGTCGGCTAAAGGGCATTGTAGGAGGCGCGGTGGCTGAGTGGTTGATCTCTTGGCTTCCAAAATCTTGGGTCCTGGGTTTGAATATCGGTGAAGACTGGGATTATGAATTTCGAGTTTTTTAGGGCGCGAGTCCGCCCAAATTTAATGACTACTACTTTAATGGGGAAAGTAAAGGCAGTTGGTGGTTGTGCTGGCTACATGACACCCTGCTCGTTAACCGTTGGCCATAGAAACAGTTGACCTTAACATCATCTGCCCCATAGATTGCAAGGTCTGAAAGGGAAATATTGCCAAGGGATATTGTGTTAATCATAACTTTTTTGGAAGGAAATCTTTGACGCGGAGAGTTACAAGAAATGTTTGTGCTCATTTCTTTGCTAATCTCTCGGCTAAGAAAGATGGGAGGAGGGGGGATGAAGTCAACTCTGTGAATTACAAATAGAACTAAGAATCAATCGCATTAAAACGATTAGTGTATTAATGCGCGGCTAACAAGGTGATGGAGAGAATCTAACTGTCCAAGGACGGTACAATGTAATCTGTTAAACTGAGGTCAAGCTGTTTAAGCTTGGGGCTTTGTTTTTATAGGAAGTCATCGTTGGATTTAATCACACTCTCTCCCTGTCTCTCTCTCTCTGTCTCTCTCTCTTTCAGTCTCTCTCTTTATCTCTCTCTATGTCTCTCACTGACTCAATATGTCTCTCTTTCTGCCTCTCTATCTCTTTCTGTCACTTTCTGTCTCTCTCTGTCTCTTTCTGTCTCTCTCTGTCTATTCTGTCTCTCTCTGTCTATTCTGTCTCTCTCTGTCTCTCTTTCTGTCTGTCCATTTCTGTCTCTTTCTGTCTCTTCTGTCTTTCTCTGTCTCTCTCTGTCTCTCTCTTTCTCTCTGTCTCTCTTTTTGTCCATTTCTGTCTTTCTCTGTCTCTCTCTTTCTCTCTGTCTCTCTTTCTGTCCATTTCTGTCTCTCTCTGCCTCTCTCTCCCTTGATCTCTCTATTAATGTGATGAGCTTTCAACACACCATCACAACGTGAAGTTTTCATTGTTTTGGAAAGAAATTGAAACTTCACGACTTTTTGTCTTGAGTGCAAGAAGATGAACTAATTTGACCTAACCCTGTGTCGTCATCAGTTTATTTATAACTTTTCTTTCTTATTGAAGAGGGAAACATTGGAGGCTCTGAATCAAATGTTCGTTCCTGTGTGTGATACAAACACGATGTCTAAAGGTTGAGACAGTTCACTTTTACCTCTGCCCATCCGTCCAATAATGGTGGAAACTGAATCATTAACTCTTGCAACTCTGGTCTATTTTAAATTATTTTGAAACAACCATATGTCACATCACACAAGCTCATTTAGATGCCATCTGTCACAGCAAACAAAGTTATTTAGCAACTAAATGTGAGAGCACACAAACTCATAGAGCAACAGAAAGAATCAGAGAATGAAAAAAAAAAAAGAAATAAAAAGAGGACTTATGGAAAGACTCGTCATTTTACTCTAAAACAAAATGTTACCAGATGGACGTGAGATCAGGAGATCTCCTTAAAGAACCTTTCAAATAATGGACAAAGAAACAAAAAGGAATCTATAGAATCTGAATGGACACGTTCAAGGCCAGATTAAAATTACATCCATTGTAAAAATTTTCTCAATGCCGTGTGAAAATATTGTAACAAATACCTCTGTCAGACTATGTATTACCAGCGGTTCTCAACCTTTTAAGCTCGGCGACCCCTTTTTACAATCCCCAACTCTGCCGCGACCCCCCCCCCCCATACACAAATGCAGAATTGTAGGGTAGACAATAACAATCCATATTTTCGATGGTCTTAGGCGACCCCTGGCAAATGGTCAATCGACCCCCAAAGGGGTCGCGATCCACAGGTTGAGAACCCCTGTGCTACACGATACAACCAACTCAAAAAAAAACAACAAAAAACTTGACATCTCGGGCTCCAAGTAATTTTAATGTCTAATAAATTCACAGGCAATGCTCTACAATAAGTAAAACGATAAACTGAGTGCACAAAGGTTTAACCGTGGCTGAACGTACTGCCGGATAAACTCTTGACACCAACAGTTAGGGAAAAAGAGGCACTGGATAGATCCATATGGAGAGCGAACTTTTAAGGAAGGATCCTGGATTGCAGATGGCATACACAACAGAAGTATTGTGTTGTGTTTTGTATGACGTAATCATCATCTTCTTTTTTTTTTCTGAAGTAACGTCTGTATTTTATATAATAAGAAATAAGTAGAAAGTATTGTGAAAGTGCTACACCGTCTGGTGATTACAAAAGCCGAACTTGTGACCGCAGATGTGTATCAAGGATTGGCCTCTTTAGTCCATTGAGAAGCTGTAAGGTGAAACACTCACCTCCTGAGACGTAAAATGCCAAAGATAAAAATCTGCACTGCACCTTCTGCACACAGGGCTCACTGTACCGGACTGGATCTGAATCGAGAATCTTGTATACTTTTGACTCTTTGACTCCTTCGCTCTTTCTTTAGAGTCCCCGAAGGCCTTCTCGAACATGGTCATACGTCGTCAGGTCTTTCTGGATGACCATATCACGCGTGAATTGCACGTGTAGTGCGCAGATCAAAGTAGTGTTTCCTGAAGCGTAGCCGTAGTTTGACCACTTGCCTTGCACTAGCCTGTGTTATGTGTGTCACACATGATTAATGATGTACCGCAATGCGAATCAATATATTGTTTTTGTACCCACTATCAATAGCCTTATTGCTTTCATGATGCTTTTATGTTGCTTTCATGATGCTTTTATAGTAATTTCATATGGGTTTCATAGAGCTTTCATGGTGCTTTATTAGTGTTTTCATGGTGCTTTCATAGTGCTTTATTAGTGGTTCCATGGTGGTTACGGTGGTTTCACGGTGCTTTCACAGTGCTTTCTTGGGGCTTTCATTTGGTTTCATAGTGCTTTCATGGTACTTTCATGGTGCTTTCATAGTGCTTTCATGGCGCTTTCATGGTAATTTCGTATTGGTTTATGGTCCTTTAATATGCTTTTATTACCAGAGGCTGGGACTAAGAGGTGAATGCAAGTTTCGGACAATAAATGACTTGATTGCTGTGTTTAGTAAGAGGATTGCTGTGTTTAGTAAGAGGATTGCTGTGTTTAGTAAGAGGATTGCTGTGTTTAGTAAGAGGATTGCTGTGTTTAGTAAGAGGATTGCTATGTTTAGTAAGAGGATTGCTGTGTTTAGTAAGAGGATTGCTGTGTTTAGTAAGAGGATTGCTGTGTTTAGTAAGAGGATTGCTATGTTTAGTAAGAGGATTGCTGTGTTTAGTAAGAGGATTGCTGTGTTTAGTAAGAGGTTTACTGTGTTAAGTAAGAGGATTGCTGTGTTTAGTAAGATGATTGCTGTGTTTAGTAAGAGGATTGCTGTAATTAGTAATACTAGACTGCAAAACGTTTCAGCAGATCATAGTGTGGTGTCAAGATTCAAACAGTCTACTAAGAAGTGCATCATTTTGTCTGCACAGACCAAGAACTTCGCGTGGATGCGTTCATTCAGATATGGGAGCTAACAAATGATAGTTGGTTGGCCAATAAAAAAAAGCAGAAGTGGATTGAAGGTGTCAGGATGAATCTCGTTTACGCGCGTCTTTTATAGTTTCTTCCAGGTCGCCAGTTAAAAACGAAATGGAAGAGTTGAAGAGTTGAAGAGTGTTTTCAAAAGTTCTCGTAAGTAAGACTACTCCATTTGTAGAATCTGTATACGTAAACAAGGCAGTAAATTTACATTTGATTTACATCCACGTGTACCTGTGAGTGGACGCGTGGGTTTACATTGAATGTGTGTGTGTGGATGGGGGTATGCGTGATGGTCTATGGGTGTGGATAAGTTTGTGTTAACTGTTTGTGGTTGTATGTTTACTGTGTACATTGTGTTTATTTCAATAGTGTGGGTGAGGAATTCAAATAATATGTTTATTTGCCACTACTTTTTTTGTTCTCTTTTTTAAACGCTTGGCTGGATGGGTTGCAGAGTGGCCCCAGAATGAACGCGAACCTCAGTTTGAGAAGCGCTTTTAAATTTTATGTTTGTATTTTTTTGTTACAACTCAGAATTCATTCTGAAAACTCGAAGCTGTCAAATAAAGATTGCCACTGGCATGTGCCATTTCAAAGTTCTCCAATCGGTTGGACATTTGCTTGTTAATGTCTTGGCATCTGTTTTCAAACAAAGAGCATGGCGTAAATAAAAATTGTGGGTGGAATAGATCAGCACTTGTTAACCATTCAATCGAGCCGATGTACTTGCCTTATAAGGTAAATAGGGCCGGCCCTAGCAATTGCGGGGCCCTATGAGAAACGGATTGTGCGGGGCCTACTCTGGGTAGGGATAAGCATAATGTCAAAATTAAGATTATTTTAGTTTGAAAATTTTTTCGTCTTTGCAATAAAGTTTTATTAAATGAAAGCTCACAATGCACCCCAAAAATGACAATATTGTCCATTTTTCATGAGATTTTAGTATTTCAGGAGATTTTTAGGACTTTTTCGTACATTTTACCTTTTTATGAGATTTCCTGAAAATCAGGATGCTATGGAAACCCTGTTTTTTTATATATAAGTTATAATGGTTTAATTTAATAATTTATACTTACAATTAGCGCGGGGCCTATGGAGGCGCGCGGCTCACTGCGACCGTATAGGTTGCAGTGGCCTAAGACCGGCCCTGAAAGTAAAAGTATAGGTTCTTCTTTGCGCGATATAGAAAATTGGCACTGATTGATTTGTTCATGTAAAATCTGGCGAGCTGACTTCTTAACCAATCTGTTCCTTGTTCAAGACATATTAGCTGAACTGTTGTCAGTCATTCTTCATGTGATTCTATTTACAGATGTTGTCAATTGTTGTCAAACTGAATTTCGATTTAATTGGATCAATAAAAATTATCTTATCTTATCTTATCTGGTAAGTGTGTTAAGCGTGGCTAGCGTGGCAAGTGTGGCTAGCGCATTTAGCGTGGAATGTTTGGTTAGCGAGGAAAGTGTGACGTGGCAAAGGTTGCTAACGCGGTTAGCTTGTCAAATGTAGCTTGGGAGTGGTTAAATTGGCAAGTGTGATTACCGCAATTAGCGTGGCAAGTGTAGTTTGTGAGGATACTGTGGTTTGGTTTTAGATAATTTAAATGCTACTAGCGTGGTAAGAATGCTAAATACTATGTTGTCAATACTGCTGCCGTGTCTAGAATTGAGAATTGTTTTACTATTTAAAAATTGCGTTTTTACTTTGTACAGTTTTTTTGTTATTTATTTTCATCTTCTAACTTGCACATCCTTATTTTAACCACCTCACTTTCACTAACTCACTTTCACCGCTTCATTTTCATCTTCTCACTTTCATCGCTTCATTTTCATCTTCTCACTTTCACCACTTCATTTTCATCTTCTCACTTTCACCACTTTACTTTTATCATTTCTTTTACACCACTTCACTTTCAACGCTTCACTTTCTTCAACCTTAACATTTCAATAAGACGAATCTCTTTTATCTACCGTACCATAAAAACAGCGCCACCTTCTTTTTTTGTTTTCACAAAACTCTATTTCTTCAATACCTTCATCCCTACTAGAAACTTTATTGACATGTTAGTTGTCCCGTTTCTTGTATCTGAATCTAAAGTTTCAGAGTAACATTTAAAAAAAAAATGTGTCCACTACAAATGAATAGAAAAATAATCAGTGGTGAAAATGTTCCTAGTTAATGAATCGACCACGTGATCTCTTTCCTCTGCACCTCCACACATCGTAGGCAGTGATCACTTTGTCAAGAAAGAATTTTGTTTTTGTTTTATTTTCAAGTTCTCTTGGAAGGAAGTGGATTAAAAAATTGGAAGCAATGGCCTTCAAGCTCTTATTAAACGAAACAAACAAAAAAAGAGAGTTGAAGGCAGCCTCGTTTCCAGCTCGTTAATTGGATTTAGTTGCTCAAGCTGACCTGATGAGGAGATAAATGTAGTGGTGGGGGCGGGGAATTTAGTTCTGAACTACGCCTCTGAATCACTCCCTTACTTAGCTACTTCACATCGCCCCTGAGTGAGCAAGAGGCGTTGGATGAACAGATTAAGTTAAATACCCTCCTTAGAAGCTCGGACGTAACTCTAGTGCAACCAACAAAATAAAAAGCTAAGGTGGAGCTGTTTGTGTGGGTAGTGGTTGGCTCTATGTTTGTTTTGGAAGTGGTTGGCGCTATGTTTGTTTTGGAAGTGGTTGGCTCTATGTTTGTATGGAAAGTGGTTGGCTCTATGTTTGTATGGAAAGTGGTTGGCTTTATGTTTGTGTGGGTAGTGGTTGGCTCTATATTTGTGTGGGTAGTAGTTGGCTCTATGTTTGTGTGGGAAGTGGTTGGCTCTGTTTATGTGGGAAGTAGTTGGCTCTATATTTGTGTGGGAAGGGTTGGCTCTATGTTTGTGTGGGAAGTAGTTAGCTCTATTTTTGTATGGGAAGTGGTTGGCTCTATGTTTGTGTGGGAAGTGGTTGGCTCTATCTTTGTGTGGGATTTTATATTTCGAAAATACATATGAACCTACACATCTCCGAATCTAAACACAGACGGGTCTGCACACATATGGACATATAGATATATGAACCAAAGGAATACAGACGAGTCTGCACACATATGGACATATAGATATATGTACCAAAGGAATACAGACGAGTCTGTACACATATGTACACATAGATATATGGACCAAAGGAATACAGACGAGTCTGTACACATATGTACACATAGATATATGAACCAAAGGAATACAGACGAGTCTGCACACATATGTACACATAGATATAGGAACCAAAGGAATACAGACGAGTCTGCACACATATGGACACATAGATATATGAACCAAAGGAATACAGATGAGTCTGCACACATATGTACACATAGATATAGGAACCAAAGGAATACAGACGAGTCTGCACACATATGGACACATAGATATATGAACCAAAGGAATACAGAAGAGTCTGCACACATATGTACACATAGATATATGAACCAAAGGAATACAGAAGAGTCTGTACACATATGGACACATAGATATATGAACCAAAGGAATACAGACGAGTCTGTACACATATGGACACATAGATATATGAACCAAAGGAATATAGAAGAGTCTGTACACATATGGACACATAGATATATGAACCAAAGGAATACAGAAGAGTCTGTACACATATGTACACATAGATATATGAACCAAAGGAATACAGAAGAGTCTGTACACATATGGACACATAGATATATGAACCAAAGGAATACAGACACCGAGGCATACGAGCGTCTTTCTGTTTTTAACTGCTATACGTTTTGTGAAGTCAGTCCGTCTGTCACTGTAAGCAAGCAACAACAATACAGATTACAAGTACAATTGATGTCGTCTATGCGTCTAAGACTTCTTTTATTGTCTATTTAATAAAAGAGATATGTAGATATTCTAGTACTGATGTCTGCATATTTTTCAGAGGGTCCTAAAAAAAACAACAGATTACCTCCTACCCCACAGATCTCTTGTTGGGTGGCGGCGGACAATGTTGGAAACTCGGGTCTATCGTAACGACAGTTCGGAACGCAGACCACAAGAACAGACCACAGGAACAGACTAAAGGAACAGACCACAGGAACAGACCACAGGAACAGACCGCCAGTTTATATCATTCGTTCCCACTTTAAAGACACAACAAACTAGTTCTTCTTTTGTACATCACAAAGCATTTGGATTCATTAAAACAAAATTTCTATAAATCAAATAAGAACATAAAACTAAAATGTTATTTAACTTTGGTTAGGCCAATAATAAAATTTGCATCCTCTGTTTGGGACCCTCCACTCAAGAAAACATTAATAAACTGGAACAGACACAAATTAGAGCAGTGAGGGTTCATAACAAACGAATATTCACATTTGACTAAAATAACACTTTTAGTAAAATCATTAAATTTAAAAAGCCTTCAGGAGAGAAGACTCAAAACTAAAGTAGGAATTATACATAAAACACTGAACCATAATCTTCAAATACAAAAACAAATCTATTAAAATACTCAGAAAGACACAAAGATAAAGAAACATTTCTCGTTCCATGTGCTAGGACAAATTTGTACAAATGCTCCATTATTTGTTAACATGCATGACTAGATGCATGACGCGTAGGACGTAATCATCTTCTGTATTAAGATAAGCTAAGATAAAATAACCTGGTTGTGGCGTATTGTTGAGCACTTGATTTGTGAAACGACGGAGGTAGTTGTGTTCGAGTCCTGATCAAGTCGAAGATTTGGTCATCAAATTTGTAATAGTCACAAGAATGGAGTCTAAGACTCTTGAAACTCTGGGCCAGCTCCCCTCTGCAGGCCTGTTTGAAGGATTGTTCTGTTTGGGAGAGATCTATTTGACTTCCCTGTTACCGAAGGCTCGTATACCAGGACATTTATAAGTCAAGGACAACTGGGAAACTCATAAGTCAAGGACAACTGGGAAACTCATAAGTCAAGGACAACTGGGAAACTCATAAGTCAAGGACAACTGGGAAACTCATAAGTCAAGGACAACTGGGAAACTCATAAGTCAAGGACAACTGGGAAACTCATAAATCAAGGACACCTGGGAAACTCATAAGTCAAGGACAACTGGGAAACTCATAAGTCAAGGACAACTGGGAAACTCATAAGTCAAGGACAACTGGGAAACTCATAAGTCAAGGACAACTGGGAAACTCATAAGTCAAGGACAACTGGGAAACTCATAAGTCAAGGACAACTGGGAAACTCATAAGTCAAGGACAACTGGGAAACTCCTCCATTTTTCTTCCCCATACCACAACGGCCCTGCGGGTTTGGTTCGTGACATGACTGTTTGGGCTCTCTTGTACCTTCGTCTGTGCAATGAACTAAATCCTTAGGCATCCCAAAACTGAGGTCTTAATTAGTTTCCCTATTGACCTAATCTTTTCCTGTAACTATCATTTACACCTAGGAGTCATTTAAAAACCCCAAAATGTTGCCCGGAGATTCGGGCAACTGACATTTGCTGGGAAACAAACTATTTTCAGGGTTAGGATACATATTTTGTCCCTTTAAATCCATACATATTTTTCAACTTTGTTAAAGAAAATAAACCCAAAATACAAAATCAATATTCTAGTTCGTTCGCTCTTTTCGTGATTTTCTTAAGAAATTAATAACATTTAGCAACCATTAATTAGTGTCACGCGGTTACCCGATTGATTTCTTTGATTGTCTCCCCCTATCACACGCTGGGAATGATATGATGGACTGACGGTCGAACAATTTCTGATTAGCTACCAAATTTAATATGGAAATATGGCACGAGAAAAGAAAATAATTTATGGATGATTGAAGCTAAAAGAATTCAAGCCGTTTAATTGTGCTACATAAAAACTGCTGGCCATCAGACATCTGGAAAAGACAAGTGAGAAGAAGACAAATGAGTTTGTACTTTTACCAGTCTTAAAAGGAAGGACTCTTTGTATACTTGTGAAGTGGTGGGGGGGGGGGGGGGATGGGGATATTGTCAGACAGTCATATTGTAAAACAGGACTCTTTTTCATGAGCCATCCTTCAAGGTACAGGGAATGGAGCACGAAGAAATGGTCGCTGGACAACGTCAAATAATGGACCGGCCTCTCGATATTCTGCTTAGGACAACTGCTGACCGGAAATCGTGGAGGGAGAGGTTACGTGAACCACCAAAGCATCCATTCGACACAAGGCAAGGGATCGATGAGGATATATATATATGTATGTATGCATGTATCTATGTATGTGTGTGTGTGTGTGTGTTTATAATATATTTAACTGAAACAAGACTGAAAGATGCTGTTTTTTAAAATTAAACTAAATAAGAAAAAGAGCAGTGCTAACAAGTCCCATCAGATAATCAAGCAAACATGTTTTTAATTACTGATTTATTTTTTTTTTAATTTATTTATGCTGCTCTACTTTACATGTACGTACAATATATTATTAGATATACAAGAACCTTTTTTGGAACTGAGATTAAAGGACTAAAATGAGTGGGTGAGTGAAAGAGTGTAGGGAGCATTGTACCAAAAGATAAAGAGAAAGAGAGAGAGAGAGAACAGAATTTTATAAAAATGAGAGGGCGAAAGAGACGAGGACAGAGAGGGAAACGGATTTTATGAAAAAGAGAGAGACAGTGAAAGAGAGAAAGACAGAGAAAGGAGTTTAATGAAAAAGAAATTGAGAGAGTGTATACATTATTTCTTTTTGCTTACGGGGAATATATTGAGATTGTCCATCAGTAAACCCTGTTGTTTTACCATGATTGAGACAACGGACAAAGATTCATGGTTCATTAAATTTGCATTTATTTTCCACATTCATTATAATTAAAACCTTTCAGCTGTTTTTATTTAGATTTAATTAAATTTAAAGCTGCTCGAGTTCAAGATAAACTCATAAATAATGAGAGAAAAACAAACTACCAGTTATAAAAACAAAAGTCGGTTTTCTAGGTCAGCGAAATTATTACATTAGCGAGCTTAAGGTGATCTTCGAATGGTAGGTCGTAAAGGGTTAAGTTGATGTTAGAGACTAGTACCCTGATAACGTAAAGTTATTCAGTTAACGTAACAAAGGCTACACTATAGCTATGTGGCATGGACAATGATCAGATGAACTTGTTCAGAATTGTCATAGTCAAAACTTTTTTGTCAAGGTAGCTTTGAATTCTGAATGTTATCCAAAGAATCGCATTATCGAGTAAATGTAACTCAAGCTTGGACCAGATGCTGGAACGCTTCCACTATCAGTTACAAGATTCATTATTTGTTGTTGTTCATTCTAGAATCTATTGTTTCGACCAATGCATAACCTTTGACCTATTAGCCCTAACAGAACAATAGTTCAAGGCAGAGATAATAATAATAATTTTATGTATAAAGCGCTGTTAACAAACAAAATGTAGGCTCAAGGCGCTGTTAACAAACACACTGTAGTTTCAAGGCGCTGTTAACAAACAAAATGTAGGCTCAAGGCGCTGTTAACAAACAAAATGTAGGCTCAAGGCGCTGTTAACAAACAAAATGTAGGCTCAAGGCGCTGTTAACAAACACACTGTAGTTTCAAGGCGCTGTTAACAAACAAAATGTAGGCTCAAGGCGCTGTTAACAAACAAAATGTAGGCTCAAGGCGCTGTTAACAAACAAAATGTAGGCTCAAGGCGCTGTTAACAAACAAAAATGTAGGCTCAAGGCGCTGTTAACAAACAAAATGTAGACTCAAGGCGCTGTTAACAACATTACAAACACAGACACGACAGCCAAAATGACAGTTAATCTAAAAAAGTTTTAAACAGATAGGTCTTAATGTTCTTCTTAAAAGTGGTGTAGCATGTTGTCTGTCTGAGATCAATGGGGAGTGAGTTCCAAACCTTTGGTCCGTGAACTGAAAAAGCCCGCAGACCGTAGCTTTTGAGGGAGAAACGTGGCACCACTAAAAGCGTTGAGTCCATTGAGCGTAGGGCTCTCTGGGGGACATATAGAGTAATCAGTTCTCTAAGGTACAAGGGCATCTCATTGTTATATATACATTGGTGACAAAGTGTGGCGACCTTGTAATCGATTCTCCCTTTCACGGGAAGCCAATGGAGCGTGCGCAAGAGCGTAGTAGCAGAATCTTGTTTAGTTTTTTTAAGGACTATTCGAGCGGCGTTGTTCTGTATACGTTGCAGTTTGGCTATTTTGTCATCAGGTATACCTGCTAGCACGGCGTTACAGTAGTCAAGGCGGGAGAGTATGAATGCCACATCTAGCGTTTTTGTTGACTCCGTTGTTAAATATGGTCGGATCTGGCCTAATCTACGCAGCTGCAGATAAAGACCTTTGCAGAGCTGACTTATGTGTGGGTCGAAAGATAGTGTTGAGTCGAAGAAAACTCCAAGATCCCGCACTACATGGACAAAAGAAACACGGCAGTTCGTGATAAAGAGAGAATCTGAGAAGCAGTTTTCGATTTCAGGTTCCAAATTCTACAATCTACATTCGGCCGGGGAAATCCTTCATAGTTCTTCGACCAACGGTTTGCCAGAAAGTAGTTGACTAGCATAATAATTACACAGCTTTATATTAAGTCACTCTGTCTGTCTGTCTGTCAGGGTGGATTTTTTAATGCTTTTTTGTTTTCTCCCACTTCCCATTCTCAGATCAGTGAAATTTCACACAATTGTTGATTGTTGATAACAACACATGACTCAATTAAAATATGGCTGCCTGGTCGTGCGGTTTGTGCGCTGGACTGTCGTTCGGATTTATCGACGATCGAGGGTTCAAACCCTGCCCGCTCCCATCCCCCGTCGTCCTGCGGGAGGTTTGGACTAGGAAGTAAACTATCTTCAACCCTGAAGGAACATCCGAAACATGTAAAACATTTTACTAAAAACATTAACCAATTAATTTAACACTTAATGTAATTAACTAATTCAGTTTTTTATTTAAAAAAAAAGAGGAGATAAACCTTGAAATATTGAGATAGATTACAGCGATCGAATGGTGCTCTCCTGTCACTCAATGTAAGCTTTTTTTTTTTTTTCGTTTTTTCAAAGAATTTTTTTTATCCTGCTCGTAGATTTCGTTGTTATTTTAAACTTCCAGGTATGTCACGTCTGCAAAACATAATATTGGGAATTGGGGTTATGTTTAAAAACTTTAATTTATCAAACTGTGTATTCAAACCTTGACCTACTGCTTTGGAAGTGAAACTTTTCTACCATACAGCCCCCTGTACGTCTGTACCTAATTCTAATGTCAGAGATCTTCAACAGTTAACATGACCGTAGGCAGATGCATTTTGAAATTAAATTAATCTTGTATTATTATCTCCCTCATCGTGTAATCATGTTTGTTCATGTGAACATACGAATACATAAAATGCAAAGACACACCTAAGAATAGTGCTGTACTTTTTGTTTTTTTATTTGTTGAGAGCGCCAATTCTTCATTGGTGTTTCTAATATGTCTTTTTAAATTATGTAATCTCAAAATGCTCGTAGTGCTGTGGCGGCCTTATGGGGTAGCGAGCGGGGCAACCTCCCAAGGATCCGCTCCTTAGGGGGGGGTCGTGCGATAAAGAGAATCCTTTGTCACCGCCAGCCCATTGTTCAAATGTAAAAATATTTGTGGCCCACAGCGTCGCCCACTGCTAAGGCAGCTGCTGCGTACTTTATAGGAAATTAGATTGAAAACAACACATTTAATTATTTTATGAACACCATTTTTGTTCTAGTTGCCATGTCAGTTTCCTAAAGTCTGACAACTTTTTTTTCATCATCTAATCACAATTAAATATTACAATTAAAGAGCTGACTGTAGACGGTAGAGTTATTGTTCTTGTCCTTTAATGCCCTCAATTAAAGGCACTCGAGAGCGAGGCAAATGTCACCGAGGATACATCGAGTTTCTTATCTAATGATATTATCCCTTCACGGTGGCTAGCTAAGAAACATGTTTATCAAGTTTTATTCTTTCTTTAACACATGCCTTGTTCAGTGCACTTAAAAGCAGCTTAGAAATCACCCTCCTCCCCCTTTTTTTTTCTCATCGGATTTGTAGCTGAGGTGGCGGGGGTGATTGGTGAGGGAATTGAAAACTCCCAGATGCAATCTTGTGCTGGGTGCGACCATCTTTGGACGAAAAGCTTATAGCTCAATCAGATTCGAACATATGGGCCGTATTAAAAAAAATTTAGTTTAATGTACCACTCCGCCATGAAATAAATACATAAATAAAATCACAGATATTTCCTTACACAATGAGCATGCAGAAACAAAATGTGGTTCCATATAATAAGAGTGATATTTTATACGCGGAAATCAATGCAGGGGCGGCAAATCAGTTTTACTTATCCCCGTTGGTGAGCCTGAGGCGCTCAATCAGATGCCGTCTGCCATAGATTTACACTGTCCGCTATAAATATATTTATTATCCCCTGGCACATTGCTTCATTTAGCCGTGACATAGTTCTAATTTCTCCGGGAAAAGATCTGCCATGTTAGACCGGTTCACTTTGGATGAGAGAGACATTCGCTTAGCAGGAGAGAGGGCCTCTTTGTTTTTTGTGTTTTCAAGTATGTTCACTTTATTGAGCTAGTTGCAAACACGAAAACAAGACATTCTGTGGGTGGGTGAGTTTGGTGAGTGAACACGACATTATGTGGGTGGGTGAGTTTGGTGAGTGAACAAGACATTATGTGGGTGGGTGAGTTTGGTGAGTGAACACGACATTATGTGGGTGGGTGAGTTTGGTGAGTGAACACGACATTATGTGGGTGGGTGAGTTTGGTGAGTGAACACGACATTATGTGGGTGGGTGAGTTTGGTGAGTGAACACGACATTATGTGGGTGGGTGAGTTTGGTGAGTGAACAAGACATTATGTGGGTGGGTGAGTTTGGTGAGTGAACACGACATTATGTGGGTGGGTGAGTTTGGTGAGTGAACACGACATTATGTGGGTGGGTGAGTTTGGTGAGTGAACACGACATTATGTGGGTGGGTGAGTTTGGTGAGTGAACACGACATTATGTGGGTGGGTGAGTTTGGTGAGTGAACAAGACATTATGTGGGTGGGTGAGTTTGGTGAGTGAACACGACATTATGTGGGTGGGTGAGTTTGGTGAGTGAACACGACATTATGTGGGTGGGTGAGTTTGGTGAGTGAACAAGACATTATGTGGGTGGGTGAGTTTGGTGAGTGAACACGACATTATGTGGGTGGGTGAGTTTGGTGAGTGAACACGACATTATGTGGGTGGGTGAGTTTGGTGAGTGAACACGACATTATGTGGGTGGGTGAGTTTGGTGAGTGAACACGACATTATGTGGGTGGGTGAGTTTGGTGAGTGAACAAGACATTATGTGGGTGGGTGAGTTTGGTGAGTGAACACGACATTATGTGGGTGGGTGAGTTTGGTGAGTGAACACGACATTATGTGGGTGGGTGAGTTTGGTGAGTGAACACGACATTATGTGGGTGGGTGAGTTTGGTGAGTGAACACGACATTATGTGGGTGGGTGAGTTTGGTGAGTGAACAAGACATTATGTGGGTGGGTGAGTTTGGTGAGTGAACAAGACATTATGTGGGTGGGTGAGTTTGGTGAGTGAACACGACATTATGTGGGTGGGTGAGTTTGGTGAGTGAACAAGACATTATGTGGGTGGGTGAGTTTGGTGAGTGAACACGACATTATGTGGGTGGGTGAGTTTGGTGAGTGAACACGACATTATGTGGGTGGGTGAGTTTGGTGAGTGAACACGACATTATGTGGGTGGGTGAGTTTGGTGAGTGAACACGACATTATGTGGGTGGGTGAGTTTGGTGAGTGAACAAGACATTATGTGGGTGGGTGAGTTTGGTGAGTGAACACGACATTATGTGGGTGGGTGAGTTTGGTGAGTGAACACGACATTATGTGGGTGGGTGAGTTTGGTGAGTGAACACGACATTATGTGGGTGGGTGAGTTTGGTGAGTGAACACGACATTATGTGGGTGGGTGAGTTTGGTGAGTGAACAAGACATTATGTGGGTGGGTGAGTTTGGTGAGTGAACAAGACATTATGTGGGTGGGTGTGTTTGGTGAGTGAACACGACATTATGTGGGTGGGTGAGTTTGGTGAGTGAACAAGACATTATGTGGGTGGGTGAGTTTGGTGAGTGAACACGACATTATGTGGGTGGGTGAGTTTGGTGAGTGAACACGACATTATGTGGGTGGGTGAGTTTGGTGAGTGAACACGACATTATGTGGGTGGGTGAGTTTGGTGAGTGAACACGACGTTATGTGGGTGGGTGAGTTTGGTGAGTGAACAAGACATTATGTGGGTGGGTGAGTTTGGTGAGTGAACACGACATTATGTGGGTGGGTGAGTTTGGTGAGTGAACACGACATTATGTGGGTGGGTGAGTTTGGTGAGTGAACACGACATTATGTGGGTGGGTGAGTTTGGTGAGTGAACACGACATTATGTGGGTGGGTGAGTTTGGTGAGTGAACACGACATTATGTGGGTGGGTGAGTTTGGTGAGTGAACACGACATTATGTGGGTGGGTGAGTTTGGTGAGTGAACACGACATTATGTGGGTGGGTGAGTTTGGTGAGTGAACACGACATTATGTGGGTGGGTGAGTTTGGTGAGTGAACACGACATTATGTGGGTGGGTGAGTTTGGTGAGTGAACACGACATTATGTGGGTGGGTGAGTTTGGTGAGTGAACACGACATTATGTGGGTGGGTGAGTTTGGTGAGTGAACACGACATTATGTGGGTGGGTGAGTTTGGTGAGTGAACACGACATTATGTGGGTGGGTGAGTTTGGTGAGTGAACACGACATTATGTGGGTGGGTGAGTTTGGTGAGTGAAGTTGACATTGAGATATCCACAAAGATAAACATAATTCTCCGGACATTAACCTAACCCAGTGGTTGGACTTTGACCTATACTAGTGGTTGGACTTTGACCAATACTAGTGGTTGGACATTTATCTATCTCAGTGGTTGGACATTTACCTATCCCAGTGGTTGGGCATTTACCTATTCCAGTGGTTGGACATTTACCTATGAGTCCACCCAGCCCTATTAGGTACCTGACATTAGTTTGGGAAAAGTATAGGAGGTTGGTGGTTGTGTTGGCGACATGACACCCTCGTTAACCGTGGGCCTCAAAAACAGATGACCTTAACATCATCTGCCCCATAGATCGCAAGGTCTGAATGGTGAAAATTTAATTCTTTATTTTATTTTCTCGGTAGTTGGGACATAACGAATGCTTATAGGACAAATGTATAGAGTGAATTGAAATATAGTTACAATTCGCTTCGACTGAGCATGTTGCAAAGCCTGTAGTTCATTGCAAAGGACCACTGCATTCACTGGCTGTATTGAGCAATCAAATCTAATGTGCAAATATGGAGATAAAAATGTCCATGAAAAAAAAAACCCTCACTGAAAACTTCACACCAGTTTGAATGCGTTCATTTTTGTTAATAAAATTGTGAGAGAGTTAACGCTGAAACTGTTGATGAGTTAAAATATAAAATCAATATTTCAGACATGCATTTCACTTCAGAAGCATTTTGAATTGTCACTTGGGAGACCTTAAACAAGTGCTTTTATTGCACTTGTGTCAAGCCTGACTTCCTAACACACACACACATCCACCCACACACACCGTAGACACAGGTTTCGTTTTTTATTTCTGTGCGTGAGTTAATTCAGACACCTTGACGAAACAAGCCTGTTATCTGCAGCGTGAGTGCTGTCCAGGCGAGAGATAGCGAAATGCGTTTATCTTTTGACATGTCTTATATATATGCTAGCGAGTCTTGGACTCTTACTGGAAAGATAGAGAGGAGAATCCTAGCAATGGAATTGAGATGCTACAGAAGGATCATAGATATCACATTTAAAGACGGATTAACATACGAAGAGATTTGAGACAGGGCTACTACATCGTCAGGACCCCATGATGACCTGCTAACTATTGTAAAAAAACGCAAACGAAAACACTATGGCCATATTACAAGGTCATCGGGGGTCACAAAGACCTTCCTACAGGGAACAGAACCAAGAAAAAGAAGATGAGGCAGACTGAAAAAGCAATGGGAAGACACCATAAAAGAATGGAGGGGCCTGCCATTGAAAGAGGTTCTATCCAAGGCAATGGACAGAGAGGGAGAGGAATGGAGAAAGACGGTCAACAATTCTTGTGTGGTGCCCCAACGGTCCAACGAACTAGGGGATAGGTGAAGAATATATATATATATATGTATGTATATATGTTCGTATGTATGTATGTATTTAATAGTATGTATGTATGTATGTCCCGAATAATAATCAAAACCATTTGATCAATCTTGATTAAACTTTCCATAAAAGTTCCATAGATCTTGGCGGAGACCGTAGTGTATGTTTAATATCTGTATTAAATAATGAAAGATTTTTTTTTCAAATAAATCGGGTAAACCCGTTTTCAAAAACAATTTGTATTGGGTATGATTATGTCGGCTAAACGGGTAAACCCTTTTTCATACTCTTCTTTTATTTACGTGACGAAATAAAAAAAATATACAGGAATTATTCTCCATGTTTGACATAGATTGAAATGCAATCCAGTAGGTCAGTAATACCTAAACTAAGGCCCGCATGCCGCAGGTCATATTCGGCTAATATATATTGTATTATATATATAATATATTATAAGATGTCCAAAAAGCAATTCTTTTTAGATTCGATCGCGAGCCCACTTCTCTGCCATCTCTCTCTCTCTCTACTCGTACTAAACAAAATAAGTGTCTCGAAAAATGAGTTGTCTTTCTGTACGTCAAGTATTTAACGCTTTTCCACGCCTATTTCTGATCCTTGAACCTTAGTGACACTTCTCTACTACATTCAAATAGTTGATATGTTGTTTATTTGAACAGGAGCTATTTGTTTTTACTTCGATGATAGCATTATAACTTCGTCAAGTGACATTTTAGTATTCCCTTTAATGCCCACCATCCCAGAAATTAAATCCTACATACACTCTCTGACTATTTTTCGGCACAAAATCTTTTTGGGTGTATGATGAGAATTTATGCATTTGTGCAAGACCTTTTATAAGTCACTTTACAAATAAACTAAATGGAAATAATGCAAAATATCCGAAGGTACAAACGTAGCACTATACTTAAACTTTAAATTGGAAACAAATTCTTATCCTATAATGATCGGAGCACAGACGTCTGTATAGATATAAAGTGTTACGTACGTAACTCTTTTTCAAGCTGAAAGGGAAGTCGCCCCGAATCTAGGAAAATCCACCTTTTCTGTCTTAGAAGAGAAATGATCTTTAGTTTTCAAAGTTTAGAAATAATGCAATATCATTTTACGGATTTGTTTCAATAGAATGTGCCATTCATCACAGAACTATATATTCATGCAAATCCATTTCCTATAAGATTCGATTGAGATAATGGTTCGAAAATCCAAGATCGAATTCAAGTCTGTTGACTTTTAACATCTTATGTACCTTTAAATAGATTGATTACCTAGATCTTTCTAGATTATGTATCTATAAATTACAAAATAACAATTATGAGATAAGAGTGCTCTTATTTTCGATGTTCAATGACTAGATTTAGATCCAAACATTCAATTATTTGTTTCATAGGTTAGGGTTGAAAAAAAAACCCACTTTACTTCTTATAACTACTTTACAAAACAACGCCTTGGTTCAGCTTTTTTGAAAATTTTCACATTTCTTATAATGTTAAAAGATCTCCATGTCCAGTCTAGATATGATATATATAGGTCTGTGGCATCACGGTCGCTCTCCACACCGCGTATATTTAAAAATTTATTTTAGCATAACCAGAAGATAACACTAAATCTCACTTTGTATTTTGAGTAAGTCTAATTTAATTTATATTCTCTTGTAGACCTGAAAGGGGCATACAGTGTAAAGACACATTTTTGAAATTCAAATCTAAAAATCAATTCATCAAGTTTTTCGGGATAGGTTTTGGCGGGAAAGCTTGGTGCAAAAGAACAAAGTTTCTGGATCTTCGAAGGGACTGGAATATCAATAAGGAGTTTAAAGGCAACGCGAGGTCAGCCCAGCTTAAATGAGTTTCTGGCATTTGTCATGGCAGCTGTCGTTGTGCTGGCCACATGACACCCACGTCAACCGTAAGCCACAGAGCGGGCGATTTTTATATTACCAGGGAAACAGAACTCTACTCATGTCAGTAATTTTTGGAGAGAACATTTTTAGACTGTTATTTTTTTTTTCGCTTAGCAAAATGTTTACGCCACAAAATAAAGTTGTCAAACAAAAGTCTGATTTATAGAACATCACAGAAACATCAAAATTATCCTTCTCCATGTTACATCGTACACATCATTTCAACATTTCAACACAGCACATCAATATTTCTACACATCCCATAAACATTTCTAAACATCACATGAACATTTCTGCACATTTTATCCACATATCTATAAAATATACGAAATTCGTTCTTTCGGCTTTTTCTCTTGTCGGACCAGTGTCACAGACTGAAGACATTATTTTCAAATAAACAAATCCCTTCGGCGTGGACCCCCTTCGGACATGTCCAGTGCGACTTTAAGATAATCCCGTCCCATTTCGTCACTCTGACGGACATTAAAAATAAATCCCAAACTGTCAATGTCACACGTCAGATGATGTCATTTCACTGAGCTTACGATTGATTCTATTACAAACTTTAGACTTTGTCAAAGACTCTTTAGTAATGGGCCCAGGCCGCTCAGGAACTCACTAGATCAACGTTGTGGGAAAGCTACAGATCAGGAGGTAAATACACTCTCATTATTGCGTATTATGTAGACAAACAGTCATCAATTATTCGAGCAAAACTGTTAAGTCCCATTCCACGGCCATCCAACAAATACATACATACACACATACACACATATACACATATACATATACACACCACACATACACACACATACAGAACTACTAACACACACTCACTAAAAAGTTTTATCCTGCTTAAATCTGGTTAGATAAAAAAAAAACAATAGTGTCATTATTGACATACAGACAGACAGACAGACAGATAGATAGATAGATAGACAGACAGACAGACAGACAGACAGACAGACAGACAGATAGATAGATAGATAGATAGATAGATAGATAGATAGATAGATAGATAGATAGATAGATAGACAGACAGACAGATAGATAGATAGATAGATAGATAGATAGATAGATAGATAGATAGATAGATAGACAGACAGATAGATAGATAGATAGATAGATAGATAGATAGATAGATAGATAGATAGATAGATAGATAGATAGATAGATAGATAGATAAATAGATAGATAGATAGATAGACAGAACTACTAACACACACTCACTAAAAAGTTTTATCCTGCTTAAATCTGGTTAGATTAAAAAAAAATAATCGTGTCATTGTTGACATACAGACAGACAGACAGACAGATAGATAGATAGATAGATAGACAGATAGATAGATAGATAGATAGATAGATAGATAGATAGATAGATAGATAGATAGATAGATAGATAGACAGACAGACAGACAGACAGACAGACAGATAGATAGATAGATAGATAGATAGATAGATAGATAGATAGATAGATAGATAGATAGATAGATAGATAGATCGATAGACAGACAGACAGACAGACAGATAGATAGATAGATAGATAGATAGATAGATAGATAGACAGACAGACAGACAGACAGACAGACAGACAGACAGATAGATAGATAGATAGATAGATAGATAGATAGATAGATAGATAGATAGATAGATAGACAGATACATAGATAGATGGATAGATAGATAGATAGATAGATAGATAGATAGATAGATAGTCAGACAGATAGATAGACAGACAGACAGACAGACAGACAGACAGACAGATAGATAGATAGATAGATAGATAGATAGATAGATAGATAGATAGATAGATAGATAGATATAGATAGATAGATAGATAGATAGATAGATAGATAGATAGATAGATAGATAGATAGATAGATAGTCAGACAGATAGATAGACAGACAGACAGACAGATAGATAGATAGATAGATAGATAGATAGATAGATAGATAGATAGATAGATAGATAGAACTGAAAAATAGTGGTATTTGTCTGGTAAGTTTTTAGTCTTTGCCTTCACCAGAAGAGAATGGACCCTCTCTACTTAGATCACCATCACACAGACGTTACTAGCCGCGTATACGTTGTTATAAGTTTATAAGATAACTTTTTTGTCTCAGGGAAGCCAGCACACAAGGGAAGGAAACTCCTTCAACACACTGCGCCCTCTACAGGGAATATTCCATCCGGTTCAAAGTGTTTGCGAACATGAGAAAAAGTGATACAGGGTTAATTGAGGTCCTGCGTCCACACTCTCCATCAGATGGGCACTGGAAGTGCGTACAGAACAGCATTCCTCTTACAAAGTATGAAGGGCAGTTTTTAATAAGGGAAGCGGTTTACTTTCATTTGAAGACACCATGCAACATATGTTGACAACTGGGGCAATGTAGGTGTTTGTAGGAGTTACTATCGTCTATCAAGTAATGCAATACATAATGAACAAATAGAATATTTTGTAAAAAAAAAGAAAAAAAAAAAGATTATATTAAGTGTAATTATATCAATTCGTTTGGATCAGTCTGTAGATATAGAGTTCTAGACTAATAATAATAAGTCTGTGCGATTAGAAATATTTTTTACCGATTGTTTTTATTCAGCGCAATTTCATGCTTTTAGCTTTTTCAAGGCGCTATGATCCTATTACTTGTCTGAACCAGTTTATATATATATATGTATGTATATATATATATATATTAGAAAAACATTAAATTACTTAAAAATTAAAAAAAAAAAGCTTATACAAAGTATAGTTGTATCAATTAGTTTGGGTCAGTCATGTCATTAAATTTGGAATAGATCTATACCAACACAATTTGTGGGAATAAAAATAGTTTACCAATTGTTTTTGTTTAGCTTTTAGCTTTCTCACTGCGCTATGACCCTATCACTTTCTCACTACGCTATGACCCTATCACTTTCTCACTACACTATGACCCTATCACTTTCTCAATACACTATGATCCTTTCAATTTCTCAATACACTATGATCCTATCACTTTCTCACTACACTATGATCCTTTCACTTTCTCAATACACTATGATCCTATCACTTTCTCACTACACTATGACCCTATCACTTTCTCACTACACTATGACCCTATCATTTTCTCACTACGCTATGACCCTATCACTTTCTCACTACACTATGACCCTATCACTTTCTCACTACGCTATGACCCTATCACTTTCTCACTACACTATGACCCTATCACTTTCTCACTACACTATGACCCTATCATTTTCTCACTACGCTATGACCCTATCACTTTCTCACTACACTATGACCCTATCACTTTCTCACTACGCTATGACCCTATCACTTTCTCACTACACTATGACCCTATCACTTTCTCACTACACAATGATCCTATCACTTATCTGGGCCAGTTGGGACAATTGTGGTAAGAAATGGGAACAAAAAAAGAGATATCTGGATGAATTTTAGGTAATCATTTTTAAAAACATTTATTTAAAAAAAGGAGGGGGGGGGGGAACGACCTGAATTCGAATTTATGATTTTCGCCACCTCAAGCCGACATACTAACCACTCTACTAGTGAGGAGATTATGAAAATAGAAGAATGTTTGTTTGAAATTTACCTCAAAGCGTCGACTAATTCAGCTTATATCATCACTTCAGTCAAGTACAGTGTATTTCTTTTGTTCGAGATACCTAACAAAATACTTATTTACCAATAGTTGGTTAAATAATTGGTTAAATTTGTTTTAGTGATTCCTGTGTTCTCAGGTTAAAGAAATAATTGTGCGAAATTTCAGCTTGACCCGAGATTGGGTGTCGTATAAATAACGTGTTCAAACTTTTGAACACAAAGACTTGATTTACGCTTTGTAAAAAATAAAAATTTACGACTTCAATTCGAATTCGAGGCTCAAGTCTCCTCAAGTTAATATACCAAACACTTAGCGAAGGGCTTATGAAAACAGAAGGTTTTATACTTTATAGCTATCTATTGTTGGTTTCAAACTTTTAAGCGACGACCTAATTCTCTACACAGAGTAAAAAGGGAAACTATTCAACGTTTTTTTTTTCTTATACCAACACATCTGTCAAGTAATTTTTTTCTCTTGTTTGATACCAAAGAAAATAAATAATTACTAATAGTTTATTAACTAATTGGAATGTTGGAGTTTTAAAAGCTGATTCTTGTTTGTTAAAAGAACTAACTGTGAAAATGTTCGTCTTATCCGAGATTGGGTGTGGGGAAGATAACAGACAGATAGACAGAGTGAGTTGATATAAGCTTTGTAAAAAATATAAAGTGTACTGAAGATACCCATCAATTGCGAGCTTATCCACTGTTCAGAATGATGGGCGCGTGCTGTTGGTTTCAAAAAGTCTACACTAGTTTTACATTTCTTCTTTTTACTTTACAACCTAAATCTACCTGGGTACACACCTAAATCTACCTGGGTACACACCTAAATCTACCTGGGTACACACCTAAATCTACCTGGGTACACATCTAAATCTACCTGGGTACACACCTAAATCTACCTGGGTACACACCTAAATCTACCTGGGTACACACCTAAGTCTACCTGGGTACACACCTAAATCTACCTGGGTACACACCTAAATCTACCTGGGTACACACCTAAATCTACCTGGGTACACATCTAAATCTACCTGGGTACACACCTAAATCTACCTGGGTACACACCTAAATCTACCTGGGTACACACGGATTTTGGAAACGTCTCTTAGGATTTTCCCACAAGTTTGACGGGTATATTGGTATATCTGCATAACTTTGTAAAAAAAAAAAAATCACCAGCATTGTGGCCACGCTGAAAAAACTCTGGTTTCACCATTACAATTTCTCAGAAGATAATCATCTTAAAAATAAATTTTGCTTATGAAGTTTTGTGATTTAGAGCACACTTCGGTGGGAATTCCCGTTATATCGTCAGTAAAGATTGAACTAAATAAGAGACATTCAGGAACATTTTGCTTATGTTTTTACAATCTGGACTGCTGTGACATTACACACATGCATAAGTACTTATACCATTTGTTTATGCACAATAGCTGTATTATATCTCTATTAGATCACGAATCGTAGTGTAGATTACTGTCTTAAAATGTTTTTGAAGTCTGGATCTATATCACCAATCTAATGTTTTCTATGCTCTATAGATTGTATGGGCATTAGTAGGATTTTGTTTTCGGGATCAGGGTGGGGGGGGGGGTATAAGTAAACTTCTCCTTTCAGACCTTGTGGTCTATAGAGCAGATGATTTAAAGGTCATCTGTTTCTGTGGCCTACGGTTAACGAGGGTGTCTTGTGGCCAGCACTTTTCCCCAACTAATGTTAGGTATCAGTTAGAGCTGGGTGGACTCAGAGGCACCAAAAGATCCCGAAATTAAAAATCCCAGTCTTCACCAGGATTCGAACCAGGGACCCCCGGTTAGGAAACCAAGCGCTTTACCGCTAAGCCACCGCGCCTCCTGGGTGGGTGTGGGATATAAGGAGGTGTACAAAATGTTCCTAATTTATCCATTAAGAGAGAAGTAATTCTTAGAAAGAGTAAACTGTTCCATAAAGAAGGAATTGTTTTTTTTATAATTTGTATTTACGCTACTTGATATTATGTCATAGTACATACATATCTATCTATCTATCTGTCTATCTGTCTATCTGTCTGTCTGTCTATCTGTCTGTCTATCTGTCTGTCTGTCTATCTATCTATCTATCTATCTATCTATCTATCTATCTATCTATCTATCTATCTATCTATCTATCTATCTATCAATGTATCTATATAAATATGCACAGTTACAGGCAAATTCAATAGAATGCCGGATTTCGCACATTGCCGGTATACATATATATTTCACTTTTGAAACCAAAATGAACTAATCTCGGCGTCAAAAACAAACAAACGATAAAGCTTTGATCCTCTCTCCCCCCTCCACCACCCCATCGTTGCCATTATCATCGGCCAGGTATTCACTCTGGGTGAACAATTTAAGGTGTTAAAATAACTTGTTAATGAAAACATGAATCAATCACTTCAGCCATGTCTTTACCACGTGGCTTCAGCCTGGAAATGTCTGATATACACGACAGACATACAAATCTCCCTCACATAGACATAAACAAACAGCAGCACACTAAAACACAGACACCTGGTCGGTTATCAATATACCGACCAGTACCCACCACCCCCCACATACCTCGGAGTCTCACCTGTATGTTTCTTTCAAGTCTGCTGCAGGAATTGCCTCACATGCACTTTATGTACATTATATATATATTCAAATTCCCCTCCTGTGGCGTCAGTTGTGGGCGTTTGATTTAATGCTTTCCATTTAGATTTAATACGTAAAACGAAACGCAGCTTTGATCTTCACGAATAAAATTATATTTTTTTCCCCTCTTCAACTAAAGAAATTAAATTTATACTATTTATCTTACCTATAAATTAGCTTTGAATTTTCCGATTTAGAAAAAAGATTAAAAATAATTTTTAGATTTATATATCATATTTTCAAATCGGGATTTTTGAGACAAACTAAGCAATGTCAAGGACGAGAAAGTAGGTCACGTTACCAACTATTCAAAGACTGAAGCTACAAACGGAAAGTGTTTAGAAATGACCATTCTGCGGAGTTCAAACGTGAACAAAAATAACCATATCACTTTTTACAAATATTGGAAGGTCAAGGACGTTGTATTTGACGTCAATGTCACCAAATAAAAAAAAAAAAGAAAAGGTTGAACTTTGATTTGAGTCTGACCTCAATGTTATTAGCGCTAGTTAGTTGCCCAATTATTTTGAGAGAAAAAAAAAAATCCGCTGCCGATGACAGACGTAGACGGCTAAAAGAAAAGATCGATCACCGGCGGACAATGGTTATGTCTGTGCTGGTTGTGGCAAAAAATGTAGGTCGTCGCTGGGGCTGCGTAGACACGGGAAATACTGCATTCTTCATTAATCTTCGGACTCGAAGGCAAGCCTTATTATTATTATTATTATTATCATTATTATTATTTTGTTGGACACGAACGAGTATTCATTCTCTAGCCTGCCAGGGTCGAGTTTCGTTAAAGAGAAAATGTATCGTAGTCCCTTTATCAGTTTCCACTGATGGATTTTCAGGTGATGTGGCAGGTCTGCAGCAAAACCGCCCTCTGACAGGCAACGAGGATGTTCCTAGGAATGTTAAGGCCTTGAAAGTATTTGTCTGACGTCAGTTGTTATTATCCCCTTTGTTGATATAACAATGGGGTATGTTGTTATTTTGGATAGCTTCAATAAACGCTTAATCTCCAAGCCTAGGTTCCCATATTTTCTTTGTTTTTCTATCTCATTTTTTGTAAAAAATAATAATAATAATAATTATTATTATTATTATTATTTATTATTATTATTTATTATTATTATTTATTATTATTATTTATTATTATTATTTATTATTATTATTTATTATTATTATTATTATCTAGGTTTGGAGTCATTGAGTGAGAATCTAACCCTTCTTTCGTATTGAAATTTTGTGCTTCAAACAGAGGAGCTTAGAACATTTTAGTTTAATAATCACATTCTCCTTGAGTGAACAGTTTATTTCAAACTTTATTTGTGCACAACAGATATACCAACAAGCTGACTATTAATGAACTTTTTCTGCTGGGTATGAACATCTGTAATGCTTACATCTCACGTGCTCCAAGTGTTTATCTTTTTTTTTTTGACCTTGCTGCATGCGCTTACATCCTCAAATGTCACACATAAATTACAAACATTTAGGTTAAGAGAAAAAAAATTATGCTCAGTTACTTACTAGGGCAAACTTCTGATGGCAGTCAACTGAGGATAATCCGATACACTCTCTACAGCAGACAATAATCCTTAACCGACTCTTTAAAAGCCAATTAACATCAAGATCAAATAGCTGTCATCATTCGAAGTTTTATAGTTTATTGTTATATAAATGTGTATATATATAGACTCAAGAACAAAACTAAACCAAAGTATTTTCTTTTTAAAACTAATTTATTTCGTTTCTTTGTTGTTGTTTTTTTCATGCAACAGACGTGTTTTTAATTTCCTGCACTTTTTAATTGACTAACACCTATTGTGATGACGTCATCGACATGCCAACTCAGAAAGACACACACACACAAAAAGCAATAAAAACTATAAAAGCTTTGGCATAAGACTGCGCACCCGAGCCCCCTAAAGTCTGGAACCCACCTTTGCAGCTTTGTCTTATGGCGTGGCGACAGGCTCTCGGCACTCAAGGGCGCATCATCGCTGCCGCTTTCGCTGCTCGCGAAGATCCGCCAGCTAGCGTCGCTTTGATCTATGAAGTGAGGAGGGGGGGTGAGCAGTGTTAGTGTTTTAGCCCCAGATTGTAGAGTAGGAGTTATCTTTTCTTTGTTGACGTCTGCAGTCCTACGTGTCTCTTAGGAGGATAAATAAATATATACCTTAAAGATAAACTGATATGTCGAATAACGAGAAAGAGATTCAGGATTTGGTTTTTAAGAACTTGAATGATTGAGCCGCAGAGAGCTCGGCGAATAATGTATCCTAAATCAAATACGTATTATATGAGAGAAATCAAAGGGAGATAAGCAATTTATACAGAAAAATTATATTTTCAAAGTACAAGAAGGAAGAAAATATGAAAATGGAAATTTCAATAACAATAAATCATAATAATTATACAATGTTCTTATGTTGAAGTAAAATTGTAATTTGTATTTTCATTTCCAAAACAATTTATGGATGTCCAATGATGATCTCTGCACACCAGATTTCACTATACAAAAAAAAAAAAAAAAAAGAAGGTAAATTAATTCATGATAAGATCCGGTCTGGCCTATATCCACACAGAAGACGGTTTTGGATTCACAATTTCATCCCTTGATAATTATGCTTTTCAATTTCTTAACAATTTAGATATATTTATAGCAAAAGCGATGTCTGTCAACTTCCTAAATTGTATAATACACTAGTCGACCCACGGCGTAGCATACGTCGCTATTTTGCAGGGCCGGCCTTAGGGCACTGCAACCTATGCGACCGCAGTAGGCCCCGCACTTTCATAGGCCCCACGCTTATCCTAGGTATAACTTATTAAATTAAACCATTGTATAACTTATAACAGATTTTCCGTGGTCTTCTGATTTTCCAGGAGCTCCTGGAAATCTCCTGAAAACATACGAAATATTCCTGGAAATCTCCGGAAATTATTAAAATCTTTTGAAAACTCATAAAAATCTCGATATATACACAACATTTTCATTTTGGGGTGTCATTCAATATGGAAAGCGCCAATTCATAAAAATAAAAACACGGCATTATACAATACCCATAATTGTTAAATCTGGTGAAAGAAGATTCTGGCGCCTCAAACTAATGAGGCCAACAATTCTCGAAGATAGATTGAAACATTTGGTAATTCTCACTACTGAGCGTGATCTATGTAGGAAAAATAATTTTTACGATATACTGTATGACTTCTTCACTACACGCAAGGCTCGTAAAGTAATTCTGTACGTAGTAAAGAATGAATAAAAGAATGAATAACAAATTTATTTTCTAAAACTCTTAATTTTCACTAATTATCCGTATCCCTACCCAAACTGGGCCCTGCGCAATTCATTTCGCATACGGCCCTTCTATTTAGTGACGGGTGAATACAGAGAAGATTGCTTGTTCTCTCTCCCCCCCCCCTCCCAGCCTCTTTTTTTTTTTCGCCGCGAAAGTTACGTGGGGGTAACTCAAGACCGGCTCTCAGATATAAAAGAGTTATCTTTCCATGACTTCTTGGTGTTGTCAGGCATGAAGAAAATTATATATATAGATTGTTTAACAAAGTTTTGAATATTTGTTGAAATGTTTCGCTAAGCGAGTGTTGATTAGAATGCACTGTTATGGCTGTAGTACCTACATCTTTACAAAACTCATTCCGTGTGTCTGTCAGGTAAAAATTGTGTACACGTTATGTCTGCCATTTCTCATTCTCGCAACCAGTTGAAACTTTGCACAATTAGTCATTGTCCCTAACAACACATGAATCAAATAAAAAAAAAAACAATTATTTTATCACTACTTGTAATTAATTAATTTTGTTTTTATAGAGAGACACCACAGAGACAGACGAGCCTTGTGTAGAGAATTATGTCTTGGCCTAAAACTTTGAAACAAACAATAGATAGCTTAAAACATTATATTTTTATTTGCACTGGTTTAGCTCAGTGGCTAGCATGTTAGCCTTCCACCAAGGAGTGTTGAGCCCTCTAGTTCGAATTCCAGTCAAGCAACTTTTTTTTTAACAGTAAAAAAGGGAAACCACCTCCCAAAAAACCTCTCTTAAGCCCCCCCCCCCCAACTAGTCAACACAACTGATTAAACCATAGCGGTTTGAGCATTCAAAAAAAAAACATGGTAAAATATTTAAATCGCACAGATGTACTATTGTTAGTCTATATCTATTACAAATTAGCTACCTGATTGATTGCAAATAATTGATATAATTACACTTCATTTGAGCTTTTTGTCTTTAACAAGTATTTTTATATTCCTCTGATTTGGATTTTTATATAAGATGTATTTTTGTCATCGCTGTCCACAGGGACTTCTCGCTGGCTGTCTTTTCTTTTTTTTTTTTGACTATCAAACAAGAACAACCACTAGCCTTGAACCTGACGTCCAATGAACCAATGGGATTGATTCTAACTTGTAAACATCTACGTCACCGCAAGATGCTCTAAGGACAAAGAAAGCTCCTACAGAGAATAGGCAGACAACAATGGCGCATCTTTGACAACAACAAAAGGAGGAAGAGGAAGATTTTTATGGAAAGTCTTTTTTTAGAGCATGGCATTTCCAGAAATAGGGCCCGCTTTTGAATTATGCTGTACATTGGTAGGCCCTCTTTAATCACTGTATTTCGCAATATTGTTTAAAAAAATAAATTTCCAAAAATTGCAAACCACTTATAACAACCATTTAAATACATGATTTTAAGAGGTACATTTTTGTTTCTAATGACCAGCATTGTAATTACGCCCATATAATGTAGAAACATTTTGATATATTAAAAAAATAGTAACAGTCTTTTTCTTTTCTTAACAGAATCGCTTTTTCAAGATGCTTCTACGTAGAGAAACAGTCTTTCTGTCTCTTTCTACATATCTCTATTTCTCTCTTTCTTTCTCTCTCTGTCTCTCTCTGTCTGTCTGTCTCTCTCTCTCTCTCTCTCTCTCTCTCTCTGTCTCTCTTTGTCTCTCTGTCTCTCTATCGATCTATCTCTCTCTATCTTATTGAATATGTTCCCCACTCCTCCCCCCCCCCCCCAGATTTTTATAATGTCTTTATATTTCCCATTATTTATAACAACATACCAAAACAATCATTTATCAGACGTTTAACCAAAAGTTTGTGTTATTTTTTAAAGCACATATCAACTGACTCTGTCTAAGTGAGTTCTATATTACCCACTACCCATTCGAGGATCAAGTTGAAATTTTGCCCAATTATTTGTAGCCGAGGGCAATGGAAGAATCAATCTAAGAATGAACAAATTAATAAATCCATTAGTTATAATGAAATAATTTTGTTTTTAAAAATGGGGAGATAAATTATTTGGAGATATGGCCGTGATTGTTCTGTGCTTTTCCTCATATGTATGTCAGTGATGCACAACCTAATTCAATCTGCGGGCCATTTTAATTTCTAACACTAGTGTCACGGGCCACATGATGGAAAAGATACAAAAACTCAATGAAATTGACCTGAAACTATTTTATTTCAAACCCGAGGATGTAGTACTTACATTGAAGTATTGGGTTATTTAAATTTTCTCTTTACACTTTAAAACAACAACTGAAGGTCTGTTAATAATGTTTTAAAAAAAACAGCCACACTTTCTTTATAAAAACAAACAGGTATCATGTTCTACAAAAAAAAAGTAAAGATCAGTTCACTTTTCCTAGTAGATTCTATGGTCCTATTTCATGAAGGCACACATGTTAAAAGAAAAAAGTGAGGCTCTAATGTAGGTAGAAATAGATTTTAAGCACTTTTTTTCGGGGGGTGGGGAAGATTTTCTTTATTTTATGCCCGCATTTTGGGCATTACTGTTATATATGATGTCTTTATGCTCCAAAGTAGACAGAAAACATTAGTCAATAAATATAGCGGAGAATTAGAGAGAAATGTGGTGTTCAAGATTTGCATACGCTCAGCACACCTATTTTCTAAATGAAAGGAATAGAGTTTTCTTTCTTTGTAATAGAAGAGGTTTGATTGTCTTTTGTTTTGTTTTTTTGAGGTCGTAAAAGCAGATGAAAGCAGACAGAAGGCATGGGCTTGCATGTTGTAACGATTTAGACCCATTGACTGAGTCAGCTGTCTCTTTACATTTATGTCTTCTACCACATTCATTAACAACGATACAGTGTCGTAACTCAGAGGTTCTCACATTTTTTCTGACTTGGGAACCCTTTTATATAGTCAAAACTTGCCTAAGGACTTCTTGATAAAAAAAAGCTACATAAATGATTAGTATATAAGTAACAAATATTTAAAAAAATGATACAATAAAAAAGAAACACTATAATGTTTATTAAGATGATAACTTTTGCTTAAAATTAAATTAAAAACAATGAATTGAATGAGATTTATACACGCACGGTTCAACGAGCACACATTTCTAGTCGGTTACTTTAATTTGTGTTCAGGTTCATTAAGGGAATAAATTCACGCTGCACCCAACAAGAAGAAGGGGAAAGCAGCCAACAACTTCTGTACAGTGACCCATAATGCAGGATCTAAATTTAGAATATGTTTATGTAACCAGAGTTTGTGGTATCCTTATTTAAACATTGGTCTAAACTCCTCCTTCGTGGCTATTTCAATAAGCTGCTACTGTGTTGGTATGTTAGTATCTGTGATTGGGATCTGAGTTTGTCTACGTGAAAAAGGGCCAGTTGAAAATATCCAAATGAAGAAAGTTATTTAATCTTTAGTTTAAGTTATCGTAGAACAAAACAAAAAAGTTTCCCTTTCAGATCTTGTGGGTCTATAGGGCAGACGGTGTAAAGGTCATTTGGTTCTGTGTCCTACGGTTAACGAGGGCGTCATGTTGCCAGCACAACGACCAACCGCCTTTACTTTCCCCAACTAATGTCAGGTGCCCATTAGAGCAGGGTGTGGGGCGATTTGATTATTATTCTAATTATCCGATCGGATCACCTGGCTTTTAGCGGAGAAGCTATTTTAATTGTGAACACATTTACCCTTCCTTCGTGTCGCGGGCCTCTGTGGGTCTGAGGACCCACACTTTGAGAAAAGCTGTTGTAAATAGTTAGTGATGATGCAACAGTAGACAATGTTGGCAATAGCAGTTTACAATATTAAAAACATATTCTCAGATTGTCAGAAAATTCTTGCACCGGCATCTCTACCTCTCAGTTTCGTAGACAGATTCCACGGATTGATATTCTTACAAACTGGTTCCCCTGTCACATCAGAAGTGCACACACGCTCAGACAGATTTGGCGCGAAGATCTCGGCAAATAATGTGTTCATTTAGTTAGGTATTCAGAACTCGCTGGGGAGGCGGGGAGGGGGGGGGGGGGTCGGGTGAAATGGAGAAGGTATATCTCGAAAAAGAGGCTGGAGAACGGAAGTACTTTGGTTGAGAAATTTAAAAAGTTGAAACAAAAAAGCGGTTAATTTTTAAAAAAAAGTGTATTATCTGAACTGCTTAATTATATTGCATATCTACTTTTGTAATGTGTCGCTCTGACCCACAAGGTAAAGACGGCCAGGCACTATACGTCCATAGTGGTAGGGGGGGGGCTGTTACCAGTTTTATCGTGTCCTCTTAACATTGCTTCCTCTCCCCTCTCCACGACGCACACACACAAACACTTGCATTTTGCCGTGAACCATGTATTGTTAAGACAGATGGTTGTTGTATGTGTTGTATTAAACGTGTGTGTGTGTGGGGGGGGGGTGTCGACATATCTTTGTTACCCACCTCATCAACCCTCCATCAAAGCGGCACAAAGGCGATGTAAGACGATGGAAGGCGATGTAAGACGATGGAAGGCGATGTAAGACGATGGAAGGCAATGTAAGACGATGTAAGACGGTGTAAGACGATGGAAGGCGATGTAAGACGATGGAAGGCGATGTAAGACGATGTAAGACGATGTAAGGCGATGGAAGGCGATGTAAGACGATGGAAGGCGATGGAAGACGATGGAAGGCAATGTAAGACGATGTAAGACGATGTAAGGCGATGGAAATACAGGTATTACAAGTATAGTCATAGTATAAAGTAGAATGTATTTACTCTTAATGTAATGGGAATCTTCTAACAAAGATTCCATTGCTATTTTTTCCTTATTGCTTTCTTTCAATGCCTAATGTAGCCCAAATGTTTCTTTCGTAAAAGAATATATATGATTCTTATAGATACTTGAAGAAATGTACTTACATTGGAATTACTTCAAATAAAAGTCTTGGGTGTATTTAAGAAAACTCTTTAATAGCAATGTGAGAAGAGGCGGGGGTAGCTCGATGGACAGTTTACTGCACATTAAAATAAGGATCATTTAGTTGATTTTTATTTTTGTATTTTAAAATACTATACGTCGATATTCGAGTCTTTATTTTCAAAATGGTAACAGTGAAATGCTACATAAAAATTGTACAACAGAGTGAGACAACCTATGTTCCCTCAGCTCAAGACACGCCAGGGAATGCTGACCATATCCTCGAAAACTGCATTCTTTATCAAGAGGCCCAAACAAGACACTGGCCCCAAAACACCCGTATAGAAAAAACAAACTATGTGGAGAGCTGACTGATTTGGAAACCACTGCGCAGTTCATCTCATACACTGGTCTACTCATCTGAACGCTCCGGCCTAATAATGAGAACAAGGAAGAAACAAATTATTTGTATGTATTCTCTTATTATCTACGTTCTCTTTTCTATTCTCCCATATTTCTCTTATTTGTTATGTCTCATATTTTCTTTTTTTTTTTTTTGCTCCACCTCATTGTCTTATTTTCTCTTATCTTTTTTTCCACAGATTTGTACTTTTATTTGTTTCTTGACATTATTTTGGTTTCTACACTTTCTCCTCAGATTTGTTTCAGCTGTTCTCTTCTGTTAGTTTCAATTGTGCATTCAATATGGATGGTTACTTTAGGCTCCTCCTCTGCCCTCTCCCCCACCTTTGGACCACATATTCAATGACTCTACTAGTTTATTGCATGTCATGATGTCAACAGAAAAACAAGGCCAGAGGGGAGAGAGAGAGAGAGAGAAAGAGAGAGAGAGAGAGACAGAGAGAGGGGGAGAGAGACAGAGGAAAGGGAGGAGGGGGTTTCAGACTTCCATTTGATCAATGCATTGAAAGGGAGAAAACTAGATCTATCATTCTATGTAAGGTTCTTAACGTCGATTGACAGACTTAATGTCCAGAAGCATTTCGTTTGATGACATCATCACAACGTGCGTACTCTTGCGTACATTCTTTCGAATGTCAGTAGTGTCAGTAATGCATTCTTCCTTATGGGAAAACGCCATGCTCATGAGTACAGTCCGCCATGCTCATGAGTACAGTCCGCCATGCTCATGAGTACAGTCCGCCATGCTCATGAGTACAGTCCGCCATGCTCATGTGTACAGTCCACCATGCTCATGTGTACAGTCCGCCATACTCATGAGTACAGTCCGCAGTATGGCAATCTACTACTGATTCTAAGTACTCATTTCTCTCAAACTAGTTCTAAGCAAGATATTTTTTAAAAATCCGTTTAAAAAAAAAAAAAAAAAAAAAGCTTATCTCCACACTTACAACCATATCACTCAACAATGTAGAAGTTATTTCCCATTGTTGATATCAAGCAAAATAAGTAATTACCAATAATTATTTGGCTAATTTGTTAATTAAAAAAATGTATTCATATTTTGTAAGGTACAATGAATAACTGTTTAAACATGATCCGACAATGGGTGTGGGAGAAATAACGTGTACAATTATATAAGGGGACAACACCCGACATATTTAATCATAGATATGAGAATACTGAAGGGTTAATTTCCCTTTTTGGTAGCCAATAAAGTAATTAATAACCAGTACTCAGATGACTAATTGGTAATTTGTTTTTATTGATTCATGTATTGTCTGCGCCTACGCCAAAGAATAAATATGCTGAGTTTCAACTTGATCCGAGAATGGGTGTGGAAGAAATAACGTTTTCAAACTTTTTACCAGACAGACAGAAAGACAGACAGACAAAATGATTTGATACAAGCTTTGTAATAATGTATTAACAATTTCCGTTAAAGATATGCTTTTTTTTTCGTTTAAATGCAGGTCAAAATGCAAGGGATATTCTTGTAACGTTTGATGACTATCACAGTCAGCCTGTGGTCAGTTGGTTAGCCCTCTACATGACAAGCGCATGACTTGAGAACAAGTGGAACCAAAGAACATGTTAAGTTCCCATTTAAGAGTTCAGGTTCGACCGAGCAGATGATGTTAGGTTTATCTGATTCAAACGTTAATGAGGGTATCATGTGGCCATCTCAATGACATATTTACGCTCTTGATGGGAAACTTAAGAACCGGTTTGAAAACGAATCCAGAAAGTCCATCCCTACAGTTACAACCACAAATCTGTGACCATCGGATTATCAAGGAGCAATCAACAACTACACCGTGGCGTCCACTACCTACATGCCGAGAATAGTTATATATTTAAGATGACTAATGACCTACATTTTAGGTCATAATATCAGTAACATGAATTAACTGACATTTTTTCTTACTAGCGATCTAAAAGATTCTCATTTGAGAATCAGGATGCTCGAATGGTATACTAATGTTTAGTCAACATGTCATTTACATAAAATATGAGACCTTGACCGTAGTGACGAGTACGTAATGTGACATACAGTATATACAATTACGTCAGACTTTTTTTTTTGTTGAGATTTTGAAATACAAATGTTTTGACTAACAGAAGTGAGGAGGAAGACCCTTTCCCCTTCCCCATAAGGCCAGCTACGACCTTGTCTTGTTGACGTTAATTGCCCATTGGTGACGTCACTTCCTGGTAAGAGCGCGCACTATTCTCACCTTCTTGCACTGGCCTGTCTTGAGACGCACGCGCCTGGCATTTCTCTTTGGGTTCTAATTTCCTCTAGGTGCTTATTTAGATATCTGGTGCCTCTAAATTATCTTTCTCTTTTGTTGAGTTTTCTACGGCCTCTAGCTCTTTCTTTCTGTTCGCCTTTAGATCTAGTTCTCTTAGAGCTGTATTTCAAATTGGGAACATTTCTTGACTTTTAAATTTCTTTCGTTTATATTTTGAAAAATTATAACGATCAAACTAGAGTTTGGCTAACGAGCTAGTCATTCTTTGTTCAGGGGATATACAGCAACTGTTACATTTCTAGGGAAATAGTTGGAGTCGTGGTTCATCCACGAGGTTGTGACCTGAATAGAGGTATTGTAAAAAAAAATAGCGAAACTTTTCCCCACTGATATTTTCTGGGGTACACTAGGTTTTGAATAAATGCATTGTTTTAATTTTCTTTTCAATTAGGAGCCATCAAATTCATTTCGCCTAGGGCCTCTAATTGTATTGTGTATACATGCAGCCAGCGATGTAGAATGGTACTGTCGTGTTGGAAACATACAATATATGATTTAAAACCAGTCTCCAATATATTTGGTTTAAAAATAAAAAACTATATAGCTGTACCAAAAGTAAATATCTATCTATCTATCTATACATTGAATTTTGTATATATTCACGTATATATATATATATATATATATATATATATATATATATATATATACTCCTCCTCAGTCTACTGATACAATCTCAGTCCTGATTCAATCAAACTTTCTCTGGAAGAAACATAATATTCAAAACACACCTTTGTTGCCTCCCTTTCTTTGTCTCTAATTTGTTTCACTTTTTATTAAATTTCATTCTGATGACTTACAAATGTAAATCTGTTCGTTTTATTGAGTTACAAAAATGTGACCACTGACCGAAAGAATTCAGCAAAATAAATACATTATGTAATTGTGACATTTGGTTACGTAATAAGGTCAATAAAAGTATCATTAGGGAACCTTGACGTAAGTGTACAATAATAATTCATTTGCGAACGATGACGTGAGTGTACAATATAAGTTCATTTGGGAACCTTGATGTGAGTGTACAACAAAACTTTATTTGGGAACCTTGACGTGAGTGTACAATAAAAATTCGTTTGTGAATCATGACGTGAGTGTACAATAAAAGTTCATTTGGGAACCTTGACTTGAGTGTACAATAAAAGTTCATTTGGGAACCTTGACGTGAGTGTACAATAAAAGTTCATTTGGGAACCTTGACGTGAGTATACAATAAAAGTTCATTTGGGAACCTTGACGTAAGTGTAGAATCAGTGTAGATAAACATTAAGACAATCTGAGATTGAATAGGACAGTAGATTTGAAAGACCATGGTGTGGCCAGTACAATTACTTTCTGTCCACTATAAATATAATGTCGGCCTACTTCTAAATATTACAAATAATTCACTAGAAGAGTTCAAGGTTTGGACTTGCCACTGTTCAATGTTTTAGACCCTCAGCCTTGAAGACACTCTTGAGACCTCGGCCAGGAGATGAAACAGCACAATAATATTATCCTGACCTTCACATGTTTTGCAATAATCAATTTTAACCAAATCATTTCCCAATGAAAACATTCACGGTTCTTATTCTTTAAAAAGAGGCGTGTTGGCTTGGTTTCCGAACCGGGGGTCCGGGGTTCGAGTCCTGGTGAAAGCTGGGATTTTCAATTTCGGGATCTTTGGGCGCATCCCAGCTTTATGGTTACCTGACATTAGTTGAGGAAAAGTGATGGCCACATGACACCCTCGTTAACCTTAGGCCACAGAAACAGATGACCTTTACATCATCTGCCCCATAGACCACAAGGTCTGAAAGAAGAAGTTTTCTTATATCCCCCCCGCCCCCCGTCCCGAAAACAAAACCCTAGTAACGCCCATATAATTTATAGAGCATAGAAAACTTTAGATTGGTGATATAGTGGTCTGAAGGGGGAATTTATATTCTTTCGAATTACGAATTTATAATAATAATAATAATAATAATAATAATAATAATAATAATAATAATAATAATAATCTTTATTGTCCGTATGGAATTTGTCTTACAAGTTGTGCAATACACCAAACAAAAAAACATTATAATGTTTCACTTGTATTGCGTCTGCTAACTTAGAATATACAAAATCACAGAAAAACACAATTTTGGCTCGTAAAACTTTGTTCAAACGTAGAGTTCGTGCCGACTGTCGTGAAGGTGAGAGATGGGTATTTCAGAAATGGCTTTCAACTCATGTTTATATTTGGGGGGAAAAAAAGCACTGCCTAATTGGCCTCGAAGTGAAAACCGGTTTGACCGTTAGAATTTTTCAAAATGTTTTTAATGTGGCTCACTCACTATATCTGTCTGTCTGTCTGTCTCTGTCTGTCTGGTAAAATGTTTTCACATGTTTTTTTTCTCCCGTTTTCCTTTCTAGGATCAAGTTCAAACTTTGCACAAACATTCAAGGTCGATAAAAATACACGTCTCAGTCCAATAATTAACCAATCTTATATAATACAGACGTTACTTCAAAAAAATAAAGATGATTACGTCCTACGCGTCATGCATTCAGTCATGCATATTAACCAATGACTTAAATTCTGCCAAGTCACTGGTTTTCCTGGCTAGCTCAGGCAATCCATTCCATGCTCTAATAGCACTAGGGAAGAAGGAGCATTTGTACTGATTTGTCCTAGCATATGGGATGAGGAATGTGCCTTTATCTTTGTGTCTTTCAGAGTATTTTATTAAATTTTGTTTTTTTGTATTAGCATGCCATCAAACACCAATTAGTTAATCATTAAGTACTAATTAATTAATTTTGTTTTATATAGCATAAGGGGAGCTAAACTCTGTAATTTTCAGATAAACGGTAGTAATTAGCGGTTATTTCCCCTAAGATAAGCTTTGGTTTTAAAAAATCTTTTTTTTTTCTATTGCTTGTTATTTTGAAAACTGCTTCAATGGGAACTCTCGCCCACGACTCAAATTGTTTCTTTGTATTCAGTAAAGAGTTGACTAGATACATAGATCTACACGAATATTTTTGGGCAGTGTCTTATGTAGAAATCATGAGCTGGACAGTGAATAGAAGAACTTCCTCGTCTCGAGCTTAGTGCAGAAACTCCTCGCGACAGTGAAACAGAACAAGACATAAATAGAATGTGAACTTTTAGACCAGCATCACAATCACGAAAGAGGAAAAGATTCAAGTTTCAATTTCTATGTCAGTTTCTATTTCAGTTTCTATTTCAATTTCTATTTCTATTTCTATTTCTATTTCTATTTTAATTTCTATTTCTATTTCTATATCGCATTCGTTGAATTTTGGTATCATTATATTTAATATTAAATAGTATTAATTAAATGTCTGCAATCTATAATATAAAGAAGAAAGTAAAGCTTGTGTATGTATGTAGCATATGTCCCGCATAAAAATCATAACCGTTTGACCAATCTTGATCAAACTTGGCATAAATGTTCCTTAGATCATGGCGGAGACCGTAGTGTATGTTTAATGCCCCTATCTCTACCGGAGGGTTGTTAAAGTAGACACAAAGTAACTAATTATTCCTCTATTAAAAAAGTAAACTTTTTAACAAATCGGGTAAAACCGTTTTCAGAGTATTTAATATTTGATATAAATATTTCGGTTTCAACACGCACACTCTACTTTTATTTTCGTGGCAAAATAAAGAAAAATGTGAATGGAACATTCTCCATGTTTAACATAGATCTAAATTCAAACCAGTACATCAGTAATATCCAAACTAAGGCCTGCAAGCCGCTGGTCATATCCGGCTAGTTTTTTAATAAATAAAAAATTATGGCCGCTAATTTTTTTTTCAAGATTTATCCCGCGTCTTGAAAAAGAATACAGGAGAGGGGCTAAAACTTATTAGCAGCTTTCTGAATCTGATACATTCTTGTGCTTTTATTTAAATAAAAATCTGCAAGAATATTATATGACAACAACAACAACAAAAACTTACAACAGAAAAGAAATTTTCTTATATGTGTGATGTGTTTTTTTTTATGTCAAGCTATTAGAGAAATAGTCTCTTATTATATAGACACGTGGACGCATAGAGACATAAAACACATAGATGTCGGGGTGCTATTCTTGCTTTGCTTGGCTCGTTAGTGTTTACTTAATAATTACAATTACAAGAACAATTATTACTAAGCACACTTCAGCTCCAACCATCCATGAAAATATTTAAAAAGTACTTTAATATTCAATAAGCACACAATGACATCAACTCAATAAATACAAAACCACCAGTCCAGGAAGCAATCTTAGAACCTTCCTGGACAGGGACCAAGACGTTACTGACTAACATTTCTGGCACATTCAAAGAAGACTATTCACATTCATAACCTGGGGGATACATAAACAAGGGATGTAACTAACATAACAAAATATCAAAAGTAACATATTCACTCTCGTCATAGCTCCCCCTGACAATAGACACAGATTAAAGTTGTCTTGTATTGTTTGTTCTGTCTCTGGACAGATTACTTTATAACAATACGAACCGGAAACACAAATTGTGAATGTTTCCTGATCTGGAGATTGTAGCAAAAAGAAAACTGAAACACAAAGAGAGGAGGAGGGTGAATGGGGGGAATGTAGGAATATAGGAAGAGGCAAATAAAATGGGAGGAAGATAGAGAGGGCATTAAGGTAGGTTAAGAAAGGAGATAGAAGGAAGAGAGAGAGAGAGCGAGAAAGAGAGAGAGAAAGCAAGAAAGGGAGTTGGAGAGAGAATGAGAGCAAGAGAGAGAGAAAAAAAAGAGTGAGAAGGGGAGAGAGAGAGAAAGAGAGAAGGAGGAGAGAGAGGGGGTGAGGGAAGAGCAAGAGAGAAAGAGAGAGTGAGAGAAGAGAGACAAAGAGAGAGAGAGTGAGAGGAGAGAGACAAAGAGAGAGAGAGTGAGAGGGGAGAGAGAGATTGTGCGGTCAAAGAGCGAGTGACTAGAAGTGAATACGTAGAAAAAGAAGGGGGGGGGGGGGATGTAGAGAGTTGAATAAGAGACAAGGACGTCACATTAAGTTTGTTCAATAAGACAAGAGACTGACACTGGAGCTTGTCATAGAATTTCAGAACAGCAAAATGTTGAGTTTCTTTTTAAATGTATTTCCTGGTTACAAGTGTGTGTGTGCGTGTGTATGTGTAGTGTGCATATATAAAAATAGAATGGACTGCAAATTTCTAATAAAGGCTATAACAAAAGTCAATTGCACATTATCTTTCAGAATTCAAAGACTAAAGCTTTTTAAGATTAACAATTCTGTAACTGGATACAGACAAAAACATGCAAAATATAAAAATACTTTTAAAAAAACAACAAGCTTATTTTTTGGTTAAAAATTCACATTTACAACCACATATCTTAAACTGAAATATTTATTTCATTTTTTGAAATCAAACAAAATTACTAACCAATAACAATCAACTGACTTTTATTATTTTTTAAATTGGATTCATATTTTGTTTAGGAACAACGAATAATTGTGCAAAGTTTCAACCTGATAAGAGAATGGAAAAAGGGGAGGGGTAATTTAAAAGGAAGAACCGCAAAATCAATGAGATATATCTCAATGCTGTATTAATAAGTTCCCTTTTTCTATATAAAAAATTAATAATTTATCACAGCTAATAGATTAACCAATTGGTTATTTATTTCTTATTTTTTCATGCATAGGAAGCGTGGCCGAGAAGCTAAGTACGCTTGAACTTGGCTTGGCTACCTTTGAAGGGGCTCGACACCCGACTCGAGCAGGGATGTGTTTACTGGGCTACTAAAGGCAGCACGGAAAACCTTCTCCCAGATAGCGCTATATAAACGCTAACATTTATAATATTCATGGGTCGTCATCGACCACGAATCAACCTGATCCGAGAATAGAAAGTGGGAGAAGAAACGTGTTAAAAACGTAATTGCGGGAATAACTCCACATATATAGCCACATATCTCAGACAGACAGAATTAGTTGATATAAGATTTGTAAAAGTTGATTTAATAATTTAAAAAAAAATTTAAACACACACAAACACAAATAAATAATAATGTATCATTAAACACACACAAACACAACTAACTAATAATGTACCATTAAACACACACAAACACAACTAACTAATAATGTATCATTAAACACACACAAACACAACTAACTAATAATGTATCAATCTTTAGAAAGGCATAAGTAAATGAACCTCTGTTTGAAAACAGCAGAATAGAGTTAAAACGTCCTGCTTCGTCTGTTGGGCGTCTTGGTTGCGTCAACTAACGTCAACTACAAATAATGGTGTTATGGACGTCAATATTTCCTGGCCACCTTTCTTCCCAACATTACACAAATACGTCCCGCTAACTTCAGCGCCTTCACTTCTTTTCTCTTCCTAAGTCGGATCAATCTGCACCAGCGTACAAACAGACCTAAGCTCTCAGACATCTGGTCGTGTCCACTACACTCTTTCTCCCCACCCCCAACACACACACACACACACATATATATACTCCAAAGTCTTTTGGGTACAGGCGGTCTGACGACAATCCCTTGCCCGGCCCACATCCTTCCATTCCGTGCCTGGCATTCCAATCACGCGCCCTTATTGAGATTTTGATATAACTTAATCTACCAGACCTCACAGTCAGGGAGCGAATGAGTGTAAGAGGGAGGCAGAGGGAGAGGCAGAGGGAGAAGCAGAGGGAGGCAGAAGAGAAGAAAGAAGCTGATTTTATTTTCACCTTAGTAATTACCGTCTCCACCTAACATATTCATCCGCCAATGGCCAGACAACAAGACGTTGACCTTATTAAGTTTCCAGTACGGTACGAAAAAAAAAAGTTTGCGCGAGAAAAATAATTTCTTCTGTTGTGCAAGCAAGCAAAATATTTATTGTTAGTTGAGTGGAAGAAAGCGGGGATAAATGCATGGGCGTAGCCAACCGGGGGAGGGAATCGGTAGAGGGTGTGACAGGTGGGGAAATGTGACGTGTGTTTGGCACGTTTTATGTCTAGGGGATGATTATTTTTAATGCTATCACACCCCCACTTATCAGCATATGAATCGGGAGCAGACACGCAACGAGACAAAGCAATGAAAGATAGATACAAAGGTTAAAATAAAGAATATTTATTTACATAAATATACATATAAGGATAAAAAGGGTGAGGGTTTGCATCTATCTCTAGTATATTCTATGTTTAATCATCACTCTTGCACCTAATAAGAGAGTATGTCACTTTGTCCTCTGACTTAGCTGGTATTCCTGTTGATGTCGCAGCTGGCTGTGTCCTGTCTTGAGGTTCTGCAGCTGGAGGTGGCGCTCTAGCGGATAGAGGGACGCCGGCGATATAGTTCTTGTGGAGTCTCAGTCCCAAGTTCTAGTATCTGTAGTGGGCACAGTATGGCGGGTGGCCGGATACCGTGGGCACAATGTTACTGCGGGCAGAGCTGATCTGCCGTGGGCAGCGTAGTTGACAGGATATGTCCAGTGAGTTGCAGAGGGTTGGCGTAGCTATGACGTCTCACACAGATCTGGTCTATAGGGACGTCGCACCTAATAGCTTGACAGGTGGGCTGTCGAATAGGCGGGCAATGCCGATAGCGCCAAGCAGTAGAGTTGAGTAGATCTCAGTAGGCAAATGCGGCGCTGAATAGCACCAAGCACAACTGCAGGTAAATGGATCGTTGATCCAGTAACTAGGCAATAGGTGATTCTTGATAGCAACTAGGCAAGTGCAGCGCTGATTAGCACTAAGCACATAGATAGGCCAGTAGGCAAATAGGCAGGTAAGTAATCCGATAAATAGGCAGACACCTGAGGGAGGCTGCGGATAAATAAAGACAAGTTAGGACATGTCTCTCATGCATCTTATCGATGCCCTCGACTGAGGTGCATTCGTCAGATTGGTAAAATTGCTTTAGAGCACAAGGGGAGATGACAAATGGGATTTGGAGAGTAGATGGCAGATAGTAGCAATATAGAAATGTACATAAAAGGGAAAGTAATAATATAAAAATGTACATAGCAGGGAAATAATAATCTCAAATAACCAACACAGGTGGGTAGAGAAAGAAAGGGGGGGGGGGGTTGAATTGGGCGGTGGTCAGCGACCCAGATGATTGTTTACATATGACCGTGGGTCGAGAACAATGGAGCGTGCTTGAATGTCCCTTCAAGCGGCGCAACTCTCATTAGAGTAAAATGAGTAAAGGGGAGATAATTCATTACAGGGGAGATAACTCATATCTCCTTTCTAAGCGCAGTATTAGTGCGATAGTAAAATTATCAAGGCGGCCAACCGAGATAAAGGAATAGACTAAGATGTACAAATATATACATGGTTGCATCAACGATCAATTGAGCAACGTAGCATTAATAGATTAATGCAATACATAAATAAATACATAGGACATGTTTATGTTTTCTACTTACGCCAGTGAGAAATACACAATGCACTAATTAAATATAAATGAACTAAGCAAAATACACATGATAATATCCAATGGAAATAGCACAAAAGTAATTAAGATGGAACTTGTGATTAAGTTCGGCTTACCACCAGGTATTCCTCTAGGAGAGAGAATAAGTGATATAGTCCAGACTCGATAGCTCAGCTCGAATGAGAAATGAAAAAGGGTCTGGCTTGAGTTGGTTTACTTTATATAAGCCTGGAAAGTGCGGGCGGACACAGAATATGTCCTAGGCTAAGATTTATCTTACACGTGGGCGGATTTGACTCGAGGTGGGAGCCGCACCTTGGAATATCACGCGGTGTGTTGACCAGGGTAATCTCTTAGATCAAAGAGAGACGTGAGAGAAGGGGGGGGGGAGAAGGATTAGCTTGCATTCAAACCAAGGTGGAGTCAACCGCGACCGTCAGTCAGACATCCGGCGGATAAGACAAAGGAGATAGTGTAATTATCTTTCCCCGATCAAGGGCAGATAAATGAAAGGACTGGCCTAGTTTTCTCCAAGGTGGTGGACTAAGTCTAGCCTGGCATAGAGGAAAAGGTGCGGCGGGTGAATGATTTAGGGGTAGGATGTGAAAATAATTAAAATAAAATAAATAAATAATGAAAAATAATAATTAATGCTGTGATAATTTAGAGTGACTCTGACAGCGAGTTTTTGACTTGTCACAGAGGGGTTCGTCAAATAAGGGTTAATTTAGTGACTGTAGTATTGCTTTATTTTTTTTATTTATTTTTGAGGGGTAAGGATTTCCTACCAGATTCTCAGACCGTGTCATTCTCTATCTTAATGAATGTCTCAAGACCAGTTCCCTCCACAAACCAACACAAATGTCTTCCAGTTGCTAGCACCACACTTCTACAGTTTCTTAGAGAACTTCTTGATCAGACAACTCACTTAGGGAACTTCTTAATCAAACAACGCACTTAGAGAACTTCTTGATCAGACAACCCACTTAGAGAACTTCTTGATCAGACAACCCACTTAGAGAACTTCTTGATCAGACAACTCACTTAGGGAACTTCTTGATCAGACAACCCACTTAGGGAACTTCTTGATCAGACAACCCACTTAGGGAACTTCTTGATCAGACAACCCACTTAGGGAACTTCTTAATCAAACAACCCACTTAGGGAACTTCTTGATCAGACAACTCACTTAGGGAACTTCTTAATCAAACAACCCACTTAGGGAACTTCTTGATCAGACAACCCACTCAGGGAACTTCTTGATCAGACAACCCACTTAGGGAACTTCTTGATCAAAAACTCACTTAGGGAACTTCTTGATCAGACAACCCACTTAGGGAACTTCTTGATCAGACAACCCACTTAGAGAACTTCTTGACCAGACAACCCACTTAGAGAACCTATGCTGCTTCTCACCTTGCGTAAACGGTCTTCTGGCGATGCTCCATTAGTTACGCCAGGCGGATCGACCCAAGTTCACTTCACTGGAAATCTAGTCTCTCATTTCATCATGTCAACATCCCGTCCATATTCGGTCATTGAATAGTCTGATGATGCACACCATATTCAGTCATAGAATAGTCGGATGGTGCGCACCATATGCGCCGGTGCAAGGCAGGTTTACAGCGGAATGTTCATAAATTGGATTTAGCAAGTGTGAGTATATTTGTCACTTTAGCCGTCCGATTGTCTCAAGACCAGTTCTATCCACAAACCAAGAGTGGAGTTCAACCTTAATAACGCCCTGTAGTAGTAAGACTTTTTCAAGTAATTCTTAATGGACGAATATTTGAATGAGGCAAAGTACGGAGTACTAAGTTCAAATATCCAGTTCAGTGACACAAACATTCAAGGGTATGTAGTGGGAAGGGTTAAAACTTAGGTTTTAATTAGGTCAACCGTTTTTTTTTTTTGCTTCCTATTTTGGGTGTAAGAGAAATGGCAGGACATGAAAGAGGTGGGCTGGTGAACGCAATTGACGAGAATTGAATTTGGAATTTTCCAACAAGAGTATATCGTGATAAATGGGAGAGAGAAAGCTGGGGGAGGGGAGGGAGGGAGGGGTAGACAACACAAGGAAAACATGATCGAAAATACAATTTGAAAAAGACGCTTAGATTTTGGTCTCCATTATTTAAAAAAAAATAGCAACTGCAGGCGAAACTAGATTTTTTTAAAACTATTCACTGTGCCGCAACTCACGTTAAGTTGAGAGTGAAATAAACAATTTGTGACAATCAATAAAGTTTTAATTCACTTTGTCTGAAAGCCAGCCCAAACTTTTAACAAACAAAATGGTCCACTCTAGGTTGTTTAGTACGAATTGAAATCGTCATTGAAATTTAAACTTATCTTTTTTTTTTTTGTTGATGGTTGTTGTTTTTTTACTTTAAAATAAGATAAGAAAAGATAAGATAATCTTATTGTTCCAAATAAATGGAAATTCAGTTTGACTATAACTGTCCACTCCAGAATTAGGCTACTACAATACCAATATAGATACAACAGGAACAACGGTCAAACATCATATACATTACCTTTACGTGTGTCAAATAGCAATCCTTGAAAGATCTGAACATTTAACATCGGCTAGTGAACTTTTTCTTTAGGACAACTAGAACTGGTGAAGCGTCAGACAGATGACCAGTGGTGTGTACAATGCAATGACTGCTGGACTGCAATAGTTTTCATCAAGTTTTGATTTGTATGTTCACTCAGAGATGACCTGTCTGTGTAGCTCAAGTTGGCTGCATTAAGTATGTTTATGTCAGGTAAGAGGGGCTTCCGGACATAGTGAGTAGTCTGTTCTGCATTTGCGGACTAAACGAGTGACTCATCCATGGAGATCTAAAACAAGTTTAAGTTGGGTTTTTTTTCTTTCTCTGCTCTAATGTTTGCATTGTACTGGCTATTCTCTCTCTCTCTTCTATTTCTCTGCTATAATGTTTGCATTGTACTGGCTATTCTCTCTCTTCTATTTCTCTGCTATAATGTTTGCATTGTACTGGCTATTCTCTCTCTCTCTTCTATTTCTCTGCTATAATGTTTGCATTGTACTGGCTATTCTCTCTCTCTCTTCTATTTCTCTGCTATAATGTTTGCATTGTACCAACTGTTCTCTCTCTTCTCTTTCTCTGCTATAATGTTTGCATTGTACTGGCTGTTCTCTCTCTTCTCTTTCTCTGCTATAATGTTTGCATTGTACTGGCTGTTCTCTCTCTCTCTTCTATTTCTCTGCTATAATGTTTGCATTGTACTGGCTATTCTCTCTCTCTCTTCTATTTCTCTGCTATAATGTTTGCATTGTACTGGCTGTTCTCTCTCTTCTCTTTCTCTGCTATAATGTTTGCATTGTACTGGCTATTCTCTCTCTCTTCTCTTTCTCTGCTATAATGTTTGCATTGTACTGGCTATTCTCTCTCTTCTATTTCTCTGCTATAATGTTTGCATTGTACTAGCTATTCTCTCTCTCTTCTCTTTCTCTGCTATAATGTTTGCATTGTACTGGCTATTCTCTCGCTCTTCTCTTTCTCTGCTATAATGTTTGCATTGTACTGGCTATTCTCTCTCTTCTATTTCTCTGCTATAATGTTTGCATTGTACTGGCTATTCTCTCTCTTCTATTTCTCTGCTATAATGTTTGCATTGTACTGGCTATTCTCTCTCTCTTCTCTTTCTCTGCTATAATGTTTGCATTGTACTGGCTGTTCTCTCTCTTCTATTTCTCTGCTATAATGTTTGCATTGTACTGGCTGTTCTCTCTCTTCTCTTTCTCTGCTATAATGTTTGCATTGTACTGGCTACTCTCTCTCTCTCTTCTCTTTCTCTGCTATAATGTTTGCATTGTACTGGCTATTCTCTCTCTCTTCTCTTTCTCTGCTATAATGTTTGCATTGTACTGGCTATTCTCTCTCTCTCTTCTCTTTCTCTGCTATAATGTTTGCATTGTACTGGCTATTCTCTCTCTCTTCTCTTTCTCTGCTATAATGTTTGCATTGTACTGGCTATTCTCTCTCTCTTCTCTTTCTCTGCTATAATGTTTGCATTGTACTGGCTATTCTTTCTCTCTTCTCTTTCTCTGCTATAATGTTTGCATTGTACTGGCTATTCTCTCTCTCTTCTCTTTCTCTGCTATAATGTTTGCATTGTACTGGCTATTCTCTCTCTCTTCTCTTTCTCTGCTATAATGTTTGCATTGTACTGGCTATTCTTTCTCTCTTCTCTTTCTCTGCTATAATGTTTGCATTGTACTGGCTATTCTCTCTCTTCTCTTTCTCTGCTATAATGTTTGCATTGTACTGGCTATTCTCTCTCTCTTCTCTTTCTCTGCTATAATGTTTGCATTGTACTGGCTATTCTCTCTCTCTTCTCTTTCTCTGCTATAATGTTTGCATTGTACTGGCTATTCTTTCTCTCTTCTCTTTCTCTGCTATAATGTTTGCATTGTACTGGCTATTCTTTCTCTCTTCTCTTTCTCTGCTATAATGTTTGCATTGTACTGGCTATTCTCTCTTTCTTCTCTTTCTCTGCTATAATGTTTGCATTGTACTGGCTATTCTCTCTCTCTTCTCTTTCTCTGCTATAATGTTTGCATTGTACTGGCTATTCTTTCTCTCTTCTCTTTCTCTGCTATAATGTTTGCATTGTACTGGCTATTCTCTCTCTTCTCTTTCTCTGCTATAATGTTTGCATTGTACTGGCTATTCTCTCTCTTCTCTTTCTCTGCTATAATGTTTGCATTGTACTGGTTATTCTCTCTCTCTTCTCTTTCTCTGCTATAATGTTTGCATTGTACTGGCTATTCTCTCTCTCTCTCTCTCTTTTGTTTCTCTTTTTCTTACACTGCGACTTCCCCGTATCTTTATCTCACAGCTGAACCTCTTTTCTTTGAATGACCTGTGGTCAATGTTCTCTTAATATGGTCATTTATGTCCTACAACTTACCACATTCAGACTCGATTCGATACTCTTTACTAGGTCAAAGTTCATTCGATTCGATACCCTCTACTAGATCGATGTTTGTGCAATTCGATACCCTCTATTAGGTCAAGGTTCACTCGATTCCATACCATCTATTAGGTTTGACACCCGTAATCGGTTCTATGTCTAGAGCATGGGTGGGCAGCCTTTTTCTTTGGAGGGCCGCTTTAAAAAAAAAATTCAGGAATGGAAGGCGGGGGCGCCGCATTACACACACACACACACACCACAAACACACACCCCACATACACACACACCACACACACACCACACCACACACACACATCTTCTTCTTATCTTATATAATACAGACGTTACTTCAAAAAAGAAGATGATTACGTCCTAAGCGTCATGCATTTAGTCATGCATATTAACCAATGATTTAAATTCTGCCAAGTCACTGGTTTTCCTGGCTAGCTCAGGCAACCCATTCCATGCTCTAATAGCACTAGGGAAGAAGGAGTATTTGTACAAATTTGTCCTAGCATATGGGATGAGGAATGTGCCTTTATCTTTGTGTCTTTCAGAGTATTTGATTAAATTTTGTTTTATGGTTCAGTGTTTTATGTATAATTGCTACTTTACTTTTGAGTCTTATGTCTTGAAGGCTTTTTAAATTTAGAGACTTTACTAAAGGTGTTACTCTAGTTAAGTGTGAATATTTGTTTGTTATGAATCTCACTGCTCTATTTTGTGTCTGTTCCAGTTTCTTAATGTTTTCTTGAGTTAAGGGGTCCCAAACGGAGGATGCATATTCTATTATTGGCCTAACCAAGGTTAAATAACATTTAAGTTTTATGTTCTTATTTGATTTATAGAAATTTCTTTTAATAAATCCTAATGCTTTGTTTGATTTTTTTTATAGTTTCATCACTATGTGGATTACATGACAGTTTTTCATTTATTATAACACCTAGGTATTTTGCGTTTTTAGTCTGTGTTACTGGTTTGCCATGAATAAGATAAGTGGAATTAATTTGTTTTAGTTTTTTTTTAATTTTATTGTTACGACTTTGGAGTAGACTAAAGAAAGTGAACTCACCGATTGTCAGGTCGCCGATATCCTTCTTGTTGCAGAAGCACAATCCAATACGAACAGTCAATACTCCAAGTAATCGAAATAAGTTCACAGTTCTCCTAATCAAATGTACACACAACTAGTCACAAAAACCGATTCAAGAAAAACAATCCTCCGTTGAAAATTCCGCGATCATTACTTCCGTTACTTTACACATCAACACACTCGCTCAGGTTAGTTTCGCCTCCAAACATAAACAAAATTGAAAAAGTTCTCACGTGAGAAAAAAATTGTCAGTCGGGGGGAACAAGTTTATAACAGTATACAACTTATACGCTAGCAAACTGTCATTTAATTTACATGTATGCTCTAATGCACAAATAGTAAGACAAATTTCCATACGGACAATAAAGATTATTATTACTATTATTACTATTATTAAACATTTACATTTTTTACACTACCAATTTAGGAAGAGAGTTAGCCATTTCTGAATCTAATTTTATGAATATTTTTTATTTATTTTGTTATTGTCTTTTTACATCACAAGTCTTCAGTAGTACTTCACGTGAGGTATTTAAAAGTTTACACTCGTACATAATGTTCCGGAACTGTGAAACTAGGTTAGTATTTCTTATCAAAGCTCTGTCAAAGTACAATCGGTCAGCATCGGCATGTTCTTACACTTGTTTATTTTCAAACCAAAGAGAATACTTGTTTACAGATGTACGTGAATGTTTAGCAGCAAAGTTTTTTTAAGGTGTGGAAATACAGCTTCTGGGAGCCATATAACTCCCGCGTAAAAACTGACCGAACATAATTAGTTTGGAAGTATTTCCTCGGGATCTTAATCAGCTTCAGCACTAATTGGTTAACTAAGGGTATTGAAAACTGGTTTCACGTTCTTGACGTCTTAAAATTTGCTTCCAAATTCCATTATCAAGGAATCCAATTAAGTCTTGTACTTTTCAACCCTTTGACGAGAACTAAATTCCCCTTTCAGCAAAGGAAAATGATAAAACCTGTTTTGACTTTTGCCTTTAGAAATGGGAAAGCTTTGTTTGAAAAGATGCACTTATGCTGCTTCCATGTGCAAGTATGCTGCAATACTGCGGATGAAAAACATAAAGTCTCTTCATTAGATCTCTTATTCTTCTCAATACCTTGCCCATGCTAACCTAGCATGTACTGCTGTGGTACCAAAAAAACAGAATGTTTAGTTTCCAGATCTTCATGTACTTCTTGGAACAGCTTGTGGTTAAGTCCCCTAGCTCTGATACGTTTGATCACTGAGATAATTGGGTCAATCACATGCTTGATATTCAATGCAGCGTCAACGTCCCCGTGTAGAGGTTAAAGGTTGTTCTTTCATTTATTTACAAAAAAAGTGTAAGCATGGGCTCCATCAGTTTGTTACATTTGCTACCTTGTTCCAAACCAACCCAACACTTTCAACACAGTTCTTCTAAGTATTCAATAAATACTGGCCTGGATTCGTGTCTTTGACTAAATAATATGAAATATTGCCAAAAAAAGAATAATCTTCATATACCGTAAACATTTTAGAATTACGTGTAGAGATAATGTTAGTGATAAGAATCAGAAGCTTCATAAATTTATATTGACATTCATAATTATTTAATTTTAATATATTTGCATTTTTTATATTTTTCATCTGTGGGCTCAGTGGCTTTCTGTGAGTTTCCGCGGGCACATAAAACACTATGGCGGGCCGCATGTGGCTCGCAGGCCGTATTTTGACCACCCCTGGTCTAGAGGAAACACTTTGACACCGAAACAAGTCGATACACCAATGGAATCGAATCCTTTATGGTTGCAAATCCAGCCTTGAACTCTACTGAGCATGTGTTAGTGGAAGTACAACAGACAAGAGTTCATCAGATAGAAGTACAACAGGCAAGAGTGCATCAGATAAAAGTACAACAGGCTGGATACAACAGACAGAAGTACAACAGACCAAGTACAACAGACAGAAGTACAACAGACAGAAGTACAACAGACAGAAGTACAACAGGCAAGAGTGCATCAGATAGAAGTACAACAGGCTGGATACAACCGCCAGAAGTACATCAGTCCAAGTACAACAGACAGAAGTACAACAGGCAAGAGTGCATCAGATAGAAGTACAACAGGCAAGAGTGCATCAGATAGAAGTACAACAGGCAAGAGTGCATCAGATAGAAGTACAACAGGCAAGAGTGCATCAGATAGAAGTACAACATGCTGGATACAACAGACAGAAGTACAACAGACCAAGTACAACAGACAGAAGTACAACAGACAGAAGTACAAAAGACAAAAGTACAACAGATAGAAGTACAACAGGCAAGAGTGCATCAGATAGAAGTACAAAAGGCAAGAGTGCATCAGATAGAAGTACAACATGCTGGATACAACAGACAGAAGTACAACAGACCAAGTACAACAGACAGAAGTACAACAGACAGAAGTACAAAAGACAAAAGTACAACAGACCAAGTACAACAGACAGAAGTACAACAGACCAAGTACAACAGACCAAGTACAACAGACTGGATAAAACAGACACTGACACTGACTAGTAGGCTACCGCGCAGACTGAGACGCTGGTCTCCAGGATCCGTGCAGGTGAGAGAGAGAGAGAGACAGGGACTGACAAAGTCCATCGCAGCCAAGTGCTAATGTCTCAGGACTTACTATATTCTAGTTCTGGAATCACATAGGTTAAAGAAAACACCTTATAATATTATTATTACTATTTTTTTTACATATTATAGTCCCTACTGTCGTTCGAAACGTTTGCTAACTTGATATATTAATAAATATCAACTTACTTCTTTTTAAGTATTTTCAATGTTTGTGGTTAACGCCTAATTGTAAATCAATATATCAATTTCAAATACAAATTTGTGTCCGAAGTGCGAGATGATTATTATTATTATTATTATTATGTTAAAAATGAACGAGTAGTCATTCTCTGGCGCTGCCAGGGTCGAGTTTCGCTAAAGAGAAACAAAATTCATCGTAGTCCCTTTAACAGTTTCCACTGAGGAATTTTCTGGTGATGTGGCAGGTCTGCAGCAGTACCGCTCTCTGACAGGCAACGAAGATGTTCCTAGGAATGTTAAGGGCCTTGAAGGTGTCTGTGAGGTCAGTTGTTATTATCCCCTCGGTTGATATAACAATGGGGTGTATTGTTATTTTGGACAATTTCCATAGACGCTTAATCTCCAAGCCTAGGTTCCCATATTTTCTTTGTTTTTCTATCTCAGTTTTTCTCAAATTATGAGACAGTGGTACGGCGATATCGATAATGGTAGCGGTTTTTTCTTTTTTATCGATGAACAGCAGATCCGGGCGATTGAAATCTACCGTTTTGTCGGTCAGAATAGGCCTATCCCAGTACAGCAGATGTTCAGTAGACTCGAGAACTTCTTGCGGAGAGTATTTATAATAAGGGGGAGTGTCCTTACCGATCAATTTGTACGTCAAAGCCAGGTGTTGGTGTATTAACTTTGCAACTTGGTTATGGCGACCTAGGTAGACTTATTCTGATAGGGCTGGACATCCTGCCATAATGTGTTCAATCGACTCGCCCACATTTCCACATTTTCGGCATTTGTCGACAACATTGAGTTTCAGGATATGCTTCTCGTAATTTTTTGTCCTGGTTACTCTGTCCTGTATTGCTGTAACAAAGCCTTCTGTTTCAGGGTAGAGATGACCTGCTTTGAGCCATGTTAAGGAAGCAGCCCTGTCGATGTTGTCCCCATGTAATGAAGCCGGAAATTTTCCGTGGAGTGTTTTTTCTTCCCATTGGCGAATCTCATGCCCTGCGTCGTCCAAACCGATATTGACATCAGCATTGTGTAGGTTCAGAGGGGTTGCATCGGAGTCGTATTTCCGTAGGAAGGAAACTAATTTGTTGCTGGAGGCGAGCAGTTTTGATCGTATTTTTAAAACTTGCATCTTACACAATTTGAAGATGTTCTGCAATCCACGACCCCCATCCTTCCTGGGCAGGTATAACCTTATGGTGGAGGACTTGGGGTGTAGGCATCGAAACTTGGTTAGTAATTTTCTAGTAAGTCTGTCAATGTCATGTAGGTCGGTGTCAGTCCATTTGATCACACCGAACGTGTAAAGGAGCACAGGGACGGCCCAGCTGTTTATTGCAGTGATGAGATTACTGCCAGACAGTTTGGTGTTGAGGATTTTATTAACTCTTTGCCTATATTTGCCAAGAAAGTCCTCTTTTAATTTCTTATGGTTTATCTTGGCATTCTGGTTTATTCCAAGATATTTATAAATAGAGGCGGAGTTCAATTCCTCGATGCCTTCAAATTCAATGTTGGTGTTCGTTGCCTTGCCCTTTTTAATGCTTATGATGCCACACTTATCCAGGCCAAAAGACATACAGATATCGTCACTAAAGCAATATACCGTTTTGATTAAGGTGTGTAATTTTTGCTCGGTTTCTGCATATAGCTTTAGATCATCCATGTATAATAAGTGGGACACACATTTTGTACATTTAGTGTCAACCCTAAAACCGTTTGTAGAGTCTTGGAGTAATGTAGATAGAGGATTAATCGCTAGGCAGAACCAGAGTGGAGATAGTGAGTCACCCTGGTATATACCTCTTCTTATGTGCACAGAACCTAGTTTATCACGATTAAGGTGCAGGTTTATCTTCCAATTATTCATACAGACTTTCAATAGTTGTTTTATTCTTGGGTTGATTCTATGAATATCCAGGGTTTTTAATAGCCAATCATGCGGAACTGAATCGAAAGCTTTTTTGTAGTCGATTTAACACATGTGTAAATTTCTCTTTCTTCTATTAGCTTGATGCAATATAATACCATCTATAGTTAGCTGTACTTTACAGCCCATCGACTCTTCAATGCAACCTTGTTGTTTCTCTGCTAGTAGCTTATGGGCAGAACAAAATTTATACATTTTACTTTTTAAAAGTGAAGTTAATAGTTTATACACCTCTGAAAGACAAGTGATAGGGCGATAGTTTGATGGTTGGTTCGGATCCCCTTTTTTGGGGAGAAGAGATGTTCTCCCTTCAGTGTGTTCTAACAGCATTGAAGACGGTTCTGATATTAGCTCGTTAAAACTTGATGTTAGTGGTGCATGTACGGCTGTAAGTTTTTTCAGCCAAAAGTTGTGTATATTGTCCGGTCCAGGAGCAGTCCAGTTGTGGGTTTTTGATATAGCTGCTGAGACTTCCTCAGCTGTGAAATCCTCATCAGGCATTTCTGGTATTAGGTTGTTTTTAGTTTGGATTTCCTCGATCCAGTCAGCCTGCACATTGTAATGTAGCGGGTCGGACCAAAGCGCCGCCCAGTAGTCGGTAAAGGAGCCGTGTTTAGTGCTATCAATGGTTTGAATTTTGTCAGCACCATTATCAGCTAGTTTACGGAAGAACTGTTTTCTCGTGTGCTGAAATAAAGCGTTATGCTCCTTTCTTTTGGTGGTTTCGTTGTAGCGCTTTAACCTAGCTCCCTTTAGTTTAGCTTTCTGTCTCAGAGTATCTTTCAAACATAAGAGTCGTGCGTGGCTATCACAGTCCGTCAATTTGATTCCAGTTGTTCTTAATATTGTCTTCATTTTGTTAAGTATTTTCGCGGAATGGTTGTTTCCCAGATATTGTCCAATTGTATCCATTTGGCTCCTCAGTTGATTAATATTGTCTTCAAGGCGCCTTTTCCTTGCTGGCACATGTTGTTTTGGTCTCTGATTAATTGGGCCTAGCTCGAAGGTCTTTTGTCCAGAAAGCTCCGTGACAGCCACAGCGTCGCAGTATATAGCGAGATGTGTCTCAAACAAGTTTCTTGGTGTTTCAAAATGATTGGCTAAGACTTTATTTATTTCATTAATATATGTGTTTGTCTCTATCTTGACGTTTAGCTTGGGGATACGAGGCCTAGAGTTAAGATTGGTGTTTTTATAACGGTCTATAAGATTAGAAAATTTTGAGTGTAGCTCATTGCTTATTGCCGATGTTGGGTCATTCTTTTGTTGGTTTGGTGTTCTACTAATGTCTTCGTTGGTCGGCTGTGTGGGCGTGTCGTTTATATCTGAGATGAGCTCTTGTATCTGAAGCTCATGACCTACTTCTCTTCTTATCACGTCAATTTCTGCAGGGGTCAAATAACATTTTTTAATTATTACAGATCTTCTGTCTACAACATTCTGCTCTGTAAGGTTTAGATTAGGGTAAAATTTGTTAAATTCCAGGGAGAGTTTTTGCCTATAACCTGGGAGAGGTTTATCATCACAAATGTTTACACGGAAGAACGATTTGATAATGTCTATATTCATTTCTCTCGTCCATTTGATCCTTTTGGCTCCTCTTGTTCTACCACCGAGTCAGAAACCCCATTGACAACGAACAACATGCTGAGAGTTACTCCCTTAGAGCACGTGAGAGGAAGCGAGCAGTGAGTCTTAAGGTTGCCTTGTCCCCGTACAAGGACAGCCTCTGTGTCGTACATGAACCAGTATTCTCTATCTAAGCCTTGTCCCAAACGTCCTTCGTGCAGAACTCTGCATTCATAAAGAATGTGGTCTACTGTTTCATCGTCCTCCATGCAATGGCGACACCGTGTGTCGTAGTTCTCCTTCCATCGTCCGAGGTAAGCACCAATTGGACAATGGCCGACCCGGAACTGGGCTAGGGCTGCCTGTTCCGCACGATTCAATTGTCACCATGCATCCCTTCTGTCTGGTCTCCTCATTGCCCGATAAAGCTCACGCCCCTTGTCCGAAGAATCCCAGCTGTCGTGCCAAAGTGTCAACATGCGCTGGTTGACTAGGGATCGTACACTTTGATAAGTGCACGGTTCTACCACCAACAGCACCTCTCAATTGTGTGGGGTGCGAGTCAGGGAGTAGACCGACCTCTTGTGTTTGGTCATGAGGTTGTGAATTACCCTCAGTAAACACTCGACTCATTGGTGAATAATATTTACCGCCTAATTTATTTCATATTCATCGCTGTCCTGGAAGAAGCAATGGGTCCGTTCTATTTCATCAAAATTCAAAAATGAAGATAAAAAAATGAACGTGCGTTGACTAGTTTATTTAGATCTACTGTCTCAGTAAACAAGCTTTTTAGATCTAGGTCTAGTAATCATGGAAGTGACGCAGCGAAAATGGCGTCCCTAGTCTAGGATAAGAAGTGATCTTAAAACCAAGGAAGTCTCCAAACCCAATGCATAAAAACATCCTAAATACATGCAGACCTACAACCATGTAGCAGTGCTTCAGTATTTGTAAAGTCTAGAGTACAAATACCTCCTTGATCTCGCTAAAAAGTGCACTGAGTCAGAGAGAAGGAAAACACGCCATAGCTTCCGGCGGCCATTATTATTATTATTATTATTATTATTATTATTGTGTTTCTTTACTTTATCGTCATCTCTGACATTAGCTTTATACATTATATTAGTCGAAGTAGTGAGAACCACACTAGCCGTCAAGAGCTGGTATCAAGTTCTTGACAGAAAACACAAACTTTCTTTTGCAATCTTGTAGGTTAGACTTTCAAACCGATAACGAAAAACATACAAACTTCGAATGGATGGTTTTGAGGTCATACGATGAGAATGTGTGGGCATTGGCATCGTATTGGTTTAAAAATCAACCACCGCTAGAAAACAAACAAATAAACAAATAAACAAACAAACAAACAAACAAACAAACTAGTAATGGATGGTTTTGAGGTCATACGATGAGAATGAGTGGGCATTGGCATCGTATTGGTTTCAAAATCAACCACCGCTAGAAAACAAACAAATAAACAAACAAACAAACAAACAAACAAACTAGTAATGGATGGTTTTGAGGTCATACGATGAGAATGAGTGGGCATTGGCATCGTATTGGTTTCAAAATCAACCATCGCTGAAATCCGCTGTCGGAATAATTGAAATCGGCACACTCTGAACCTCCAAGAAAACATTTAACCTATTGCTGTAACTTAGCCAGCAGCGAGCCCAAAGAACCTTAACGAAAGGGATATATCAAAACTACAGTTTAATAATAGAACAAAAGTAATGCGATAACAAATGTACCACTAGAGAAACCAATAATAGCAGCACTTCTTTCTTGTTTACATCCTAGATCTAATTATCGGCCATGTTTGACTTCCTCTATCTTTTAGCGTGCTTCTGTCCTGTGTCTGATGGTGCACACTCTCGCACCTAATGACAGTGCGCAATGTAGGGGTCATAACAATATATATTTTATTTGTCCTTGACAAAAATTGTTTAGTATAAGGATCGAACCCAGTACTTGTGTGTCATTAGTGAGACGCTCAACAACCAGTCATTCAAATATGTGCAGCATTTTATTTTGAAATAAATGATTCAGTCTTTGGTCTTTATTATACCTAGATCTGCATGTGTCTAAAATGTTGTTTCTAGAATCTATTTTTTTTTCTCTTCTGAAAAATATTGTCAAATCTGAGAGTGATTTTGCAGATTTTCACCTGATGGCCTCATGGCCAAGCTACCTGCTGTCTCGCGCCCCCTAGCCCCAATAGCATCTCTTGCAAGAGTGTCCGCAGCTCCGAGAGCTGCGGGGTAGTTTGTCTGCAGAGTCACTTGACCTGTATGGGAGCTTAAAGGCACTACGCCTAACAGCAGAGTTTCTCGCCAAGGCTCTACGTGAGGACTAATCCTTCCAGCCTTGTCACCAATCGGAATTCATCTCAGGTTCAATAGTGCGCTCGTGCGCACCACAAGCACTGGTGCAGGGCAGGGTTACAATAGTATTATATAGGACATTCTTAAAAGCACGGGATAAAACGATATTATTAATCAATACGTATTCATTTAAAGACACATTAGAAGTACTATGCAAGATTGCAGTTTAAATATTGGACTATTTGTGTTACGTTAAATTTTAATTGAGGTGACGGTAAGAGACGGTAGATCTGTACGGCGGCGTAACCACTGACTTCTACACAAGTAAATATCGGTATCACACTAGTAGCAGTGGCGTAGCAAGTTACCCGTGGACCCGAGTTCAAAGAACATCTTGGTGGGACCCCCTCCAACCAATAAGACAAATTTAGTGTGTGACAAAAAATTAGTAATCTAAATGTAAAGACATTCCAATGTAAAGATCGTACCTTTTTTAAAAAATAAGTAATTATGTCATAACGTTTGATTCACTTAGGACTGCATATAAGTAATAGTGTCTTAAAAGTCAATGTTTTTACAACTTCTTAACAGAGTTAAACGACTCAAAAGTGTTTCAAATGAACAAACAAATGTTCTTCCTAAGTTGTGGGCTCCAACTGGCCATTAATCATGGGCCCAAGAGTAATGAATTCCTTGGCGCCATGGTTGCTACGCCATAGCCGTGGGCTCCCAATGGTCGTGGGCCCGGGTTCATTAAACCCATTCGCGCCATGGATGCTACGCCACTGACTAGTAGGCTACTGCGCAAGCTGAGTCGATGGTCTCCAGGATCCGTGCAGGAGAGAGAGAGAGAGACAGGGACAGACAGAGAAAGTCCATCGTAGCCAAGCATTAATGTCTCTGGATTTACTATAGTCTAGTTCTGGAATCACATAGGTTAAAGAAAACACCTTATAATAGTATTATTACTAATTATTTTTTTTTACATATTATAGTCCCTACTGTCGTTCGAAACGTTTGCTAACTTGATATATTAATAAACATCAACTTACTTCTTTTTAAGTATTTTCAATGTTTGTGGTTAACGCCTAATTGTAAATCAATATATCAATTTCAAATACAAATTTGTGTCCGAAGTGTGAGATAATTATTATTATTATTATTATTGTGTTTCTTTACTTTATCGTTATCTCTGATATTAGCTTAATACATTATATTAGTCGAAGTAGTGAGAACCACTCTAGCCGTCAAGAGCTGGTATCAAGTTCTTGACAGAAAACACAAACTTTCTTTTGCAATCTTGTAGGTTAGACTTTCAAACCGATAACAAAAAACATACAAACAAACTTCGAATGGATGGTTTTGAGGTCATACGATGAGAATGTGTGGGCATTGGCATCGTATTGGTTTCAAAATCAACCACCGCTAGAAAACAAACAAATAAACAAATAAACAAACAAACAAACAAACTTCGAATGGATGGTTTTGAGGTCATACGATGAGAACGTTTGAGATTGGCATCGTATTGGTTTCAAAATCAACCACCGCTAGAAAACAAACAAATAAACAAATAAACAAACAAACAAACAAACTTCGAATGGATGGTTTTGAGGTCATACGATGAGAACGTTTGGGATTGGCATCGTATTGGTTTCAAAATCAACCATCGCTGGAATCCGCTGTCGGAATGATTTAAATCGACACACTCCGAACCTCCAAGAAAACATTTAACCTATTGCTGTAACTCAGCCAGTGAGTCAATAAGCCTACACTCTTTACCAACTTTTTGTTTAGATCTATAGTATTGGAATCATCCATAAAAAATAAAATCAATGATGTATTTATGATTAATTTGAAAATCTGAATAACAATTTCGGCCTTTAAGTTATTAGTGGTTTTTTTTAACTAACTAGAATCCCAAATAACATCCAATTCTTCTAAAAGCTATAAATAGATCTGATACTGTTCCAAATATTTCTTCGCCTAATAACATTCTAGAATCAGTAGAAAGTGATCGTAGGCCTACACGTAAACACGTAGTAACCTATGGCTAAAAACTTTATCGTCAAGTGCGACAGTACACATTACTATATAGTTTCTTTATTTTATTAATAAACTAGTTAAAACACTATTTATGTAAATGCTCCGGTTGGGGTTGGTAAATCAGAATGTTTTTATAAAAATCTGGCTAAGTCAGAATTTGTTTTTATAAAAATCTGGCTATCCCTATAGTGCTGTTCACAAAATTACCACTAATAATATTTTGAACGTCAAAACCGCCTAGTCAAGTTCCTAGCTTCATCATCTGTGCTGTGTCTGATAAACCCACCAGAGAATCAAGATCTAGTCTAGATCTGTATTTTATGTAGATTCTAGCTCTAGACTAGATATAGGATAAATATCAAGTCTGAATAATAATAGACCTAGATGATTAGTTAGCTTCATCTTACTACTTAGTTTGTTCATGGTCATAGTCATGGCTAATCTCTAAATCTTTTTAACTTCATCGTAAGTCTTAGCCCTTAGCTTCTTCATTTGTGAATCATGAATGGAAGTGCTAGGCTCACAGATCATTCTTTTAAGATCAACTTTATCTTTACTAACGACTCTAATCTATATCTAGTTTATATCTATATTTTATATAATATTAATAATAATAGACCTTGACTCTTATTATGTCTTATATTATACTTATATTTATATCTATACATCTACTGATCTAGAATCTGTATCTAGATTAGATCTATTCATATACACTGATTATAAAGATTTAATGTTTCTGATTAGCAATACTACTGTTGACAGCCATTGCCAATTATCCTACTCATGTACTAGATCTGGCTCTATTGATCACTACTCATATCTTGCCTAGATATAAACAACTGTACTAGTTTGGACTAGACATTCTAATTGGTTCTATTTTCTTTTTTTGATTATTCTCACAATTCCAGTAGGCTAAGTAGTTACCAAATTGTGCTATTATTCACTGTAGATCTAAATCTTAACTTTTGAGTACCAAAGAAGTACACAAAGGATGTTGAATGGTACTAAAAGTGCTCTAATTGCTACCATTCAATGTGTGGATTCAAGTACTTACCCAGATACGGCCACATTATGTTCTTATTGTTTTCAAAGGAGTTTTCACACAGTGCCAGAAGCTGTATAAATACATTTAACAGTAAGTTTTTAAGTAATTAATAATTTATTTTTAAACGGTATGTAAGTCTATTTTAATTGTAAGAATCCATGTGCTATTTTGTTTAAAGCTAATTTTCTATTTGAATATTTACACAATATTGTTATGTTGTAAATAAAACATCATATTCCCTTCAGCCTGTGCAGGGTATTTTTAAAGTGATAATTGGTTCATGCAGACCAATACCACTCTTTTGTTATCTGTGTTTTCCTTCAAATTATACTTTCTGGCATAAGAATTAAGTATATAGTGCAACAATTGTCAATTAGAAGTACAGATTAATCAGTTATATCTTGGTGGAAAAGGATGTCAGATGAGTTGAGAAAATGCTTAAAGAAAATCTTTACATAATTTTTTGAACTAAAACACTATACATTTTTAGAGATTTTTAAAATCTAATAAGAATCGTTTTATTGCTCACATTAAAAGCAATTGATCTTTTCTTTTCCGCAGATGTATATTTCAAGAAGAAATTATTCTTTCTTATCCCTAGGAGTTTATCAATAAGATGGATGCCACAAAACTCACTTGCTATGTCAGAAACTCTTCCTATGAAACTTCCAGTAAGTAAAAAAAAAGTCAAGTATCCCTTCCAGACCTTGTGGTCTTTAGGGCAGATGATGTAAAGATAATCTGTTTCTGTGGCCTACGCTTAACCAGGGTGTCATGTGGCCTGCACAACGATCAACCACCTTTACTTTCCCCTTCTAATGTCAGTTACCCATTAGAGCTGGGTGGACTCAAGACTCAAATTAAAAATCCCAGTCTTCACCGGGATTCAAACCCTGGTCCCCAGTTCGGAAGCCAAGCGCTTTACCGTTAAGCCACCGCACCTCCTTCCAGTAAGTAGGGCAGCTTAGAATCTAATACTTTAATCTTAGTGCAAAAAGAATAAAAGCAGTCTTCAAATTCTTCCTTTAAATTTGCAAAGATATGTTCATATTTTAATGTATGCAGTAAAAAAATTGTTTCAGTTGCACAGTACAATATTCAATGACTCTTTTTATTTGGGTTACCTCAGCATGCTTGTGCAGAAAATTTCCTGAAGTTATTTTTAAATCTGTTCCCTTGTTTTTCAAGTGCATTTAATGATTCATTAAATTTTCATATTACTGAATAAAATGTCAAAGATTAAATATTGTTATTATTATACTACTGGTATTCCTTTTTTTTTTTTATAATACATTTGCATCTATTTTTGTTTCATAGCATTTTTTTATGTAAAACTTCTAATATACTTTACTATACTCCTAATATACTTTTTAAAGAACTGTTTTGTTAGATGTTTTCAGAATTGATTTTACCTGTAAAGGACTTGAACATATGGAAGTTTGGTACTTTATGAAACTAAGATTGAATTGGTGACTTGTTTGAATTTAATGTATGTTGTTTCTATTCCATCAACAGTCCTAGAATTTGTCCAATGCCTGTGATCCTCTGAGTTGAATGAGAATGTGCTCCATAATATCTACCAGTACCTTGCTGATAGCTGGAAGTTCATGAATATTATGTTGTCCTTGATTTGATGATTTTGAAAACTACTATTTTTGAAGAATTGAGCATTATTTCTATAATTAAAAAAAATATCTTCAGGAAATATTGTGTTTATAATATTAAGAAATTTGAAGATATTATTGTTCTTAGTAATACCGGTATTAATATTTTGGCAGAGTTATTTGAAATAATCTTAAACATATTTTGTTCATTGTATGATATACATTTAATAAATAGTTGTCCAACTTTGAATAATTGTATACTCAATTATTAAACATTTTGTTGTTGTTTTTTTTTAACTGTAAATGTAACCTGAATCAAGTTAACTAGCACACTAAAAAGATTTAAAAAACAATACTGTATGCTTTAACTAACATGAGACTTAAAGCACATCATTACTTTAATATTCACTTGTCAATAAATGATAGCATAATTCAATTTTTAGTTACATATTCAGACTATTAAATGGTATTTTTTAAATTATAGCTACTTTCTCTTTCAGTCAAGCTTAAGATACACATCTGTATAAAGTCTATAATAAGTTAATGTCAATGTAGTATTGTTCAGACACTTACAAGTTTAATAATCTATACTTCTAAAAAAAAAATGATTGTATGGTTTTCATTGCAAATATGTATTACTATAATTATCATTTTGAAATGAAACATTAAATACTGAAGATGACCATTTCTGATGTATTTCTCATTTCACAAAACAAACAGAATAGTATACAAGATTTCATCCCTTCATTGTAACAGGTTTTTGGAAGTAGTATGCTCCTTTAGGAAAAAAAAAAAAAAACATGCATTATAAAAAAAATTTTTTTCAATAAAATTTCTCTTGGGTGACTTGAGTAGAAAGAAATAGAAATATGAACTGCATTTAGCAATATGCTCACACTAGTCAGAAGTGGTTTTTACTAGTGAAAATTGTCTGTCCAAATAAGCTATTGAAACTACAGTCAGTTTCACATGAAAAGTTTTACATTTCTTCCTCTTAGACGCTTAGGTATTATCTATCAAGAACAGGGTAAAGCAAGGTTGAGTTTTGGCCATCAACACTATTCGGAATAGTTTCGTCTGTACTCTCATAGCGCCTTTAAAAACCTGGAAGATATATCAGCAGTAGATTGGATGGAAGGCTTCTTAAACTGGCTTGACCAAAAGGAGAAGACGACATATCCTGATTAGGGAAAGATGTTTGACGACGATGCGGCTCTTACTACCGTTCGCAGTAATAATTACAAAGGCTAGTCAATACTTCGACAGCTGCGGATCAATAATTCATTTTTAAAATGAATCTCACCAAGACATAAAAAAATGGCATAAAAAGTAAACATCATCAAACTCCATTTGAGTGAGGGCTTGAGAGGCTCAAATCCTCCTTTGCAAAAGCCCTGGACAGAAACCCTGCTGTATTGCGTAGTGCATACATGTCACCATACAGGTCGAGAATTTTTGGTTTCTCTGACCTGTTGAGACGGAGATCAGCCAGTCTGGACAGTCAAACAGAATATTGGGGCACCGTGAATCGAAATTTGACCATAACCGTGAGAAATATGAGCCAACAGGACAGTGGCTTGGCCTGCACTGTGTAATTATAGGTTGCCATAAAACGTCACAGAATATACTGAAATGTGTGATTCATACTATTTCTATTTTATCATTCAAAAGCCGCATGTAACCAAGATGCTGTCTTCTATGTCAGCTAAGGCAAGTTGACGCCTAAGCTGGTCTTGAAAGAATCTCCATGGGTCATCTTTGTTACGTCGACCACCTTTTAGCTCACAAAAAAAACTTATTTTTTCATACGTTTATTCACCATACGATATTTGTGTCGATTGTCAATGTGATTTACAAAGAAAATAATCCCAACTGGCATCACAAATCACACAATGTCGTAAACAAGAAAATACACGAAATACAGGCTTGGCTAATTAGTCTATATTGGCTCAGAAAATCAGTTATAAAGTTTTACAGTTATAGATCTATGTCACAAATTGGTTTGTGCACACTTAACTCTGTAACATCTTCTATGACAATTAAGTTTCCATTCATGATTTGCTGTAAAAGTGGCGGTAAAAATCTTCGGGAATGGTTTCTTTATATAGTAAAAAAAATCTACTGCAAGTCAATTAGTCATGCAACCAAGGACGCCTCGGTGTACGGGACTTATTTATTGAAATATATAGGCTTAGTGCGCAGAGATGGCAGTCCGAGTAATATATAGTCTATGATATTTTATGTCCTTGACAAAAATTGTTTAGTATAAGGATCGAACCCAGTACTTGTGTGTCATTAGTGAGACGCTCAACAACCAGTCATTCAAATATGTGCAGCATTTTATTTTGAAATAAATGATTCAGTCTTTGGTCTTTTATTATACCTAGATCTGCATGTGTCTAAAATAATGTTTCTAGAATCTATTTTTTTTTTTCTCTTCTGAAAAATATTGTCAAATCTGAGAGTGATTTAGCAGATTTTCACCTGATGGCCTCATGACCAATCTACCTGCTGTCTCGCGCCCCCTAGCCCCAATAGCATCTCTTGCAAGAGTGTCCGCAGCTCCGATCGGAGCTGCGGGGTAGTTTGTCTGCACTTGAGTCACTTGACCTGTATGGGAGCTTAAAGGCACTACGCCTAACAGCAGAGTTTCTCGCCAAGGCTCTACGGGAGGACTAATCCTTCCAGCCTTGTCACCAATTGGAGTTCATCTCAGGTTCAATAGTGCGCTCGTGCGCACCACAAGCACTGGTGCAGGGCAGGGTTACAATAGTATTATATAGGACATTCTTAAAAGCACGGGGTAAAACGATATTATTAATCAATACGTATTCATTTAAAGACACATTAGAAGTACTATGCAAGATTGCAGTTTAAATATTGGACTATTTGTGTTACGTTAAATTTTAATTGAGGTGACGGTAAGAGACGGTAGATCTATACGGCGGCGTAACCACTGACTTCTACACAAGTAAATATCGGTATCACACTAGTAGCAGTGGCGTAGCAAGGTACCCGTGGACCCGAGTTCAAAGAACATCTTGGTGGGACCTCCTCCAAACAATAAGACAAATTTAGTGTGACAAAAAATTAGTAATCTAACTGTAAAGACATTCCAATGTAAAGATCGTACCTTTTTTAAAAAATACGCAATTATGTCATAACGTTTGATTCACTTAGGACTGCATATAATAGTATCTTAAAAGTCAATGATTTTACAACTTCTTAACAGAGTTAAACGACTCAAAAGTGTTTCAAATGAACAAACAAATGGACTCAAAAGTGTTTCAAATGAACAAACAAATGTTCTTCCTAAGTTGTGGGCTCCAACTGGCCATTCATCATGGGCCCAAGAGTAATGAATTCCTTGGCGCTATTGTTGCTACGCCATAGCTGTGGGCTCGCATTGGTCGTGGGCCCGGGTTCATTAAACCCCTTCGCGCCATGGATGCTACGCCACTGACTAGTAGGCTACTGCGCAAGCTGAGTCGATGGTCTCCAGGATCCGTGCAGGAGAGAGAGAGAGACAGGGACAGACAGAGAAAGTCCATCGTAGCCAAGCATTAATGTCTCTGGATTTACTATAGTCTAGTTCTGGAATCACATAGGTTAAAGAAAACACCTTAAAATAGTAATATTACTTTTTTTTTTTTTACATATTATAGTCCCTACTGTCTTTGGAAACGTTTGCTGACTTGATATATTAATAAACATCAACTTAATTCTTTTAAAGTATTTTCAATGTTTGTGGTTAACGCCTAATTGTAAATCAATATATCAATTTCAAATACAAATTTGTGTCCGAAGTGTGAGATAATTATTATTATTATTATTATTATTATTGTGTTTCTTTACTTTATCGTTATCTCTGATATTAGCTTTATACATTATATTAGTCGAAGTAGTGAGAACCACTCTAGCCGTCAAGAGCTGGTATCAAGTTCTTGACAGAAAACACAAACTTTCTTTTGCAATCTTGTAGGTTAGACTTTCAAACCGATAACAAAAAAACATACAAACAAACTTCGAATTGATGGTTTTGAGGTCATACGATGAGAATGTGTGGGCATTGGCATCGTATTGGTTTCAAAATCAACCACCGCTAGAAAACAAACAAATAAACAAACAAACAAACAAACTTGTAATGGATTGTTTTGAGGTCATACGATGAGAATTAGTGGACATTGGCATCGTATTGGTTTTAAAATGGCTGGAATCCGCTGTCGGAATAATTGAAATCGGCACACTCTGAACCTCCAAGAAAACATTTAACCTATTGCTGTAACTTAGCCAGCAGCGAGCCCAAAGAACCTCAACGAAAGGGATATATCAAAACTACAGTTTAATCATAGAACAATAGTAATGCGATAACAAATGTACCACTAGAGGAACCAATAATAGCAGCACTTCTTTCTTGTTTACATCCTAGATCTAATTATCGGCCATCTTTGACTTCCTCTATCTTTTAGCGTTTCTCTGTCCTGTGTCTGATGGTGCACAGTCTCGCACCTAATGACAGTGCGCAATGTAGGGGTCATAACATTCTTAAAAGCACGGGATAAAACGATATTATTAATCAATACGTATTCATTTTAAGACACATTAGAAGTACTATGCAAGATTGCAGTTTAAATCTTGGACTATTTGTGTTACGTTAAATTTTAATTTAAGTGACGGTAAGAGACGGTAGATCTGTACGGCGGCGTAACCACTGACTTCTACACAAGTAAATATCGGTATCACACTAGTAGCAGTGGCATAGCAAGGTACCCGTGGACCCGGGTTCAAGAACATCTTGGTGGGGCCACCTCCAACCAATAAGACAAATTTATTATGAGACAAAAGAGTAATATAAATGTAAAGACATTCCAATGTAAAAATAAGTAATTATGTCATAACGTTTGATTCAGTTAGGACTGCATATAAGTAATAGTGTCTTAAAAGTCAATGTTTTTACATCTTAATAGAGTTAAACGACTTAAAAGTGTTTCAAATTAACAAACAAATTTTCTTCCTAAGTTCTAATTGGGCCATAACTGGCCATGATTCATGGGCCCTATAAAAACACAACTAATTCTGTCATTTCGCTACATTCAATGCGTATCAACAGTAACCCGGTGTTAGGACAGCAGATAGAAATTAGATGATCCATTCTGATTTGCTGGGTTCAACAACCTAAAGTAGCCAAGATTGATTTATACTCTCACAATAGACGCCCCCTTCACAGGTCAGGGGTCTGGGGCCGCACTGGGGCGTCAAGTGGTCAACTGTTTTCTGAGCTTTGCAAAATCTTTCTCCTGGGGTCCACTGCGGGCGATTTCAGCTAATTGGAGGGGTACAGACCAAAAACAAATTTATACTTGACTGAAGTGGTGGTATAAGCTGAATTAGTCCCCTTTATATGTCCTCATCTGAGACTTGGTGAAAAATAGGACGAGACTCTAAAAACAATAGATAACTCTACAATCTTTCATGTTCATAGGCTGTCTGCTAGCAAAGTGGTTACCGTGTTGGTTACCGTGTTGGTTACCGTGTTGGCTTGAGAAGCCTGAGAAGGCTTAAGTTATGAGTTCAGGTCGTTCCCCTCCTTTTTTTTTATAAATCCTTTTTTTTTCTGGCCTCTGCATAAACTTGGATAAAACTAAAATTTTACGAGTGGGATGTAAAGCAAAGGCTGTCGCCGTCAGACTTGGCGAGTCAAAGCTTGAAGAGTTGGACAAGTTCACGTACTTGGGAGCATCATAACAAATGATGGAGATGCCTTCCATGATGTAGCATGTCGAATAGGAAATGGAGGGAGCATTTTCCAAAGGCTGCAGCCTATTTGGACTAGCCAAGCCATTGGACTCGAGACTAATATCCACCTTCTTAACACAATCGTCATCTCATCAGAAACATATGCATGTCAGACATGGAAGTTATCTGGCAAAATTGAGAAAAGACTAAATGTAGCTCAACAAAAATGGCTGAGACGGATTTCAGGAGTCAGTTATAAAGATCGGGTCCCAAACAAGGAAATTCTATGCCGAACTGGGAGTCGACCACTTAGTGAGGTTGTGACAGATTGTCGCATGAGGTTTGCGGGACATGTTCTCCGACAAAATGAATTACGAGGAAAACGCAAAACGGGACGTCCTCGTAGAACCTGGCGCCACACTTTCATGGAGGACCTCAGAGCAGTGAACACCAGGTGGGGGGCCGAACGGCGCGGGAGGACCTAAGTAAGTAAGTTTTTACTGTTAGTCTAGATCTATTACAAATTTAATTACATGACTGATCCAAACTAATTGATACAAGACACTTAATATAAGTTCTTTTTATTGTGTTTTTTCTAAAGTATTTTTTACAACATTTTGTTGTTAATGTTTCAGTGTGAAAACTGCACAGTTGTTGATAAAGTGGAAACTCTCAAACACCTAAATGTTGTTTAATACAATGTCAATTTGAGATCGCATTGGCGTATTAGAAGAAGCTACATTGTACACATATTACACTGACCTAACGGAGACCATAAAATAATGAAACATGTTTTTAAATTAATTTATTGATAAAGAGACAATATTCTTTTAGTTCGAGTCAGATATCTCCAAATGGACTAGCCAAGCCATTGGACTGGAGACTAATATTCACCTTCTTAACACAATCTGTCACCACTTAAGATAACCATTTTTGTAACCTTAAATCTAACCACAAAATTACTTCAATATATACCTGAATCATTTCTACACTACAGACAGAAAACAATTATTTAATCTTAAAATCATCGGATGTTTTAATCAAATTAAATATGTTGTTATTTGAACTTAAAACTAATCTTTTAAAAAAAATGTTTATATAACTGAGCTTTCATTGAATTCTTTCTATAAAATGCAGTATAAAGAGAAAAAAGAAATCTAATCTAGATCTAATCTCTAAATTCCTGTTGTCAGGCTTAACAAACAAAAGTTTGTCCATCAATTAAAATTCGATTAACTTTGATGAAAAGAAAAAATTGTGAAGTTCAGATTCTTTTTTTTTTCTGTGTAGAATTTAATTAAGTTGAAAACTGGATTCCCTTTTCTTCTTGATACATCCACCAAATGACTTCATTTCTATCTCTCTCTTCCTCTTTCTTTCTAGCGCTGTCACTCTCTTTTCTTCTCGGCGTCTTCTTTTTCTCTCTTTCTTATTGTTTTTTTTTTGTTCTATATACTTCCTGTTTGTCTCACTCGCTTTCTAACACACATACACACACCTTTAATTCTAATTCCCAGCATAAGCGAGCTGTGTGGAGGTCTCTATGTGGGTGTGTGTGCCTTCGTTTGAGTTAGTCTATAAGGGTGCGTGTGCTTGCCTAAGAAAGTCGTTCGTGTTTCATTGGAAACTGTTCACTGACCACTTGGTCTTAGAGTGACCAGCAGACAATACGAGGTCGAATGAACTCCGCACCAGAGGACCCCCCCCCTTCCAATACCACATCTCGGGTGGGGGGGGGGGGAGAGGTTCACCAAATCAAAGAGCTGTTCAGATCCAGTTTTGTTGATCCAGGCCTGGTCAATGTGGAGGGAAAATAGCAAAAAATAAGGTTTGGCTTAAAAATCAACTAATCAATTTTTAATGGAAAATGTCGTAAATGATTATAATGAAACCATCTATAGTGTTCGTGTATATCTTACGACATTCATGATATTCTAGTTGTTAACAGTGTTCACTTTATGTCACAATATGAAAACAATTTGTTATAATGTCGTTTTACATACTCTCTGAAAAACAAAATATTATTATAGTTGTACAGATATTTCATACAATAAATTAACAGTTAAAAAAACGCATAACTTTAGCGAGTTATGGCTAAAAGCTACTTTAAAATATCCTTATAATAAAACGGTACATTTGTTTTATATACGTTCCTATTTAACACTGTAGAGAGAGTCATTTGCATATCTAATAATAACAAGGAAGAGAGTTATGGTCTGAAGAGAAATTGTGGAAGAGAAGAGAGTTGGGAGAGAGGGGAGGTAGGGAGAAGGAAAAGAAGAGAGAAGGGAGATGGTTGAGAGATAGGGCGAAAGAGAAGGGCGAGGGGATATTGATGAGAGAGAGAGGAGAAAGAGAAAAGGAAAGAGAGAAGAATTGAAACTAATACATCAGGTTTGCCAGTTAGTTCAATTACTATTTTATTACATAAGTATGTTATGGCGTGAGTACAAAATAGTGGACCTCTATATTTAGGTTAGGTAAAAAAACCCTGGAGTATGTTTTCCTGGTCTCCGAATATAATCTCTCCTGAGTACAAGAGAAATCCCATCAGCTAATCCTTTTATCCGTACATATTACGCCGATCCGCATCAAGCCTGATTGAGTGGTTTACATCTTGGCTGCTGTATTAGCAAGTCTGATTTCTGGCTGCGGTGTCTAGACTCACACACAAGGCCACAGAGAGTGGTCACAAGGTCACTCATGACCCTCGCCCGAAGAATCTTTTTTTTTGGCGTATATCTGTTGACCGCTGAAGTGGACTTGAATTAATCTGTATCTCAGCTTCTATGAAATAATCTGTAACACATAATCTGTATCTCAGCTTCTATGAAATAATCTGTAACACATAATCTGTATCTCAGCTTCTATGAAATAATCTGTAACACATAATCTGTATCTCAGCTTCTATGAAATAATCTGTAACACATAATCTGTATCTCAGCTTCTATGAAATAATCTGTAACACATAATCTGTATCTCAGCTTCTATGAAATAATCTGTAACACATAATCTGTATCTCAGCTTCTATGAAATAATCTGTAACACATAATCTGTATCTCAGCTTCTATGAAATAATCTGTAACACATAATCTGTATCTCAGCTTCTATGAAATAATCTGTAACACATAATCTGTATCTCAGCTTCTATGAAATAATCTGTAACACATAATCTGTATCTCAGCTTCTATGAAATAATCTGTAACACATAATCTGTATCTCAGCTTCTATGAAATAATCTGTAACACATAATCTGTATCTCAGCTTCTATGAAATAATCTGTAACACATAATCTGTATCTCAGCTTCTATGAAATAATCTGTAACACATAATCTGTATCTCAGCTTCTATGAAATAATCTGTAACACATAATCTGTATCTCAGCTTCTATGAAATAATCTGTAACACATAATCTGTATCTCAGCTTCTATGAAATAATCTGTAACACATAATCTGTATCTCAGCTTCTATGAAATAATCTGTAACACATAATCTGTATCTCAGCTTCTATGAAATAATCTGTAACACATAATCTGTATCTCAGCTTCTATGAAATAATCTGTAACACATAATCTGTATCTCAGCTTCTATGAAATAATCTGTAACACATAATCTGTATCTCAGCTTCTATGAAATAATCTGTAACACATAATCTGTATCTCAGCTTCTATGAAATAATCTGTAACACATAATCTGTATCTCAGCTTCTATGAAATAATCTGTAACACATAATCTGTATCTCAGCTTCTATGAAATAATCTGTAACACATAATCTGTATCTCAGCTTCTATGAAATAATCTGTAACACATAATCTGTATCTCAGCTTCTATGAAATAATCTGTAACACATAATCTGTATCTCAGCTTCTATGAAATAATCTGTAACACATAATCTGTATCTCAGCTTCTATGAAATAATCTGTAACACATAATCTGTATCTCAGCTTCTATGAAATAATCTGTAACACATAATCTGTATCTCAGCTTCTATGAAATAATCTGTAACACAGTAGTTGCTAAGAAAGAATTCGGGGAATTCGATTTTGTTTTGTATTGAAAATGAAAATTGTGGAGTCAAAAAATAAGGAAAGCCAGATTGTAAGATTCTTGCTTTTACGAAACAATCCTAGCAAAGAAAGTTTTCGCAATTTTCTATCGATATGTTAAGAAAGTTAGAAGACTGTTTCTAACCAAATATGAGTGGTAACCTACAAAGTGACTACGATGGGGTTCCACGAACTGCATGCCAGTGCCAGTATACATTTTAAAAAGCAGAGTCTAATCTTATTCTCTAACTTAAGTAAATTTCCCCTTTCAGACCTTTTGAGACCGAGCATCTCAAGGCTAAATTGAGGCTCCAGGGTTAAACTGTTGTGAGCCGTAAAAACTACTTAAGTACAGAGGTATGAATGCTGGTTTCGTGTAAACTGTGTCCTGTCGATACAAAACAATAACTTCCAACAATCTTTTTTTTTTACTCTACCAGCAAGTTGTAGAATCGAATTAAAAAGTTTGTGTAGTACAGGGTCGGATAATCTCTAGCGCAAGGTTTTCCAGGGAACATGTATCTTGAGAGGTCAATATAATTTTATGTTCCAAGTTTCTGATACTCCAAGCTTCATTCTCTTGTGCAAACAGCTCCATATTCCGGCAATCCTTGCTGTGTGTTCAGTTTCATGTATCTGATTATTCTGGTTACTCAAAGCCGCCTCATATTATGTCAGTCCACGGCCCAGTTACAAAACTGCGCGACATTACTATTAGAAACCCAGAGCTGACACACAGATGACGACACTACCAATCACTGACCAACTAAATACCAACTTTCTTCTAAACCTCATTGTGACCTCATTACTGACCCTCTGCCCAATGGTGATAATTACAGTGTATTCCCCACGACGACGGGAGGACCTAGTGGTCAGCGCCTGACCGAATAACAAGCTTTGGCGCAAGCTGGACAACGGAAGTGGTGGACACTAATTTCGGTGTGAGACGAGCAAGATGCGGGGTGGGGGGGGGGGTGATATTAGGCATGGCTGGTTAGTTCGGTAGTCTTGAAACAAATGAGCAGATAACTGTGAGGAACTCTGAAATTACTGCCCCTGCACAATGAAGGACCCAAGGGAGGGCAGTAGTACTATCTCTCGTAAGGTCTCATAACGGAAGGGAAGTGTAAACCAATTTGCAAATACGCACGCGCTTATCAAATTTTTCACGTTGGCCCTTTAGAAGTAGCAAAAATGGTAGGCAATTATAGGTGAATAAACCAACGCTACAATAAGCAAGAAGATGACTTGACGGTCTTATAGTTAGAGATTCTATTTCAACCAGCTCTGGATGCCACTAAGAAGTATTGAAAGGCTTCACCTCTGGCTCTGACATTGATCTTCAGTGACCTAGTGAAGGATCACGACGAAACAACCATGTCCGACAGTTTTTAAAACATAAAGATAAAGACCGAATCACAAACGAGGAAAGCCGACATAAGATCAACATGAAGATGGGTCACCATGACGACCTCCAATTCATCGTCAAAAAACGCAAGCTAAGACTGTACGGTTGTATCACGTGATCAAAGATCGTTCTGCAGGGAACAGAAACAAGAATAAAAAGTAGAGGCAGACAAAGGAAGAGATGGGAAGACAACATAAAGGAACGGACGTGCCTCTCAACGATATAGAATATAGACTCTAATCCTGGCAAAGGACAGAGTGGATTGGTGAGAGAATGTCTATAGATCTTGTTTGAAGCCCCAACAGTCCAATAGACTAAAAGACAGAAGAGAATGTATAGATCTAGATTAATCTAGATTATTCTAGATGAATGACTCTTAGAAAAACTTAGCTCAAAGTGTAACCTCCTGAAAGGTCAGTGTGTCATATCCTGAGTAAATTCTGAATGTCTTGATTAAATTACAAGTTATTACACTCTTTTTGGGAAGGGTTTGGGAGGGCTTGACAAATGCTTGATGGTTTCAGAAGGATAAAATCCTGAATTTACTTCAAAATAATTTCATTAGCCAAGTAGGTCACTACAATGAAGTGGATTGAGGACTGACAGAATACGAACTTCTTATAAGGGCGCATTTCCTAAGTCTCATTTTCAGTAAAAATTTTAACTGCAATCTTTTTGATCATTCTATTAGAATTTTCTTTTAAAAGTATCATTATAAGACATTTCGATCTGACTGAAGTAACACTACTTTTGTGTCTACTATTAGACCACCTGTCATTTCACTCAAAATATGTTTTCGTGACATGTACATATTTTAAGGATATCTTAATATAAGTATTTATATTTTAACGATATCTTAATGTAGGCATCTTAAAGGAACGTATTAAGTCTACTATTGATGATGTTTTGTTTTGTTTTATTTAATATATTTCAAAGAGTTTCACATCGGAATGCTGTTGCTGGTGGCCAGGATTTTTAATTAGACGGTCAATATTCCAATCAAGTCCAGCACCATCATTCGTCCACGTGATCCAATCAAACACTTGACCTCACCCTGGGATTAGTTTCCGATCGAAATGACCTGGTCAAACTCTAACTTTAACAGCATATAAGTGTTAGTGTTTTTGTCTGTGCTTGTTGTTGTTGCCGGTCGTTGACTTGTAGCACCAAACAGCTGGTAGACAACTAAACTGCTGTAGGCGTAATATAAAACTTCAAATAACTTGAATAACTTCCTTTTGTGAACCAACTAAATAGAGCCTTATTTACAATATGGACCAAAACGAATTGTGATCAAATGAAATGGATGTAGTAGACTTTAGTAATAATATTTCTTAACATAATCTCACTCGTTCTGGGGTCCTCTCTCCTAAGACCAAGTGACGACATTGCCATCTATGTTGCATCATTCACAACCAATCGCTAACCTTTTCCCACCGTCACCATAGAAACACACACACACACACACTCCATGACACTTGTTCTGTGCATTGTGCTGGAGTGTTGTGGATGTTTCTAATCGGCTAGTTCTACTTTTTCGTTCAGTAGTTCTCAGACCATGCCCAGCAAAGGGCACAACTGTAAATCTTTCTAGAATAAAAACAAAATATCCTCAAACACGATGTTTAAAATCTATTGTTGATTAATAACAATAATAATAATCTTTATTGACTATTGCCCGTGGCGTTGGGGTGGGCGTTGTGAGCCCTGAATACAGGGTTTTTCAATTTAACATGTAGTGAATACTAACACTGAATACAGGGTTTTTTAATTTAACATGTAGTGAATATTAACACTGAATACAGGGTTTTTCAATTTAACATGTAGTGAATACTAACACTGAATACAGGGTTTTTCAATTTAACATGTAGTGAATACTAACACTGAATACGGGGTTTTTCAATTTAACATGTAGTGAATACTAACACTGAATACAGGGTTTTTCAATTTAACATGTAGTGAATACTAACACTGAATACGGGGTTTTTCAATTTAACATGTAGTGAATACTAACACTGAATACGGGGTTTTTCAATTTAACAGGTAGTGAATACTAACTTGTTCACATCATAGACTAACCTACGAGTGTTTTATGAACAAAGACATTAACATTAGCATTTGTTTTCAGTTCATAAACGTAAATTAAAATTATTATTTTTTAAATTATTCAAAAATCTACCACTGTTTTTAAAATTGTAATTTCTGCTATATGCTCTAGTCAGCACTATCTAATGGATTCACCATAAGTGGCACAGAGGCTACTGCTGACAATAACTTAGTTGAATCAACAAAGTCAAAGGTCAAACAAATCCAAATAAAAAATATATAAGAGTAATCTTTTGACTACAGGTTTAGATTTTGACTTGTGATTTAGAGATTTTGATTTATGGTTTAAAGATTTTGAATTATAGTTTAGATTTTGACTTGTGGTTTAAAGATTTTGACTTGTGGTTCCGATTAATTATGACAAAAGCGAGCACTAGTAATATAAATTTGAAAAAAAAAATATTGTGACGCACAGTTCATAGAGAGAGAGTTACGAGAGAGTTCTACACAAGTCATAGTCAATTTTCAGCTTATTACGTCCGACTATGATGTAGTGACGTAACACAGTAGCTTTTATTTCCTCGGCTTCTCGTTTTGACGTCAAAGAATCGCAGTTGTTGTAACATGACGCGGCTTGCAACACCTTCATTTCTATCCAATCAGAGAGTGTCTTTCTCTGACCACTTTGTTATTTGGTCTCTTTCAAGGTTTGCTGACGTAATCAGACCAATATCTCAGAGCTCAGCAAGAGACTCTCACAGCATGCTAGAACTGTGTGGGTTGGGAGAGCTGAGATGTGTGTGTGTGTGTGTGGGATGGGTAGAGTGTGAGCGAGCCCTCTCGGCTTCAAGAAGTGGCCTTCTCTATCCAAGCTATTGTCGCTGAACAAAACACAGAGTAACACTAAACTAATGACAGATTAGCTTCTTTATCTGAGACGAAATTAGAAATCTCTGTGCCTGCTTGTTTTAATAGAGGATGTATTGTGTTTTTATCTGTTCTCTGTCTTTCTCGCTCTCTCTCTCTCTCTCTCTCTTTCTCTCTTTCTTGCCATCTACTGCACTTTTTTTTGTCTTCCTCTCTCTCTTTCTTTCTCTATTTGTTTCTCTATAAAGCTGTCTTTCTCTCTTTTTCTCTCTCTTTTCCCTTGTTCTCTCTCTTGCTCTCTGCTTCTCTTTCACGGTGTCTCTCTATCTCTTTCTCCATCTCTCCTTTTTCTCTCTTTCTATATATTTATCTTTGTCTCTATTTCTCTAATCTTTCTCTATTTAGCTCTCTTTCTCTCTTTTTCTTTCTCTCTTTTTATAATTATCTCCCCTTCTTTCTCTTTCTCTCTTCTCTCTCTATTTCTTCTTCATTCTCTCCCCTTCTCACTTTCTTTTTCTATTTCTCTCTCTCACCCTCTCTGTCATTCTTGCTTTCTTTCTCTCTTTAGCTCCCTTTGTGTCTCTGACTCTTTTGTTGATTTTTTCTTCCAACTTTTGTTTATTTAATATCTTCCAATCTTTTCTCTCACTATATGTGTGTGTATTTGTGTGTATGTATGTATGTATGTATGTATGTATGTATGTATGTATGTATGTATGTATGTATGTATGTATGTATGTATGTATTTATGTATGTATGTATGTATGTATGTATGTATGTATGTATGTATGTATGTATGTATGTATGTGTGTATGTATGTATGTGTGTGTGTGTATATGTGTGTGTGCGGGTATTTACATATCAATTTAAATTCCTTTCTCTATATGTATTAGGCTAGTTTAACTTAATAGCAATACGAGTTTGACACTGAATGTCTGTCTGAGTTTAGTTTGGACACAAACACCAAGTCCCGTATGTCTGGCGGTTTAACGCTGACAATGTTTTGTGTTTGTTTCACTGGAACGTGACACACTAGCTCGTGAAGGAAGATAGGAACACAGGATACAGAAGGATAAGTGAAGCTAGTCTTTGAGATACAATGATCTGGTGGAACTGACTACATTCTAGTATTAGCACAATGAGCTGAATGACTGATTGATATATTGACTGATTTAGTGAATGATATATTGACTGATATACTGACTGATATACTAACTTATATATTGACTGATATACTGACTGATATACTGACTGATATACTGACTGATATACTGAATGATATACTGACTCAAATCCTTGTTTACCATTTTTTAATATTACATTTTTAAAACAATTTGCATATTTTCTTATTTTCTGGGCAGCAATTTGTAGTTTCTTCGCAGAAGTTATGATGTTATTTGTGACAATTTGTATGGCCAATTACTTTGTAATTTTATTTACTTATTGTTGTTAAATTTCATTCTCACGTCACAATTCGTCTGGCTCCGAAAAAGTTTTTACTTTATGTTATTATTAATTAATATGTCGTTTGTTCAACTATAATTATTATGTTTTATATTTGCTGTTGAGATGCCCTGGATAAACATTTTTTATAGATATAAATATTTGTTACATTATTGGTGTTACGACAATGCATTTTTTTTTACATCGTTTAAATGTCAAGTTAAAGGGAGACAACTTTGTAAAAAAAAAAAAAAAACACAGAATGTATAAATGTATGAGTTGTTTCCCATGAAAAGATAGAATTAAACTAAGTGTATGTTTTTCGTAGTATGGCAGTATGAAAAAAACAAAACGATATTATACAGAAATATGTAAATATTACTTTATCATTTTAAGCTTATTTTAAAAAAGAATGCATGTACCTATCTTACATTACTATAGGGGATATGGGATAACGAAAGTATTTTAGAAAGTACTAATAAACTATAAACCAGACTCGTCCGAAGGGAATTAACCGAATTTTGAAAATGCAATAATTTTACTTGACTCAATGATGTCCCTTTTGTAGTAATATTTGTTATGTGCCTAGTCAATGCCCATTTTGTTTGTGCCCAGGGCATAGACTAGTGTAGCCTGAACACTCATTTTCTTCTGCAATTTCAATTTCCAAAAATTAACATAACAGTGGGAGAGCTTTAGAAATATGTTACATAATGAGATCTGTTTAGTTATAATATACGACATTCGTTCAAAATATTTGGAAGTGGAGTTATAGTGTACATATTGTGTTCTAGTAATACTCTAATTAGCAGTAAAAGTCTTAAACTTTATAAAAGTAGTAACTTATTCAAACTTTATAGCCATATAATAGCATTAAAGCATACAAACTTTATAATAGCATTAAAGCATACAAACTTTATAATAGCATTAAAACATACAAACTTTATAATAACATTAAAACATACAAACTTTATAATAGCATTAAAACATACAAACTTTATAATAGCTTTAAAACATAAAAATTTTATAATAGCATTAAAACATACAAACTTTATAATAGCATTAAAACATACAAACTTTATAATAGCATTAAAGCATACAAACTTTATAATAGAATTAAAACATACAAACTTTATAATAACATTAAAACATACAAACTTTATAATAGCATTAAAACATACAAACTTTATAATAGCATTAAAGCATACAAACTTTATAATAGCATTAAAACATACAAACTTTATAATAGCATTAAAGCATACAAACTTTATAATAGCATTAAAACATACAAACTTTATAATAGCATTAAAATATACAAACTTTATAATAGCATTAAAACATACAAACTTTATAATAGCATTAAAATATACAAACTTTATAATAGCATTAAAACATACAAACTTTATAATAGCATTAAAATATACAAACTTTATAATAGCATTAAAACTTTATAATAGCTGTAAAACATTCAAACTTTATAATAGCATTCAAACTTTATAATAGCTGTAAAACATTCAAACTTTATAATAGCATTCAAACTTTATAATAGCTGTAAAACAAACAAACTTTATGATAGCATTCAAACTTTATAATAGCTGTAAAACAAACAAACTTTATGATAGCATTCAAACTTTATAATAGCTGTAAAACAAACAAACTTTATGATAGCATTAAAACATTCAAACTTATATAGCAGTATAACGTTAAAGTTAAATGTATAACAGCAGTAAAGCATCATTTGTATATATATATATTCCAAAAGAAAGTAAATAGTCTTACAAGTGAACGAGTGCAATAACTTCCTACCTGTTTAATGAAATGATAAGACTGTACGATCATATCCCTAATTTACAGAATTTAATTATGATGTTAAAACTAGTTACTTTAGTACATGATAGAAACATAAATTTTACCCCCAAATTTACACTTTTAAATTTTGTAAATATTACAGAAACTACAGCCTCTACTGAAAGGAGATTTTCGAATATAAAATGAAAATATTTTTAAAAATATAACAGCCTGGAAAGACTTGAAGCTTGCCAGTTGTATCGTTTTGATAAAGCCAATATAAGCTCTAGCCCTCTAAGATGAATTGCAATGCTAGAATAAAGGATCTTTGAAAGACCTAAAAAGAACATTTCTGTTTTTATTACTTTGTTGTTGTTTTATCTTCTTAAAAGTGTTTTTAGCGGCCCGCGAAAGGGGAAAAGACGCTATTACTTTTGTGTGGCCTGTCTGTCCGTTCGTCCGTCCGTTCGTCCGTCCGTCCGTCCCGCTTAGATCTCAGAAACTAGAAGAGAAAATGAAAATAGGACATTACGATATATTAGATCATTCAAAGTTCTGATGCTTTTTTCTTTTAGGAAAGTGAACCATCTAATTTTAAAAATTATTTATGCAAGCAGATTTTTCATAAAAATACACCACTTTTACAACTATTCACTATTAATAATGACGAGCACGGGACGCTCTTTAGTAGGTATGTCACACCATAAACATGTTTGTATTTTTTTGTATTTTTTTTTTTTAATTTTGTATTGCTAAGTTAAGTAAGTTCTGTCATAATAACTAATACGTTTACACAAAAAAATTTAACTATTCTTTTAAATAGAAAAAAATCTATTTAGAATGCATATAAGTTGGACAGAATTTAAAACACCGTTTCATAAGTAGTTTTTCATATTATCGCTTTTTCTCTATCATTTGCCTTTGATAGAATTTCATTCTGATGTTCTTTCTGAAAATATTGATACCTGCCTTTTTACCTGCCTGGGTGGACCACTTCGGGGACTGATTTTGACTTTGTGTTTCCACACCTTGTAACCTTGTTTTTAATAAATTGACAGTTTCGTGTCCATTATTTTGTAGTAGGCCCTTCATATCCATACCTTGCGTCACAGTAAGGAGGGGGGGGGCATGCAAAATATTCTTAGCCCACATAAAATGTAGGTCTTGCCCCGCCTCTGTCAACTGTCTATCCCTTGTCTCTGACTTTGACTTATTTACTCACACCCCTTTTCTTAACTTGTCTTTGTCAATCCTACTTAAAGTTACATCAGAAATGCTCGGCCAATACAAACACGCACACAGATTTCATAAGTCATAAGAATTATTTTTTTTTCATCCCCCAGATCAGTCACCTGTTGGGATCGAATTACAGAATAGTCAACGTCATTCGTCTGCCTCGTTGAGCGCCACGATTTTTTCCCGCTTCCTCCATGATGCGCCCCATCTACCGTATGTCACTTGTGAGAGCATACCGGATGGATAGCACTGCATGGGCCGACGTGTGTTATTCGTGTTTCACGCCTGGTCGCTGTCCTTATGAATATTTATATTTAGAGACGAAATTCCAGACAACGCAATATCTTCGTGAATTTGTGAAATTATGCTAATAGCGCGTGCATTTAAATAATTTACAAACACAGATCAGAAAAAAAGGAACATGTTGACAGCACACAGTACAAGAATTCTAAATCACTTCTCTAAGAGCGTACTAGGGAAGGTCTTTGATTTCAGGGCCGGCCATAGATAATTGGAGGCCCTATGCGAAGTGAATTTGGTGGCCCCCAAATGAAATAGAAAAATAAAAAAACAAACAGCAATAGAGATACGATTTTGCCCAACCAGAGAAGTGTAATGGCCTGACTGTGGACGTGCTAGCAAGAATATGATGATAACAAATAATTATTTCATTTCGTTTTGTTACAGTATATCAACTCTTGTAATGACCACCACCTGGTCTATAAAAGAACTTTAGTTTCATTGGAAACAAATTGTAGATTTATATGAATTATTAAAAACTGAATAGATCCTTTAATATACAACGAAAACAAAACAGAACAAACAAAATATACGATTTGAACAATGGCGGTTAAATTCATAGCTAGTATTCATAGGACTTGTATGTACATGACAATAGCCTTTTTTTGTTTCTAAAAGATTGGTTCTGTAGTTTCGTATGAGTTACCTCCCCTGCATGTAAGTATTGCAGTAACACGTACTTTTTACTATTTACTTCTCATGAGATAGATTAAGACCCCTGACCTGAGCAGGTAGGGCAATGCTTCTGACTTGTCTGATGTCTGTTTCATGCTCTGTTGAATTGTCTGGTCGAGAAGACTTGTCAGACAGTAATGGAGCTCAACCTGAACGTTTGACCTGGTTCATATCGTGTCTTGTTCATGTTCAGATTCTGTGTCTGTGTGTGTCGTGCCGGGTGTCATCAACAATGTTATATTTCTCACCCATGCAGTCATTTGACTTAAAACAAGCCGTGCTAGACTTTGGGGGAAATTTTCTGATGCAGGATCACTATTGACATTTTTTAAAAAGTAAGACTTGTACGAGATTCAAACTTTTTTCTTTCTTTTATTTTTTTTTATTCAAATTTCAGAAATATTTTTTTTAAACATAATTAACTCTTTTTGTAGACTTTTACATCCACTCTCTAATAGGAATACAATCTGTTCTGTACTAAATAATGTTGTTGTTTTTTAAAACACACTATTATGCCAGTAGCTAGCTATAGATATCTCCAAATGGGACAAAATATTTCAGTGAATAAGAATAGCCAGCATTGCTGGTTTCCTTTGTATATTCAATATGGAATAGAGAGTTTCTTAGTAATCTTCTTAGTAATCTTCTTCCTTATCTTAGATGTGTAGGAAAATTATTTCTATCTGGTATTTTTCGAAAATTGTGAAATTTGGAAAATTTAAAAAAAAATGAAATGTGTTTCCTGGTAAGGAATTTAGACATTTTTACAGAATTTTTTTTTTTTTTTTTTTTTAGAACATCCTTTTTTTGCTACCTAAAAAAAAAAGGGGGGGGGGAGGGGGGCGTATAACTTGCAGCAGGCCTAAACAGGAGAAAGGGAGATTATTAAGCAACGTGGTTATGTCTCTTTACACTGAAATACTACACATAGACCTTCAAAGCGTGTAGGCTCTTAGTGAATCAGAATCCTACTAAGGTGGAATTTGTTTTCATAAGTTTAGGACATTCTCTTATGCTTACAGCCTAACAAGTCCCAGTCATAACCTCCTCCTGGAGGGCAGGGGATCCCAGACGAAAGTGTTGGAACTCGGGACCATCTTAAAGGCAGCCCACAATGACCAGGCAGCCACCCAATAGTTCATCAGTGACATTGACAGAAATATTTGAGAACCTCTTTGTTCAGTGATTTGATGAAGAGTTGTTGTTTTTCAGTTTTGTAATGTTTGTCTGTCAGTTATTCTGAAGTAGGTCTGAGCGATCAAAATAAATCGCACTAAAACCAAAAATAGTATTTTTAAATGATGAATATCTACATAGCATCATATAAAATAATAAAGTATGGCTTTTATATAGCACTACTTTCATGCTTATAACTCGCTCAGAGCGCTTCGGTCCAATCTCAGTTGTGGACCAGTGGGGAGGGGGGGGGGGGAGGACGGGGTATCTAGGAGAAGTTTTTTTTCCGTGCTGCCTTTAGGCGCTCAGTAAACACTACTCTACCCGAGTCGGGTGTCGAACCTCGAGCCCCCTTAATAGTTCAAACGTACTTAGCCTCTCGACCACGCTTCCCATATGCACTTCAAAGAATGTAAATGTACTCAAAATAAAAAATAACCAGTTATAAACTAGAAATTGGAGGTTATCTCTAGTTGTATTTATGTTTCTTAAGTTTCACACACAATGGAAAGTTTATATATTTTTTTTTTACTTTAATTTTTTATTGTTTATAGTCCTTTGTGGGATTCTAAAATATTTACATTAAAATGATAAAAAAAATATTTTTAAATTAATAATTTTAAAGTTTTTAACAATGAAATAGTCTTACTAATGTTGTTTTTTTCTTCTTAGTCTGACCCCTTACTATCCTGTGCACAAGTCATTCTTAAAGAAGAAGGGAAAAAAGTTCGAACCGGGGATCAAATACATATCATCTGTATTACTTTGACATTGTGGACTCTTCAGTCAAATATTGGGAAGAAGAGCACACCGGTCCTCGCCTACCCGTCAGGAGAAATCCTTCCTAAAGATCATTAGGATAATGGGGCAGCCCGATTCCAAAATGGACTTTTCGGAGTTATTTTTTTGCCGGCATTCTAGGTATTCATGATTGGAAGTTTTTGGTTTTTTTTTAAATTACTTTTGTATAGCGCATTTTTCGTGCATTGACATGTCTTGTGAGAGGAGGGGGGGGGGTGATGAGGTATCTGGAAGAAGGTCTCCTTGCTCTACTTCAGCCAATGCAACTCAGGGATTTGAACTCCTGCCCCTCTCCCACTTGATAGTTCAGCGATTTATGTCATTCAGCCACTCATCTAATAGAATTATTTCATTTACAAAATGCATGTTGGTGTGGACAGACAGGTCAAGTGAAGACAGACAGGAAATCTCAGGACGATCAAACAAGTATGTCTGCAGTGATGTGGGACCAGGTCTAACTACCATCTTTGACTACTACATGGTCAGCTTGAGAGTCAATCGCCTTACTTAACTGATTACATGACAGCAACTGACCTTGTCATTATCTTCATGTCATAGGAAACACGGAGGATATGCTCTACTAATCTCGGAGTGCTGGGATGTAATTCCTTCTTTGCACATCCGGTGCAGGTCTACTAATGATCCCCTAGATCTACATGTTTCACTACCAAGATGTACCTAACCCAGGTATTAGATATTTCACCTCGCAGATTTGCTTGACATGGCCGACCTTGACACGTGACATCAACACGTGGTATACAATTACAATCAGGTATCCAGAAATGTTTGTTTCACATCCTTAATGTTTAAAGATAGAAATCTGGAAAAATCTAGTTTGGACAGGTTTAATATGGATGTCATGACTAACTAGAATGACAGGATATCTGAGTGAAAAGTCACTTTGCGTGAAAATAACAGGGCTGGAATTAGGTTCTATGAGACCCTGGGCTGAATTGTTGTGATGGTCAGTGGCGTAGCATCCATGGCGCGAAGGGGTTCAATGAACCCGGGCCCACGGGTACCTTGCTACGCCACTGGTGATGGCCCCTCTCTCTTATACAGATGCTTTAATAAAATTGTAGCTTCTCAATAGTGGATATGATTATTTAAAGGCATGTCATATTTTCAATGGAATAAAAAGAACATTTGTAAATCTGTGTTTTAGTGTCAGAGTCTGTGCGCGCGCCTTTCACGAGTTGGCATAGTTGGCATTTGGAAATAGGAAAATGGGTTAATAAGAATGTGTTGGTTAGGTCTTTACGACTAAATTTTATTATAAAACAAGAAAATAAAAAAAAATAATTTTGAAATTAATTCCTCCTTTAAGAAGCTGATGGCTTTTTGTAACATCGATTACTTCGCTTTCAATAACTAAGGAATGATTGATTTTAATTTTTAAAAATACATTTTTAGATCCGTCCTTATTCCCCCTCACATTCTGCCCCCCCCCCCCCCCCCCCCAAAAAAAAAAAAATCCTGGTTACGCCCACTGATAGTGTATAACACTCTAATTTGGTGATATAGATTCAGACTTACTAACATTAAAACATTGTATTCTAGACTAGAATACTGGATCTAGCTAGAGATATAGTATTGATCATGTGTATTAATAAATGATTAACCCACCCATACAACGTCTGCAACCGGCTTTTTTAAATCGAGGATTAGACTTTACAGACATCTTCGAGTCATAGGATATGAAAAATGTATTCATCTTCGAGTCCATAGGATATGAAAAATGTATTCATCTTCGAGTCATAGGATATGAAAAATGTATTCATCTTCGAGTCCATAGAATGTGAAAAATGTATTCGTCTTCGAGTCCATAGGATATGAAAAATGTATTCATCTTCGAGTCCATAGGATATGAAAAATGTATTCATCTTCGAGTCCATAGAATGTGAAAAATGTATTCATCTTCGAGTCCATAGGATATGAAAAATGTATTCATCTTCGAGTCCATAGGATATGAAAAATGTATTCATCTTCGAGTCCATAGGATGTGAAAAATGTGCTTATCTTCGAGTCCATAGGATATGAAAAATGTATTCATCTTCGAGTCATAGGATATGAAAAATGTGCTCATCTTCGAGTCCATAGAATGTGAAAAATGTGCTCATCTTCGAGTCCATAGGATATGAAAAATGTATTCATCTTCGAGTCATAGGATATGAAAAATGTGCTCATCTTCGAGTCCATAGAATGTGAAAAATGTGCTCATCTTCGAGTCCATAGAATGTGAAAAATGTGCTCATCTTCGAGTCCATAGAATGTGAAAAATGTGCTCATCTTCGAGTCCATAGAATGTGAAAAATGTGCTCATCTTCGAGTCCATAGAATGTGAAAAATGTGCTCATCTTCGAGTCCATAGAATGTGAAAAATGTGCTCATCTTCGAGTCCATAGAATGTGAAAAATGTGCTCATCTTCGAGTCCATAGAATGTGAAAAATGTGCTCATCTTCGAGTCCATAGAATGTGAAAAATGTGCTCATCTTCGAGTCCATAGAATGTGAAAAATGTGCTCATCTTCGAGTCCATAGAATGTGAAAAATAAGCTCATCTTCGAGTCCATAGAATGTGAAAAATGTGCTCATCTTCGAGTCCATAGAATGTGAAAAATGTGCTCATCTTCGAGTCCATAGAATGTGAAAAATGTGCTCATCTTCGAGTCATAGGATATGAAAAATGTATTCATCTTCGAGTCCATAGAATGTGAAAAATGTGCTCATCTTCGAGTCATAGGATGTGAAAAATGTATTCATCTTCTCGAGTCCATAGAATGTGAAAAATGTGCTCATCTTCTCGAGTCCATAGAATGTGAAAAATGTGCTCATCTTCGAGTCCATAGGATATGAAAAATGTATTCATCTTCGAGTCATAGGATATGAAAAATGTGCTCATCTTCGAGTCCATAGAATGTGAAAAATGTGCTCATCTTCGAGTCCATAGAATGTGAAAAATGTGCTCATCTTCGAGTCCATAGAATGTGAAAAATGTGCTCATCTTCGAGTCCATAGAATGTGAAAAATGTGCTCATCTTCGAGTCCATAGAATGTGAAAAATGTGCTCATCTTCGAGTCCATAGAATGTGAAAAATGTGCTCATCTTCGAGTCCATAGAATGTGAAAAATGTGCTCATCTTCGAGTCCATAGGATATGAAAAATGTATTCATCTTCGAGTCATAGGATATGAAAAATGTGCTCATCTTCGAGTCCATAGAATGTGAAAAATGTGCTCATCTTCGAGTCCATAGAATGTGAAAAATGTGCTCATCTTCGAGTCCATAGAATGTGAAAAATGTGCTCATCTTCGAGTCCATAGAATGTGAAAAATGTGCTCATCTTCGAGTCCATAGAATGTGAAAAATGTGCTCATCTTCGAGTCCATAGAATGTGAAAAATGTGCTCATCTTCGAGTCCATAGAATGTGAAAAATGTGCTCATCTTCGAGTCCATAGAATGTGAAAAATGTGCTCATCTTCGAGTCCATAGAATGTGAAAAATGTGCTCATCTTCGAGTCATAGGATATGAAAAATGTATTCATCTTCGAGTCCATAGAATGTGAAAAATGTGCTCATCTTCGAGTCATAGGATGTGAAAAATGTATTCATCTTCTCAAGTCCATAGAATGTGAAAAATGTGCTCATCTTCTCGAGTCCATAGAATGTGAAAAATGTGCTCATCTTCGAGTCATAGGATATGAAAAATGTATTCATCTTCGAGTCCATAGAATGTGAAAAATGTGCTCATCTTCTCGAGTCCATAGGATATGAAAAATGTATTCATCTTCGAGTCCATAGAATGTGAAAAATGTGCTCATCTTCTCGAGTCCATAGGATATGAAAAATGTATTCATCTTCGAGTCCATAGAATGTGAAAAATGTGCTCATCTTCTCAAGTCCATAGGATATGAAAAATGTATTCATCTTTGAGTCCATAGAATGTGAAAAATGTGCTCATCTTCGAGTCCATAGGATGTGAAAAATGTGCTTATCTTCGAGTCCATAGGATGTGAAAAATGTGCTCATCTTCGAGTCCATAGAATGTGAAAAATGTGCTCATCTTCGAGTCCATAGGATGTGAAAAATGTGCTCATCTTCGAGTCATAGGATATGAAAAATGTATTCATCTTCGAGTCCATAGAATGTAAAAAAAGTATTCATCTTCGAGTCCATAGAATGTGAAAAATGTATTCATCTTCGAGTCCATAGAATGTGAAAAATGTGCTCATCTTCGAGTCCATAGAATGTGAAAAATGTGCTCATCTTCGAGTCATAGGATATGAAAAATGTATTCATCTTCGAGTCCATAGAATGTGAAAAATGTGCTCATCTTCGAGTCCATAGAATGTGAAAAATGTGCTCATCTTCGAGTCATAGGATGTGAAAAATGTGCTCAGCTTCGAGTCCATAGAATGTGAAAAATGTGCTCATCTTCGAGTCATAGGATATGAAAAATGTATTCATCTTCGAGTCCATAGAATGTGAAAAATGTATTCATCTTCGAGTCCATAGAATGTGAAAAATGTGCTCATCTTCGAGTCCATAGAATGTGAAAAATGTGCTCATCTTCGAGTCCATAGAATGTGAAAAATGTGCTCATCTTCGAGTCATAGGATATGAAAAATGTATTCATCTTCGAGTCCATAGAATGTGAAAAATGTGCTCATCTTCGAGTCATAGGATGTGAAAAATGTATTCATCTTCTCGAGTCCATAGAATGTGAAAAATGTGCTCATCTTCTCGAGTCCATAGAATGTGAAAAATGTGCTCATCTTCGAGTCATAGGATATGAAAAATGTATTCATCTTCGAGTCCATAGAATGTGAAAAATGTGCTCATCTTCTCGAGTCCATAGGATATGAAAAATGTATTCATCTTCGAGTCCATAGAATGTGAAAAATGTGCTCATCTTCTCGAGTCCATAGGATATGAAAAATGTATTCATCTTCGAGTCCATAGAATGTGAAAAATGTGCTCATCTTCTCAAGTCCATAGGATATGAAAAATGTATTCATCTTTGAGTCCATAGAATGTGAAAAATGTGCTCATCTTCGAGTCCATAGGATGTGAAAAATGTGCTTATCTTCGAGACCATAGGATGTGAAAAATGTGCTCATCCTCGAGTCCATAGAATGTGAAAAATGTGCTCATCTTCGAGTCCATAGGATGTGAAAAATGTGCTCATCTTCGAGTCATAGGATATGAAAAATGTATTCATCTTCGAGTCCATAGAATGTAAAAAAAGTATTCATCTTCGAGTCCATAGAATGTGAAAAATGTATTCATCTTCGAGTCCATAGAATGTGAAAAATGTGCTCATCTTCGAGTCCATAGAATGTGAAAAATGTGCTCATCTTCGAGTCATAGGATATGAAAAATGTATTCATCTTCGAGTCCATAGAATGTGAAAAATGTGCTCATCTTCGAGTCCATAGAATGTGAAAAATGTGCTCATCTTCGAGTCATAGGATGTGAAAAATGTGCTCAGCTTCGAGTCCATAGAATGTGAAAAATGTGCTCATCTTCGAGTCATAGGATATGAAAAATGTATTCATCTTCGAGTCCATAGAATGTGAAAAATGTGCTCATCTTCGAGTCTATAGAATGTGAAAAATGTGCTCATCTTCGAGTCCATAGAATGTGAAAAATGTATTCATCTTCGAGTCCATAGAATGTGAAAAATGTATTCATCTTCGAGTCCATAGAATGTGAAAAATGTGCTAATCTTCGAGTCCATAGAATGTGAAAAATGTGCTCATCTTCGAGTCCATAGAATGTGAAAAATGTATTCATCTTCGAGTCCATAGAATGTGAAAAATGTGCTCATCTTCGAGTCCATAGAATGTGAAAAATGTATTCATCTTCGAGTCCATAGAATGTGAAAAATGTGCTCATCTTCGAGTCCATAGAATGTGAAAAATGTATTCATCTTCGAGTCCATAGAATGTGAAAAATGTATTCATCTTCGAGTCCATAGAATGTGAAAAATGTATTCATCTTCGAGTCCATAGAATGTGAAAAATGTATTCATCTTCGAGTCCATAGAATGTGAAAAATGTATTCATCTTCGAGTCCATAGAATGTGAAAAATGTGCTCATCTTCGAGTCATAGGATATGAAAAAATGTATTCATCTTCGAGTCATAGGATATGAAAAATGTATTCATCTTCGAGTCCATAGAATGTGAAAAATGTGCTCGTCTTCGAGTCCATAGAATGTGAAAAATGTGCTCATCTTCGAGTCATAGGATATGAAAAATGTATTCATCTTTGAGTCCATAGAATGTGAAAAATGTGCTCATCTTCGAGTCATAGGATATGAAAAATGTATTCATCTTCGAGTCCATAGAATGTGAAAAATGTGCTCATCTTCGAGTCCATAGAATGTGAAAAATGTGCTCATCTTCGAGTCATAGGATATGAAAAATGTATTCATCTTCGAGTCCATAGAATGTGAAAAATGTGCTCATCTTCGAGTCCATAGAATGTGAAAAATGTGCTCATCTTCGAGTCCATAGGATATGAAAAATGTATTCATCTTCGAGTCATAGGATGTGAAAAATGTGCTCATCTTCGAGTCATAGGATATGAAAAATGTATTCATCTTCGAGTCCATAGAATGTGAAAAATGTGCTCATCTTCGAGTCCATAGAATGTGAAAAATGTGCTCATCTTCGAGTTATAGGATGTGAAAAATAGGCTCATCTTCGAGTCATAGGATATGAAAAATGTATTCATCTTCGAGTCCATAGGATATGAAAAATGTGCTCATCTTCGAGTCCATAGAATGTGAAAAATGTGCTCATCTTCGAGTCATAGGATATGAAAAATGTATTCATCTTCGAGTCCATAGAATGTGAAAAATGTGCTCATCTTCGAGTCATAGGATATGAAAAATGTATTCATCTTCGAGTCCATAGAATGTGAAAAATGTGCTCATCTTCGAGTCATAGGATATGAAAAATGTATTCATCTTCGAGTCATAGGATATGAAAAATGTATTCATCTTCGAGTCCATAGAATGTGAAAAATGTGCTCATCTTCGAGTCATAGGATATGAAAAATGTATTCATCTTCGAGTCATAGGATATGAAAAATGTATTCATCTTCGAGTCCATAGAATGTGAAAAATGTGCTTATCTTCGAGTCATAGGATGTGAAAAATGTGCTCATCTTCGAGTCATAGGATATGAAAAATGTATTCATCTTCGAGTCCATAGAATGTGAAAAATGTGCTCATCTTCGAGTCCATAGAATGTGAAAAATGTGCTCATCTTCGAGTCATAGGATGTGAAAAATGTGCTCATCTTCGAGTCATAGGATATGAAAAATGTATTCATCTTAGAGTCCATAGGATATGAAAAATGTGCTCATCTTCGAGTCCATAGAATGTGAAAAATGTGCTCATCTTCGAGTCATAGGATATGAAAAATGTATTCATCTTCGAGTCCATAGAATGTGAAAAATGTGCTCATCTTCGAGTCATAGGATATGAAAAATGTATTCATCTTCGAGTCCATAGAATGTGAAAAATGTGCTCATCTTCGAGTCCATAGAATGTGAAAAATGTATTCATCTTCGAGTCCATAGAATGTGAAAAATGTATTCATCTTCGAGTCCATAGAATGTGAAAAATGTATTCATCTTCGAGTCCATAGAATGTGAAAAATGTATTCATCTTCGAGTCCATAGAATGTGAAAAATGTATTCATCTTCGAGTCCATAGAATGTGAAAAATGTGCTTATCTTCGAGTCATAGGATATGAAAAATGTATTCATCTTCGAGTCATAGGATATGAAAAATGTATTCATCTTCGAGTCCATAGAATGTGAAAAATGTGCTCATCTTCGAGTCCATAGAATGTGAAAAATGTGCTCATCTTCGAGTCATAGGATATGAAAAATGTATTCATCTTCGAGTCCATAGAATGTGAAAAATGTGCTCATCTTCGAGTCATAGGATATGAAAAATGTATTCATCTTCGAGTCCATAGAATGTGAAAAATGTGCTCATCTTCGAGTCATAGGATATGAAAAATGTATTCATCTTCGAGTCATAGGATATGAAAAATGTGCTCATCTTCGAGTCATAGGATATTAAAAATGTATTCATCTTCGAGTCATAGGATATGAAAAATGTATTCATCTTTGAGTCATAGGATATGAAAAATGTATTCATCTTCGAGTCCATAGAATGTGAAAAATGTGCTCATCTTCGAGTCCATAGAATGTGAAAAATGTGCTCATCTTCGAGTCATAGGATATGAAAAATGTATTCATCTTCGAGTCCATAGAATGTGAAAAATGTGCTCATCTTCGAGTCCATAGAATGTGAAAAATGTGCTCATCTTCGAGTCCATAGGATATGAAAAATGTATTCATCTTCGAGTCCATAGAATGTGAAAAATGTGCTCATCTTCGAGTCATAGGATATGAAAAATGTATTCATCTTCGAGTCATAGGATATGAAAAATGTATTCATCTTCGAGTCATAGGATATGAAAAATGTATTCATCTTCGAGTCATAGGATATGAAAAATGTGCTCATCTTCGAGTCATAGGATATGAAAAATGTATTCATCTTCGAGTCATAGGATATGAAAAATGTGCTCATCTTCGAGTCCATAGGATGTGAAAAATGTGCTCATCTTCGAGTCATAGGATATGAAAAATGTATTCATCTTAGAGTCCATAGGATATGAAAAATGTGCTCATCTTCGAGTCCATAGAATGTGAAAAATGTGCTCATCTTCGAGTCATAGGATATGAAAAATGTATTCATCTTCGAGTCCATAGAATGTGAAAAATGTGCTCATCTTCGAGTCATAGGATATGAAAAATGTATTCATCTTCGAGTCCATAGAATGTGAAAAATGTGCTCATCTTCGAGTCCATAGAATGTGAAAAATGTATTCATCTTCGAGTCCATAGAATGTGAAAAATGTATTCATCTTCGAGTCCATAGAATGTGAAAAATGTATTCATCTTCGAGTCCATAGAATGTGAAAAATGTATTCATCTTCGAGTCCATAGAATGTGAAAAATGTATTCATCTTCGAGTCCATAGAATGTGAAAAATGTGCTTATCTTCGAGTCATAGGATATGAAAAATGTATTCATCTTCGAGTCATAGGATATGAAAAATGTATTCATCTTCGAGTCCATAGAATGTGAAAAATGTGCTCATCTTCGAGTCCATAGAATGTGAAAAATGTGCTCATCTTCGAGTCATAGGATATGAAAAATGTATTCATCTTCGAGTCCATAGAATGTGAAAAATGTGCTCATCTTCGAGTCATAGGATATGAAAAATGTATTCATCTTCGAGTCCATAGAATGTGAAAAATGTGCTCATCTTCGAGTCATAGGATATGAAAAATGTATTCATCTTCGAGTCATAGGATATGAAAAATGTGCTCATCTTCGAGTCATAGGATATTAAAAATGTATTCATCTTCGAGTCATAGGATATGAAAAATGTATTCATCTTTGAGTCATAGGATATGAAAAATGTATTCATCTTCGAGTCCATAGAATGTGAAAAATGTGCTCATCTTCGAGTCCATAGAATGTGAAAAATGTGCTCATCTTCGAGTCATAGGATATGAAAAATGTATTCATCTTCGAGTCCATAGAATGTGAAAAATGTGCTCATCTTCGAGTCCATAGAATGTGAAAAATGTGCTCATCTTCGAGTCCATAGGATATGAAAAATGTATTCATCTTCGAGTCCATAGAATGTGAAAAATGTGCTCATCTTCGAGTCATAGGATATGAAAAATGTATTCATCTTCGAGTCATAGGATATGAAAAATGTATTCATCTTCGAGTCATAGGATATGAAAAATGTATTCATCTTCGAGTCATAGGATATGAAAAATGTGCTCATCTTCGAGTCATAGGATATGAAAAATGTATTCATCTTCGAGTCATAGGATATGAAAAATGTGCTCATCTTCGAGTCCATAGAATGTGAAAAATGTGCTCATCTTTGAGTCATAGGATATGAAAAATGTATTCATCTTCGAGTCATAGGATGTGAAAAATGTGCTCATCTTCGAGTCCATAGAATTTTAAAAATGTATTCATCTTCGAGTCATAGGATATGAAAAATGTGCTCATCTTCTCGAGTCCATAGAATGTGAAAAATGTGCTCATCTTCTCGAGTCTATAGGATGTGAAAAATGTGCTCATCTTCGAGTCCATAGAATGTGAAAAATGTGCTCATCTTCTCGAGTCCATAGAATGTGAAAAATGTGCTCATCTTCTCGAGTCCATAGAATGTGAAAAATGTGCTCATCTTCGAGTCCATAGAATGTGAAAAATGTGCTCATCTTCTCGAGTCCATAGAATGTGAAAAATGTGCTCATCTTCTCGAGTCCATAGAATGTGAAAAATGTGCTCATCTTCTCGAGTCCATAGAATGTGAAAAATGTGCTCATCTTCGACCACGAGGTGACGAGGGAGGAGCTATATTATGAATGATATAAGTACTATATACATATGTAGATAGCCACAGTCCAGCAAATGATTTCCACATAAGACGGTGAACAAAAGGATCATGAACATCTATATATTTGTTCAACTCTTTCCTGAACACCGAGAAACATTCGAGTCGAGTTCGGGAAAATCTGATGACGATGTACAAAATAACCAAATTTCTTTTTACAATGATATTGTTTTTTTTAAATTACAACGGTCAAACCACTGTTTTCCCGGTGTGGCCCAATAGCTAGCTTTTGGTGTTTTTTTTTTATTTCCCAAAGAGATACATAAACTGTTAAAATTGCTAGAAAAAATCATTTAAAGCCGTTTTCGAAATCCAATGTCCAGGTTCCACCCTGTGTCCTGAATATGTTGCAATTTAATAAGAGAAGTTGTAATGAAAGACAATACACAAATGTTGACCCGCCTTTTTTAATGGTCACATATAGGCCTACCGTCATTCTGTTTGTAGGAACAAACCAGACGTCAACAGGACGTCTTGCTGAGCACCAGGATGATCTTACAATGATCTAGTCCCTTGCAAGCGTGCAGACTCTAATGACCCATATATCTCTCAAACTTCAGAATCATGGAAAACGCTTTGGGCAGATGCTCCCCCCCCCCACCCACCCAACCCCACTGAATGGAGGCTACATGGCTACCTAAGATTCCCCTATCTACATAATGGGAGGACGAAGAAGGTGTTTTTTTTTTTTTTTGTCTAGGGGAAATTGAAAAACCCAGAAAAGGGACAAAACTTTCTGTTGGAATATTTTAATAAACTATTTGGACCACATATTAAACTTTGTCCACATCCCCTAAGAGTAGGCGGCGCCCTGTTACCAGACAATAATAGGAGAATTTTAAGAAATTTTCCACAAAACATGTTTATTTCAGAAAACCCTAGAGATCCAAGGATAAATAAATGTACCCCCCCCCCTTTTTAGAAGTTGCAGATCCTTTTTTTTTTGCTAGGAAGGCGAGGTGGCTTAGTGTGAAAGCTCTTTGTTTCCAAATTAAAGGATCCCGGTTCGAATCTTGGTGAAGATTTTTTTTTTAATTTTGGGATCTTTAGGGCAACTCTGAGTCCACCCAGCTCTAATTAGTTGACATTGGTTGGGGGATAATTAAAGGCGGTCGTTGTTTGATTATTTATTTTTTTTTGCTGGCCACGTGACACGCTCGTTAGCCGTGGACCACAGAAAGAGATGACCTTAATATTATTTACCCTTTAGATGGCAAGGTCTGAAAGGGGAACTTGTAAACTTATTTCTGTGAGAGAAGCTATACGTATCTTGTGTGTGTGTGTCTGCACCTTCACTTCCTCTTCTCTGCCCCCCATCCCCCACCACCACACCACAGCACTGACCAGGCATTCCCTAAAAGATGAACTCAAAGATTTCTTCCCCATGTGTGACACTGCTAGAATAAAGTAAATTATGACAACGGCAGAATATGACACGTAAAGACGAAGGTAAAAAAACACTGAAGCATTAAAACCGAGAAGATACTGTCATATAGATGTTGGAATGTGGAATCACTGAAGCGGGACGGTCTCAAAAGACAAGGATAAGGGGTTAGGGAGGGGTTTTCTGAGACTGTGGATGGGTTCAAATATTTTTTGATCCCACACTGTTGAAAGACACCTGCAGAATATGTCATTTTTTTGGTCTCCCATCTGATACCCCCCCTCTCCCTGGCACTGTAATGCATCTCCTTTATTGTGAGGTCTTTTTTATATTTAGTTGTTGTTTTTATTTTTAAATTTTCTTTTACTGTAAAAAATGAGGTTGTAGACGAACCAGAGCAACTGCTGCCAAACTAGGTGAATTTGTGCCAAGCGTTTTGTGTAGTCAAGCAGGGGCGTAGCTAGGAATTTTCCATCATTTGGGGGCCCGGGGGCTTGATCTCTTTGGGGGCCCATGGATTTTGCGTAATACTTAATGTAAAAAAAACCCCACTCATTTGGTGGCTTCCCTCAAGTGGCGGACAGGGGGGGATTTTCAAATTCTTCCCACCCCTCCCCCACCCTAGCTACGCCACTGTAGTCACGGTTCTATCGATGTCATTCCGCGGAATGTAGATTAGCACTAAGATAACGGATACACGGTGTCTGTGAGTATTACGTATGCAGCGCATTTCAAAAGGACGCATCCCCTGCTTCCTATAGGATTGATTAAAAGTTGATATTAAAATGTGTTCTTGATAAAGCTAATACACCAAACAATGTCCCTTAAGATCATTGTAGAGAGATGCAAGCAAAATAAAACAAAGAAAAACAATGTCTAAACATTGACATAATTTAAATAATTTTATTCTCAATTTTAAGTTTTGCTTGTTATTTAGCTGTTTCTAAATTATTTCAAAAAAAAAATATTTTAAAAAATGCATTAAAAAAAAATAATACCAACCTTGGAGCAGTGGCTTAGCTAGGGTGGGGGAAGGAGGAGAGAATTTGAAAGTCACCCCGGGCCCCCACTTGAGGAGGCCCCCAAATGAGTGCTTTTTTTAAATTTAAATATTAAATATTACGCAAAATGAGGTCAAGCCCTACAGGCCCCCAAATGATGGCGAATTCCTGGCTACGCCCTTCTTTGGAGGCTTTATGGCTGAGTGTTTGGCTTTCGAACAGAGGAGTATTGGGTTCGAATCACGGTAAGATTGTTTTGTTTTATTCGTCACTTTTAGGATGTTCTGAGTCCACCCAACTGTACTGGGTGCCTGACCTTGGCTGGAGACGATCTCGTTGACCGTCGTCCAAACACATGAGCTTTACGTCATCTGCCCATAGATCGCAAGGTCTGAATGGTAGCTTTTTAAACACAAATATACATGCTAACTTTAGAAGTATGGGAAATAAGCTATGCGACAACGTTTCTCAAACTGTGCGGTGCACCCCGATAGAGTGTGTGTGTGTGGGGGGGGCGACGATTTTGCTAAGAGAAAAAGTGACATCTTGCCGTGGTGGAGGTCTTAACAAAGCGGGGCGGATGGTGGAAAGACGGTCGATTTAATATTTCAAGTGAAAAATTGTTTTATTTACTAGGATGAATAATGCGTTCTAGACGCAAGGAGAATGCATTTCTCTGCTCTAATTGAAAGGCAAGAGTTAAACATTTTTCTATGACGGGAACACAAACTAATTTGAGACAAAAGCAGATAGAAAGTAAGGAAGACGGTCGACAGATCTTGTGTGGTGCCCAATGGTTCAACAGACTTAGGGCATAGCTGAAGGTGAAGTTGTCAAGAGAATAAATTCCTGAATCTCAGACCGCAAAAGAAACAAACTTTTATAATATATATGCAAGGGAAAAAAGAGAATTTGTTATTCAATTCATATATTCCCCTTACTGACCTTGTGGTCTTTAAGTTAGATGATGTTAAGGTCATCTGTTTCTGTGGCCTACGGTTAACGACCAACCGCTTTTACTTTTCCCCAACTAATAGAGCAGGATGGACACAGAGGTGCCCAAAGATGCAGAAATTAAAAATTCCAGTCTTCACCACGATTCGAACCCGGGACCCACGTTTCGAAAGCCAAATGCTGTACCTCACCTTACGTTTATTTTTATAAAAACTCTCCCGAATCCCGCTGCTCGGAGCATACAGTGCTCCAGCAAACCATCAGATCGCTGGTTCGCCCCCTTTTAAAAACCTTGAGATACACTGGTCTAAGATATCAAGCTGTTGGATATTTATGTTGTCGTGAAACATTAACATTCCTTTATTGATAGATGGCAGATAGGTCCTTCCCGAGTAGACATTTAGCGGGTAGCAAGGGACGTAACTGGCTCGGGGAAATATGAAACTATGATATAAGGGTTATTGTTCGTGGCCATTCAAGGAAATCCGAGAGAAAAATTCAGATATGTGAGAGATATATAAACTAGTTGTTTTTTTCCCCTTTGTTGGATATTTCCGTTCCGTTTGAATGTATTTTTTAAAGTAGTGTTTGAAATATTGAAACTGACTTAAAAACCTATATATTTCTATATAATGAACGCTAATCTTGGTTATAATCTCTTATGTCATTTTTAATTAGAGAAATGTCAATCGTAACATGTTTGATCAAGACATACCGAAATGGAAGTTAAAAAACAAACAAAATAAAGACAACAAAAATATTCTTAAAAATACCTTTTTTTAAAAAAAAATACAAAGCTTATATTTTAGCGTACTTATATCAGTTTGGATCAGACATGCAATTAAATGTGTATTAGATCTAGACTAACAATAATAAATCTTAGCGATTAGAAATATTTTATCCCAATTTGTTTAGCGCAATTCCATGACTTTTATCTGGAGTATAGTTTTTGATAATAAAGGCTTAAAAAATTACGCTTTTTTTTTACAATAGATTGTGCTTTACACAGAGTGGAGGGGAGTAGACTAGTCATTTGTGTGGATAAGCGCTTGGCTTCCAAACCTGGGGTCCTGGGTTCGAATCCCGGTGAAGAACCTGATTTTTTAATTTCGGGATTCTTAGGACGCCTCTGAGTCCACCCTACTTTAATGGTAACCTGACAATAGTTTGGGAAAGTAAAGGTGGTTGGTCGTTGTGCTCGCCACATGACACCCTGCTCGTTAACCGTTGTCCAAAGAGATAGATGACCTTAACACAACCCGCCCCCATAGATCGCAAAGTCTGAAAGCGAAACTTTTTTACGGATTCTATCTAAAATTACATTTTGGAAAAATGGTATTATTCCATTTCCTTTAAAGTCATTTAAAGACCGCATCACAAACCAAGAGACAAGGTTACCGTAGCGATTGGACCCCATGATGACCTGCTATGCCTGCTAACTATCGTAAAAAAAACGCAAGTTAAAAATCTATGGCCATAATAATAATTGTTGCTTTTATATAGCTCTACTTTCATGCTTAAGCATGCTCAGAGCCCTATGATCCAATCTCATTTGTGGACCGTAGGCAGGGAGGGAGTATCTGGGAGAAGGTTTTCCGTGCTGCCTTTGGGCGCTTAGTAAACACAACTCTGCTCGAGTCGGGTGTCGAACCTCGAGCTCCCTTTATATGTACCTAGCCAAGCCAAGTTCAAGCGTCCTTAGCCTCTCGACCACACTTTCTCCATATAATAAGGTCTACGGGGCTCGCAAAGACGTTCCTTCAAGGAACAGTACCAGGAAAAAGAAGAAGATGCAGACAGAGAAAGCGATGGGAAGACAACATAAAAGAATGAAAGGGCCTGTCATTGAAAGAGGCAAAAGACAGGAATGGAGAAAGACGGTCGACAAATCATGCATGGTACCCCAACGGTCCAACAGGGACAGATAAAGATGAAAGGTAGTACCATTTCCTGATTTGTCCCGATCTGTTTGATGGCGCAATCATCAGAGATGTGACGCCACTGACGTTGTACGATTGCCTCGTTTTGGTGAATGTACATCAATCTTTGCCCTTCACCCTAAAAACAAACACACGCACACACACACAAACACAGAGAAATTTTGAAAACTGACACCCCATGCACATACAAATAGCTTATGTGAATTAGCACATTTTTTGTTTCCTATTTTTTTTTTCAAATTCATGAAACTGAACCCTGAAACGGATATGTCACAAATGACATTGAGCCCAATGTCATGTCACAAGAACGTGCAAGTCGGTACATCAGTTTCTTAGTGTGATAACTCTTACATTAGTGTCTTAGTGTGATAACTCTTACATTAGTGTCTTAGTGTGATAACTCTTACATTAGTTTCTTAGTGTGATAACTTTTACATTAGTTTCTTAGTGTGATAACTCTTACATTAGTTTCTTAGTGTGATAACTTTTACATTAGTTTCTTTGTGTGACATTTCTTACATTAGTGTCTTAGTGTGATAACTCTTACATTAGATTCTTAGTGTGATAACTCTTACATTAGTTTCTTAGTGTGATAACTCTTACATTAGATTCTTAGTGTGATAACTCTTACATTAGTTTTTTAGTGTGATAACTCTTACATTAGATTCTTAGTGTGATAACTCTTACATTAGTTTCTTAGTGTGATAACTCTTACATTAGTTTCTTAGTGTGATGACTTTTACATTAGTTTCTTAGTGTGATAACTCTTACATTAGTTTCTTAGTGTGATAACTCTTACATTAGTTTCTTAGTGTGATGACTTTTACATTAGTTTCTTAGTGTGATAACTCTTACATTAGTTTCTTAGTGTGATAACTCTTACATTAGTTTCTTAGAGTGATAACTCTAACATTAGTTTCTTAGTGTGATAACTCTTACATTAGTTTCTTAGTGTGATAACTCTTACATTAGTGTCTTAGTGTGATAACTCTTACATTAGATTCTTAGTGTGATAACTCTTACATTAGTTTCTTAGTGTGATAACTCTTACATTAGTTTCTTAGTGTGATGACTTTTACATTAGTTTCTTAGTGTGATAACTCTTACATTAGTTTCTTAGTGTGATAACTCTTACATTAGATTCTTAGTGTGATAACTCTTACATTAGTTTCTTAGTGTGATAACTCTTACATTAGTTTCTTAGTGTGATAACTCTTACATTAGTTTCTTAGTGTGATGACTTTTACATTAGTTTCTTAGTGTGATAACTCTTACATTAGTTTCTTAGTGTGATAACTCTTACATTAGTTTCTTAGTGTGATGACTTTTACATTAGTTTCTTAGTGTGATAACTCTTACATTAGTGTCTTAGTGTGATAACTCTTACATTAGTGTCTTAGTGTGATAACTCTTACATTAGATTCTTAGTGTGATAACTCTTACATTAGTTTCTTAGTGTGATAACTCTTACATTAGTTTCTTAGTGTGATGACTTTTACATTAGTTTCTTAGTGTGATAACTCTTACATTAGTTTCTTAGTGTGATAACTCTTACATTAGTTTCTTAGTGTGATGACTTTTACATTAGTTTCTTAGTGCGATAACTCTTACATTAGTTTCTTAGTGTGATAACTCTTACATTAGTTTCTTAGTGTGATAACTCTTACATTAGTTTCTTAGTGTGATAACTCTTACATTAGTGTCTTAGTGTGATAACTCTTACATTAGATTCTTAGTGTGATAACTGTTACATTAGTTTCTTAGTGTGAAAACTCTTACATTAGTTTCTTAGTGTGATGACTTTTACATTAGTTTCTTAGTGTGATAACTCTTACATTAGTTTCTTAGTGTGATAACTCTTACATTAATTTCTTAGTGTGATGACTTTTACATTAGTTTCTTAGTGTGATAACTCTTACATTAGTTTCTTAGTGTGATAACTCTTACATTAGATTCTTAGTGTGATAACTCTTACATTAGTTTCTTAGTGTGATAACTCTTACATTAGTTTCTTAGTGTGATGAATTTACATTAGTTTCTTAGTGTGATAACTCTTACATTAATTTCTTAATTTGATAACTCTTACATTAGTTTCTTAGTGTGATGACTTTTACATTAGTTTCTTAGTGTGATAACTCTTTCATTAGTTTCTTAGTGTGATAACACTTACATTAGTTTCTTAGTGTGATAACACTTACATTAGTTTCTTAGTGTGATAACTCATACATTAGTTTCTTAGTGTGATAACTCTTACATTAGTGTCTTAGTGTGATAACTCTTACATTAGATTCTTAGTGTGATAACTCTTACATTAGTTTCTTAGTGTGATAACTCTTACATTAGTTTCTTAGTGTGATGACTTTTACATTAGTTTCTTAGTGTGATAACTCTTACATTAGTTTCTTAGTGTGATAACTCTTACATTAGTTTCTTAGTGTGATGACTTTTACATTAGTTTCTTAGTGTGATAACTCTTACATTAGTTTCTTAGTGTGATAACTCTTACATTAGTTTCTTAGTGTGATAACTCTTACATTAGTTTCTTAGTGTGATAACTCTTACATTAGTGTCTTAGTGTGATAACTCTTACATTAGATTCTTAGTGTGATAACTCTTACATTAGTTTCTTAGTGTGATAACTCTTACATTAGTTTCTTAGTGTGATGACTTTTACATTAGTTTCTTAGTGTGATAACTCTTACATTAGTTTCTTAGTGTGATAACTCTTACATTAGTTTCTTAGTGTGATGACTTTTACATTAGTTTCTTAGTGTGATAACTCTTACATTAGTTTCTTAGTGTGATAACTTTTACATTAGTTTCTTAGTGTGATAACTCTTACATTAGTTTCTTAGTGTGATAACTTTTACATTAGTATCTTAGTGTGATAACTCTTACATTAGTTTCTTAGTGTGATAACTTTTACATTAGTTTCTTAGTGTGATAACTCTTACATTAGTTTCTTAGTGTGATAACTATTACATTAGTTTCTTAGTGTGATAACTCTTACATTAGTTTCTTTGTGTGATAACTTTTACATTAGTGTCTTAGTGTGATAACTTTTACATTAGTGTCTTAGTGTGATAACTCTTACATTAGTTTCTTAGTGTGATAACTCTTACATTAGTATCTTAGTGTGATAACTCTTACATTAGTGTCTTAGTGTGATAACTTTTACATTAGTTTCTTAGTGTGATAACTCTTACATTAGTTTCTTAGTGTGATAACTTTTACATTAGTTTCTTAGTGTGATAACTTTTACATTAGTGTCTTAGTGTGATAACTTTTACATTAGTTTCTTAGTGTGATAACTCTTACATTAGTTTCTTAGTGTGATAACTCTTACATTAGTTTCTTAGTGTGATAACTCTTACATTAGTTTCTTAGTGTGATAACTCTTACATTAGATTCTTAGTGTGATAACTCTTACATTAGTTTCTTAGTGTGATAACTCTTACATTAGTTTCTTAGTGTGATGACTTTTACATTAGTTTCTTAGTGTGATAACTCTTACATTAATTTCTTAGTGTGATAACTCTTACATTAGTTTCTTAGTGTGATGACTTTTACATTAGTTTCTTAGTGTGATAACTCTTTCATTAGTTTCTTAGTGTGATAACTCTTACATTAGTTTCTTAGTGTGATAACTCTTACATTAGTTTCTTAGTGTGATAACTCTTACATTAGTTTCTTAGTGTGATAACTCTTACATTAGATTCTTAGTGTGATAACTCTTACATTAGTTTCTTAGTGTGATAACTCTTACATTAGTTTCTTAGTGTGATGACTTTTACATTAGTTTCTTAGTGTGATAACTCTTACATTAGTTTCTTAGTGTGATAACTCTTACATTAGTTTCTTAGTGTGATGACTTTTACATTAGTTTCTTAGTGTGATAACTCTTACATTAGTTTCTTAGTGTGATAACTCTTACATTAGTTTCTTAGTGTGATAACTCTAACATTAGTTTCTTAGTGTGATAACTCTTACATTAGTTTCTTAGTGTGATAACTCTTACATTAGTGTCTTAGTGTGATAACTCTTACATTAGATTCTTAGTGTGATAACTCTTACATTAGTTTCTTAGTGTGATAACTCTTACATTAGTTTCTTAGTGTGATGACTTTTACATTAGTTTCTTAGTGTGATAACTCTTACATTAGTTTCTTAGTGTGATAACTCTTACATTAGATTCTTAGTGTGATAACTCTTACATTAGTTTCTTAGTGTGATAACTCTTACATTAGTTTCTTAGTGTGATAACTCTTACATTAGTTTCTTAGTGTGATGACTTTTACATTAGTTTCTTAGTGTGATAACTCTTACATTAGTTTCTTAGTGTGATAACTCTTACATTAGTTTCTTAGTGTGATGACTTTTACATTAGTTTCTTAGTGTGTAAACTCTTACATTAGTGTCTTAGTGTGATAACTCTTACATTAGTGTCTTAGTGTGATAACTCTTACATTAGATTCTTAGTGTGATAACTCTTACATTAGTTTCTTAGTGTGATAACTCTTACATTAGTTTCTTAGTGTGATGACTTTTACATTAGTTTCTTAGTGTGATAACTCTTACATTAGTTTCTTAGTGTGATAACTCTTACATTAGTTTCTTAGTGTGATGACTTTTACATTAGTTTCTTAGTGTGATAACTCTTACATTAGTTTCTTAGTGTGATAACTCTTACATTAGTTTCTTAGTGTGATAACTCTTACATTAGTTTCTTAGTGTGATAACTCTTACATTAGTGTCTTAGTGTGATAACTCTTACATTAGATTCTTAGTGTGATAACTCTTACATTAGTTTCTTAGTGTGAAAACTCTTACATTAGTTTCTTAGTGTGATGACTTTTACATTAGTTTCTTAGTGTGATGACTTTTACATTAGTTTCTTAGTGTGATAACTCTTACATTAGTTTCTTAGTGTGATAACTCTTACATTAGTTTCTTAGTGTGATGACTTTTACATTAGTTTCTTAGTGTGATAACTCTTACATTAGTTTCTTAGTGTGATAACTCTTACATTAGATTCTTAGTGTGATAACTCTTACATTAGTTTCTTAGTGTGATAACTCTTACATTAGTTTCTTAGTGTGATGACTTTTACATTAGTTTCTTAGTGTGATAACTCTTTCATTAGTTTCTTAGTGTGATAACTCTTACATTAGTTTCTTAGTGTGATAACTCTTACATTAGTTTCTTAGTGTGATAACTCTTACATTAGTTTCTTAGTGTAATAACTCTTACATTAGTGTCTTAGTGTGATAACTCTTACATTAGATTCTTAGTGTGATAACTCTTACATTAGTTTCTTAGTGTGATAACTCTTACATTAGTTTCTTAGTGTGATGACTTTTACATTAGTTTCTTAGTGTGATAACTCTTACATTAGTTTCTTAGTGTGATAACTCTTACATTAGTTTCTTAGTGTGATGACTTTTACATTAGTTTCTTAGTGTGATAACTCTTACATTAGTTTCTTAGTGTGATAACTCTTACATTAGTTTCTTAGTGTGATAACTCTTACATTAGTTTCTTAGTGTGATAACTCTTACATTAGATTCTTAGTGTGATAACTCTTACATTAGTTTCTTAGTGTGATAACTCTTACATTAGTTTCTTAGTGTGATAACTCTTACATTAGTTTCTTAGTGTGATGACTTTTACATTAGTTTCTTAGTGTGATAACTCTTACATTAGTTTCTTAGTGTGATAACTCTTACATTAGTTTCTTAGTGTGATGACTTTTACATTAGTTTCTTAGTGTGTAAACTCTTACATTAGTGTCTTAGTGTGATAACTCTTACATTAGTGTCTTAGTGTGATAACTCTTACATTAGATTCTTAGTGTGATAACTCTTACATTAGTTTCTTAGTGTGATAACTCTTACATTAGTTTCTTAGTGTGATGACTTTTACATTAGTTTCTTAGTGTGATAACTCTTACATTAGTTTCTTAGTGTGATAACTCTTACATTAGTTTCTTAGTGTGATGACTTTTACATTAGTTTCTTAGTGTGATAACTCTTACATTAGTTTCTTAGTGTGATAACTCTTACATTAGTTTCTTAGTGTGATAACTCTTACATTAGTTTCTTAGTGTGATAACTCTTACATTAGTGTCTTAGTGTGATAACTCTTACATTAGATTCTTAGTGTGATAACTCTTACATTAGTTTCTTAGTGTGAAAACTCTTACATTAGTTTCTTAGTGTGATGACTTTTACATTAGTTTCTTAGTGTGATGACTTTTACATTAGTTTCTTAGTGTGATAACTCTTACATTAGTTTCTTAGTGTGATAACTCTTACATTAGTTTCTTAGTGTGATGACTTTTACATTAGTTTCTTAGTGTGATAACTCTTACATTAGTTTCTTAGTGTGATAACTCTTACATTAGATTCTTAGTGTGATAACTCTTACATTAGTTTCTTAGTGTGATAACTCTTACATTAGTTTCTTAGTGTGATGACTTTTACATTAGTTTCTTAGTGTGATAACTCTTACATTAATTTCTTAGTGTGATAACTCTTACATTAGTTTCTTAGTGTGATGACTTTTACATTAGTTTCTTAGTGTGATAACTCTTTCATTAGTTTCTTAGTGTGATAACTCTTACATTAGTTTCTTAGTGTGATAACTCTTACATTAGTTTCTTAGTGTGATAACTCTTACATTAGTTTCTTAGTGTGATAACTCTTACATTAGTGTCTTAGTGTGATAACTCTTACATTAGATTCTTAGTGTGATAACTCTTACATTAGTTTCTTAGTGTGATAACTCTTACATTAGTTTCTTAGTGTGATGACTTTTACATTAGTTTCTTAGTGTGATAACTCTTACATTAGTTTCTTAGTGTGATAACTCTTACATTAGTTTCTTAGTGTGATGACTTTTACATTAGTTTCTTAGTGTGATAACTCTTACATTAGTTTCTAGGTGTGATAACTCTTACATTAGTTTCTTAGTGTGATAACTCTTACATTAGTTTCTTAGTGTGATAACTCTTACATTAGTGTCTTAGTGTGATAACTCTTACATTAGATTCTTAGTGTGATAACTCTTACATTAGTTTCTTAGTGTGATAACTCTTACATTAGTTTCTTAGTGTGATGACTTTTACATTAGTTTCTTAGTGTGATAACTCTTACATTAGTTTCTTAGTGTGATAACTCTTACATTAGTTTCTTAGTGTGATGACTTTTACATTATTTTTTTAGTGTGATAACTCTTACATTAGTTTCTTAGTGTGATAACTTTTACATTAGTTTCTTAGTGTGATAACTCTTACATTAGTTTCTTAGTGTGATAACTTTTACATTAGTATCTTAGTGTGATAACTCTTACATTAGTTTCTTAGTGTGATAACTCTTACATTAGTTTCTAAGTGTGATGACTTTTACATTAGTTTCTTAGTGTGATAACTCTTACATTAGTTTCTTAGTGTGATAACTCTTACATTAGTTTCTTAGTGTGATAACTTTTACATTAGTTTCTTAGTGTGATAACTCTTACATTAGTTTCTTAGTGTGATAACTCTTACATTAGATTCTTAGTGTGATAACTCTTACATTAGTTTCTTAGTGTGATAACTCTTACATTAGTTTCTTAGTGTGATGACTTTTACATTAGTTTCTTAGTGTGATAACTCTTACATTAATTTCTTAGTGTGATAACTCTTACATTAGTTTCTTAGTGTGATGACTTTTACATTAGTTTCTTAGTGTGATAACTCTTTCATTAGTTTCTTAGTGTGATAACTCTTACATTAGTTTCTTAGTGTGATAACTCTTACATTAGTTTCTTAGTGTGATAACTCTTACATTAGTTTCTTAGTGTGATAACTCTTACATTAGTGTCTTAGTGTGATAACTCTTACATTACATTCTTAGTGTGATAACTCTTACATTAGTTTCTTAGTGTGATAACTCTTACATTAGTTTCTTAGTGTGATGACTTTTACATTAGTTTCTTAGTGTGATAACTCTTACATTAGTTTCTTAGTGTGATAACTCTTACATTAGTTTCTTAGTGTGATGACTTTTACATTAGTTTCTTAGTGTGATAACTCTTACATTAGTTTCTTAGTGTGATAACTCTTACATTAGTTTCTTAGTGTGATGACTTTTACATTAGTTTCTTAGTGTGATAACTCTTACATTAGTTTCTTAGTGTGATAACTTTTATATTAGTTTCTTAGTGTGATAACTCTTACATTAGTTTCTTAGTGTGATAACTTTTACATTAGTATCTTAGTGTGATAACTCTTACATTAGTTTCTTAGTGTGATAACTTTTACATTAGTTTCTTAGTGTGATAACTCTTACATTAGTTTCTTAGTGTGATAACTATTACATTAGTTTCTTAGTGTGATAACTCTTACATTAGTTTCTTTGTGTGATAACTTTTACATTAGTGTCTTAGTGTGATAACTTTTACATTAGTGTCTTAGTGTGATAACTCTTACATTAGTTTCTTAGTGTGATAACTCTTACATTAGTATCTTAGTGTGATAACTCTTACATTAGTGTCTTAGTGTGATAACTTTTACATTAGTTTCTTAGTGTGATAACTCTTACATTAGTGTCTTAGTGTGATAACTTTTACATTAGTTTCTTAGTGTGATAACTTTTACATTAGTGTCTTAGTGTGATAACTTTTACATTAGTTTCTTAGTGTGATAACTCTTACATTAGTGTCTTAGTGTGATAACTCTTACATTAGTGTCTTAGTGTGATAACTCTTACATTAGTTTCTTAGTGTGATGACTTTTACATTAGTTTCTTAGTGTGATAACTCTTACATTAGTTTCTTAGTGTGATAACTTTTACATTAGTTTCTTAGTGTGATAACTCTTACATTAGTTTCTTAGTGTGATAACTTTTACATTAGTATCTTAGTGTGATAACTTTTACATTAGTTTCTTAGTGTGATAACTCTTACATTAGTTTCTTAGTGTGATGACTTTTACATTAGTTTCTTAGTGTGATAACTCTTACATTAGTTTCTTAGTGTGATAACTCTTACATTAGTTTCTTAGTGTGATAACTTTTACATTAGTTTCTTAGTGTGATAACTTTTACATTAGTGTCTTAGTGTGATAACTTTTACATTAGTTTCTTAGTGTGATGACTTTTACATTAGTTTCTTAGTGTGATAACTCTTACATTAGTTTCTTAGTGTGATAACTTTTACATTAGTTTCTTAGTGTGATAACTCTTACATTAGTTTCTTAGTGTGATAACTCTTACATTAGTTTCTTAGTGTGATAACTCTTACATTAGTTTCTTAGTGTGATAACTCTTACATTAGTGTCTTAGTGTGATAACTCTTACATTAGATTCTTAGTGTGATAACTCTTACATTAGTTTCTTAGTGTGATAACTCTTACATTAGTTTCTTAGTGTGATGACTTTTACATTAGTTTCTTAGTGTGATAACTCTTACATTAGTTTCTTAGTGTGATAACTCTTACATTAGTTTCTTAGTGTGATGACTTTTACATTAGTTTCTTAGTGTGATAACTCTTACATTAGTTTCTTAGTGTGATAACTTTTACATTAGTTTCTTAGTGTGATAACTCTTACATTAGTTTCTTAGTGTGATAACTTTTACATTAGTATCTTAGTGTGATAACTCTTACATTAGTTTCTTAGTGTGATAACTCTTACATTAGTTTCTTAGTGTGATGACTTTTACATTAGTTTCTTAGTGTGATAACTCTTACATTAGTTTCTTAGTGTGATAACTCTTACATTAGTTTCTTAGTGTGATGACTTTTACATTAGTTTCTTAGTGTGATAACTCTTACATTAGTTTCTTAGTGTGATGACTTTTACATTAGTTTCTTAGTGTGATAACTCTTACATTAGTTTCTTAGTGTGATAACTCATACATTAGTTTCTTAGTGTGATGACTTTTACATTAGTTTCTTAGTGTGATAACTCTTACATTAGTTTCTTAGTGTGATAACTTTTACATTAGTTTCTTAGTGTGATAACTCTTACATTAGTTTCTTAGTGTGATAACTTTTACATTAGTTTCTTAGTGTGATAACTCTTACATTAGTTTCTTAGTGTGATAACTCTTACATTAGTTTCTTAGTGTGATGACTTTTACATTAGTTTCTTAGTGTGATAACTCTTACATTAGTTTCTTAGTGTGATAACTCTTACATTAGTTTCTTAGTGTGATGACTTTTACATTAGTTTCTTAGTGTGATAACTCTTACATTAGTTTCTTAGTGTGATAACTCTTACATTAGATTCTTAGTGTGAAAACTCTTACATTAGTTTCTTAGTGTGATAACTCTTACATTAGTTTCTTAGTGTGATGACTTTTACATTAGTTTCTTAGTGTGATAACTCTTACATTAATTTCTTAGTGTGATAACTCTTACATTAGTTTCTTAGTGTGATGACTTTTACATTAGTTTCTTAGTGTGATAACTCTTACATTAGTTTCTTAGTGTGATAACTATTACATTAGTTTCTTAGTGTGATAACTCTTACATTAGTTTCTTTGTGTGATAACTTTTACATTAGTGTCTTAGTGTGATAACTTTTACATTAGTGTCTTAGTGTGATAACTCTTACATTAGTTTCTTAGTGTGATAACTCTTACATTAGTATCTTAGTGTGATAACTCTTACATTAGTGTCTTAGTGTGATAACTTTTACATTAGTTTCTTAGTGTGATAACTCTTACATTAGTGTCTTAGTGTGATAACTTTTACATTAGTTTCTTAGTGTGATAACTTTTACATTAGTGTCTTAGTGTGATAACTTTTACATTAGTTTCTTAGTGTGATAACTTTTACATTAGTTTCTTAGTGTGATAACTTTTACATTAGTGTCTTAGTGTGATAACTTTTACATTAGTTTCTTAGTGTGATAACTCTTACATTAGTGTCTTAGTGTGATAACTCTTACATTAGTGTCTTAGTGTGATAACTCTTACATTAGTTTCTTAGTGTGATGACTTTTACATTAGTTTCTTAGTGTGATAACTCTTACATTAGTTTCTTAGTGTGATAACTTTTACATTAGTTTCTTAGTGTGATAACTCTTACATTAGTTTCTTAGTGTGATAACTTTTACATTAGTATCTTAGTGTGATAACTCTTACATTAGTTTCTTAGTGTGATAACTCTTACATTAGTTTCTTAGTGTGATGACTTTTACATTAGTTTCTTAGTGTGATAACTCTTACATTAGTTTCTTAGTGTGATAACTCTTACATTAGTTTCTTAGTGTGATAACTTTTACATTAGTTTCTTAGTGTGATAACTTTTACATTAGTGTCTCAGTGTGATAACTTTTACATTAGTTTCTTAGTGTGATGACTTTTACATTAGTTTCTTAGTGTGATAACTCTTACATTAGTTTCTTAGTGTGATAACTTTTACATTAGTTTCTTAGTGTGATAACTCTTACATTAGTTTCTTAGTGTGATAACTCTTACATTAGTTTCTTAGTGTGATAACTCTTACATTAGTTTCTTAGTGTGATAACTCTTACATTAGTGTCTTAGTGTGATAACTCTTACATTAGATTCTTAGTGTGATAACTCTTACATTAGTTTCTTAGTGTGATAACTCTTACATTAGTTTCTTAGTGTGATGACTTTTACATTAGTTTCTTAGTGTGATAACTCTTACATTAGTTTCTTAGTGTGATAACTCTTACATTAGTTTCTTAGTGTGATGACTTTTACATTAGTTTCTTAGTGTGATAACTCTTACATTAGTTTCTTAGTGTGATAACTTTTACATTAGTTTCTTAGTGTGATAACTCTTACATTAGTTTCTTAGTGTGATAACTTTTACATTAGTATCTTAGTGTGATAACTCTTACATTAGTTTCTTAGTGTGATAACTCTTACATTAGTTTCTTAGTGTGATGACTTTTACATTAGTTTCTTAGTGTGATAACTCTTACATTAGTTTCTTAGTGTGATAACTCTTACATTAGTTTCTTAGTGTGATGACTTTTACATTAGTTTCTTAGTGTGATAACTCTTACATTAGTTTCTTAGTGTGATGACTTTTACATTAGTTTCTTAGTGTGATAACTCTTACATTAGTTTCTTAGTGTGATAACTCTTACATTAGTTTCTTAGTGTGATGACTTTTACATTAGTTTCTTAGTGTGATAACTCTTACATTAGTTTCTTAGTGTGATAACTTTTACATTAGTTTCTTAGTGTGATAACTCTTACATTAGTTTCTTAGTGTGATAACTTTTACATTAGTATCTTAGTGTGATAACTCTTACATTAGTTTCTTAGTGTGATAACTCTTACATTAGTTTCTTAGTGTGATGACTTTTACATTAGTTTCTTAGTGTGATAACTCTTACATTAGTTTCTTAGTGTGATAACTCTTACATTAGTTTCTTAGTGTGATGACTTTTACATTAGTTTCTTAGTGTGATAACTCTTACATTAGTTTCTTAGTGTGATAACTCTTACATTAGATTCTTAGTGTGATAACTCTTACATTAGTTTCTTAGTGTGATAACTCTTACATTAGTTTCTTAGTGTGATGACTTTTACATTAGTTTCTTAGTGTGATAACTCTTACATTAATTTCTTAGTGTGATAACTCTTACATTAGTTTCTTAGTGTGATGACTTTTACATTAGTTTCTTAGTGTGATAACTCTTTCATTAGTTTCTTAGTGTGATAACTCTTACATTAGTTTCTTAGTGTGATAACTCTTACATTAGTTTCTTAGTGTGATAACTCTTACATTAGTTTCTTAGTGTGATAACTCTTACATTAGTGTCTTAGTGTGATAACTCTTACATTAGATTCTTAGTGTGATAACTCTTACATTAGTTTCTTAGTGTGATAACTCTTACATTAGTTTCTTAGTGTGATGACTTTTACATTAGTTTCTTAGTGTGATAACTCTTACATTAGTTTCTTAGTGTGATAACTCTTACATTAGTTTCTTAGTGTGATGACTTTTACATTAGTTTCTTAGTGTGGTAACTCTTACATTAGTTTCTTAGTGTGATAACTCTTACATTAGTTTCTTAGTGTGATAACTCTTACATTAGTTTCTTAGTGTGATAACTCTTACATTAGTGTCTTAGTGTGATAACTCTTACATTAGATTCTTAGTGTGATAACTCTTACATTAGTTTCTTAGTGTGATGACTTTTACATTAGTTTCTTAGTGTGATAACTCTTACATTAGTTTCTTAGTGTGATAACTCTTACATTAGTTTCTTAGTGTGATGACTTTTACATTAGTTTCTTAGTGTGATAACTCTTACATTAGTTTCTTAGTGTGATAACTTTTATATTAGTTTCTTAGTGTGATAACTCTTACATTAGTTTCTTAGTGTGATAACTTTTACATTAGTATCTTAGTGTGATAACTCTTACATTAGTTTCTTAGTGTGATAACTTTTACATTAGTTTCTTAGTGTGATAACTCTTACATTAGTTTCTTAGTGTGATAACTATTACATTAGTTTCTTAGTGTGATAACTCTTACATTAGTTTCTTTGTGTGATAACTTTTACATTAGTGTCTTAGTGTGATAACTTTTACATTAGTGTCTTAGTGTGATAACTCTTACATTAGTTTCTTAGTGTGATAACTCTTACATTAGTATCTTAGTGTGATAACTCTTACATTAGTGTCTTAGTGTGATAACTTTTACATTAGTTTCTTAGTGTGATAACTCTTACATTAGTGTCTTAGTGTGATAACTTTTACATTAGTTTCTTAGTGTGATAACTTTTACATTAGTGTCTTAGTGTGATAACTTTTACATTAGAGTCTTAGTGTGATAACTCTTACATTAGTGTCTTAGTGTGATAACTCTTACATTAGTGTCTTAGTGTGATAACTCTTACATTAGTTTCTTAGTGTGATAACTCTTACATTAGTATCTTAGTGTGATAACTCTTACATTAGTGTCTTAGTGTGATAACTTTTACATTAGTTTCTTAGTGTGATAATTCTTACATTAGTATCTTAGTGTGATAACTCTTACATTAGTGTCTTAGTGTGATAATTTTTACATTAGTTTCTTAGTGTGATAACTCTTACATTAGTGTCTTAGTGTGATAACTTTTACATTAGTTTCTTAGTGTGATAACTTTTACATTAGTGTCTTAGTGTGATAACTTTTACATTAGTTTCTTAGTGTGATGACTTTTACATTAGTTTCTTAGTGTGATAACTCTTACATTAGTTTCTTAGTGTGATAACTCTTACATTAGTTTCTTAGTGTGATAACTCTTACATTAGTGTCTTAGTGTGATAACTCTTACATTAGTTTCTTAGTGTGATAACTCTTACATTAGTTTCTTAGTGTGGTAACTTTTACATTAGTTTCTTAGTGTGATAACTTTTACATTAATGTCTTAGTGTGATAACTCTCACATTAGTGTCTTAGTGTGATAACTCTTACATTATTTTCTTAGTGTGGTAACTTTTACATTAGTTTCTTAGTGTGATAACTCTGTGTTGGTTGGTTTCAGCATGTTAACACTAGTGTTATTGTAAACAGATCGAAACATACGTAAAAACAAATAAAAATAATAAAATAAATGGCCATTAAAATTATTAATTTCATTCTTGAAAGATATTTCAAATATTACAAATTGGCATACTTTATGTTCATTTACATATTTTCCGAAAGCTATGTTTAAAAACTCGCGCCCACACACACCCACACTGTAACACACACACACACATATAAAGCCGTGCTTCTTTCGTGAACCAATTTGTGGACATTTTCAGTAGGCGACTATTTGTGTGACTATTCAACGAGTGACAAGGCTGTTGGCCAGGTAAAGCCGGCATTGATGTGGCCTAGCGAAAAAAAAAAGAGTTTTTATAGTTTCAGGTCTCCATGTACAATGGGATGGAATAACACGCTAGCATTAACTCGCGTTCCTGGCAAAGTCCAGCCGATACTGGCGTGAATTGGGGGGGGGGGGTAGGAATTAGGAGGTGGGTAGGATAGGGGACGGGGTACAAAACCTGGTTAAAAGAATGTCGAACTAAAGCTTTACTCCAGGGGCGGAAAAGAGTTATATGTGGTGGTCACGAGGTGGGTCTAAGTGTATAAAGCTTAGTTGGGCATCAATTTCATTTCAACTTTGATGTTTCTTAGCACGTATTTCAGGCAGGGTGGGGGGATGGCATCGGACATGGTTTGAGAACCAGTGTTGCACAGGGAAGTTTGAAATCTAAAAAAAAAAAAAGAGATCTCAATGCCACCCATCATCACGGCTCGAACCTGAAAAGACACGGTCAATTTGGCAATCTGTTGTTAGGCCTGACAAACCATACTTCGATGTTTTGTATGATCCTGCTTACTACATTCGGATTGCTAAATGGTCTTGCGCTACAGATCGTCGACGCGAAGTCTAGACATGCTTTGTTGTCACGGCCAGCGGGAGATTGACTTAGTTGGTTCAGAATTGTCCATTTCGGTATATCTGCTAGAGCGTAGTTTGAAGCTAGTAAATTTGCTTTAAAAGGTATTAAAGTAATAACCGCTGTTATCAACGACTAATAAGATAATAATAATAATATTTTAGACAACTTCCATAACCGCTTAATATCGAGGCTTAGATTCTCATATGTTCTTTTTAGCGACCCCCGAAAGGGGAAAAGACGCTATTAGTTTTGTGTGGTCTATCTGTCCGTCCGTACCGTTTAGATCTCGTAAACTAGAAACTATATTGAAAATCCGACATTCTAGTGTTTTAAACCATTAAAAGTTCTGATGCAACGGCCTCTTATTTCTTTTCTGAAAGCGAAAAATCTAAATTTTAAACCAATTATGAAAGCAGTGTTTTTTTTTTCATAAAACCACACCATTTTTTACAACCATTCACTATAATTGCAAACACCGAAGACTATCTTGTAAGGGAAATTAATATTGGTTAAATAAGTTCTGTCATACTAACTACTATATTTACAAAAAAAAAAATTTTAACTTTTTAAAAAAAAAAGAGAAAAAAATCTTTTAAATATGCATATAAGTGGAACATACTTTTTTACAACAATTAATAAGTAGTTTTCCATATTATCGCGTGAACAGCAGAGTTCTACTCCTACTAAAGAACACTTAACTAAAGGAATTATTTTTCTTTTTTATTTACGAAAGTGGTATTTACTTAAGATTCGAATAATAGAATGACCCTTTACAAAACAATTAGATAATCATTGTAAGACATCAGCTAGGCAGGTTCACATCTAGCTTCACCTCCACTTTCACATATCCCTTAGTCTGCTGAACCGTTGGGGCACCACACAAGATCTGTCAACCTTCTTTCTCCCTTCTTCTCTGTCATTTGCTTTTGACAGAATTTCATTCTGATGTTCTTTCTGAAAATATTGAAACCTGCCTGGGTGGACCACTTCGGGGGCCAATTTTGAGTTTGTGTTTTCACACAAACTGTCTTTGTAACCTTGTTGTTTTTTTTTTAAATTCAGTTTTCCTTATATTATGAGATAGCAATATGGCGATGTCAACGGTAGTAGCTTTTTTTTTCTTTTTTTATCAAGGAACAGTAATCTTAATTATTTGAGATCTTACTACATACTGGGACATTAGCAATGGTCACATTTCTAAGACCATTTTCAAAAGTGACTAACTGGTCTCCATGCCTACACAGGTGTACTGGCATATGACAATGACACGAAGACAGCCTGACATTTACCTGAAATGACGTCCACCCTAAATGATTACATTTCACTGTCCCACGGGTTTCTAGAAGGGCGATACTGTCACTTGGGTCTTGAGCCAGGACCCGGGGTTACCTGACGCCCCGGAGTACGACTATTGTTGTTAATCCTCTAGATCCAACTGGTCAACAACACGATGCTAAGTGTGAATGTCAAGGTCGCAGAGGAATTCCATTCCGTCTCGAAAAGACCAACACAATGACTGGATTAGAGGATTATGGGATAAATGGAGTAAATTAAATCTGAATATTTCTCTATGCAAATGTAATTGTACCTTTTTTGGATATTAAATTATGTTTTCAAATAATAGATTAAATTATATAAATGATGAAGGATGCCAAATGTATATAGAATACTTTTAAACTCATTTGATATGGTGGTAGTCTAGTAAAGTCTAGTTTGTGTTATGATGAGATATCTCGGTGATAGAAAAAAAAAATTATTCAGGGTTACAGCACATTAAGAGAGACATGATATTTGCAACGATAATGTAAGACATATAAGACACGTAGGACACACCACGAGCTAACTACTAAAAGTTATCCGACACACCAAACAGCTAGCTACCTAAGTGTTATCCGACACATCAAACAGCTAGCTATTTAAGTGTTATCCGACACAACAAACGGCTAGCTACCTAAGTGTTATCCGACACAACAAACGGCTAGCTACTTAAGTGTTATCTGACACAACAAACGGCTAGCTACCTAAGTGTTATCCGACACAACAAACAGCTAGCTACCTAAGTGTTATCCGACACATCAAACAGCTAGCTATTTAAGTGTTATCCGACACAACAAACAGCTAGCTACCTAAGTGTTATCCGACACAACAAACGGCTAGCTACCTAAGTGTTATCCGACACAACAAACAGCTAGCTACCTAAGTGTTATCCGACACATCAAACAGCTAGCTCTTTAAGTGTTATCCGACACACCAAACAGCTAGCTACCTAAGTGTTATCCGACACAACAAACAGCTAGCTACCTAAGTGTTATCCGACACAACAAACAGCTAGCTACTTAAGTGTTATCCGACACACCAAACAGCTAGCTATTTAAGTGTTATCCGACACACCAAACAGCTAGCTACCTAAGTGTTATCCGACACAACAAACGGCTAGCTACTTAAGTGTTATCCGACACAACAAACGGCTAGCTACTTAAGTGTTATCTGACACAACAAACGGCTAGCTACTTAAGTGTTATCCGACACAACAAACGGCTAGCTACCTAAGTGTTATCCGACACATCAAACAGCTAGCTACCTAAGTGTTATCTGACACAACAAACGGCTAGCTATTTAAGTGTTATCCGACACAACAAACGGCTAGCTACCTAAGTGTTATCCGACACAACAAACGGCTAGCTACCTAAGTGTTATCCGACACAACAAACGGCTAGCTACCTAAGTGTTATCCGACACAACAAACAGCTAGCTACTTAAGTGTTATCCGACACAACAAACGGCTAGCTATTTAAGTGTTATCTGACACAACAAACGGCTAGCTACTTAAGTGTTATCCGACACAACAAACGGCTAGCTATTTAAGTGTTATCTGACACAACAAACGGCTAGCTATTTAAGTGTTATCCGACACAACAAACAGCTAGCTATTTAAGTGTTATCCGACACACTAAACAGCTAGCTACCTAAGTGTTATCCGACACAACAAACGGCTAGCTATTTAAGTGTTATCCGACACACTAAACAGCTAGCTACCTAAGTGTTATCCGACACAACAAACGGCTAGCTATTTAAGTGTTATCCGACACACTAAACAGCTAGCTACCTAAGTGTTATCCGACACACCAAACAGCTAGCTATTTAAGTGTTATCCGACACACTAAACAGCTAGCTACCTAAGTGTTATCCGACACAACAAACGGCAAGCTATTTAAGTGTTATCCGACACATCAAACGGCTAGCTACCTAAGTGTTATCTGACACAACAAACGGCTAGCTATTTAAGTGTTATCCGACACAACAAACAGCTAGCTATTTAAGTGTTATCCGACACACTAAACAGCTAGCTACCTAAGTGTTATCCGACACAACAAACGGCTAGCTATTTAAGTGTTATCCGACACACTAAACAGCTAGCTACCTAAGTGTTATCCGACACAACAAACAGCTAGCTATTTAAGTGTTATCCGACACACTAAACAGCTAGCTACCTAAGTGTTATCCGACACAACAAACGGCAAGCTATTTAAGTGTTATCCGACACATCAAACAGCTAGCTACTTAAGTGTTATCTGACACAACAAACAGCTAGCTATTTAAGTGTTATCTGACACAACAAACAGCTAGCTATTTAAGTGTTATCTGACACAACAAACGGCAAGCTACTTAAGTGTTATCTGACACAACAAACGGCTAGCTACCTAAGTGTTATCCGACACATCAAACAGCTAGCTACCTAAGTGTTATCCGACACAACAAACGGCTAGCTATTTAAGTGTTATCCGACACACTAAACAGCTAGCTACCTAAGTGTTATCCGACACAACAAACGGCTAGCTATTTAAGTGTTATACGACACACTAAACAGCTAGCTACCTAAGTGTTATCCGACACAACAAACAGCTAGCTATTTAAGTGTTATCCGACACACTAAACAGCTAGCTACCTAAGTATCCGACACAACAAACGGCTAGCTATTTAAGTGTTATACGACACACTAAACAGCTAGCTACCTAAGTGTTATCCGACACAACAAACAGCTAGCTATTTAAGTGTTATCCGACACACTAAACAGCTAGCTACCTAAGTGTTATCCGACACAACAAACGGCAAGCTATTTAAGTGTTATCCGACACATCAAACAGCTAGCTACTTAAGTGTTATCTGACACAACAAACAGCTAGCTATTTAAGTGTTATCTGACACAACAAACAGCTAGCTATTTAAGTGTTATCTGACACAACAAACGGCAAGCTACTTAAGTGTTATCTGACACAACAAACGGCTAGCTACCTAAGTGTTATCCGACACATCAAACAGCTAGCTACCTAAGTGTTATCTGACACAACAAACAGCTAGCTATTTAAGTGTTATCTGACACAACAAACAGCTAGCTATTTAAGTGTTATCTGACACAACAAACGGCTAGCTACCTAAGTGTTATCCGACACATCAAACAGCTAGCTACCTAAGTGTTATCTGACACAACAAACAGCTAGCTATTTAAGTGTTATCTGACACAACAAACAGCTAGCTATTTAAGTGTTATCTGACACAACAAACAGCTAGCTATTTAAGTGTTATCTGACACAACAAACGGCTAGCTACCTAAGTGTTATCCGACACATCAAACAGCTAGCTACCTAAGTGTTATCTGACACAACAAACAGCTAGCTATTTAAGTGTTATCTGACACAACAAACAGCTAGCTATTTAAGTGTTATCCGACACATCAAACAGCTAGCTACTTTAAGTGTTATCCGACACACCAAATAATTATCTGTTTTAGAGATAACCGACATAGATGAAAATATCCAATACAGCCGATCAAATATTTCGATACAAATATGAGAAGCCGAGAAATGGTCAGAGATTGAATATAGGACTTTTTAATTATTTTTAAATTATTATTTATTTATTTATTTTTTTTTGTAGAAATCGGGGGGATAGATAAGTGATATTAAAATTCACGGACAAAATGAATATATGTTTGAGAGGCTGGTATTAAAATGGAAGCCGACCTATTGAAAAAAAAAAGAGACGGTTACAGCTACACTACAAGGTTTAGGGCGTATCAAACAATATATCGCCCACGAACAGGTTCATGGGTTTGGTGGAAGGTAAAACTAATTTTAAAATTTTGATCGGAATATTTAAAAAAAAAACGTTCAGGTTCCACCGAGATTTGAACTCGTAACTGAGGAAATACATTCATTTTCATGACGGCTGACGCTGCAACTGTTGACATAGACCTTTATCTGTGTCAATTAAGTACCACATTTCTAGTGATGTGATTGTCACAAAAATGTTAACAAGGTCAAGTTAATTTATCACGTCTATAATTAATCTTCTTTTTTTTTTTTTTTTTTTTTTGAAGTAACGTCTGTATTTGATAAGATAAGATAAAAGTAAAACACATTTTAGAGACTATGTTAGGTCCTGCATTTCTCGAAGCAGATTTATGTATCGACTATGGCAAATACTTTGCATCAGCATTCTCAGCCCCAGGAGACAAAGACATATTACTGAATTTGAACCAAGTAGACAACATAGAAGATATAGTAGTACAAGAAAATGGAATTCAAAAACTATTAGCCAACACCAAACCAAATAAAGCTTCTGGACCTGATGGTATTCAGCTAGATTACTCAAAGAACTAAGTAATGAGCTAGCCCCAGTGTTCAAAATACTCTTTCAGGCTTCACTTAACCAGGGCAGAGTACCAAAGGACTGGAAAGAAGCTAATGTCACTCCCCTATTTAAAAAAGGAGAAAAATCTGACCCAGGAAACTACAGACCAGTATCACTTACCAGCATCACATGTAAAATCCTAGAACACATAATATGTAGTAACATCATAAACCACTTAGACAAACATAATGTCCTCACACCATACCAACATGGCTTTAGGAAATATAGATCATGTGAAACACAACTAATAGGACTAATTGATGATTTTTCAAAAGGTTTAGATAATAGTGAACAAATAGATGCTATCTTACTAGATTTTTCTAAGGCTTTTGACAAAGTTCACCACCATAGTTTGCTTAAAAAATTAAAATATTTCGGCATTAATGGTCCACTGCATCAGTGGATTAAAGACTTTCTGATAGGGAGAGAACAAACTGTAATAATAAATGGCTCTAAATCAACACCGATAACAGTAAACTCAGGTGTACCTCAAGGAACAGTCTTGGGTCCACTACTATTTTTAATTTACATAAATGATTTACCAAATTGCATTACTTCAGGAACAAAAGTCAGATTATTTGCAGACGATTGCATAATATATAGAACAATAAAAACAACACAAGACACAGATATTTTACAAAGAGAATTAGATGAATTACAGAAATGGGAATCAAATTGGAGCATGTCTTTCCACCCAGAAAAATGTCAGTTGTTAAGAGTAACAAAAAAACTAAAACAAATTAATTCCACTTATCTTATTCATGGCAAACCAGTAACACAGACTAAAAACGCAAAATATCTAGGTGTTATAATAAATGAAAAACTGTCATGAAATCCACATATTGATGAAACTACAAAAAAATCAAACAAAGCATTAGGATTTATTAAAAGAAATTTCTATAAATCAAATAAGAACATAAAACTAAAATGTTATTTAACCTTGGTTAGGCCAATAATAGAATATGCATCCTCTGTTTGGGACCCCTCAACTCAAGAAAACATTAAGAAACTAGAACAGACACAAAATAGAGCAGTGCGATTCATAACAAATGAATATTCACATTTGACTAGAGTAACACCTTTAGTAAAATCACTAAATTTAGAAAGCCTTCAGGACAGAAGGCTCAAAAGTAAAGTAGCAATAATACATAAAACACTGAACCATAATCTTCAAATACAAAAACAAAATTTAATCAAATACTCTGAAAGACACAAAGATAAAGGCACATTCCTCGTCCCATATGCTAGGACAAATTTGTACAAATACTCCTTCTTCCCTAGTGCTATTAGAGCATGGAATGGGTTGCCTGAGCTAGTCAGGAAAACCAGTGACTTGGCAGAATTTAAGTCATTGGTTAATATGCATGACTAAATGCATGACGCGTAGGACGTAATCATCTTCTTTTTTGAAGTAACGTCTGTATTATATAAGATAAGAAGATAATGGCATTTTAACAAAAAGTTACAACAATCATGCAATGCTATGTCCTCAGAGATGATCAGCAAATAGATTGTAACTTAAAATTGTGTGTTTTCGCTTGTAGTTGGCAACGAAAAAAAAAACACAGACAAACATAGAGGAAATAAGCTACCAGCAGATGGTCTCTCCACGAGACAGTTGGAGAGCTCTCAAAAAGACACACATGTAAGACCCAAAGACAAGCCATTTTTAAGACAGACGCAAAAGACTGAAAGAAAACTTAAATAGATCGTCGGAGGACAATGGCTTCGTCTGCTCTAGATGCGGAAAAACATGCAGGTCACAACTGTCTTGTAAAACACTGCACTCATCTTTAATCTTCGAAATCGAAAGAGATAGATATATAGATAGATAGATAGATAGATAGATAGATAGATAGATAGATAGATAGATAGATAGATAGATAGTCCGTCCATCGTGGTTCAATGATGACCACTTTTGTCCAGGGGACTGAGAGCTTTCCACTGGGGTTTTGTGCCTTCTCATGTGGCTGGTGAGACCTATGTGAGCCCGGAATGTTCGGCTGCACACTGGGCAGGTTATTCCAGCTGGAGCTAGTCTCATTGGCCTTGCTTTTCTTCCCTGGCGTTTTTCTTCTGCCGGCGTTGTTCTCTTGTCTTGCAATTTTGTGTATGTATCTGTGTGTGTGTGTGTGCGTAAAAAGCATATAGTTCACAATTCAAACGCTGTGACTTCATGGACATCAACATGCTCTAAGAACGACATTCGACGTCCATCAGCACCTGGTTGTACTGTGCGATCAAATGAAGCATGAAGTGTTCATTATGGTGGGGACATCTAAGGGCTGGGGCTCGTACCCTGCGTAACAAAACGTTTATCGAGCATTCACGAGGTTTTTTTGTGTTGCTTTAAAACAACTCGAGTAAAATAGAAACAGCCCCCATTGTTTCAGTGTGTTTAGTTCTAGCACACTCTGGATTCTTTCGCACCTTTCTTTTTTTTCTACTCGCCATTCTTGATGAAACTTTGCACTTCTATTTATTGTCTATGACAGTGTTTCCCAAACTTTTGACCTATGTGTACCCCTTTTATAATTTTTGTAATGCTGAGTACCCTTCGCTATTAGTTTTGTGCGAAATATCTGTCCGTCTGTCCGTCTGTCCCGTTTAGATCTCGTAAACTAGAAAAGATATTGAAAATCCGACTTCAAAATATTTTAGACCAGTCAAAGTTCTGATGCAACGGCTACTTTTTTTTTTCCTGAAAGCGAAAATTCTAATTTTTAAAATCAATTATGCAAGCAGTTTTTTAAAGAGAAAAAGCTAATTAGTATGCATTGTATGTTAGACCCAATTTAAAATGAATAGTAATCTTAAAAACTTTATTTTCGTAAACATTTTTTTATATAGCGAAAATTTCTTTTTTTTTTTTTTATTGAGGATTAGAATATGAGATTGAGCCTTTTCAAAACAATTACATTATTTATTCCGAACCGAGGGTCCCGGGTTCGAATCCTGGTGAAGACTGGGATTTTCAACTTCTGAGTCTACCCAGCTCTAATGGGTACCTGACATTAGTTGGGGAAAAGTAAAGGCGGTTGGTCGTTGTGCTGGCTACTTGACACCCTCGTTAACCGTAGGCCACAAAAACAGATGAACTTTACATCATCTGCCCTATAGACCACAAACTAGTTAGGCCAGGTTCACATCTAACTTTACATTCACTTTCACCTATCCTTTGATCTGCGGGACGGTTGGGGCACTACACAAGATCTGTTAACCTTCTTTCTCCATTCTTATCTCTCATTTGTCTTTGATATAATTTCATTCGGATGTTCTTTCTGAAAATAGTGAAGCCTACCTGGGTGGACCATTGGTCGTGCGGTTTGCGCGCTGGACTGGCGTTCGGATTTATCGACGGTCGAAGGTTCAAACCCTGCCTGCTCCCATCCCCCGTCGTCCTGAGGGAGGTTTGGACTAGGAAGTAAACTATCTTCAACTCTGAAGGATTATCCGAAATATGTAAAACATTTTACTTCGGGGGCCGATTTTGAGTTTGTGTTTCCACACAAACTGTCTTTTGTAACCTTTTTTTTTTAAAGAAAATGAAAATAAAACTTGCAGTATTGTGCTATGTGGAAGTGATTTTAGGGTGCATTGATTATCTGAAATTTTGTTTTTATATTTTGCTTATTTAAATAGTACAATTATAGAGGATGTGTCTTTTGTAACATAAATATGTAGACAAATAAAAATAAAACTATACAGGTCGGAATTTTTACGGCGCCCCTGAATCAACCCAGCTATAATGGCTATCTTAGTTAGGGAAAGTAAAGGCGGTTTCGTCGTTGTGCTGGCCACGGGACACCCTGCTCGTGAACCGTTGACAAAGAAACAGATGATCTTAACATAATATCTGCCCCATAGATCGCAAGGTCTTAAAGGGAAGCAAAGAAAAAAAAGAAAGAAAAGGCTTCGCAATAGCAAAATTTAGTATTATCTAGTTTGTTGATTTTTTTATGTAAAATGTCTCAGAATCGTTAGTTACATTGATTAAAGGCCACTAAATCAATATTACAGGATTGGGGACAAACTCTCACACGCGAAATATTACATGTAGAACAAATACAACACAGTCTACGCTTACGGCGCTCGGGCCTGTGTATGATACTCTCCCCGGGGCCCAGAGTATTGCTAAGGCCGCTTCTGAATGTAGAATATATGTACTGTAGAATATACAAAATGTAGAATATATAAGGTAGAATATTTAAAATGTAGAACATATGTAATGTAGAACATATATAATGTGGAATATATATTATTGTTCAAATTTCTATGTAAAACATAAATTAAAAAAAAAAAAATCTAAATTGTTAAAAAGAAAAAAAAAACCTAGTTAAAAAAAAAAACATCTGTAAAAGAAAATGATCAGGTTCCACCGAGATTTGAACTCGGATCGCTGGATTCAGAGTCCAGAGTGCTAACCATTACACCATGGAACCATATGTGAAGCCAATACAATCAATAAAGGTGTCTTTAGCTAGTTACATGAAAGAATGATTGAAAACACATTATTAGACTAGAGTTCACTAGCGACCACAATACACCTTGTGTTTCTAGTAGTAGATTTATAATACATAATAATAACCATGGGCGTAGCCAAGGATGTCGGGGTTACAATCGTCCCACTAGAAATAAAATTATCCCCCCCACCCACTCTGCAGGGGAATTTTGAATTTTTTTTTTGTTTTTTTTTAGGGAGATTTTAATCTTAAATCACTTGCACCAGCATTGCCAAGGGGTTGTTAGGTGTTTTTTTTTTTTTTAAAGAAAGTCCTCCAATAAAAAAAGCAACTAAAGTCTATAAAATAAAGAGAACAAATTCCATGAGGGGTGTTAAGGTTGAAACCCCATTACAATAAAAGAAAAGCAAAGCTAACATCACTAAATTTCATGAGCGTAGCCAAAAGGGAATTAGGGGTTACCCCCCCCCCCACTGGGGGGGGGACGGTAGGGGCGATCGCCCCCCCCCACTCGGCCGACCCCACCTCCCGAAGGGGGGGGGGGGGGCGGACGAACTTTAGTATAGGATTCACACAATTTGTATACGAATTTATTACTTATGTTAAAAATATATACTAATTATTTATATTTCAACCTATTTTTAGATTATTTCGCCCCCCCCCTAGTATGTTGGCCGATTTGGTGGGGTCGGGAGGGGGCGATGGTATCAATCCCGCCCCCCCTACACTTTCGAGTGGGGGGGCGGTCCAATTTATTGGTAGAAATCACAGCCTGCTAACAAATCAATTAAATATCTATATCCTTGTAACTTGTTATTGATATTTTAACCGATCTTTATATTATGTCGTTCCCTGTTTGCCGATTGGTGGGGGGGGGGGGGACGAATACCTCTTCTGCCCTTCCCACCTAAACCATTTGAGTGGGGGGGCGGTCCGTTTTTATGGAGAAATCATAGTTTGTGAACAAAATTAGTTGAATTAATATATAAATTTTATATTATGTTTCTCCCTTTCTAGTATTTGGCCGATTCGGTGGGGTGAGGGGGGGGGGGGCGATTGCATGTACTGCCCTCCCCACTCTAGCCCTCTGAGTGCTGGGGGGGGGGCGGTCCTATTTTTGTGGAGAATCATAGTTTGTGAATAAAATTAGTTGAATATCTATATAATATAAACTACGTATTGATATGTGACCCATTGTAAATATGTCGTACCACACTCTAATCTCAAATTGTATCATTAGTAAATTTAAATGAAAAAGGGTTGTACCAGGTGGGAGGGGCGATACATGCAATCGCATTTCCCCCATCGGACAAATCAATACTTTTTCTTTTTGTATTATAGTTAAGAAATTACAAAATTTAAAAAATCTGTCACTAATATAATTTATATATACTATAAATAAAATTCTTATATCGAGTCGCCCCATACCTATTCTTTAATGCCAAATGCAATCTTTAGCAGAAATTAGTAAAGGAACGAGGATTAATCGTTTTCACTCTACCGCCATTCCCATTTCCAGACAGAGTTTTTGTAATTTCATATGAAGTTATCATAAGTATTTTAAGAAAGACTGCATTGGAAAAGTTAGAATTCAAACGAAATTTTTCAGTATAAGAGTCATGATTGAGATGAGTTCTAAACTCAAATAACCTTTTCATAGTCACCTTTTCCCAACCTTTTCAATCTGATTTTTTTCTAACTAAATAAATTTGGGACTATAACTCACAATTTATACTAGAGTTTTCTTGAATAATATTTATCGAATAAGTTTTTTTTCGGCGGCGATCCTCAAAGCAAAAATCTAAATACGTGGGGTATCCTATCTTTTCAAGGAACAAATCGGTTTTATTTGCAATGTATTATGGGCCTATAAATTCAAATTAGAATATTTTTCAAGTACAACATTATTCGAAAGGTCGTTTTTTAATAGTATGAATAATGAGCTTCAGGTCAGGAGAATGCGTTTCTGCAGTGAAGAATGCAAGAAAACGCTTTTGGCGTCGGGGCTTCGCCCCGAACTTCATTTATGGGTAATGAGTTGTAGATGTCAGGAGAATGCGTTTCTGCAGTGAAGAATGCAAGAAAACGCTTTTGGCGTCGGGGCTTCGCCCCGAACTTCATTTATGGGTAATGAGTTGTAGATGTCAGGAGAATGCGTTTCTGCAGAGAAGAATGCAAGAAAACGCTTTTGGCGTCGGGGCTTCGCCCCTAACTTCATTTATGGGTAATGAGTTGTAGATGTCAGGAGAATGCGTTTCTGCAATGAAGAATGCAAGAAAACGCTTTTGGCGTCGGGGCTTTGCCCCGTACTCCATTGATGAATAATGAGCTGTACTTGTCAGGAGAATGCGTTTCTGCAGTGAAAAAAGCAAGAAAACGCTTATGGCGTCGGGGCTTCGCCCCGAACTTCACCAGAGAACCTTATAGCGCTGCCCCAGTTGTTTTGTTTTTCGCCGAAGGTTGAGAAATGCTGCTTTTTTTTTATTCTCATATTTATTTATATATATATATACATATATGTGTGTGTGTGTGTGTGTGCGCGCGTGTGTGTGTGTGTGTGTGTGTGTGCACGTTTATGCGTAGGGTTAGGGTTTACTGGGCGTTAGGGTTAGGGTTTGGAAAAAAATCGCCCCCCCCCCACTCCAAAGTTCTGGATCCGCTAGTGCCCCCCCCCCCTTTTTCAATTTCTTTTTTCCAATTAAAAAAAAATATAGCTACCATTTTAGCCTAGAAATGGGCGAGAGGGGGGGGGTCCTGAAATTTTCTAAACTACGAGAATTCAAGCCACAGACTTAAAAAAAAAAAAATAAAATAAAGCAATCTACAGTCATTTCACGTACAACCCCCCCCCCCCCTAATCACACATTTCACACATTGATTTGTTTTGTTACCAGACAATGGGATCATTTTTTAAAAAATGACAATGAATAGCAGATTTGATATTTGACCTCCAGGATATTCCATTGTAGACACTTTAGGTTCTGCTTTCTTTTAGTTTTAATTAATACCGGAAAAAATGCTTGGCGCCTGAACCCCCCTAGCTGGCTTGGGAGGAGTGTCTACTTTCGTCCCACTAACATCAGCAAGAACCTATTCTAGGGTGCAATAGTGCAATAATTATTAGTATATATATATATATATATATATATATATATATACAGAGAGAGAGGAGAGAGAGAGAGAGAGAGAGAGAGAGAGATGCATGTATGTATGTATGTGTATGTGTGTGTGTATCTGTGCGCGCGCTTGCGCATTTAGAAAAAATCACCCCTTATTCCCCCCACCCAAAGAAAATCCTGGCTACGCCCATGATAATAAAGCTAATTTTATTATATGCGATGATATTTGTCTGACTATTGTGCACTGTACATACCAATACATTATAAAAACAAACGCATTACACACAAAGTATACGTCATTACAGCCTATCTTCATTATTACTTGGGAAATGTATATTCTAAAGTAAAAACAAGGTTACAAAGACTGTCTGTGTGGAGACACAAACTCAAATTCGACCCCCGAAGTGGTCCACACAGGCAGGTAAAAAGGCAGGTTTCAATATTTTCAGAAAGAGCATCAGAATGCAATTCTATCAATGACAAATGACAGAGAAGAATGGAGAAAGAAGGTTGACGGATCTTGTGTGTGCCCCAGCGGTCCACAGACCAAAGGATAGGTGAAAGTGAATGTGAAGTTAGATGTGAACCTGGCCTAACTAATGTCTTATAATGAATATATAATTGCTCTAATTGTTTTGTAAAAGGACAATCTCTTATTCCTTTGTTCAGTCATGGTTCAGTATTCTATAGGGCTCTACAAGTAGTACATACAACGCGATAATATGAAAAACTACTTATTAATTGTTGTTTTAAATTCTGTCTTACTTATATGCATGCTAAATAGATTTTTTCTCTTAAAAAAAAAAGTAAACAGTTTTTGGTGCAAATGTAGTAGTTAGTATAACAGAACTTTACTAACTTAGCAATACAAATGTTTTTTTTTTTTAAATAAATAAATAAATCTAAAACCGTTTGCATAAATATGTTAAAAATATGGTAAATATTTAACTCTGTTAACGAGAAGCCCCCGGCCCTCCACGTTTTTGTTACTATTAATAGTGAATAGTTGTAAAACTGGTGTATTTTTATGAAAAAAAACTACTTGCATAAGTGATTTTAAAAATTAGATTTTTCGCTTTCAGAAAAGAAAAAAAGTAACCGTTGCATCAGAACTTTGAATGGTCTAAAATATTATGATGTCTAACTTTCACTATCTTTTCTAGTTTACGAGATCTAAACGGGACGGACGGACAGACATTCCACCCAAAACTAATAGTGTCTTTTCCCCTTTTAGGGGCCGCTTAAAAAAGTAAATCAATAATCTTGGTTTGTAAGTACATGTTTGTGTCTATGTTTGTTGGAGTGTGTGTGTCTATGTGTGTTACTCGATGTCATTTCTGGGGGAAAAAATAAACTTTTCTTTTAAAGGCTAACCGTAGCCACAGCCCCCACCCCCTTTCCGTTGCGCTGTTTGTGCAGGTCATTACTTCGTACTGACCACGGCAATCACGTTGACAGTGGTCAGCTGAGTCAATAGTCGTCCGTAGACTGTTGTTGACACCCGGAACAGAAGTTGTGGATTAATTTCAGCTGTCGAAAGTCAGCGCACTCTATCCCCTTCAAGGCACACACACACACACATACTTCTATTTATGTACACATTCTTCTGGAGCGTTGACCAGTGTCCACTTGTAAATATTGACATAGGCGTAAATGATGACTTACGAAATGGGATTGTATTGACCGAGTGTATATTCTACTGTTCTGAAAAAAATACAAAACGATTTACAGCTGTAGGGGTGAACGACTGTGTATAAAAATAGAACAGGTTTTTTTATTAGGGAAAGAACTGTACATTTATTGTCAAATTTCTCAATACTACAAGATTAATTTCCCCTATATATATATATATATAAAAATAATTAATTACCGCTATTTTTTTTCATTGATTCCTGTGTTGTCTTCGACAATGAACATTTTTTTGTATAAGTTTCAACTTGATCCGGCAAGTGGGAGAAACAAAGTGTAAAAGAATCTTGCCAGACAGACAGACAGACATTCAGATTGGCATAGTGAGATAATATAAGTTTTGTAATAAACATGCTTATAGGAAACCCTGCAGGACCAAGTTAATCAAATGACGTTTGGGCCAACAGGCCTTCTCAGGTACAAACAAACACACACACACACATAAACACACAAACAGGCTTATAGTTAACTTATGTGTCCGATGTTGTCATGTTTCGAGGCAGAAATGAAATGAGAAAGAGACAAACCGTTTGAGAAAGAGACAAACCGTCTGAGAAAGAGACAAACCGTTTGAGAAAGAGACAAACCGTTTGAGAAAGAGACAAACCGTTTGAGAAAGAGATAAACCGTTTGAGAAAGAGACAAACCGTTTCAGAAAGAAACAAACCGTTTCAGAAAGAGACAAACCGTTTCAGAAAGAGACAAACCGTTTCAGAAAGAGACGGTTGTAAACCAATAACTAAAACTAAGCCTAACCCAAAAACTAACAAGTCAGATGCCTTGAGAGTAAGAAAAAGAAACGGACCAGCTCCCGCCCCCGATGTCAAGAAATGGGATGCCACTTACAAGCTGTCCCAACACGACCAACGTCTACTTTTGTCGCCTTAGGACCGGACACAACAGAATGAGACATTGGCTCTGGAAGCTAAGAAATTGGTTCTGGTGAAACTTTTCTTTGTGGAGCACCACCAGAGAATGCTGATCATGTCCTACAAATCTGCATACTCTACCGAGAGACCATAGCAAGACACTGACCCTCCTAAAGAAGAAAAAAAAAACTCAATGAAGAATAGCCCGATTTGGAAACCACTGTGCGCAGGGCCGGATCTAAATATGTGAAGGCCCCGGGAAGGAATTTTATGGAGGCCCTTACACATTTTATGAAGCATTAATAAAGATTCACTTTTGAATAATAACACGTATAATCTAAACAGCTTCTCAAATCTTAGAAGAAAGAAAGTACTTGTAAATTTAGTCTCATTTTTCTTTATTTCAAACGAATATTAAATATTCATTTATTAGTTTTAAAAAAAGTGACTATTTTTCCAGTTGAGTAAGGCCTTTGAAAGACGCACTGTCGTAAATCCTGTGCTGCATTGACATGTGACGAGTGGACACTTCTTAATCACAACAGACACTGTCAGCCGACGTAAAATTTAAAGTGTTGGTGGTAAAAATGCGAAAACAATGCTAGAAAAAAAATGTGTCCTGTCAAAATTCGGATATATTTCTTTTAATCTTTTTTTTTATGAAGGACCCTTTATTGAGGATGCTCCGGCTCCCTTAAATCCGGCCCTGAGTGCGCGGTTCAGCTAAGATATGCGATTACTTATCTGAATGCTTCGTTAAAATGAGAACGAAGAAGAAGAAGAAGATGATGTTAGTAATGTCACTTCAGAAGCTCACCAAATCGCCAAAATGGAATTTTTTTTTTTTTTAAGTTTCAACAAAGTCAAACCCACAACAAGAAAGCCATGAACTTACTATGTGAGCTAACATCATAGCCGGAGAGATCTAGAAAACAAGTGGCAGATCAATGTCCTACGGTTGTCTTCAATAATTCAGTAAAGATCGATGATTGACTCAATAGTTTTACACAACTTGGCTTACTCTTACACAATCTTATCGTCTGACAGTTGATCGTCTGCTCTTCGTTTAATTCTAATGACAGCGACCTCTAACGTTGACATTGTGCATAGGAGTAGGCTTATCACACTGGATGTACATTCACACATAAAATATAATATTTAAAGTGTTGTTTTAAATTTGCATAAATCTTCACAAATATTGAAATCTTTTTATTTATAGTCACATGGGCATAGATATGAACTATCCAAGCAAACCAGTGTAAATGAAAAAAAGAATCTGTATGTATGAGTGTATTAAGTCCTGACACGCCTTTCCAAGCTAATTAGTCTTTTTAGAAAAGCGTGTATAAGGGAAAACGGGGTTTTCTTCCATGTCTCTCTTGGGGAGTAAGTCACCTCAAAATGCGCCACTTCAAACAACAAAACCTCCATCTTCATGGAAGTTTAACATTTCCAATACAGGTTCACAATTCAATTCATCAATAATTCAACTCGAATCTTTCACAACGGGTAGTGCATTACGTCAGTTTACGTAACTTTAAGTCCAGATCAACCCAATTTTGTTTGGACGATTCCCGGGAGGGAGGCGGGAGAGGGGGGGGGAAGAGAGAGAGAGAGAGGAGGTCGAAATTCTGAGATATTTTCGAGAATAAGAAAGAAATGCAGATTATACTAAACCGATCTAAATGCCAGATCGATGCCAGGAGCATGTCAGTTTAAAAATTCACGTATGAATGATACTGGGTTTATGCGACGGGGATTTGTCTTCGAGTCGAAGGAGACGTCCCTCGTAACAGCTCAATCAAGCGATTGGTTTATATTTTAAAAAAAAGAGGCTAAATTCGTCATGGCTCAGTGCATATAGTTCATTCATTGATCAGCTTCACAGAAGTGAAAGAGAAAAAGGGGCTATCTCTGGTAGATAGGGGCACTCATATCTTATTCAGTTGACGATAGTTCAAGCATCGACCCAAAAGGAACCATTTTCTTCTTTATTCCCCCCCCCCCTTTCCTGTGTAAGCCCCTCCATCTCGAGCTCCCCCAGCTATCACTCTACTGTCTCACCTTTGAAGTCGGGCATCTGATACAATTGTTCAGCCATCCGCGACGAAAGGCAAGAAAAAAAAAAAAAAGAAATTGATAGCATCGCAGTCAGGGGGAGATCATGATAAGGACAGTTTTTCAGAAATTACTTGACGTACTGGAAAAAAAAAAGGGGGCCAATCTTATTCTCAAACTGTTTACTTTTTACTTATTCACTGTTTTATTTGACCTTTGTTTTCAGAATTTGGCTTTATGCCTATTGTGTCTAAATGACAGCCATAGTTGTTTTCTACATAATGACAAAGAAATTTCTAGAAATATATAAACTTTTCGAAAAATGCATATGATTCACTTTAAATGTCAATTACAGAACAGCCAAAGATATGCAGGATCCGCTAGAAATATACAAATCTTCTAAGAAACAAAACCTGTTGATAAAATATAGTGGCTGGCCCAAAAGTAGGTTTACAGTTATTAAACTATCCTTATATAGTTGTAGTTATATAATTTAGTAATAGCAGCATAAAACATTCTTCAGAGAACAAATATAACTCACCTAAACAGCTTTTGCCTTCCTGATTGCAATTTATTTTATAATGTAATAAGAAGAAACGTACAATATGACATGATTTCAAAAATGACATTCACCTGACATTCACCTGACATTAACATGACATTCACCTGACATTAACATGACATTCACGAAAGTTGTTGCAGATCGGAACTTGTGTCGCACTGTGTGTAAGGGTGGCAGGGTGGCACGGTGGCTGAGTGGTAAAGCGCATGGCTTCCGAACCGGGGGAACCGATTTCGAATCCTGGTGTGAAGATCGGGATTTTCAATGTTGGTATCTCCGGGCGCCTCTGAGTCCACCCAGCCCTAATGGGTACCTGACATTAGTTAAGGAAAAGTAAAGGCGGTTTGTCGTTGTGCTGGCCACATGACACCCTCGTTAGCCGTGGGCCACAGAAACAGATGACCTTCTCATCATCTGCCCCTTAAAATCGCTAGGTCTGAAAAGGGAACTTCTGCTTAATTTAGTGTCCTGGAGAGATTTGAAAAAATGTTGCAACGTTGAGTTGAAAGAGGATGTTTTGAGCATCTGATAGATTCAATTGTTTCTGTTTATGTTCCCAGGTATAACGAATTTCCGCTTTATACGATAATTTAATTCAGGCGCCTAAATAATGTGTGTCAGAGAGGAGAACGTGTTAGAAAGCAGTTTTTTTTTTAAGTCAACGCAATAGATACTACAATTCACTAGATAAATCTATCTTAAAAATTCGGGGTGCAGAAAAAAAAAAGTAGATGTTCCGACGAAATAAACAACATACATTTGGGAACATTCGGCGGGCGTAGCCGGTGGACAATACTAGTGCAGATATAAAAATCTGGACAATCCGAATGTTTCTAGCGGATTCGGCAGCCATGCGTTACTGGCCCTTTAACATCCACGAGCTGGTCTATTTACAGGTGGAGAGACAAGACTTCCTTCCTCACTCCAAACACATTCCTCTCTCTCTCTCTCTCTCTCTCTCTCTCTCTCTCTCTCTCACACACACACACACACACACACTAGCATTTTTTTTTCAGAAAGTCTAATTGTAAAGATGTATATCTAGAGGTCAGGGTCTGTGGTCGAATTACTCTCTGTCCACACCTGATGGACATCAAAGGGCGGAGATTACCTTAGCCTTTTTTCGTCTGGTACCATAGTACTGTTCGGGTTAATGTATTTTTTTTTTGTTGTAAAGCTGAACTGCTAGATTTTGTCCAGTCTCTTATCTGTCCCATGTCATAAACTAGAGCGGAACACCAGCGTAAAATAAACCCACCAACAAATAAAGGGACGTAATTAGTTCTTTTCTATAGGAAACTTTTTTTAAAATAATAACAAAAATAATAATAAATATCTTTATTATCCGTGAGGAAATTTTTACAATTGTGAATTACAAAAAAAAAAAAAAAAAAAAAAAACAATACATAATTAGAGCAAACATTTGTACAATAGCACACGAGATATACGTGCATACCTCAGTTTATCGTACCAAGTTTATATCAACTCTGTCAGTCTGTCTGTCTGTCTGGTACAGTTATTTCTCCCACTTCCCATATCGTCGGATCAACGCTAAAACGTAACTTATTTGTTCTATCTAACAAAAGATGAATCCATTAAAAATCTAAGTCAATTTAGTCAATTAAGAAGAAAGTAAAGTTGCACTGTCATACCTTGCCATCTATAGGGCAAATGATGTTATGGTCATCTGTATTTTTGGCCAATGGTTAACGAACGTGTCATGTGGCCAACAAAACGACCAATCGCCTTTACTTTCCCATAAAGCCAGGTACCCATTAGAGATGGTTGGACTCGGTGGCGAACTAAGAATCCAGAAATTATAAATCTCAGTCTTCACTGTGGTTCGAAACAAGGACGCCAGGTTCGAAAGCCAAGCGCTTAACTCAGCCACATCGCTACCAGTCAATTAATTGTTGTTTGATATCGAAAAAGGAAAATAAAGTCTACGTTATTTATTTAGAAATATGGTTGTAAATGTGGAGCTCTATAATAAGCCTTTTTTTTTTCTAGAAATGTTATATATTTTCTTTCTTGTATTTCCCTTTTTATCCGGTGTAATTTATATTATATATGTCAGTGTTTCCCAAACTTTTTCCTCAACGGAACACTTCGCACATTCTGAGTATTTAGCGGAACACTGCTTTTTTTTTTTTTTTTAAAGAGGTTACTTCACGCGGTGACCTACTCGTTAAGTATTTCAGTAGTTCGCGGAACACTAGGGTTTCATTGGGAACGACAGTATATACGTGACTATATTTAGTTAGTCGATTTTTTTTTCTGTAAGAAATGTGGTTTAAATTTAAGTCAACACCAATGTGAATATAAAAGTAATATATTTAACGCGGTTATTTAAGCGTCGTACTCCTTATGCTGTCGAAAACAAAATTTTGTGTTGAATTAGTGAAAGATAAGTCAAGCAGAAGAAACTGTTTCCCACAAATGTCTCTGTGGACAAATGAAGAAGACCTATTATGTAGAGATCAATGAGTAGACTATGTCTCGTTTTATGTAATTGAAAACACAATTCTTGTCTCCCTTCCAGCTACCCGGCCCTTTCTTTTGCCTCTCCTCACTAAAAATAAAAAAAGAAATAATATGTCACCTTTAAAAACAATTTTCTTTCTAGTTCCATAAGTTTATAATGTGTCCTTCTCACTAGACTATTCAAATCTGTAGCAATCAATATCTTAAACACGAATGAAAATAGATCTACATCTAGTTTATAAAGTTTGAATTTTATTTTAATGACCAATAATGGGCTAGATCTACATCTAGTGAGTCAGTCCACTACGAGAACGTGGCTGTATTGAATTCCTTCTCTCCGCTCGAGTCTAAGCCCATTAAATCTTTTTCACCGTAACAAATTGAAGACCACTGTGTAAATTATACCTAGAGCAACGATTAGGGTAAAAATAATTTCATAGTTCATATCTACGATAAACATCTCAACCGATTGGCTGTCCCGTAATGGTGGAGTCCTTTTTTTTTAAACAAAACATTCGAACTGTTTACTTCGGTGCTCGATCACCGTGTCGTCTTTCCCACCCACTCCCTTCCCATAAACCTCTTCGATAACACACACAACTTTTTTTTTCTAATGTCTGACCTTTCAACCACCCACCCTCTATCATAAGGTGGTAAGTTCAATATGGCGGATATTTCCCCCCTCGCTGCTACGCTCCGCCTATCAAGGATTTTTTTTTTTCAAATATAGACCGCGAGTAGTTTTAGTCTCGGCCGAGCGAGCTTGATTCAAAACATTACCCGCGAATTCTGGACACTTTTACACACCAGTCACAAAAATGATACAGTACAATTGTGATGCTCTGCTGACTATACTATCTACAAAGGTGTGTGGTCAGAACACTAGATCAAAGTATGTCATTTGTATTATTTAGACATACACCTTATTTCTTTTTTCAGTGAGAATATTGTTGTGTTCACAGCAGACGAGAAGTGGGCGGAGCTACGAGAACACTGGTGTCAAGGAGTGGAAAAAAAGTTCGACGCGGTGACGAGTCTCGATTTGAAACCGAGTGTCCCCTTAAAATAGCAAGGAGTGGAACTTGTAACACACCTATCGTGTGTTAATCTCTTTTCTGTATGTTCCTTTTCAGTTACTGGACTGTGCATTTTTTTTTTAAATTTCTTGGCCATATTACTTATGATCAGTAAATCGAATCTGATCTCGTGACGGAACATAAGCGAGTGTCGCTAAAAAAAAAAAAAAACGAGCGGCCCCGTATGTGTTCACAGGACGGCACAGGTAACTACTCGTTGAGGCTTAGCGAGGTACCTGCACCTGAAAGCAACAACGTGTGACGAGGGGGGGGAAAAGCTACAGTGGGTCGAGGGGCACTGCTCGTCTGCTTAATCCAAAAGCTTCTTGTAAGGATCAGTGACTTCTGTCTAACGAATCGGAAAAAGAGATATGTCAACAGTTGAAAGCAGGTCAATACTACAAGCACACGCGTGACACACTTCTGTTTCAAGTTTGTTATTTTCGATTTCGTCATAGTAAGCTGCCTATTCGATGACTTTATAATTATTGTTGATATTATTTGGATTATTTTCTTGATAAAGATCTGTGAGTAACAAATTCAGCGTGTGCCTTTATTCATTTTAATTAATATTATTAATTTGACGTCAAAGATATCGTGTCCTTTTTTCCCCCCATTAGCTTCTCGTTAACAATGGCGCGTAATTAAGTGTAAGAATTTGATCAGGATTAACCGCAAACCGGATCAACAGGTGTGTGTATTTATGCTTTTCGTCCTTCGGCTCGTGTTTTGATAAGAAATGAGAAAGCAGGCTGGTAAGCAGGGCAAATCCATGTCTTCGTCGAGGCACAATGCCACGGGGAATCACGATAGCGATGTCCAGAACATGGGCGAGTCAGACCCCGACGGCGACAATAACAATGTCCCACCGGGCGTGAAGATGGAGACGGCGATGAGCCTGGAGTTTGCTCACTCTCGCGGTGCCAAGCCCGGCATTCTTCACCTGGATACCATTGATCTCGTTAAGAAAGAATATATGGAGCAACTGCAGAGGCAGCGCATGGCGTACGAGGAGGCTGGGCGCCAAGAGGAATACGACAACGGCCTCCACCTCAGGTCCGCATCTACGCCCGACGCCGACCATAACCGCTCGCCCCCAGGCTCGGCTCAGCAGTACAACCTGTACTCCGACCACACGCAAATCCAGCACGCTCCCAACGACGGCTACCAAGAGTCCTCCCCCGTCACCATGCTGACCAATGCCAGCTACATTCTCTCCCATCTTCATGCGGCCGGAGTTTCGCCCGGGGCGTACATGCCAAACGACCCCCGCGACGACCACGGTCATCTTGGTGAGGACCTGTCTGCTCACCCTCGGATATCTAGTGGCAGCCATTACGAGCACCAGTTAGCCCATCAGTTAGTGGAACTGTCGTCCAGTCAGACCCTGACTTTACTATCCAATGTCAGTCCCATGAAAGGTAGGCTTAATTTCTTTCCTTTTTTTTTTAACCAAATTAACTCAAACCTTAACCCTAAATCGTAAGGATTCATGCACTTTAAAGTCCTTTTGTAATTCTAACAAAATGTTATATACATACATACATACATACATACATTATAATATCAAATATCACAATAAAACATTAGTTTATTACAGTGGCGTAGCTAGAAATTAGCCATCATTTGGTGGGAACTTGACCTCTTTAATGCACCCCCCCCCCGGCATTTTGACATTCGACTTCATGACGTAATGGGGTAATATTTTATATTTGATGTGAATAAAAATTTCGAACACTCATTTGGGGGGCCTCTCTGAGTGGGGGCCCGGGGGAATTTTTATCCTCCCCCCCCCCACACCATTGCTACACCACTGGATTATCTATTCATTTAATACTATCATGGACGGGCACATTCTCATCATCAACATCACCAATCATATATCATTTGACCTATTTGGTAGCTGTGTGGCCTGCATTTCACTCTAAAAAACATGCGGCTACCAGCATAATTACTATTCACGTCTGCGCGCGTGCACTTAATTCTCTCTGTAAGCACTTAGTGCGTATCATCGCTTGGATCTAACTGCCCCGTGCTCATACCTTACCTGGTCCCTATCTTTGTTACTAACCGCTTAGAGATTTAGGATGGGGTTTGAGTTTTGGCACACCGGCACAATTTAGGCCATGTCGTGCCCGTAATCCTTCAAGGACCACTCTCCTTTACAAGAGCTAAATTCCGTACAGTTAAATCATTACAAACAAGGTCTATTCACAGTTAAAAGAGATTTAGGATAAAAACTACTGACTATTGGATTTACTTATGAGTATAATTATGTGTAATACGATTATTGATTTTGGCTACAAAATAATGGTTCTGATGACATATGCTAACCCCCCGACCTCCACTCTCTCTCTTTTTTTTTTTTGTAAAAAAGGAGGGGGGGGGGGTAGATAGTATATATTTAGTTGATCCAATGTTTAAAACAAAATTTTGTTACTTAAGAAAATGTATTAATAATTCAGGAAGATGTGCAAATGTGTTTAAAAAAAATAAAACTAAATGAGAACATGAGACACTGACGAGTGATATTTTGAGAACCGCTGACTTACTGAGTTTTATTTATATATCCTACAATATATATATATATATATATGGGCCTATGTGTGTCTTGGTTCTTAAGTAAATAAATGAGACTACTGACTACTGGTCTGAAGTGCTGATGAATGCGAGTCTGATCAAGTGAATCAAGATCAAAAATTGAAATGTTTTTGTTAGCTCCTGTCCTTGGGCTGTCTACCATATCTCTCTGTGTGGATGTACTCAACAGTAGCAAAAGCGCGAAACGCACAGCGTATCACCACGATATAATTGCTTTGACAGTCCACTCGGCACAGAAAATGTTACAAAGCCATCCATTAAAATAAACGAAATACATTATTAAATAAGAATAGATCTACAATTAATACCTTGATGGCTTTTAAAAATTCTAGCAGTAAGAGCGATTCTTTAATTTAGGTTGTTATTTATTGACAAAGTCGTAAAATATTGCAATCGATTTTAACCAAAATAGTTACGAAAATGAAATGCATAAAGTTATATTTAGACCATTACTCCTCACTGTACCACGTAATACATCTAATAAAAAAACAAAACAAACTAAAAACAATTCAATATAATTATATATTAGCTGTGAAAAGTCAGACAACGATCCATCCGAGATAGGCACCTCAGGGGCGCAAGGTTTCTGCCATTAATTAATAAACCACTTTTACATAAGATCTGAACGAAGTGGTCGTCTCCTTTCCATTAGGACTAAAACAGAAAGATTTAAAAACTCCTTCGTCAGAGTGTTACAAGATCATCTGTCATCATCGAGAAGTTCAAAGAAGTCTAATTCATAAAGCGTTGGTTGTGAGTGTGTATGTGTGTTTCGTGTGTGAATGTTGTTCGTATTTGCATCTATAATTTTATTGTTACAGTAGTTACGCTGAGGTTGTCAATTGTTGTCAAACTTAATTTCCATTTGATTGGATCAATAACAATTATCTTATCCTAATTGATATTTTTGTAAAATGAAAAACATATTAAAGTTTTGTGAAAGTTACTTTCAAGAATTTTTCGATGCAGTATAAAGGTCTGTGTACCCGAGTCATTCCATGACATTTAATATTTGAATACTAATAATAATATTTGACATTGAATACTTTTATAGTTCACTTTCTTTCCTTGTTTTTTTACACACACACACACAAAATAGTGAAAAAATGGGGGGGGGGGGCAATTGCTGGATCAAAATTTTTAGCTTTTTGATTCGATGTAATTAATCTTTCTTGAAAGCCCTTCGGTATTGGTCAGTCCAGACTAGCTTCAAATAACTTCTTAACTAATTTAATTTATTTTTTTGCTTCGTATGTGACATTTCAGTGTGAATGGACACTGTGTGACATGCATTGGTAATAATATTCCTTCCATGAGAAGAATACTTACAACTTTATTCTATTGACTAGTTTTATTTTTAAACTGTTGTTTTATTATGAAATATCCCTTGTATAATTTGATAAAAAATAGACTTACAAACAATTGGTTTTAAAATCTAACAGATATTCAGTCACACATCTAGAGCTATGTAATGGAAAGAGTATATTTATAATTATATAAATATAAAATAAAAATATAAAGAATTATAATATAACTTAAAAGAAGCAAAAAAGGAGCTTTCTTCACCCGTTTAATAGGCGTTAGTTTGAAATATCTGAGGTAGGTATAAATTCACTTGGAGTATGTCTGCTAACATCACTCAACCTCTCCTCGAGAAAATGTTTTATCCACACTGAGGAAAAGAGACTAATTAGGTCTATATTAATTATTACCGGGATTAACAGAAGACGCAACCGTTTACTGACACACACCAAGATGGAGTTGGGGGGGGGGGGGGGCGGAGGCAGATGACCCTCAAAACATAGGTAGGCTCCTAGTCAGCTAAAGTAGATAATCATCCCGGTATTAAACAAATGATCGCAGTACACTTCAAACAGGATTTCAAAAATGTACTAACTATAGAAGACAATGAGTCATAGTACAGACATAAGGAAGTCATCCTTGTTTTAATTTAATTGTTCTCATGGTGATTTCACCGATATATCACTTCCACTTTATATATATCACTATATATATATATATCACTTATATATATATATATATATATATATATATATATATATATATATATATATATATATATATATATATAAATAAACAACTCTTAGTGTGCTAAATCAAAATATAAACAGTTTTGTAAAAATACTCAACTTGATTATTCATATTGTTCTTTTTATTCCTTTCTTTGTTTTACAAAACCTGATAAAATACACAGAAAGACACAAGGATGGATGCACATTTCTTATTCCGTATGCTAGAACAAAGTCGTACAAGTGCTCCTTCTTCCTTAGTGCCATTAGAAAATGGAATGGGTTGCCTGAATCAGTCAGGAAAAAAAACACGACTTTGCAGAGTTTAAGTCATTGATTAAGATGCATGACACTAAATGAGTTGAACATAATTATCTTTGTTTGTTTTTTTTTTTGAAGTAACGTCTACAATATATAAGATACTTCGTCAAACCGTAACATGATTAAGTCTTGACATTTATACATCACACACGCACACACACACATATATATATATCGATGTTATCATGCACTTCTAATTGATATCTACCATTGTTTTAATTTGATAGACGTTGGCTCACTTTTCTATCTATGTGTATATATCTTAAGTGTAGTAAATACTATTTCGTGACCATTTCCCAACAGCCACTTAGCTAAGGTCCTAGATCTACACTATTATTGACCATTGGAATTTGCTTAGCCAGCAGCGGTGGTCATTTTCTATGGTACCAGCTACAAGTAGGTCGCCTTAGCCTTTTTTAAATGCCGTCACTATTGTCAAAGGGGGGGGGGGGCGGCGGTAATCCTTCATTGAATTTCCCAACATGCACCTCCCCCCTTTCCGAGACCTGCTCGATCACTATTGTGACCGCTGGGCCACTTGTACGGGTGGACAGTGGCCAGCATCTTGTGGAGGGGTGAAGGAGAATCGGAGCGCGGGCCTATGTGTAGGTGTTGACACTACACACCATTTCATTCTAAACCAGCACCACGCCCCCCACCCCCCACACACACACCCCAAGTTTTTTTTTTGTTCCATTCGAAGCACATCACCCCCAGACAGCCTTAGACATCTTCTTATAAACATGTGCGTTCACAATAGAAGAACAATATGTCAAACACCCTAACCATTATCCTACATGTGTGTACACATGCTTTGACTGACGTGTCAACACATTTGGAAAAAGACTGGACACGCCATATCAAAGAAAAATATTCAATTGTTGGACAAAGGGGCAATGGTCACCTAGATCTATCTGATGTACAAAAAAAAAAATTCTGGCCTTTCTCCATTAACTCCACCGACCAGCAAAAATTAAGTAGCCATTCACATACCTATGCTGACCCATGGCCCTCGGGAAACACCAGGCTCTAAGCTATAGAAAGTAAGAGAAATAGACTTGTGCCCACATTGACCCAGCTAGGCCTAAAATAACACAATGTTAGACATGGAGTGTAGTTTGAAGTCTTGAATCTAATGTTACGTGTAGATGTGGTAAATGTGTACACTTACATCTACATCTTGCTTGTGTTTGAATTAAACGAAACGCCAAAAACAATTGTTTTAACCCATTAGACTGACAATAATTAAGGCATGGGGGCTGTATTTAGGTTAAACTGCTATTTTATAGTGATACAATGTTAATATGAATAGATAATATATTAAAGATTATTATCTTATTACATGAATGACTGACGCCCCTTCAGAGACTCACAGACTTGGTTTTCCTCGCTGATTCCAGCTGCCCGTTCCATGCTCTAATAGCGCTAGAGAAGAAGGAGCTCTTGCACGAATTAGTCCTAGCATATGGAATAAGAAATGTGCCTTTATCTTCGTATCGTTTCAAATATGATCATTTATCTTTGTAACGTTTCAAGTATGATTGTTTTGCTAAATTTAATTTCCGAGAGTTATCGATTTATTTTAGTTTCCGAAGAATGTTTAAAAAAAAAAGAAGGCATAAAAATATCGTTTAAAAGTTAGCATCAAATCTGAGAATTATATTTGACCAGATAAAACGCCTACGTGTGTTTCTCCTATGAATTGCTTAGATGTTAATTAAATGGCAGTTCATAATATCTTCGCTGAAGAGTGGGCCTTGTATCACTTAAAGGGGGGCAACTCGCAGGATTCCACGGTCTGCCGAGCCCGGGGTCGAGTGTACACAAGTGAAATAAAACGATTCCCGTGCTAGTTTCCCTATAGCGTTAACAGGCGGATGATAATGGAGTGGCTAATACATAGTACACACGTGTGAATAGGCTGGGAGGAGGGGACCTCTGCAGTTCCAGCGTTATTCATGTGTCATGTTAGGTACAGGCTTCTAGCAAAGAATATGATCTGTCCTATGCTCCACTGGAGCCTAAAAAAAAAATTATTTTTTGTTGTTGCTGGTTTGAAGATGAGGAAGTTAGAAGATAGAATACAAATGTACGCTTTCTTCCCTTCATGCCTTTGATAGTGTGTAGTATGTTCAAGGAACGACTTGGTCTCAGAACAAAAATTGTAACAATAAATAGGACTGACAGAATTTGTAGAGATACCAGGTATGTTTCGGGGGGGGGGGGGAGGGCGACTTCCGTAGAGCACAAAAGTAAATCTAGGCAAGTGAGACTACATATATTTTGTATTATTATTAATTGATTAAAACATTGAGCGTTTTCTCTTTTGTGTGTTTGCATGGAATCACCCTCATTAAAATAACATCAAGATAATGTTGAACACCATTTTTATTCTATTAACAGTTATATTTTAAAAGTCCTTCTGTTAGATAACACTCTTTTTTCATAGTCGCAAAGTGGAAGGTGCTCAAAATCACAAGTCAAAAGCTCATGGAAAAAAACTGAATCATTGATTTCAAGCTCAAATTTGACTCCTAGAATGTCGTGGGTTCACTTCCCAGAACTCACCAACTTGCTTTTTTTTTTTCGTGACAAATTAAATATGAATTTTTAGTTTAATTTGTTATTTGAACATAAGGTAGGAAGTGATTGTTTTTTTTTTTGTTGTTGTTTTTTCTTATACCTAGAGTTGTTTCTGAATACCATGGTTTAGAATGGTGTGCTGGAACTAATTAAGAAAACAGAGGGATGGTGCTAATTAAGTCTCTTGTTAAACACGGACAAATGAACTACAATTGAACAATTCTATTTTACTTTGCCAAACTAGCTGGACATCTGGGCTGAAAAAAACTTTTTTTTAAATTATGAAGAAATAGTGACTTAAACTCTGCTAAGTCGTTGGTTTTCCTGGCTGATTCAGACAACCCATTCCATTCTCTAATGTTCTAGCGTATGGAATCAGAAATGTGCTTTATATCTAAACAGTCTTTCAAGGCCGTTTATAGCTCTAATTAATATTATTAATTAATTTTGAACAAAGATTTGAAAGATCTGGATATGTAAAAGAAAGACAGACGATTTCTCCGTGACAGAATTTAGATCATTTGTACATTGAACTGTGTAGCACTGATATCAGAGACATTACTAAATGTAAAAATACGTATGTCATGGATTTTATTAGAAAAACCCTTACGTATTAAATAGCAGTAAAAGTCGACAATACGAAAAGATTGAAATATGGTCCAATGTATTCTTAATTTAACAAATTACAAAGTTCATGTTAATGAAAAATGTTGTCACAATTCCAAACGTTAAAATCACTGATCTTATAGAAATACAGACAGATGATGATTACTAATAACGCCCTGCCCGTATCCAGTTAATCTAGTCATGCGTGTTAATCAATGGCTTAAACTTTGCCAAGTCACTGTTTTTTCCTGGCTGGCTCAGGCCATGCTCTAATAGTACTAGAGAAGAAGGAGAACTAGTACGACTTTGTCCTAGAGTATGGAACAAGAAATGTGCCTTTATCTTTTGTCTTTCTTAGTCTTTCACTGTTGTTAAAGGAAAACATTTTATTAATATATTTTTTCTTTTGTTTTTTGTTATTGACTTTTTAATATTTTTTTTTCAATAAAAGGATTTGCTGTAGATTAGGATAAAATGATTAACATAATCACTCAGTGAAAGAAAAAACGTCATTCAAAGTCTTTAAGTGAACAATTCTTGTTTTAATTTCAGTATTTATAATCTATTAACGAACACAAGATGTGAGAATAGCCACTCCACTGCGTTGTTCTAATCTTGTCCCAAAAAGTTTCTTAACAGCAATGGGTCATTGAAATTATAATTTGAAATATTTCCACACATGGAGACTCCCACCATTGATCTCCTAGATTTCAACGTTCACACTGACTTTGTGGCCAAAGCATTAACATTCAAATGTCGGGTTGTTAGTTTGGAGATTTCAATGCAAATATCCTCCAGCAGGGGAGACAACCTTATTACCAATGTTGTAGATAAGTGATATCAATTATAAGAATGTCATGTAAATTGTTAATTTTTTCTTTCATTTGGAAATTTAGTTTGAATATTTATGTAACCCATGTCTACATGATGACTAATTGAACAATGGAGACACCTGTTTAGCTTGATTTGTGTTTAAAAAAATCATTAATAAGATTTTTAAAGTCTAACTCTCTTTACATGCATGCATCATACATTCTCACTATTATATTACCAATACTTATATAGCTGAAGTAAAAAGGTCCATACTAATTGAATTACAGGAAACATACCAACACTTTAATCTAGACTTCATTTGTTTAACTTTCAAGCCGTAGGCTTACAGTAAGCAGTAAACAACAGAAACACTTACAAACTATTTGCAATGTTTCCATCTAGAATACATTCTGATCTCAAACGAAATTTTGTGCATTTCAATTCTTGAAAGCATAGATAAAAAAAAAAAAAGAATTATGATGATCATTTTACTTTTTTTTAAATTGATAAATAAATAGTGTTGTTGTTTTTTAGTGCAACTATTGTAGACTCATAGTCGTTTAACATTTTACCTTTTTAAAGACAAAAATATTCACAACAAATTTAAAAACAAAACAAATGTACAATGTGACATCCACTGAAACGGGTACTTCATAATCATTATCCTATTTAGTTCAGTTTCTCTCATATTCATATTCCAAAAGTTCACTAGTAGCATTTTTTTAAAGGATTTTTTTCTTAAATTGCAATTTATTATAATATTACAGTAGTAAACTGTCGATTGGATCACCGGCTAATATGACCAGTCCCTTACTGGACCGCATCCTAAAGGACCAACACTATTTTGTTACATGTTTGTTTGATCAGACCAGCCAGTTAAGTGGGTAAAAATGAATAGCATCCAAATATCGTACAATTAACTGAAATAGACTGAATTCCGTCACAATTATGCAAGTCTTATTCCCCCCCCCCCCGCCCCCATCTTTTGAAACTTCCTTCCACCCCCCCCCCTCCCCTCTTGATTGCTGGGTAAAACTGCTGAAGCTCGCTGGCTACTTTACTGTCTTGCAAGTTTATGAAAATCAAAAGGAATTATACGTAAGAATAGAGCCCCCGAAACCAACCATGCGAGAGAATGCTCTGTCAAGCGTTCGCTCAAAGTGACTCCGATGGAAGCTCCGGCAGCGATCCGTATCCTTCAGGCAACTCCCGCGTGCGGAGGATCCACGCAGACAAAAGTTTGATTTGTTGTTCTTTCTATCAAAGAAGACTTAAATAACAGCAATAAAAAAATGTTTGAATCTCCCGAACTATCGCCTTCCCGCAGAAGCCTTTGGCATTGTCACTCTGGCACTCTGCCTTTTAAACTGTTGCGCCCCCAGGCGAGAGCTCGGTTATGGATAATCCTCGGCTAACTTTTTTTTTTTTTTTGCGTTCACGTTGCATCCAGTTGTAGCGGTTACTTTGGTTAGTCTTAGAACGAGCAGCCACTCATCCGTATCGTATATCCACAGTCCGCGGAGCCATCTGAAAAGGAAAAATTAGAATATGAATATTGATATCATTTTGAGATTGAACTATCAGGCGCTACCATCTCGAAGAGCGGGATCCCCTACAAGACTAGAAGAAGCTTTTTTTTTTTTTTTTGAAATGTGATTCCTATTAGATCTAGCTTTGAGGAAATAGTCTAGAACTATATATAAGAAAAATAATTCAAGTTTTAGATTGGACCTGTGTATTTTCTGTCTTCCCAGCATGTGATTATTTGTATCTGGCCTCCACGATATTATGATATTCCCAGGTCGCACACATTTCAAAAGAGTTTCACGTGCATAAATATTTTAAACGGATTAAAGATTGTCGTCGACAGTGATAGAACGAACAGTTGACTTCAGAAAATCTTAACATTTTCTCAGACAGTTCCCATTGCCACATTCAACCAACATCCTCAATAGTAGTCGTAGCAGATGGGAAGGGTATCATGGGAAGACTATCATGGGAAAGGTATCATGGGAAGGGTATCATGGGAAGACTATCATGGGAAGGGTATCATGGGAAGACTATCATGGGAAGGGTATCATGGGAAAGGTACAATGGGAAGACTATCATGGGAAGGGTATCATGGGAAAGGTACAATGGGAAGACTATCATGGGAAGGGTATCATGGGAAAGGTACAATGGGAAGACTATCATGGGAAGGGTATCATGGGAAAGGTACAATGGGAAGACTATCATGGGAAGGGTATCATGGGAAGGGTATCATGGGAAGGGTATCATGGGAAGGGTATCATGGGAAGGGTATCATGGGAAGGGTATCATGAGAAAGGTGTCATGAGAAAGGTGTCATGAGAAAGGTACCATGGTAAAGGTACCATGGTAAAGGTATCATGCCAGTTTTCTCTGGCGAAGACAGCAAGAGATTCACCAGGCTTCAAAAATCTAGCTAGATGAAGAGTAGAGAAATTGGCACAAAATTTAAACTGACTTTTTCGTCAGCTATCATGAAGATGGTGTCGGTCTTGTTCTCTCTAACGTTTCAGTCTTACAATGTTGAATTTTTATGTCTAAACTTTACATGTTAGTGAGGTCAAGTGACAGTTTTATGTGTCCAGCACAACGACTACACAGTTTACTGCTGTCCACCAATATCAAGGGAACCGTGAAACTATTAGACATTGTTCAATTCCATAGTACAAGACGTTTCGTACGACTCTTCACCAGTGGTTCCCACCTTACACACTTCAGCCACAAGGCCTCTCATCAGTACAACATTGTTTCACACGATGACATCGCCTCGTGTAGACCCTGATCACATGGGGTGGTATATAAATACTTTTCCAGCAAGCGCATGTTACCATTAAGAATTTTCATCAATACCATAAAAGGATTATTTTAGTTTGACCTTACTATGTCTAGCATTTCTTACTGGTCTTGTCAAGTCCGAGTTAGTTTAAGGAAAAAAAAACAACTTCTCACACTAAAACCCGAGGCTGTTTGGAAAAAAGTTGCAATGACATGTCTGCACCAATATATGGCTATTTCTGTAATCTTGCAATCTATTTCTCAAACCCGACTTGGTTTCTTTGTTTAGACCTGAACAGACGGCTGGGATCCTCTTAGAACTGGGAACTTCTTAGAACTGTGAACTTCTTAGAACTGGGAACTTCTTAGAACTGGGAACCTCTGAGAACTGTGAACTTCTTAGAACAGGGAACCTCTTAGAACTGAGAACCTCTTAGTACTGGGAACCTCTTAGAACTGGGAACCTCTTAGAACTGGGAACCTCTTAGAACTGAGAACCTCTTAGAACTGGAAACCTCTTAGAACTGGGAACCTCTTAGAACTGGGAACCTCTTAGAACTGGGTACTTCTTAGAACTGGGAACCTCTTGGAACTGGGAACCTCTTAGAACTGGGAACCTCTGAGAACTGGGAACCTCTTAGAACTGGGAACCTCTTAGAACTGGAAGATAAAACTTATAAACAAATAACTGTTCCGTATCGTCATGTCATATAAAACATCTTTGTATGCAAAACTATTATGAAACTTTTACAACTAATACTAATCCTTAATGTTCAACTCCAAAAAAAATAACCCTGACTCTCTATCAATGTTAAGTATAGCCCTAATTCTTAGTCTAACCTCAACATTCATCCCAGTTTTAACTAACCACCTAGCTCAAACTTCCTACAAAACATCTATTTATAGGTTTATGAAAAATTAAACGTAGATCTTATTTATGAATTCCAAATTGTTATGTGTGTAAACCTTTCTCCCTAAAGAAACCAAAACGTACGTTTACCTACTTCTTACCTATCAGACTTTGAAAGGTTAACATTTTCTTGTCTTCAATAGCTCATGGTTTCTAGTACAATACTAGATCTGTCATTTGTTAAAAAATTGCTATTCTAAATTCACCCAAAGTTGAGTACTCGCCATGTTTGAGCGAGTCAAAGCAGTGGGTCGTTCAGCTGATGAAATATTTATTCTTGGCCTACGGATGTATCTCTGACCATGAGGTGCATTATATATCTGAAGGCTAGACCTAGAAATCTTAAAAATATATATTAAGCATGCATTTTCTTTATAAATATATATATAAATATACTTCACATTTCAAGAGAGAGAAAATAGTTCATTGGTACATGAGACTAACGTCCCGAATGGGGTCAGTGTCGCATATTATGCGCGCGGAGACAAGATTAAAATCTCAGTGTCGCTATGAAAATTTATGAGCGAGCAACTCACCATTTGAGCCTGTAGGGGATTTCTGAGGCCCGCACACCTAAACCGTAGTAGGAACGTTTTGAAGGGGCTCTCACATTTCGAAGGACTTACCCATTCTTAAAAAATGAAATTTAATCCTGAACTTTTTTTCCCCTTATTTTTCGTTGGGCTATGATCATGAAGATAGTGGAATTTGATTCGACGCGTTAGTTACTAAAAACCTTTTGAGAATAAAGCATTTCACATTTGTGTTTAGTGTTCAAACACTCGTTTACTTCTGCATAGATCTACTTTTCTGCAAAATTTCTTTGTATTCATCATAAGACCTTAGCTTGGGGAGGGTGAATGGCCATTGTGTGCCTGGAGAGTTAGTAGTATCGGGGGTTTTGATGTGAGGTCCCACAGTTCATGGTACATTCTTGAGAATTGGATCTCATGGGAGAGAACTCAAGCAGACGTAGAGAGAACGGATCAGAAGCTGGAAACTGGAGAACTGGGTCAAGATTGACTGTGGTAACTGGCGCCTGGATACGATGTCAGATTGCAGAGTTGAGTTCCACTTTTCTGTCATCCTCTGTCTTGTTCAATTTTCCAGATGCATCATACCATCATACCATCATGTCTAAACCAACATACCATCATGACATTGTATTATACTATAATGCCATATAATGCCGTACACAGTACGACCATCCCTGAAGTAGCTAGTGTAGCTACTTTTATTTTATTTCCTCCTTTTCAAGTTCCGGTAATTTGAGTACCAGGTGGTATTTCATGGGTTAATGTTTTGCACCTAAACACCCGAACAAGGATTAGTGAAGATGTATCCGAATTAAAAAACTACGAACCTTTTGGTAGGCTGTTGAGGCCCAACATGTTTCGGCCTAGGGGAATCCGAAATCTTTAAAAATAAAAAAAAAGAAAAACATTTGAAAAATACTTTAAAAAAAAAACAACCTAATATTAAGTGTAATTGTATCAATTAGTTTGTCTGTCATTTAATGATATATATAATATATATATATATATATATATATATATATATATATATATATATATATATATATATATATATATATATATATATATATATATATATATATTATATATATACTATTGACCTAGACATAATAAATCTGTGCGATTAGACGTTTTTTACTAATTGTTTTTGTTTAGCTTGTAGCTTTCTCAATGAGCTATGATCCTATCACTTGTTTAGACCAGTTGTGAAAAGGTGTGGGGGGGGGGTGCAAAAAAAAAAGGGGGGGGGGGTTGTTTGTGAATGTTTACATGATCGTTTTTTTTTTTAATGCATAAAAAATGTTCACTCAGAGCTCGAGTCCTCAAGGGGACTAATTCAACTTATACCACCACATCTGTCAAGTACGATTTTTTCCCATATTCAAGATACCAAACAAATTAATTAATTACCAATATTTATTTACTTATTGATTATATTTTTAATTGATTCTTGTGTTGTCAGGTAAAAGAAATAATTGTGCAAAATCTCAGCTTGATCCGAGATTGGGTGTGGGAGAAATAGCGTGTACAAACCTTTTACCATACGCAGTCAGAATGAGCTGATATAAGCTTTGTAAAAACAAAAAAAAAACAATGTTGAATTCAATGGAATCTTCGTCTGCATTACACACAGCAGACAAAATGTAGGAAAGGGGCTGGTAGCCCTGATTCAAGAATATTACATGGCCCACAGACCGTAGTTTGTGCATCACTGGTGTAAACTAACTAGGTTATCAGACATCTTTTTTCTCCTTTTTTACCATGCTTTCTGTTTTCATATAATCTTTAAAAAAATATGTTATAGAACTCCATTGTTTAAAAAAAAATTGTTTATGACATCTAAAATGAATATTCATTACAGCTCCATAGTGTGTGCGGGTATGTGCGAGTGCCTATAGTTTATTGGACAAGTTCTTAAATGTCAGGCTGTCACGGCATGCCAGCTATAAATAACTTTTTTTTTCGACATAAAACAACGAGTTTGCCAGTCGTTAGAAGGAATGGTGGGATTAAGTAAGTATCGACTAGTTAGGTAAAAAAAAAACATAGCTACTATATCAATGTATAAACTGCATACAGTGATACCTACGCCTCTCTATATCCCAAACTTGACATATAGATATAGAATAAGTGTAATATGTTATTAATGCATTATTATAGTTGGTCTATGGTGACATATCACTTGTCAGGGATGGTATCATGTCCATGTCGTCAGTCATGCCAGTCATTTTGGGTGCCACATGACACCGGGTTATCGTTACCTACGACCACTGGTCCAACGGTAGGCTAGCGTTACTATGGTTCGGGCACTTGACAGTGTCTCGGCAGCAGCAAGACTCGACGGTGTCCTCCTGAATTAGAGGACCCTGACAGCAGTCACGGAAACATAGGAAGGTGTCGTAATTGTATCCCTTTAAATATGTATAAATGTCAAATCATAAAATGAAAAACTAAGAACTGGAAAAAAAAAAGGGGGGGGGGGGCTGAAAACAAGTAACACAAATTATTTTTAATAATATTAATTTTAAAAAAGTCAATTCAGCTTCGTAACTATTCGTTAGAGGTTCAAGACTAATGAATGATAGATAAAAAAAGGAAATATTTTTTTTACTCCGACCCTATCCCCCCCCCCCCGAAAAAAATCCAGGTTAAGCTCATGTATTAATGATACATCTCCTCAAGAGTATATACAATCCTATAGATCCAGACCAATCCAGACTTAGAAGACAATGTGCAATATGTATTTATTTTGTAAACTCTTTTTTTTAATGAATACAATTTGGAAATATCCAATGACGTGTTTGTGTTCAAGATATAGATCTTGCAGACCTCAGACCAAACATCATGTTACGAAGATTTTAATTTTAAAAATTATAACGGTCAAACCAGAGTTTTCTTAGTGTCGCCAATATTCGCTAGTATTTATTTTCCAAAGATATACATAAGCTGTCAAATTCATAGGAAATTCGTTAGAACCGTTTTCATGTCCAGGTTTCAAGTTTTGCGATGAAGAATTAGCAAGCTGATAAGAGACATTATAAAAAGAGGTGTAACTTTTCCCTAAATTTATATTCATATATATAATTATTAATTTTTTTTGGATTCCAAAACGTTTTCAAAGTTCAATTTTAATTCAAACATTTTTGTCAGGACATGCGCGCAGCTAGTGAGTACACCTGTGTATCACGAAAAACAACGTAGCCTCTTTGTAATGTCATAAATCTATTTTCGGGGGAGAGCGGATCTCAGTTTGAAAAGAAATGTACAAATAATTAAGCCCTCCTTGATTTCCTCCGAATATTTGTTCCTAAACTGTAATACGCTTCCTTTGTTCAATTGGCCTTCATTGACGACCTGAACCAAAAACAAAAATGACTGGCTGGTTTATCTGGACATCGAAACCTTAGAACAGTTTGACTGGTTGGGCCAATAAACAAAACAATGTGTGATACACGATCGAGTTCGGGCCCGTTGAGCCCCCCCCCCTTTCCCATTTCATTTTCTCTCACGAAACCTCCCCCCCCCCCCAACATACTCCAGCGTTTAGTCTCCCCTGCAAATTAAATCTGGCAGAACGCAGTTAAAGATCTCATTACTTAAGAGGTCTGGGAAATAAGAGAGACGCGACTAAGGCGCGGATCTTGTTTCACTCTGAGACGGGAAGGAGTGGGAAAAGGGGGCGGGGGGTCATCTTGTGGAAGGTTCCAGCCTGGGAGGTAGTTGCCTTTATGAGCAGCAGTGTGGTTCAGGCTGTAAGACTAGAAGGCGTGTGTAGGAAAGAATGGGCAATTAAAGAATCGTTTCTTCTATTTATTTATTTTTTTTAGTATATACCTTATGTACCTTCCTACGGGGGACAGTTCCAGGGAAAGAAAGAAGAGGCAGACAAAACGAAGTGGAAAGACAGAATTAAAGAATGGACAAGACTGTCATTGAAAGAGATTCTGTCCAAGGCAAATGACAGAGAAATGAAGAAAGACGGTCGACATGTAAATTAGGCTATAGCACAGTTTTGTTTTGTGTGTTCAATCATAATAAGCTAGTTAGCCCATCAGAAGATGGAAGCTCTAAAAATAGAAAAATATGAAGAAAAAAAAAAAAGACCCAGACCTATGAAAATGCCTTCATAAAATTATTTCAAAAGACTCGCCGGCCTGTCAGGTTATAAAGTCTGCGTCATCAGCAAGCGAAAAGCGGGGGGGGGGGGGGTGTAGGTTTTATTTCTGCGACTTTATGAAAAAAGAAAAAGGAAAAAAAAAAAGTCCCACGCAGAAACAGAAACAAACTAGATGGTGGAGATGCTGGTGACCTTCGTGACCCTATCATTTGGGACTGGACTGTCGTAAAACAGATGAAAGAGAAACACTGAAAGTCGCGACATCATTGATAGTTTATGATTCGTATGTAATTAACGACAACGTCTTAGTCCACAATCTTGCCAGTCTCTATTGTTCAATCTTTAAATGTCCAATGTCCTTGTATAGTGGTTGTCTTAGTCTTAGTCCACAATCTTGCCAGTCTCTAATGTTCAATCTTTAAATGTCCAATGTCCTTGTATAGTGGTTGTCTTAGTCTTAGTCCACAATCTTGCCAGTCTCTAATGTTCAATCTTTAAATGTCCAATGTCCTTGTATAGTGGTTGTCTTAGTCTTAGTCCACAATCTTGCCAGTCTCTAATGTTCAATCTTTAAATGTCCAATGTCCTTGTATAGTGGTTGTCTTAGTCCACAATCTTGCCAGTCTCAAATGTTCAATCTTTAAATGTCCAATGTCCTTGTATAGTGGTTGTCTTAGTCTTAGTCCACAATCTTGCCAGTCTCTAATGTTCAATCTTTAAATGTCCAATGTCCTTGTATAGTGGTTGTCTTAGTCTTAGTCCACAATCTAGCCAGTCTCTAATGTTCAATCTTTAAATGTCCAATGTCCTTGTATAGTGGTTGTCTTAGTCCACAATCTTGCCAGTCTCAAATGTTCAATCTTTAAATGTCCAATGTCCTTGTATAGTGGTTGTCTTAGTCTTAATCCACAATCTTGCCAGTCTCAAATGTTCAATCTTTAAATGTCCGATGTCCTTGTATAGTGGTTGTCTTAGTCTTAGTCCACAATCTTGCCAGTCTCAAATGTTCAATCTTTAAATGTCCGATGTCCTTGTATAGTGGTTGTCTTAGTCTTAGTCCACAATCTAGCCAGTCTCAAATGTTCAATCTTTAAATGTCCAATGTCCTTGTATAGTGGTTGTCTTAGTCCACAATCTTGCCAGTCTCAAATGTTCAATCTTTAAATGTCCAATGTCCTTGTATAGTGGTTGTCTTAGTCTTAATCCACAATCTTGCCAGTCTCAAATGTTCAATCTTTAAATGTCCGATGTCCTTGTATAGTGGTTGTCTTAGTCTTAGTCCACAATCTTGCCAGTCTCAAATGTTCAATCTTTAAATGTCCGATGTCCTTGTATAGTGGTTGTCTTAGTCTTAGTCCACAATCTTGCCAGTCTCAAATGTTCAATCTTTAAATGTCCAATGTCCTTGTATAGTGGTTGTCTTAGGGTTGTTTTATTGAGAGAAGTGAGACAGAGTGTGAGTTATTTCTTGTTTAAACGATCACTTTTCTACATAAAACTATTTTCAAGTTGAATCACTGTCTATTTATACACAAATGTTATAGTCAAGTTTCTTTACAAAGGAGTCTTGTTTTATTTCAAGTTTGTTTCACTAAGAATTTAATAGTTTAGTCGTACTAGATGTTTGGAGTTACAAACCAATGACCAAGCAACAACGGTCGTTTGAAATGACAATGGAAGGAATCAAATCACAAAGTCGTATTTGGCTTCCTCTAAAATGTGAAGAGTTTTCTTAGTTTGACTCTCCTAGCTCACTTTACTGTATGGACTTGAATGCAGGACGTCAATCTCTTTCTTTACTTCAGTGAATGGAATTGAAAACTTCAAAGTGATCATTTCTAAATGACAGAACTCTATCGTGACATTGTGTTTTTCGTGACACTATTATTATGACAGTGTAATTATGACAGAGCATCATGGCGTAGCGCTGTGAAAACTGGCGCACAAATTGCTGAGGAAAAGAGAGAACAGCGCTGGCAGAAGAAGAAAAGCGCCAGAGAAGAAAAGCAAGGCCAATGAGACTAGCTCCAGCTGGAATAACCTGCCCAGTGTGCAGCCGAACATCCGGGGCTCACATAGGTCTCATCAGCCACATGAGGAGGCACAAAACCCCAGCGCAAAGCCCTCAACCTCCCTCCCCTCCTTGAATAACAAAAGTGGTCATCATCCAACCACGATTATTATAATTATGGCACTGTTATTGTGACAGTGTTTTTGAGACACTATTTTATGATGTTAAAATTATGACATTGTAATCGTAACTGTTATTGTGTTATTGTGGAAAGCTGAAGTTTTTGTTCGAATCTTGATCTAATATGCTTTATTTATTTATTTATTTTTTTTGCTAAAAACTTCACGTACAAAAAAATATTTTTAGAGATTTCATTGAAATGTACCTGTTCTTGTACAAGGTCACGATCAATTTGAGGTGCATGTTCCTGGGGTTATAGTTCAATTACATTAATTCAAATCCTAGAAATCTCAATAATAAGTTTGTCTGTGGGTGTGCAATCCGGGTTGAGGACAAGGATAGAAAGAGGGAGGGGGGGAGACAGAGGCAGTATTCTCATTCTACGTTTGTATAGAGGTAAAAATTACTAGGCCTAAGTCTGACTCTTACAGGTGTATAGATGAATCGGACATTTCGTTTTTTATTTGTTCAGGGTATTGCCTTTCCTCTTCTCTCCTTCACTTACTCACATGCTTTCCCCCCCCCCCCCCAACCCAAGGCCCTCCTCGCGCTGAGAACGGACGAAGCTACACACGGTCCATACACATTTCATATTTGATTTCAATTTCTGAGTCATTGGAAATCACGAACAGTTTCCCCCCCCCCCCCCCCGAGCCCCTCGTGTTGGCCTCTCATAGGTTCAACTATTTGACGTATATATATGTGTGTGTGTTCGGCTTGGCTAATCAAGGCATGAGTTTAGTTACAGTTTCATGCATGTGTGCGTGTGCGTGGTGGTGGAGGGAGTTTTCAAGGTTGTAACGCTAGTACAAATTCACCGGTTTCACTCGAGTAACTTTAACCCAATACAAATGCATATACCCATGGGTAAGCATACACGCACACATTGGTATATATGTCAAGTTTAATGTTTAATTTTCGGTAAATCCATTTGCATTACAATAACTGTCTTGTTTGGATGTCACAATACATAGATCTAGTATTTTTACGTCACGATTTAAGATCATAAATATAAACTACTAGTCGACCCACGGCGTAGCATACGTCGTTATTTTGCAGGGCCGGCCTTAGGCCAATGCAACCTATGCGACCGCAGTGGGCCCCGCACTTTCAAAGGACCCGCGCTAACTCTAGGTGTAAATTATTAAATTAAACCATTTTATAACTTATAACAGAATTGCCGTAACCTCCTGATTTAACAGGAGCTCCTTGAAATCTCCTGAAATTGCAAAATATACGAAAAAGTCATGGAAATCTCCGGAAATTATTAAATTTTTTGAAAACTCAAAAAAAAATAAAAATTCCTGAAATATATATAGACAAAAAATTGTACTTTTGGGGTGTCATTCATAATGGAAAACGCCAATCCTACGCGCGATGAAAAAAACAACGGCTTTATGCAATACCCGTAATTGTGTATTCTGGTGGAATAAGCATCTTGCGCCTCAAACTAATGAAGAATTACTTGAGGTCAACATATATTGAGCGTGATCTATGTAGGAAATAAAACTTTTATAATATACTGTATGGCTTCGCTACACGCAAGGCTCGTAAAATAATTCTGTATGTAATAAAGAATGAATAAAATGCAAAGACGAATTTATTTTCTAATACTAATTCTTAATTTTCACTTGTTATTCGTATCCCTGCCCAAACTTGACCCCTCCAAATCCGTTTCGCATAGAGCCCCACAACGGTTGAGTCCGGCCCTGCTATTTAGTGACGGGTGAATACAGAGTAGATTACTACTTGTTCTCCCCTCCCCTCTTTTTTTTTTCGCCACTTAAGTTACGTGGGGCAACTCTAGTCCGACATGCAGAAATAAAAGAGTGATCTTTTCTTTACTTCTTTTTTATCCTAACTATAGCCAAGAAGAGAATAATATATATATATATATATATATATATATATATATATATATATATATATATATATATATATATATATATATATATATATAGTCAACCCATGGCGTAAGATACGCCGCAATTTTGCAAGGCCGGCCATAGGCCACTGCCACCTTTGCGACCGCATTGGGCCACACATTTCTTAGGACCCGCGCTAAGTCTAGGTGTAAATTATTAAATTAAACCATTTTATTACTTATGACAGATTTCCCGCGGCCGCCTGATTTACCAGGAGTTCCTGTAAATCTCCTGAAATTGCAAAATATACGAAAAAGTCATGGAAATCTCCGGAAATTATTAAAAATATCTTTTGAAAACTCATACAAATCTCATGAAAAATCCACAACGGTTGAGTCCGGCCCTGCTATTTAGTGACGAATGAATACAGAGTAGATTTCTTGTTCTCTTACTCCCCCCCCCCTCTTTTTTGCGCCGCTAAAACTACGTGGAGTAGAAATAAAAAAGAGTGATCTTTCCATGACTTCTTGGTCACAACGGTTAAGTCGGCCCTGCTATTTTGTGACGGGTGTATACTACTTGTTCTCCCCCCCCCCCTGTTTTTTTTTCGTAGGGTATCTCTAGTCCGTTTTGCAGAAATAAAAGAGTGATCTTTCCTTTACTTCTTGTCCAAACTCTTGAGCCATTAAGAGAATTATATATATAGATAATCATATCTTATCTTATATCTTACAGACGTTTCTTGAAAAAAAAAAAAAGGAGAAATTTACATCTTACGCATTTCATGTGTCCATCTAGTCATGCATGTTAGTCAATGACTTAAACTCTGCTAAGTCGTTGGTTTTCCCTGGCTGCTTCAGGCAGCCCATTCCATTCTCTAATGGCATTATCTTATAAATATTACAGACGTTACTTCAAAAGAGAAGATAATTACGTCCTACTCGTATCCATGTGTTTTAAACATAGTTGTGCATGTTAATTAGATTCATAAACTCTGCTAAGTCTTAGAATTTTTTGGCTGATTCAGGCAACCCATCTTAACGATCTCGTTCTCAAAAAGCATAAGGGAAGTAGAAGCATTTTCACTCATTTGTATTAGCCTATGAAATACGAAATGTGCCTCTATTGACCTGGAAAGTAGAAGTTTATCTTGGCTAGAATCGTGTGTGTTGTGTACATCCATTTCCAACAGTAGTTCATCTAACTCAGCGGTTCTCAGCCTTTTAAGCTCGGCGACCCCTTTTTACAATTCCTCACTTTGCTGCGACCCTTCCCCCCTTACACACACACAGCAATAGAAGAGTAGACAATAACAATCCATATTTTCGATGGTCTTAGGCGACCCCCTGGCAAATCGTCAATCGACCCCCAAAGTGGTCGCGACCCTCAGGTTGAGAACCCCTGATCTAACTAGTCTAAACTACACAAGGAACATTACAATAAACAAGATAGACTAAGACTTCAACTGATGTGTTTATCTACGAATGGGATGCTTCCCTTTTCTCACTATCGTCGTTTTCTTATCAGTCTCTATCACTACTCAACCTTCTCTAAGCCCTAGCCATCTTGTCATTCTGCTACGTCATTCGTTGGTCTGACTACGTCACAGCTTTTACCGTCGCTAAAAAAACAATACACAATATATATTTATTTACAGACCTAAAATAATCTCTAAACTAAACTAGGTCACTACAAAGTTAAGTTTGAAGTAGATACGATAGATCCAGTATGAACTAAACAACGTCATGTCAAGTGGTCCAACTAGTAACAAGTAATATAATAAATACAAAATGACTATTCTTCCTTTGTGTTGCTGATGACATTTTCATGACAATTACTTCGCTCTGAATAACTAAATGTATGAGTGATTTTTTTTTTTAAAAAGGAAACATTTTTAACCTGCACCAAATTCGCCCCCCCCCCCCCGAAAAAAGAATATACTGGTTACGCTCATGTATAAATCTACTCAGAGTATATACAATTCTGGTTGAGTGATATAGATCCAGAGGTAAATGGCAGTAGTCTTAGTCAAGGATACTGGATCTAGATATAGTTAGATCATTAAAGATATGCTACACAAGATTCTAGTTTGGTAAGATAGATCCAGGATTAGAAACATATAAAGACAGTGATCTAGACTGGTTTCTATACAAGACGGTGCGCAAAAAGTTCCTGAACGTCTGACAGTGAAGTGAATATCTGCGGGAACTTCCACTTCTGTATGATCAAGATCTACATTGTTTAGATCTTTATACAAAAAAATTTGAAGATTAAATTTTGAAAACTTATTATTTTAAATAATTTGGTCTTTGTCTATTTCTTTCTTTCGCTATTTCTTTCTTTGTTTCGTTAACCTTCCCGTTTCACACCTGGTAATAATTATAAAATTATAATATTATGATGCCTGCCTGGTCTATCGGTATGCGTTTCGGACTGTGTCATCATGGTCCCCTGTTCCACTTCCATCTTTTGCCGTTCTGCAGAAGGTTTGGGCCAAGACGCCATGCGATGGAAGCAAACGTCAAAAAACGCATTCTAATATTAATTTATTTGCTAATATAATTGTTACGAAAACATTTGAAAGGATAAGCTGCATTGATGCTCGTTGAGATCTGAACATTTTCTACCTTTTATTTCAATCTCGAAAGAATACGAGGAAACTGTGTTAGTAGTTTCTGGCTGGATCAAAATTGTCCAAAGTTCCTGATTTTTCTTTCAGTCTTTGAAGGTGTACAGCGAGACCTACGAAATGGTTTCTTTGCAATAATGTTTTGAGATGGTTGAGGGGAGGAAACTTAACTGTGTCTGCCGTGTATGAACTTGAGGAGGGGTTCAAACCACGAGGCTTACAAGGAAATGAAAGAGGGGAGATTTTTACTTCAGAAACTTTTACTTGTTCTGTGGCTGCGACTAAAGTCGCACCAGCTTTTGACGCAGCTCATTAAATCGCTGCTACACATTGCTCAATGATATTTTTAAATCACGGCTTTGATATTTTCTATAACCTGAAACTTGTTTAAATTGTTTGATTTTGTCTGGACTTCACATCGGAGCTTGACCCCATGCACAGGTCACAAGTACGCCATTCTCCCCGTTTCTGTCAAATATCTCATTTAAAATCTTTTCTCCACCTCAACGCATGTTTCACACACACACACACACACTCACACACACACACACACATCGGTCACATACTCCATCTCTTCCCCCCCCCCTTTTTTTTAAAGTGAAAGAAATATTAAAGAACTAAGATTTGTGTAGACTATACAGAGGAGGGGGGAAATAGTCTTTCATATATCACGCTACAATATCAATTGGGGGGAAAAAAAGTTTTGAAAGTCTGCTGTAGGGAGAAGGTGAAGGGAGGTGGAGATCAAATTCAGTCGCACTTACCATACCCTCCCTCCCTGGTGGAGCGGCACCCAGCGAATCGTCCACATTGTATCCACGTCATAACCCAACAAGTTTTGAAATGAATAGAAATAAATGGGGGAGAAGGGGGGGGGCGGCATATCTAGAAAGGAGCCTATAGTGGAGTAAAGAAGGAGCGCGATGATTGAAAAAAAAAAAAAAGCTGAATGTCCGTGGGGTGCTCTTTGTCGGTAAATTTCAGCCGCCCCTCACCCGACCGCCCTTCCTCTCGGTACATTTCTCCAGAAGGCGACTATTGAATGTTGAGTTTGTAGGGTATGAAGCTGTGAGGAGAAGGAGGGAGGGGGAGTGTCGCCCCAAGACTGTCGCAGATGAAAAGATCTCTTTCAATGAAATCTACTTGGACAATGCAAAGGTTATTTGGAAATCTCGTCTTTTAGCCTGACCGAGGACGAAGCCGAGGAACGACTTTTTTTTTTAATATCTGAAGACTATTGCTTTTTTTTAATACCCTCCGCTTGGGTTATTTCCTAAACAAACAAAATAATAAATTGTGTTACACAGTACACAGTCAACACACCTTGTTCTAGTGTACAATTCTCAACACACAGGGCTCACACACTAAAAGCGCTCTGCCAACTATTAAAATGTTTCATAAAAGTTCTTCTGCAATGAATACTTTGACTGTACAGGTGTCACTGCCTGGTATTGTAGGATTACTTTTTCATAGCTGATCAAGCAAGGACATATGAAAATACAAACAATTTATGTTTTTAAATAAAAAAAAAATGCAGGCGTATTAATTGTATCGGCACACAGAAGACATTAGCGTTGTTTACGTAGGTCACAGGTGGGTCGGTGTTGACCCATTAAGTACTCCATTGCTGCCTAATCTAAGGACTTTAACATGATGGATGGCTGTTTGGTCTGTGGTAGGCGCTTAGGACTGTCGTAATAATAGGTTCGAATAGGAATATTGACCCCCATCATTCCCATGCCGTTCTCCTGGAGGCCAGGGCTAGAATGTAATCATCTGCATTTCTTAAGTAACGTCCGAAATGTAGAAAAGTACTGAATTAGGATCTAATCAGATGTTTGAGAAATTTGAAGACTAGCTAATTCTTGTAGCGGTATCTTGTAGCATTTTTTAAAAAGTAAGACAGCGTGGGTGGTTGAGGAGGGGGGGTAAAGCTGGCCAGTGATAACTATTGAGCTTCTTGTTTAACACTCAGACCCTTCTCGCCTCGAGGCGCCATAGTATATAGCGAGCACTATACATTGCATCTCAAAGGCCAAGTAATGGAGTCACATTCAAGTGCGATTCCTCTTATACAGCTGTCATGTTTGTGTTTTAGTTATTACTATTTTTTTTTTTTTTTTTTACGTTTGACATTTTGCCCTCCCCCATTTCCCCCCCCCCCTTTTCGGGTAGATGACTTGGTCGAACAGGGGAAGAGGTTGGTCACTAGTATGGACTCAAACCGAGACCAATCGTTATAGAAGGCCTGATCGCCGCCCTGTGACGTCGTAACTTTTGGGCAGCTTAGACCATAGCTCTGACATGACGTGGCGACGAGCTATTGGTCCATGCTGCCCACAGTCTGCGACCTCGGTGATCAGGCCTTTTTTAACGATGGCCTCGCCCGAACCCATTCATTTTTTTTACACGACTCACGCCGAAACTGAGCAGCCACCATCTTGTCTCATGCCACCTGCATCACCTTGACATGATGGTGATTTTACAGAGTGAATTACAGCCTGAAACTTTGATCTTAAGAGATATTAAATTGAACTAAAAATGTGCACGATTTTTTCCCTTTTTTTTTATTGGTTTTTAATGGTTGAGAAAGTGGGGTGCGGGGAGGTGGGGGAACGACAAGAAATTCCTATCCCTCATTTTTTCTATTCAACTCTTTAAAAAAAAAGATTAATAAAAAAAAAACTTAAATTTTAATTTCTACAAGCCCCCATTTTTTTTTTTGTATATTCATCTTTTCATTTCGTTTACAAGAACGTCGAGTTGCTGAAGTCTGATTTCGGGGTGGGGCGCAAGGGGGGCGTTTTCTGAGCACCAACAACCCCTTTCACCCCAAGAGGTTTTTCCACATGAGCATTGTGCCGAGGGTGAAAAAGGGGGGGGGGACTAGTGAATGCCCCATTCCAGCCCCCTAGCCGAGAGAATGTAGCGACGTCAAATATTGTTTACTAGAATAATGAGACAGTTCGAGGGAGGGCGCTACTTAGAGCTGTCAACGCCACGGGGGCCTCTTTTGTTAATACTTGAACTAAAATACCGGCTGTGAAAACAGCTAATTGTCCAAACTTTATAAGCCATTTAGCTTTTTTTTTTTTTTTTTAAATATTGCTATTTTACAATTGAAACAAAATCACAAGTTGTACTTTATTTAAAATAAAATAAAATAAATTAAAAAAAAATACAATAAAGATATTCTAGACAACATCCAGCGCTTTCACTTCATGAATCTTGATGACATTTTGTTTGATCCTAATTTGTCATCTACACCCCATGACATTCACATTTCTGCATCAGGCTGCTGTTTTGATTCTCTCTGTCTCAAGGAAACATTTTCATTATTAATTCCATCACAGTTACCTTCTCCTCGTTTTAAACTTGGAGTTAAAAGATCCTGTTTATATTGAAAAGATTGTTCTTTAACACCCTCCAATACAGAAAGAGGGGAAAAGCAGAGAACACGAGATGGAAAATGTGGGGGCGATGTAATGGAAACTTGTAAAAAAAAAATATTGGGAGAGATTTTGAAATTAATACAGAAAATAAAACAATGTCAAGGTCGCTTTTGTGAAAGATCACTGTTGGGGACTAAATGCGATGGCTGCTTGGTCGTGTGGTATGCACACATGATTGCCGTCTCGATGGCCTCGGGTTCGAACCTTGCCTGCCGTCACCCCCCCCCCCCCACACCCAACGTTTTTCATGATGTTCGGGTTAGGATATAATCTTCAACTCTAAAGAAACATTTTAAAATAGTGATACCATTACCTTTCCGAAGCTGGAACAAATGCCTCATCGCAGATTGCTGATGGGAAGCCTTTGTATATATCCCCACCAACACATGTTTTGAAACACACACACACACACACGCGCACAAGGTCTTCATCGCCCTCGTTATCTTTAAAAGTTCAATACCTTTGTTTTAAATCCTTGCACTCTTCAATCTGTGATTTCGGCCTTGCGTAGCTGTGTCATCATGCGTAGAGCTATTGACCTGCATATTTGCTGCCCTCCGTTACGCCTCGCCAATAGATCCGTCAAGGACGAGTGTGTTTAGATCCGGAGGCTACCATGCATAGAAAATGGCGAGTCCGTGGGGGGAAGAGAGAAAGTTTGTCGACTCGTATGTGTACATTCGGGCGCGCCAGACCGCAACGATAGCACCTGTTGGACATGCCAGTGTCGTCTGCCGCCGAATTCGAAAGTGATCCCCCCCCCCATTTTTCCCCCCTCAGAAATCAAATATCGCACTGTTTACAGACAACAAATATTAATTGTGGCGATCCAATTGGTGTGTAGGTGTGTGTTTGCCCCCTTCACTGTTCTTAAAGTGTCTCCGGGTTTAAAAAAAAAAAGATTCCCCTGTTCGCGCCTCTATTCGATTTTGTCAAATGGCATTATGTTGAAATTGTTTAATTTTTTTTTTTCTTTCACAAAGTTTCCGATGAACATCTATCTCATTCCCGCCTCATACACGAGAGTTCAAGACATTTGCCAAACTCCGAGGCAGTAACGTGTTGGAAGATTTTTTCAAAGAACTCTTTCACTCAGTTTTTTTTTTTTTCAATGAATATTTTCAAATTTGGTTTTCTGTGCAATAGAAAAATATATATGCAAATCATTTTTTTTTTTATAATCTTTCTAGCAGACGTGACCTACTTTACACGGATTTTTCTTTTCTATTTTATGTTTGCACTCTAGTGACCATTATGTTTACTCCCCCAACAGTAATGTTTACCAAGGGAAGGTAATTCAATAGTTGAAGTGAGACAGAATGTGTAATCTTCCCCTTCCCCTCCTCCTATATCCCTGTTTATTTGGTATTCTGAGTGCACCCCTCCCCCCGGGCGGATTCCTTTTTTAAAAACTCCAGGTATTTTTTATGTATTTTATTGTACTGTACCTGTGTGACATATATTTTGCTTGTCTATTTATTTATTTTTTCTTAAACAACCCACAAAAAAAAAAATTGTTTTGTCTTCAATAGACAACTGACTCCTTTGTGTTTGTATTTTCTGCCTGTCAGTTCGTCCTTCTTTCCGGCCTTCTGTGCCACGTTTGAATGTCAAAAACTAAAAGCGCTGTTGAAAATATGATTTCACTATTTGGGCAGCGGCTATTTTTTTAGATATCTGAAATATTATCCATTTAAGTATGCATACACTCGTCATTGGAATGTCACAGATGCTTTAGAAATGAAACGAGGAGCTAGCTGGCACCAGAATGTCTGATCTTAAACGTTTTCATCATCATTTTCATCATTCTTTTCATCATCGCTAACATCATCATCGCTAACATCATCATCGTGGAACTCCATTTCATTGTTTATTTTACTAAAAACAATTGTGTACATTTAATGTAAATACTTGTATACTATTTTTTTGTTGTTAATTATTACAAAATAACATTCTCTTTCTCTCTATCTCACCTCCTACACAATAAATGTCCACAGAAGTCTTTACATAATTGTGGCACATTATGGCTTTCCGAAAGCCCCGTTTTGTTTGACGAGGTCTGCCAGCTGTATCCACAAAGTGTAAATTATTTTAAAATATAGTTGAAATAAGCTGGCCCCGTTATGCAACAGTTGTATTAGGGACATCTGTATATATAAATGTGATTTACGTTGGAGATGTGCGTATCGTAATGTGTAGTTATAACTGACTCACAAGGGCCACACACGAGTTTGAGTATGACACGAACTCCTTTTATTATATTTTTTTATTGCACTATTTGTATTGTAGTATGCCGAGCGTCTCCGATTTTAATCACGTATTTTTATAAAGATAAATGCTTCCTTTTTAATATAAAAATTATAAGTTTGATTGCAAAGTTTTTTAAAAATCTAAATTCAAATGCATTAACTGCTTTTAACCAAGCATTTCAAGTGAGTTGCTTCAGGGCACGATTTACATGTATAAGCTATTGACAAGCTGCTCGAGCAACCAGTTATCGACTGGGCATCAATTAGAACAGACAATATGGACACTCTCCGGGACAACATTCTTGCTGGACGCTTTGTGGAGAGGAGAACCAGGTCACGTGAACCAGCCACCAATCAATCATTCATCTCAATCAATTAGTCATCTGAATCAATCAATCCAACTTCGAAGTCGACTTTAAAAAAAATTACTTTTGTTTAGAGGTGTGGGCAGGGACGAGCTTTTTTTAAAAAGTTTTTTTTTTAAAGACAATAACATCAGAAGTTAAAGAATAACAATTGAGCATAAAATGAAAGTTTCATTCTGTTCTCTAAATGTTGGTGATGTTTGTTTCGGGAAAATTTTCAAAAACAAAAATTTGAAACACATTGGTGTGAAATGAAGAACTCATTTAAATGACAAATCTTATCTCCAACGTTTTCGGGATTAATATCAAACTCCATTTGAGCCAAGGCTGGAGAGGCTCAAACCCTCTCCCTTTTAAAGCCCTGGATATTAATCCTGCTGTTATTCATAGTCTATGTTTATTTCCATAAAAGTCAAGCGCTGCTGGCTGTCTAATCGGAGTTAGAGGCAAGTCAGAAGTATGTGAGACAATATTTCCTCTTCCTTCGCGCAGCGGGGGAGGGGGGGGGGTAGGGCAGCACTGTGGGTTAAAGTTTGTACTGAGAAAAGAAGCAACATGAACCTCCAGCTCAGCTCCATCACTTAGGTTAACCCTTGCAGTAGACTGCATTGGACCATTATTCCGACTTTCGGACTAGAGTTAAGTCTCTGAAAAAAAAAAATTATACAATAGTATTTCAATTATTAATTAATTTTTTTTTACTAAAATATAGGAGGTGAAAATAAAATCTTCGTATATATTCCCCACATACACACAGAAACACAGACACACTTCTATTCTAATGATTTGAATCCATTACAGAGCATCATCAAAAATCAGAGAAAGTAGGCATACACTAAATGTGGCCAAAAGGTCGCATGGGATCGATGAGTTTGGTTGCGTGCTTCTCCTCATCATGTGTGTGTGTGTGTGAGGGGGGATGTAGTGAAAGTACTAGTTATTTAAATCTGTAGAGTACCTCACATTCTTGGTACTTTAGAGTACCTCAAATTCTGGTACTTTAGAGTACCTCACATTCTTGGTACTTTAGAGTACCTCACATTCTTGGTACTTTACAGTACCTCACATTCTTGGTACTTTACAGTACCTCACATTCTTGGTACTTTACAGTACCTCACATTCTTGGTACTTTACAGTACCTCACATTCTTGGTACTTTACAGTACCTCACATTCTTGGTACTTTTTTTTTGTTTTTCTATTTTGCACCTTGCATTTCCGATAATTCGCAATCTTCTCTACACGGCAGACACATACACACATATACATACTTACACATATACACACACATTAATATTCCCAAAGCAAGCAAAGTTTTTTTTTCCACCAGATTACCATTGCTATTATTTATTCAGGTCAATAGGTCAATTCTGTATATCTGTAATAGAAATCTAAAGAACAAGAAGGAAAGGCTGCATGTATAAACTTGAAAGGAGCTGTCCAGAGTCCGATGGCCAAATGCTCCACCTGGAGAACTTAGTGACACCTGGGATAAACTGGGCGTCGGTTTGCAGACCTCTCCATCGACCTTGTCTCAGACAGAGAGATGAATGTCTTAAGGCTGGTGTCTCGATAGTGTTATAAATAGTATATACTTCAATATTACATTGCGTCATTGGACAGATATTTAATTGTACGCCACACGTATCTTCGCTGATGTTCTATGATATTTATTCTGGGAACTGTGTATGTCTGTGTGTCAGTATCTCTGTGTGTGTGTGTGTGTGTGGAGACAGGTTGTTAAAATTTCTGCCACGAAGAAGACTTTTTTTTTTTTTATTTTGGTTAACAGCCTTATGGTATTGAATCCTACATGCTCAGCTTTCATCATTTTCCCGTGCAAATAACTGCGTTTTAATTCCCTGGGCATCGAATTTCTCTTTGGCCAAGGAAGAATAGAGAAATATTACTCGGGCCATTTGTTATTTTAAATGCTTTTAATGATTTAGAGGAGGGTAGTGTCTGATATGAGCCGGTTTCTGGTTTCGATAGAGGATACATGTGTCCGACATTAGGTTTTCAGCGCGGAGTCTTGTTATATTTTCACATTCAGAGTATTCCTTCAAGAACTGTATTTAAAACCCAAAGCTTTTGTTTCAATATCTGACCAGCTTGGCGATAAATAGAGAACTTACTTACTTCAAAGTAAACATGAATAAATTGAGGTCAAGGTTTTTCTCTAAATTTATTGTATTTAAAAAAAAAATATACTCAGTTTTCACACACTAAAGACTTCGTTACGCTGATGACATAATAGATATGTACGTATGTGTGGGAGAAATTTCATTTACATATTTGTTTGATAAGTCATACAATGGCTAAAACAAATTTGAATATTTTATCTTGTCTTATTTTGTAGTAATGCTGTTCATCGTCTATGCAAGACTAACTATTCAATTCTTAAATGGTTTTCTCATTTGGTCATAACTAAAAGTAATCATAAAAAAAACTTACCGTTTTTTTTTTCAATTTATCTCTGCCTAACAGTGAAATACAAGTATATTAAATGTGAAATAATTAAATTAAAATAAAAAAAAAAACAGATGTGAAAGCAGACATGAAAGATTTGTCTCCAAATGGGAGGGCACTATCTCCTCCTTCTCAACCTCCTCTCTGTCCCCGCCGCCTTTAGCTTTTAGTCTGAAGAAACTATCTAGAAAAATTTTAAGTTTTTATTTATTCAAATTTAAAATTTAAGTTGTACGTTTTTCCCGTTTGATAGTCTTGTCAATGTGTTTTTTTTTCAAATTTGTATGAAAACTGCGATTATAATCAAGTTTTTTTTTTAAATCCGGTCACGAGAACAGAAAACATCATACATGTGTGTGTGATTCAAATAGAAATATTACATTTTGCAATACATCACCTTCAGTCGTCACTCGAGAAAAAGCCGGGTTCTCCAGCTAGTGCTCTGATAAAACTATTAAAATTCGTCACAAGTTGCCTGCAGTCATAAACCTTCTCAGCTGGCTCTTTTGTTTCCATTCGCTTTTAATTCGTTTTTTTATAACTAAATAGACGGGACATGAAATTCTAGTTCTTCGTGATAAGTACTTTTAAGTGAATGCATTTTTTTTTTGGGGGGGGGGGTTATCTCCCGTTTCAATCTCCGAGAGGGGGGTTAGGAAGGTATTTGTTTTGTGTTTAGTCAGGGAGGGAGGGCGTTCTGTAGGGGGCTGTGGGGTGTTTGTCTGGAGTTCAAGTGGGGAGATCAAAAGGCGTTGTTGTTTTATGTGCATGAAATCATAATTGGGGCACTGCGGTGATTGTTGATCTGTTGTGAGACACAGTGGTTGGAGTGTGTACATGTGTGGAGAAAGATGTGTCATGGAATGTCTTAAGAAATGCGCCTGTGAGTGTGATTTTAGGAGAAGTTATGTGCCAAAGGTGTCTGCGCCGGATGTGGCAAAATATGTAGGTCGCAATGGGACTGCGTAGCCACGTGAAATACTGTACTTCTTCAGACGAGGCAAGCCTTATTATTATGTTTCTCAATAGCATTTTTCATTTTGTTTCTTGGTCAAGGGTGTTGGTATTGTACTATCATACTACTATGCTGAGATTTATATGATAAAGTCATTATTCTCTATGCATCCAATTTTGTAGCATCTCTATAAATATCTGTAGTTGTGCTGTTTAGTAAACTTCGGTTGCTTAGTTTGGCGGGGCATTGGCTGAACTGTAACTATGATGTTCACTTTTTGAACCAACACTTACAGACCTAATTCCACCCCAAGAAAAAAAAATGTAACTTCTGTGTTTTAAGATCATGTGACATGATCCTCAAGGGACAGTATCAAGAAAATGAAAAACAAAAAGGGTTATGTCGGAATAAAATACAAAACAGCGATTGGAACACATTATCAAGGAATATTTGAGTTGTTTTCGCTGGAAGAGGAGTTTTGGGTGGCGTGAAACCGAGAGAAATGATTTGTAAAGTCATAAAAGTTCCTTCAGAAATAAAAGAAATAAAATTTCCTAACTCAAGCCTCTAGCAGGATGGGAAGGCGGTGGACATGTTTCGAACCAGGCATAGCCGTTACAAGAATATGAAGGAGAATAATCGGCAAATCACTTCACAATGCCTTAAAGATCCCACAGTCTTCTGTACTCGTGAAGACGTTTTAAAAACTCTAGTGCTATAGTATAATGTAATAACCTCGGCCACCTCTTGTGATATGCCACGGTGAACCGCATGAGGTGCAACAGACGTCATTTCCTACGACAATGAGATCAAGTTTCATCCCCCCCCCTCCCTCCTTTTCCCGACGTGACACAATTTCAAATCTTCACGTCTGCCATCTTCCCAATCATGATCGTGGGATTATCCTACAATGATTGCAGCTTTTGTCCCAGATTCCATGATGTGATCAGTAGGGTAGAATGGTATGTAGAAAAGTGCCCCATAGTGCCCTTTAGGGTTTTATACTGTAAGCACATAACGAGCCGTCTAGATATTGTGCTAGTGTTTACCCTTTCCTCCCCTACTTTTTTGTTCCATTCTTTCTCTTTTTTTTTAAACAAAGCTGGCCTACTCTTTATTTTCCTTTGGAGATCATGAACTATAGTATGAGAACCCCTCGCAAACAGATTACCCTGTATAACTTCTAGAACTCCAATCTCCCCTGGACACAAGTATCTGAAGGAGGCGCCACTTGCCGACATTTTGGCTCGGATCGCATGCTGTGAGGGGCGGCACATCCTGACAGGCCCGTGTTTTTTTTTAAAGTACGCTCTGACCTAACGGGAATATATTAAACATGAGACACTCGGATTGTGTCCCCTGACAATGGTTACACATAGACATTATAAACAATAGTAATCTAACATGAATGGTGTGCAGACTAGTCTTTGATAACTTTGAACGTGAATGAGTCTTCCTGTTTGAAAAAAACAAGCAATAGAAAAAAGAATACTTTTTAAAAACAAAGCTTATCTAAGGGAAGGAACCGCTAAGTACTGCCATTCATCTGAAATTTACGGGGTTTATCTCCCTTTCTGCTATATAAAGCAAAATTTTAAAAATTAGAACTAAATGATTAACTATTTGTTTTTGTTTTTTTTTAAATTATTCTTGTATTGTTATCGACTATGTACGATTTGGTACAATTACAACTTGATCCGAGAATGGCAAGGAGTAAAAAAAAAACTTGTTGAAACGGTAGTAAGGTGACTAAATCCATATATATATATATATATATATATATCTAGGTAGCATTTATTCCCCTTATTTAGAATTTAAACAAAAATAATTAATCACCGCAATTAATCAATTAATTGTTTAATTTTTTTATTGATTTTTGTCTTGAAAATTTTGGAAAGTTTTAACTTGATCCAAAAATGGGAAATAGGAGAAAAAAACATATTCAAAATTTTTACCAGACAGACAGACAGTGTTAGTTGATATAAGCTTTGTAAAAAGACAACAACATCTAAAGACATTGTTAATATCAGCAGAGTAAAGGAATCCGTACTGTAAAGTAAAATTCTCGAGAAAAAATGCATCATTTCAAATGATTACATAGTTTCCAGTGTGTGGCTCGTGTAATTTTTCTTTTCTTTCGTTTATTCCAATTTGACTTCCCCCCCCCCTCCCTTTGGACGTATGGAGCGTACGTTCCTGTAGAGAATGTACACACTGTAAGTAATGTATAAATCATTTGTAGTTGCTAATGATAGTCGAACCTCTTTTTTTCCCCATTATAGTATGGACCTCCTCCTCCACCACCTTTCTGTATGCACCTAAACTTGTTGAACGGCCTCTTTGTATCCTCTATCTAGGAGGGAAAAACAAAGATTGATAAAAAACAAAATGTCGTGTATGAGGGAGGGGGGGGGGCGGGTGGTGATGTGCACTGTCCCCCACCCCGTTTAGTTGCACATAATTCATGGTCACCGGAAGTCAGACTTTGGTTTGAATAATTAGAACGAATAAATTAAGAAGGAGTTGAACTAATGACATTTCAACTCATTTTTTCCCCTTCTCTATCTTTGCTCAATTAAAAGTTTTCTATTATAAAAATGATTTATAAAATATCTGGAACTTGTGAAGACTTGAAATGATGTTTGTTTACAGACGGGGATGGTCGTCATGTTCAAGAAATCCGTCGTTTTAAGTATCAGCTTATTCACTTGCCTTCGAGCCCGGGCCATATTCTTCTTCTATCCTGTACCCCTATCCTGTATCCCTGTTCTACAGCGTCATTTGTCTGTCTGACAACGTCACTACTTTGACCGTCGTTAAAAACATCTTATATTTATTTATATTTATTTATCTGACTTAACTAGGTCACTACACTATAACATTCCTTTGGACTAATTCTTTTTTTTTTATTGGACCAGTTCCATTCTTTTGGACCAATTTAATTTCTTTGGACAAATTATATTATTTCAAATCTCTTTTTTTTTTTATATTCTATTATGTTGTAACCATTACTAAACAGATCTTATAAAAAGTTGGGAAATTTCTGGATCCTGCACTCTACTTCCACCAGGTTGTGTATCTAGTTCAAGTGCTAGATCTAGACCTTGTTTTTCAATATTGATACCCAAACATGTATCCTTAAAAACTACCACCGAACAAAGACTCAAAAGCCCATATGGGCAGTCGGTAACTAGGGAGGGATGTGTCAACAATTGTAGCCGTTGATGGTATCTCACGCTATTTGTACGGGTGCAATTAGGAGTCCTATATCGTCTTGAGTTGTGTGTGTTTGTGTGTGTGTGTTTTGTTTTCACATTAGCAACAGGTGGAATGTCATCCATTAATCCCGTAAATCAATAAGAGCTACTCAGCCGTGACGACTACCTGCCCTACTTTAAGCCATCTACAGGCCCCATGGCTTCGAGACTCATTGATGTGTCGCCAGTACTGAATGACGTGTGTCAGATTTAGTTTCGGTCTTGTTGTTGTTGTGGATGTCGTAAGTACTGTGGTCAAGTGGCGCAGTCACTACTTCTACCAGCACAGGTTCAAGTCTAGAGAGAAACTTAACAGGGTGAATAGTTTAGACACGTATAATACTGACTTATACCAACACGGCGGTCCGGTGACTAAATAGTAACACGGCGGTCCGGTGACTAAATAGTAACACGGCGGTCCGGTGACTAAATAGTGCCCTATGTAGTCATTAGATATTCTCTAGGGATACTAGTGTTTCCATATTGTTGTAACTACTGGTGACACTGACAAGGGACCCCAATGACATGTTCGAGGCCCCTGTATAGGCCGTACAATTTTTCTAGTGTCTTTTTAGACGGCGCTACAGCTGCACACCACATTTGAAAACCCCTTAGTGGAGATTGGTTGTATATTACTGTTTGTAATTTTTATGTTGGCACATGGTTGGAAGTACCTATTAGAAATTAATGTTGGCTGTGCCAGAGAATATTTATTTGGTTCCTGTTTGATATAAAACAGTATACTGACATAATATCTGAACAGAGTATTCCCCCCCTGTCCACGACTTCAAATGGTGCCGTCAACTAAGTCGTTCTTACAACAATTCGACTCGTGCACAGATCTAGATCTAACTTCTTGTAAAGTAATCTCTTGATTGCCAACATTCAAGGCTCCAACGCTCCACGATTTGATAGACCACTAGCACGGTGTATCAACAGTGCCTGTCACGCTAGAGTGAACACCTGTATTTTTAAACTTGCTGCTGAAGTCATTATTTATCTACGGAATATCTAGTCACGTGTCATAGTTCAGTATTCTACTTCAGGGGACTACCGTCGCTACCCCCCCCCCATACACACTAACTCAATACATTTTCTGTTCATTAAAAGCAACTCCGAGATTTCTGTTTTGTCTGTCTGGTACAATTTCTGTACACTTTATTTATCCCACACACATTCTCGGATCAAGCTGAAACTGTACACAATTATTTATTGTAACTAACAAAACATGAATCAATAAAAAAAAAATAGCAAATAATTATTGGTGATTAATTCTTTTGTTTGGTGTCGAAAATAAATGCTTCTTATTGAGAGTTGTGGCTGTATATGTGGAGTTATTTCACTTATTACTTTTTGTACAAGTTCCCCCCCCCCCCTTTCCCATTCTTGGAACAAGTAGAAATTTTGCCTGATTATTTAAAGTTGATGACATGAATCAATAAAAAAAATTAACCAGTTAGTTAATTAATAACTGGTAATCAATTAATTTTGTTTTATATTGAGACATAGGGCAGTTATTTTGCGGTTCTTTCCCTCAGATACACTTTGTTTTTAAACAAGATTTTTAAAAATATATGTTTGCTTTGTTTTCAGACTTTTGAAACAGTCGTCTGCTTCAAGAATTGCTTTTCGGCCATTATTTTTGTCCACTCATATTTTTGTATATTGGGTTTATTTTGGTCCATTGTCCGAGATTCTCCTCCAACTTGGAATAAAATGAGTAGCTTTTTAGTTCGAACGTGAATATAAAAATAACGGCGACCTACTTTTATGCTGTCTGCCAGCTCGGTGATGTCATTTCCTGTGACGTCACCATGTTCCTGAACGAATCCGCTTCGCGCTGCACCATGGATTCCTTTATTGCGTCAAAAGGGGCGCAACTTTAATGGTGAAACAAACACACAAGCACTATTATACCGAAATCGCATTCACAGCAACACATTAAAATTCATTTTTGTATTTCTTTTGGTATTAAAGAAATAACATGGGCAAATATAAGAATTATTGTATATCAAAGTTAATTTTCAATAGGTTGTAAACATCAGACACTTTGAATAGTACACCTGAGACGCTATGAGTTAAACGCAATAGACGCCATGAGCTGTACACCTCAGACGCTATGAGTGGTACACATGTGACATTATGACTTTTGAATTGGCTGAAGCACTTATTTAGGATAAAATATTTTTGTTTGTTTTGTATTTGTAGAGTATGATACACATGTACAAATACAGCTTATACACATAATGGTGTACACAAACATAGCCGTGTCCACCTTCTCTTTCTCCCTGCCATCTCCCCCTCTTCAAAATTACAAATGAAAACATTTTTTTAAATTTAAACACACACACACACACACACACACAGCGCATTGAACTGAAACTCTTTTTTAAGAAAAATTTCTTCAAGGAAGGCAAACAAAAAAAAATCACGACAGAAGCGGGAAATGTATCCGCATTCCCACATTGTTCCTTATTTGTGTTTCTGGTGTCTTGTTTGTGTCAGTCCGACAATTGTGTCTAGGTAAATACAGAAATTTAGGTCGATCTGTTGTGGCCTAGATATAAGACAAAGACTTTATCCGACATCACGTGCAACTGGATATAGCAGGTCTGCATAGTAGACTCGTCTTGTGGCATTTGTGAAGTGCAGAGGCGTAGCTAGTTAGGGTTTTGTTCCCCTTACATTTTGAAACGATAGTTTATTAATTATTATAAAAAATTATGATAATAATATAATTTTAAATAGCGCACTTTAAAAAACACATTATTCTAGATCTATATCCGACCTATTTTTTTTTTTATTATGAAAAGACACACCTGGGTGGCCGCCAGGTTTAATCTGCGACTTGTCAACATGCCTGATCGGAGACGCCAGGGGAAGTTACTCTGCATACCCATTTTCACAGCGATGTGCCTGATATTTGGGACGAAACCTCCCGCGGTGTGACCAGGGTCAGAATTTTTCGAACTATCAGACTCTAAGTATGGTTTACAGAATATAGTTTCTAGAATTAGGACAGCGACCTTTTCTTCCAAGTTGACTGTCAATTCAGTAAAGGAGACCAGACAAGCTTATGCCCCTTACCTCCAGTAAGATGTGAAGTTCTAACTATAACAAATGAAGCAGACAAATAGTTTAGCGTAGTTCCAACATCGTGACCTTTTCCATTTCATACAACCAACCCTTAAGGCGACAGGCGTTCAGGTTGTCCACTTTCTGACCAAATCTTTCGTTCTCGTCATCCTATTCATGAACGCATCAGCACCGCGCCACACCACTGAACTCAAGTCAAGGCACATAAAGGTGTGCAACTTTGTGGTGAATCGTATACATTACTTGTGACATATACACTCTTACTGCAACATAGCTTCCCAACACTGAATGTACACATTGGTTGAATGGACTGTGTACTTGTTGAATGGACAGTGTACTTTGTTTTAATGGACAGTGTACTTTGTTGAATGGACTGTGTACTTTGTTGAATGGACAGTGTACTTTGTTGAATGGACAGTGTACTTTGTCTTAATGGACAGTGTACTTTTTTGAATGGACAGTGTACTTTGTTGAATGGACAGTGTACTTTGTTGAATGGACAGTGTAAATTATAAGTTGCTTAGTCCTCAAGTATGTATAGAAGTGTAAGACAAAAAGTACTGCTAAAGGAGGCGAGTCTAAACTAATTTGATACAACTGTTTGTACCACTCTAAAAGATCTTCTTCACTCCAATATTAATGTATCTAGTGACTTATCTTATAATAGCAACAGCCATGCATATATTGAAATAATAGTATTAATGTCAATGTGTAGAGTGGATCGCGCCTACTGAAAATAACTCAATTATTTCCTGATACTTAGAGAAGCTTAGACCGATCTCTCTAGGTTGTAGAAATCTTCTGGAGGGAAAAAGTTTCTAAAGTATAAACAGGGAGGCGAATGGTATTTGGAGGTTTCGGTACCTTCAATGCTGCTCGAATACAAGTCTGTACTTCTTCCTATTAGGGCTTGAGTTACAATTCTAAAAGTGAACACAAGAGTCGGCGCCTGTATTCTAGACTAGTTTTAAACAAGCTCTCCTAACTTTTGCTACACTTTGTAGAAACAGAGAGGGCATTGCATCGTGATGGGTTTACATTTCTTGAGACAAGCGGACATCTTGCGTTTTATTAGCTAGTTAAATAGCGTAGACTTATTAGTGCAGCAATCCCAAAGTGGTCTATATAGACCCCAAGGGGTCTACGAAGACTTCCAAAGGGTCTAAGAAAGTGAGAAAATAAATTGGGGGTCTGTGAGATGTCCCTGGGGGTCTACGATAACTAATTTCATTTATGTATGTCGTGACTTAAATTTTCACATTTTTAGCGGCTCCCGAAAGGGGAAAAGACGTTGTTAGTTTTGTGTGGCCCGACTGTCCGTTTCTCCCGTTTAGATCTTAGAAACTAGAAGAGAAAATGAAAATTGGACATCATGATATTTTAGATCATTCAAAGTTCTGATGCAACGGCTACGTTTTTCTTTTCCGAAAGTGAACCATCTAATTTTTAAAATTATATATGCAAGCAGATTTTTTTTTAAAAATGACACCACTTTTAAATGAAAAACTTCAGGGAAGGTAACTTTTTTAAAAAAAGGTCATGGATTTCTTCATTAATAATTTAAGCTTCATTCATAGATTCGCGCATTTGTACAAAAAAATGCATCTAAGGTCACAATTATAAAAAGTGTCAATGGATCATTATAAAATATATTTTCCATTTATTAACTAACTCATTGAATAGATTCAAATTTTGTATTTTTTAAATTTTGATACGAACTTCGTTTTAGTTATAAGTTTAAAAAATAACGAACTACTTTTATAGCGCGCAGTTTTGACATATCCTTACTATAGGGGCCTACACTTGACATTCTAAAGAAGACTAAATAGAGCCCAGATCTAGATATATTTAAAGTATGTACATATATTATAAATGTATCAATAATTTGAACAAAATTTTAATTATTAAGGCAATAACTTAACTCCTGACAGCTTAGGGGAGCAGATTTATTTATTATGTAAACAATAGTATCACATTAGAAAATGAATCGGATACGAACAGCATAGTACACCATTACCTGGTAACAAAAGGCCTGCTATTCATGATCATAACATTGGCCTAGGTCTAGTAATTCTAAGGTTAAACGTGTAAATTCATACGAGTTCTAGTCTAGATATAGTAGATTCTACATCAAGATTCTATATCCAGTTCTAGATCTAGATCTAGATCTAGACTTAGATCTAGATATACCCTTAGATCTAACTCTAGATCAAGACTTAGATCTATTTTTAGATCCAGACTTAGATCTAGTTCTAGACCTAGACTTAGATCTTGAATCTAGATTTATATCTAAAACTAGGTCTAGATCTAGCTAGATCTATGTCTAGTTGGTATAACAAATGACAATGAAGATATTAATTTTTATTTGCAACTAGACATATGTTACCCGCGACCCGCGGGTCTTTATTTGCGCATTACTTTCGATATAGTCACTGAGAGTGTTTTGTAAGCAATTAAACGAAATAATAATGTAATAAGTAAAGCGAATGTGTCAATGTAAAAATAGTGTGAATAATGCTATCAAATCAAAATAGCTAATAGGCTTAAATCCATTTTTTTAAATTAAAACATTTCTTTTAAATAATCTAGTGGATTGGATTTAGATGTATGTTAAACGTAGCTAATGATCCTTTCACGTTATTTCAGTTTCGCTACGAAAATAAAATTAGTTTTGCGAAAATGGTTTACCCAAAGTCGATACATTCTTATCTATTAAAAACAAAAAGAGCGATAGCTTTGTTAAATAAATGGGATTATAAAGTGAACAATTAAACGAAATAATTTTTAGTACGCGATTCATGAATGAACATAGATCTAGGCCTATCTCAACTCGGCTTCGCAGCTTTCGTAAACGAATGTAACTTTAGAAAACCAATTTTGAATGTTTATTTGATCAAAATATGAAATGAATGGACTTTAATTAATATATTTATGTGTTAAAGTATTAAACTATCTGTGCGAAGAGAAGTTTTATCATCTTAGAGTTGGATTAGAGTTTTAGATCTAGGGATGGGATTATAAAGTAAACAATTAAACGAAATAATTTTTAGTACGCGATTCATGAATGAATATAGATCTAGGCCTATCTCAACTCGGCTTCGCAGCTTTCGTAAACGAATGTAGCTTTAGAAAACCAAATTTGAATGTTTATTTGATCAAAATATGAAATGAATGGACTTTAATTAATATGTTTATGTGTTAAAGTATAAAACTATCTGTGCGAAGAGAAGTTTTATCATCTTAGAGTTGAATTAGAGTTTTAGATCTAGGGATGGGATTATAAAGTAAACAATTAAACGAATTAATTTTTAGTACGCGATTCATTACGGTATTGTCTAATGAAAGAATGTTCGTCAGGAAATCTGTAATCACAGATATAAGGACCTAATTAATGTAAAAAATGCTTTTGAAACACAAAATTGAAGATTAATTTTATTATATAATGAAATCAATGGATCTTCTTTTGTATTTTCATGTGTCAAAGTAAAAAACTATCTGCGCAAAGTGTATTTCTTAAAATTAGATCTAGGTCTAAATCCTTTCTATCTTTTCTCATGTCAACATTGTAGACATGGCCTAGATCCATAAAATACTATAGCTGTAATAGAGTTGGACAACTTTATTTTTTTTGAGGGTCTTACATTTGTTTTAGGGCTACAATACATTCACTAAGGTCTAAGTTGGTACCCAAGGAACATTCCTGCCTAGTTTTATCAAGATTGGTCTAGCGGTTTTGATGTCTATAAGTAACATACATACATACATACATACATACATACATACCCCTCACATTCTACTTTATAATAGAAGATGGAAAGTCTTGTTAAGTCATTTGTACACAATTGTAGCTTATAGTAGGTCAAGAATTATTTTTTTTGTGTTGCCAATGTATCTAATTTTGTTAGAAGAGCAAATCTTTTTTAGTTTCTCTTTATTACATGTAACATTTTATTAAATTTGAATTTATGGATAAATTTAATAATTATTATTTAAAAAAATATAAGTATACGCAAAATGAATATATGGAGATGCTTTGGCTGAGGGGAAAAGCACTTGGAACCGGAAGCCCCGTGTTCGAATCCTGGTGAAGTCGATATTTGGACCATTTTGGTGACCGATTATAGGTGATATCATCGTATCTTTGTAACCTTGTTTCTGTATTCATTTTCTATTTGTTGTAACATAGTCCAATGCGCAAAGATTTGCAAAGGTTAGTGAATTGGTGAACTTAATCAGATTTCCTATTTAATAATCAGATTGTATTTAACCCTCCCCCACACATCCTACAAAAAACAGTCGCTGTGATGTTTTTATTTAGACTATTGAGAGTTTATCTATGCGTATTCTAGTTCATCACTTCTCTCCCCTTTCTAGTAACATGCTATTTTTAGAACTGTGTTTCTATTTCTACGCACGCACCACTAGTTCTGCACAATATCTGAATTATGAACACTTTGAAAAGTCATCTATGTTTCTGTTGCTTGTCCTTTTAGCCGTGTCCCTTTGCCTACAGGTAGAATTGTGTTCATCAAACCGTGTCTGGCATCCCACAGACTAACGCGCAGACCTCATCAAAAGATTGAGTCTGTGTTTAGTTGGCTTGTAGAGGTTTGAACCTGAATGGAACCCTGGGTCTATGAATTCTCATTGACATCACTACAATTAGTGGAGCGTACGATTGGCGCCGTCGTTTCGGCGCCGACCTTTTCAGTCGCCGGTGTCCCGAACCTATAAAACGCTTATATTTTTTTTTAATACGAAAACATTTGGTGTCAGAAAGTTTCTTCGTGTCGAGGTAACTTCTGCTGAATAAACTTCCTCGAAGGGAAGTAACTCTGAAATAAAGCAGCGTTTTTTGGTAGGACTGTCTAGCTCATGTACACGGTTGTGAGTTGTGACACAATGTCTTCTCCTAAAACTTGAACATTGACGCGTGTACCACCCAAAGACTTATTTTGTTTTGAACTCATGACGATGCTCAGATGCAGGCAGCAGTAATGGAAAATCTGCTATTTATATTTTTACGGCATAACTATCGAAATGTATATACTTTTATACAATATAAATAAATATGTACCTCTTGGATATAATATATAAGTAACACACAATGTGAAATGGTTAAAACCATGGCCTAATCCGAGTGGTGTCTAGCAGCATATGCGCCTCTAGGACCGACACGACCCCTCGGTGGAGGCTTGGAAGGTCGGAACAGATAATAAAATCGCAGTGAGAAACGGTACACTGTCCCCTTGGTGTATACTCTGTCCGGTTCCCGACATCTTGTTGCCCGTCGCTGACACTGTGAGGAGACGAAGAAGACAGTGGTGAATGTCTGCAGGGAAATGTAGTGCCTGTAGTGTCATTCGACCTTCTTTGGGAGGGAGCTTTGGGCAAAGTGTCCGGCCAGGGCATGACGTAAAGCCTAAGCCTCCATTTTGTGTTGCCCATTGGAGTTCATCTCAGGTGAGCTCAAAAAAAGCCCCTCTCTGCTGTTAAAGATGTAAGAATAGAATTACAGACTTAGGAACTGAAAACGCTTTGGAGTAAGGATTAAACTAAATCGCTGGCATAAAAAACAACAACCCTCTCAAACGAAAAGTAGGATTCTTTTCTTGGCTCGACGGGCCACAAGGTTTCCAGTTATACTATTTGTTCTTATTAGACCATCACTCAGCACTGTTGTAGTAATCTCGGGATATGACATCATCCAATGCTTCTCTTGTAAGTCCCTATTGTGTAGTGAGTTTCAATCGTGTCGCAACTTGCGCTTTGGTTTATTAAGATACTCTTGTTTCGTCACCTTGCTGCCTGGTGGTGTAGTATGCACTCTGGACTGTCGTTCGATGGTCATGATGATCCCGGGTTCGAACCCTACCCGCCGCCATCCTGCGTTAGAATGTAAACATAAAACAGCTTATACTTACGTGTGTAAGATTCTCCCGTCTTGCTATTGAAAAAAAATGGTTTTGTATTGCGCATCTTTCTTGCTTACAGCATATTCGTTGTGCTACGGTCTCTTTTGTGGACCAGCGTGGGGAGGGGGTATCTGGGAGGAGGTTTCCGTGCTGCCTTTAGGCGCTCAGAAAAACATAATTCTGCTCGAGTCGGGATTTAAACTCCAGCCCCCTTGTTAGGAGGCCAAGCCTTTGCCAAGCGGTTTGGGACTATCACCCATACATCCCAGTTACACCAGTGTTTGTAAGATACTCTAATGTCGCAGTGTTTGTAAGATACTCTCAATGTCACAAGCCACTACTGCCCCGCTGCACTGTCAAAGACAGGTCGTGAAAGTGTTTGTTTACACTTGGACGGAATTGTTTCCTTTAAAAACCGTACGACCGAGACGACACAGAGAAGTCAACAGTTGATCGACACGGTCCAGCTGTAGCGGCACTGGGCCGTGGTGTTGTGATAGTAAATTTAGGTGTTGAACCATGGCGATTGGGTGCAGCCAAGTCACCAGGCCGTCTCGGTCTGTCTATGCAGTGGCCAGCAGAGTGCACGTGTAGCAGTCAGACGATACTCCCCACCTCCTCTCTTCAGTCCGACTCCTATATTTTTCTACTAATTTTACCATTCTATTGGACTGGGTTCATGTTTAAAGCTATGTGTACATAGTATATCTATATTATAACCAGTATGTGTACATAGTATATCTATATTATAACCAATATGTGTACATAGTATATCTATATTATAAACAGTCGTCAATGTGGAAGGTGTGAAAAAATACATACTAACTGAATGATTAGTTTATTAATATTAGGAATCACATATTAGAAAACATTTCGGAATCTGGAACTTAGATCTACCTAGATAGCTTCTTAGTGAGTATGGTTGAAAAGGAATCTTTGATCTAACTCGATAGGTTCTAAGTGATTTCTGTTTAAAAAAACAACAACACTAGATCTACTTAGATGAACTGAATATGAAACCTCGAAGGTGGATCTCAGAATCATTATTTCCACGAAAGCTTGTTAGACTGTTATGAGCTGAGAGCGTTTCCGCGAAGTTGCGAAAGAGTTAGCTTCAGCACCCCATTTCTTCATCTTCTTTTAATTATATTTTACTTATGTTAAAAGAGATTCTTTGTCGCTTGACTTAATGTGATCACTGCACAGCGTTCGTGAAACGGGTTCCTTAAACTGTTGTTTTTTTTTTAAGTATTTTCTGTTGAGCTTCTGCGACATTTGAAGAGAACGCATTGGAAACGACTTCTGGAACTCTACAATCTATAAGTTACTTTCTGACGCTAAAGTGTAACTTCTTCCAAACAGAACAAGTTGTAACATGGTCAAGTGCCTAACCCTCCTCACCTCAGGCCTAGCTACTCCAAGAAACAAATGTATCAATTGATCTTGGGGACACCACGGGGAGGTAACCCGATGCCTCCATTTTGTGGGTGCTACTTCTCCGGGTTGTTTTTCTTTGTCGTCAAGATCAACTGGTGCATTGTTTCAATGGATACTGTCAGTCAGGGGACATGGTTGGCTTATGAGGCTTGTCTTAGAGGAGACATTGCGGTCATATTAAATCAAGAAATAAATATGTTTTTGTTTAAAATCATTTTGGGAATAAATAGATTTTTTTGGGGACAGGATAATAAATTTTTATGTCAATTAACATAGGTCTTATGTGTAATTGCAAGTTTAAAGTATAATCCGAAAAAAAAAAAGAAAAAGAGAAATTTCAAAGCCAACAGGAAACACTGGACATCCAAATTATCATGAACAATTTAGGAATAATATTGACCTAGAACATTCTGAAGCTATGTTTGACATATGTGATTTTGGAATTGTAATCTTCTTGGAAATAATGAATCAAAATAATATGTAAAAAAAAGTTGGCTGAAAAGTATAACATGATTGGACTTCAAAAGTAACTAAAGACAGTGACCTTAAAGAATCTCGAACATTTCGTTGTGTGTGCAATGTAAGCGCATGTGGGATGCATGAGGACTTTCGCGTGTCAACAGCCGGAAAATAGGACAACCAAATTTGGACGCTTGGACTAGGAACTATATCTGAACAAAGTTGGACATTACTCTTGAAACCATGAATTTTATTTTTTGTTTGTCTTGGGTGTTTTGGCAATGCAATCTTTGGGGGGAAAAAAACAACACCTATAGAAATTGTAATCAGGATCACCATTCGAAAGTTTCCCTAATCCAATGTTGCTCCAAGTAGATAGTGCGTGCTAGCCGGTTCTTTTAATTTACATAGACCTCAACATGTTTCACTGAAAATCTGAAAAAATTTATTTCAACTGGGAGTTTTGTGTGTGTGTGTGTGTGTGCAGGGCCGGTCCTATAGGTTGCGGGGCACTATGCGAAACGGATTGCGCGGGGCCTAATTTGGGTGGTGATAAGGATAATAAGTGAAAATTAAGATTTTGTATTCGAAAATAAATTCGTCTTTGCATTTTAGTTATAGTTTACTAAGAACAAAATCATTGTCAAATTAACTTTACGAGCCACCTACAGTAGATTAACTCCTGTTTTCCAACAGACAAGCCGATAAACATTCAGATCTGCCTTTTAGATTTACTATTTGTTTTCTCTAAGAGGTCGCGATAGATTTAGATGTATATCTGCATGCCAGTGACTACTGAAGTAAATTAAGTATTTGAAATTCTTGTTTTGGTTAAAATTCGCCTTATTATTACATTTTTATTAAATGAAAGCTGACAATGACGTTTCGTTTGTTTGTTTTTAATCGCGAGTAGAATTGGCGTTTTCCATATTGAATGACACCCCGTAATACCAAATTTGTCTGTTTTAAGGAGACTTGCATGAGTTTCTAGAAGATTTTAATAATTTCAGGAGATTTTCATGACTTTTTCTTATATTTTATAATTTTTAGGAGGGTTATCATTAAAATGGTTTAATTTAATAATTCACGCATAGAATTCGCATAGCGCGGGGCCTATGAAAGCGCGGGGCCCACTGCGACCGCATAGGCTGAAGGGGCCTAAGACCGGCCCTGTGTGTGTGTGTGTGTTTTTTACTTAATAAAAATAAATTTTTAATTTCTTTTAGTTTTTGTAGTGGCGTGGTGGTTGAATGGTAAAGCACTTAGCTTCTGGACCCAGTGGTCTCCGGTTCGAGCCTTTTTATTACTGAATAACAATACATTCAGATCAAATATAAATTTAATTTTTAATGTGTTTTTTTTTTGTAGTTTTGATTTTGAATTTCGGGAGTTAAGATCCCCCTGAGTCCCCACAACTCTAATGATTACCTGATCTACGTTGTGGAAAGTAAATCCTGATGGTCGTTGTGCTGGCCACACGACACACTTGTTAACTTTCGTTCAAAGAAACCTATGACCTTTTTTACATCCTATGCCCAATAGATCGCAAAGTCTGAAAGGGTTACTTAACTTTTACTTTAGTTCTTTTTTTTTTTTTGTCACTGGAAGATTAATTATTCTTCTGGAATACACCGGACTTAACAGAATGAGACAACACATGTTCCGGAAGCTAAAAAATTGGGTTCAGGAAAATTCGCTTTTTTGGAGTGTCATCAGAAAATGCTGACCATGTCCTTCAGAACTGCACTCTCCTTAAAGAGGTCCGAATAAGACTCCTGCCCCCAAAAAATCTATATGGAGAACTGCCTAATCCTAAAACCACTGAGCAGTTCATCTCAGATATTATACTAGACATCTAAACCCTCCCACATAATAACGAGGACGCAAAAGAAAATCAATGCACGGGTGTTTTGAATTCAAATTCGATCTCACTTACCCCCCTTTTGTTTAATTTGTACATGTAGTAGCAAGAAACTTGGATGACCTCCGTGGGGCGCTGAAGGGGACTCCTCTATGGGGCTTCAGGTCCGTGTAGAAAACAAGATGAAACCTTGCTGGACCAAAAGTAAACATGTCGGTCAATCAAGTGCATCATAACCCCATCTGTTGGAAAGATGCATTTCAGCTTATCTTGATATAGGCTTCATACCAATAGAGCATTGATTAGCTTGAACTCTGAACCTGGCCCTAATCAAAACACTGTGGAAGCTTTCATTCGCATCTCATTTTTTTCCCCCTTTGAAACATGTTTCAACTCCAGACAATTTTTGTGACCAGATTTTGTCATCGATGTCACAAAATGCTTGTGGAGTTTCCAAACCTGTTTGTGAGCCTGTTTGGTTCTCTTAAAATGCTCTGCGATCTGCTTTGAGAAACGATCTGTGTGAAGCAAATACACACACACACACACACACACTCACATATCCAGACATTGGCATTGCGGTCTTAGGATCTGTCTCTCTTTCTTTAGTGGAAGTATACGTGTGAAGAGGCTGAGTTGACAACCCCCCCCCCCCCCACTACCACCACCAACTAACCTAACGTTATATATAGTATCACTCCACGATCTACTCCTCGCCCCAGAGAAGTGGCGCAGATTGCCTAGATGAATTGTGAAGACGGTCTGTTATAAGTCGGTATATATGTGGGAGGGTGGGGGTGGGGGGTTAGATCCATTAAGTACTAGATGCGTCTTACCCCTTTTTTTTTAATGTTAAAGTATAAAAAAAACCCGGCAAACGTTGTGTCTTCCATTCAGTGCGTAGTGGGACACTTTCAGAAACATTTCAAAGTGTGGCCTTTTTCCTGTGTCGGTCGCAACAAAACAAAGATGGTATCTTTAAGGGGAAAAAAAACTCATTTCAATACAAGCCCCTCTGCGGCCCAGTTTACACGAAAGAACTTATTTTATATTAGAAAGATTACGGTGAACAAAGGCGGGAAAGGGGGGGGGTGGAAAGGGGGAGGTGTAAGATGCATTATTTAAGATAAACTATAGATCTAGTTACTGTGGGAATCAGGTTTGAACACGTGTAACAGACTATTTAAAAAATGATTGCATTCTACTTGTTGGAAAGGAGGGAGGGTGGGGGTTGCAGTGGAATGAACTGTCACAGGTGGGTGTGTGGGTGTTTACAGTGAGGAATGAACTATCACAATGTCACAAGTCAGTGGTACAGTGGCGTACACTGTCACAACGTCTCGGGCGGGGAGGGGTGCAGCCATAATTTCATGTTGTCGTGATACGTTTGTTTTGATGACGGTCGTTGACTTATAGCACCAGATTGATAGTGAACACCTAAGCCGACGTATAACAATGTTTTAAATTATATAAAACTTGAAACAACTTAAATAAAGTTCTTTTTGTGAGAGAAAAAAAAACCAACTAAATATAACTTTTACTACAATATAGACTTAAATTAAATTAAACAAATCTAACTCACTAGGACAACACGTCTGTACACTCTGGCTTCCTGGAGTTTGTCTCTCGTTCTGAACATAGATGATGACAGAGACGCTTATCTTGCATCACTCTACAAGACTCACATTTAACGCTCCATTTCTTCATCATCACCTTGGAAACGCACACGCAGACTCCATAACAACGTGATGGTGTTTGCATTCGTGAGACTCCTCTCAGATCGTATGATTGTATGTATGCCCGAGACACCCAAGCGCCATACTTGTTTCTGCTGGTACTTTTAATTTTATCATTTTAAACCTTTTTTTTTTCTTTCTGTCTCAGCTGCTTCCATCCGCATACAAACACACGCACACATACAGACACACGCACACATACAGACACACGCACACATACAGACACACGCACACAAATACACACGCACTCATCGGAATCATCTAGATCTCCAGACGTTTCTATCTTCAGCGAAACTTATAAAAAAAAAAAAGACCAGATCGCAGTGTCTCCCCCTTGCCGTGTCTCCACAGATCGTATGACCACGTTAACCTTTCTTTGTCTGACCTCTGAGATTGAATGTCAGTAGTGTTAGATTGTCATATCAACATCTAGATTTAGATATATGACTTCAGCTGAGTAGCAAGACAATCTTTTTAATATATATATATATGTTTTTCTCCTTTGCAACTTCTTTGTGTGAATTTAGAAGGTGGCTCTGTCCCTGTGGCATTTTACGTCTAGAGAGACGATCCTTTCACTTTGCAGCTTTTTGTGTGTGAATTTCGGAGGCGGGTCTGTCTCTGAGGCATTTTACGTCCAGAGAGACGATCTTTTCCCTTTGCAACTTCTTGTGTGACTGAAGAGGCCAATCCATGATACTGGTGGTCACAGGTTGGGCATCTGTAATCACCAGGCGATGATGCACTTTCACCTTTCTTTCTACTTCTGGTGTGTATGCCGTCTGCAATTCATGACCATTCCTTTATGTTTGCCCTCCTTGTGGATCTATCCAGTGCCACTTTTTCCTAACTGTTAGTGTTGATTTTGAAAAGCTTCATATTGCGTTTTCACACTTTAAAAGTGGACGCCCAGCGGCTCCCCTGCCTTCTGTTAGATCGCCATACAGAATGTCTCTTAGAAGTCGACCTTGTGGCATTATATGTCCTGGACCTGGCACCCTGCTCTTCCTCATTGTTTTTATTTTAATCTTGCCACCTTATTTGAAAGATCCACCTTAGGCATTGGAGATGGAAGATATTTTTTTCCATTCTATGACTTCACTTCCGTATAGCGAGGTGCTCATCACACAGGTCTTGTAAACTAGAGCTTATAATTGGTGCTGTCACTCCGATCTTCTTTGTTCTTATATATTGTGATTGGAAATATATCAAATTTTTATACAAATTGTTCTTACTAATTTGGTTGTAGAATCTGTGTGTGTTGATGTACATTAGTAAAGTAATTAGAAATTACTCACTCACTGTTCTTTCTAAAAGATCAGCGGATTTATGTTCAGTTATTTGGTAGGTCGAGCTGGTAAGGAAAAGTTTTTATTTATGGATATATATCTAAAGGCTTCTTACATTCTTTTATGGTTATATTTGATTTGAATATTTTTTTATGCATTAAGATATAAAGAATTTAAATTTCTTGCTTATAGTGTTTAAAATATAAACATCTCTTTAATTAAACTTAATAATGAACATGGAAGTATTCTTTAAATCAGAGGTTCTCAAGTTTTTAAGCTCGGCGACCCCTTTTTACAATCCACCACTCCGCTGCGAACCCCCCCCCCCCCACACACATACAAAAATAGAAGAGTAGACAATAACAATCCATATTTTCGATGGTCTTAGGGCTTAGGCGACCCCTGGCAAATTGTCAATCGACCCCTAAGGGGGTCGCGACCCACAGGTTGAAACCCCTGCTTTAAATGCTAATATTCAGACGTGAGCATCTAACTCTAAGACTCAGTGATGATAGTATGCGTAAAATTGTTACAAAGTTCATAAAACCTCCCTTTGTCTGTCTGATAAAAAGTTTAAACACGCGATTTCTCATACAAGAATTCTCAGATCAAGTTGAAACTTTGCAAATATATTTATTGGCAAAGACAAGACATGAATCGATAAAAAAAAAATTAGTCATTTATTTACTAGTTATTAACTATTTGCCTGTTACCGCCAAGGGAAATTTATTATTCATTATTCATATATATGGCTAAATAATAAATATTTAAGGTTTTCTCCCCTTAGATACTTGTACACGTTTTTTCTCAAACACAAATTCTCGAAACAAGTTGAAACTTTAAACATGTATATATTGTACCAAACAAAACATGAATCAATAAAACAAAATAACCAATTAGTCATTTTATCATTGATAATTAAATATTTATTTTGATATAGCAAAAAGGGAAATAACTTCTACATTTTAGAGATATAATTGCAAATTGTGGATTTTTTTCCCGTTAGATAAGCTTTTTTTTCTTCCTTTAAACGTGTTTGTGTGTGTGTGTGTTACTATGGATACGTTTCCTTTGAACTACTAACTAGCAGAAGTAAAAAGATTTATATAACCTCTACACGTCTGCTCCTTAAGCCAAAATTCCATAGAGCATTTTCTTACTACAAAAAGCCATTGAAGAACTACGTGAATAACGAGGGGAGGGCGAGGGGGAGGTCACGTGTACGGTTCAAATGGTTATCTTTTCATCAGAGCTGTACTAGGGGGTATGATTAGTACTTCGTAGTGTGTACGGTAATAATCCCCAGGCCCACGCCCTGACTTCGTGTTTGTGGCGCCCACCTAACATTTAAGGGCTTCAACGCATTTTGTTTTATTGATCATTTGACAAGCTCCCAAGCCAGTAGTTCGTATCTGAGAAATATTATTGGAGGGGAGGGGGGCGGAACGGGTGTCAACGAAATATCTCCTGAGGAGTTTAATAACAAATGATGCCCCCCCCCCTCTCTTTCCTCGAAACGCCTCATACTCATTTTAAAGATTTGTTAGATTAAAATATTTTGTTTTTGTTCGCAGTACGAAACACACAAAATGTGAGTAAATCGCTGACCTTCTTTGACTTAGTAACGGGGAGTCTCAATACAGAGTGAAGAAAACAAAGACCTGGGGACAGTGGACAATCTGTGAATTTAAATCTAAATCTTAATTCTAATGCATGCCTAGAGATCTGTGTCTCACATCGGCATTCATAACTTCTCAATGGCTGACATTAATTCTGTCTTATACTAGTTTACCTCCCCCCCCCCACTTCGAATTATTATCCATTCAAAGTGAATTAAGCATCGACCTGAAATTTTGATCTTCTACATCCTTACGATTAGATCAATGTGTCTAGAGGGAAAACTAGTTTGAAAATGTCCCTATAGTTTTGATTTTCTATGTCTCTATTAATTACTGTTTACAACTTAACACAGGCACATATCTGGAGAGGGCGGGGGGGGGGGGAAGAGATACAGTTAAAGGTTTTAGAATGGCCTTTCCTTGGTCTCCTTAATTTTTCTTTTATTTGAAAATGTAATAGAATTTTTAACTTCAAAGAAAACTTGTATAAGATATTTACATTTCTATTAGTAATATTGTATCTTGTATTTACATTCATCCTCTGTATTTTGTAAGTGTGTGTGTGTGGGAATACCATTTTATTTTAGATGTTATTTGTTTTAAGATAAGATAAGGTAATTGTTATTGGTCCAATCAAATTGAAATTCAATTTGACTACACTTGATACAGAGCAACCCAGTGGAGCGCAGCGAAATCAGTGGGTGCATAGATCAACTCACTGTGGCGAAGGGCAATTAGACTTTTTTAAATATACGAGCAGAGTTTTCCATTATTTTTTTTTTAACAATTCACTGGCAATATTCAACAAAAAAAAAATATATTTTGTATGCTACTCTAGTTTCAGATAAAGAAAATGGCGCCCCGAACTACTCACCCCAGGGAGTGCACCAGTTCCAACATAACATGAGACAGAGCCACAACACCAACAACAACAACAACAACAATAGCCCCAGCACCACCAACAACAACCTTCACAACGGCAACCACCGCCGACAGGAGAAGCTTGAGCAGATGGAGAGCATTCTTGATGACGATCAAAACAAAGGTCAGAACAAGTTTTTTTCTTTTGCATTCTCTGCCTCTTTTCTTCTGCCTTCTCTGTCTCTTGTCTTCTGCCTTCTCTGCCTCTTGTCTTCTGCCTTCTCTGTCTCTTGTCTTCTACCTTCTCTGCCTCTTGTCTTCTGCCTTCTCTGTCTCTTGTCTTCTGCCTTCTCTGCCTCTTGTCTTCTACCTTCTCTGCCTCTTGTCTTCTACCTTCTCTGCCTCTTGTCTTCTGCCTTATCTGCCTCTTGTCTTCTGCCTTCTCTGCCTCTTGTCTTCTACCTTCTCTGCCTCTTGTCTTCTACCTTCTCTGCCTCTTGTCTTCTGCCTTCTCTGCCTCTTGTCTTCTGCCGCCTCTGCCTCCTTTCTTATACACCTCTGTTTCTATTTAATTTCCTTCTTTCTTTTTTTTCTTTGTACATTTTAACTTTAGACTTGAGACTTTGGTCGTTTTGTGTTATTTAAACTCCAGACATGTAGTCGAACTATACCTGTGTAGACCTATAATTTCTTACTGCAGAACTTAACTCAAACTTCAACAAGCTTCTATTTAAACACGGACACTTTGTATATGCAGCTTTCAACTTCAACTGTTGATGTAGAAAACACAAGTGATCTAACAAGATGTTGAACAATATAGATCCACAACTCACACGTCTCTCTGTCATGGTCTCCCACTGTCACTCCCTAGTTATAACCTCCAAGATCTTGGACTTACACTTAGTCACATGGGAATCTATTCATCCAATACCAACAAATGATCCACCATAGTTTTACTCGTGGTCGCGACAGAATGTAGGTACCTAACTAACAAATAGAAAGAAGCAATGACACTCTATCACCTTAGCTACTTTATAAAGAGCTCACTTGGGCTCGTCCTGGCGAAATTCAAGTCTAAGGATCAAGGGATGCCATGTGTTTTCATAAGTAACAAAGGAATGAAAGCGTTTTAAAAAAAAAAGAAGATTTTCTTTATTAGCGTAGATATATTAGAAAACAAGCTGTGTGCGAATGTGCTCTGGCCTGAGAGAACAGTGCAAGGGAAGTAAGCGTGTAAATATTTTTTTCACTTTAATTGTATTTATTTGATTACTGCCCTTGCTTCTTTAAATAAAAATAGTGTTGGGAAATGGATACAATTTTGTTTATGATCACATATATGTAAAGAAAAATATGTTTTAATTCCTGTATTTATGTATGACACTAGACTTTGTTAATGGGTAACTAACTAGACAAATGTAGTTTTAAAATGTATCACAATAATTCACCAATAGAGATTTACGATTAAAATTGTAGAAATACTATATCAAAAACAAAAATATAATGTATACAAGAACTCCCAGACTTTCACATGATAATTATTAATACAACAAACTTGTATCTTTAAGGAATGAACTATATATTAAACGGAAGATATTGACGCACTGATCAGTGCAGAATCTCTTATATTCCTCTTATATTTTTATTTTTATGCTTCTGGTTATTCAGGCCTGATATCACCGATATTAATGGATAATAGCCCATGTTATAGATTTCATGCCAGTACTTTAGGAATAAACAGTAATGGAGTAAAAACTTCTGATTCTACTAAAGTTTCGACTTTTTTTCTTTAATAATGCTTAAATCTTGTACTAAAAGACTGTACACATATTTACATATTATTTGAAGTTCCCTCGTTACATAACAATGTAACTCTTAGCTCGTATAATATCAAGTATACTAAGCATTCAAATCACAAGGACAAGATGGACAACTTCTCATTTGTTCATTTTTTTTAAAGGGAGGTAGTTACTGCGGAATTACCAAGACCATCTATTTCGGTTATCTCCTCCTGTCAAAGGCATTGTTACCAAAATAGAAACACTTCCCTCTGGATCGTTTCCCCGTCAAGGCATTGCTTTAATCCATCTTATGACATTCACTTGTCATCAATGTTAACATTTATTTTACTTGTATTCTTATTACTTATTATTTTGGTCCCAGTGGCAAATCAAAGTGGAACCGTGTGAAGTAGAAGCATACAAAAACATTGAAGCGTTAATACTGGTATGTTGACAGTATGATAATAATACGACACATTTCGTTCTCCCTCTCTGACTCCATCTCTCTCAACACACACACACACACACAGAGAGAGAGTCTAACAGAAATACACAGAGTCTAGAAATAGGTTCATCTCTGAATTGAAAGAGAGAGAGAGAGAGTCTAACAGAAATACACAGAGTCTAGAAATAGGTTCCTCTCTGAATTGAAAGTCCCCTGTTAACGGTCGTAACGTCTGTCTATTAGAGATCTATTAGACACAAATGATGAGCCTACCTGGTGGTCTGCAGACTCAAATGGTGAGCCTATCTGGTGGTCAGCAGTCACAAATGGTGAGCCTATCTGGTGGTCAGCAGAGGACTTCGATGTCATGTTTGGTAAATGTCTTTCAAAGCATTCTCCTCCCCTCCCCCTCCCATGACCAATTCCCCCAAGGCGTTACAACAGTGATACGTGTATTATCAACTTCAAGAAATCTGAAGTATACAATGGACAGCTTAGTACGGACATTTTCCTACAATGCATGTCTTTCATATCATTTAGTAAACCTATTGCTACCAAAGCCAAAGTACAGTGTGTTATATTATATGTTTAATATGTTGGTTAATTAAAATGTAAATTATAGAAAGATAAATAAGAAACAGCATTTTCATGAAGGCCCCCTCCCCCCGCTTTAAAAAAAACTAAAAACACACTTGCGCCCATGCACACATGCACTTATTGGGCTAGAACCAACACACACACACACCCTTCAATCTCGTGTTGCACAAACCCTCCAAAGCAAGGCCATAAAGCTGAAAACAACAGCTGGAGTTATGTAACCTTAGTCCTAACGACCTGAAAGAGTTATCCCTGAAACACTCCTGTTTTAGAATGCAGTGACCTGCGCTTGAAACCGAAACATTAAGCAAGTAAAAGGTAGACAAAAAAACTTTTTTTTTAAATAAAAAGAGACAAAGTTTATATAAGAGGAAGAGACGCAAAATCACTGCCGTATATGTCAATACTGTAAGATTTTTTTTCCCTTTTTTCTATATAAAACAAAATTAAATGACTTGCCATCAATGGATTGATTCGTATATTGTCATCGACTATGAATAGTTATGTTAAGCTTCAACTTGATCCGAGAATAGGAACTGGGAGATATGACGTGTACACAGTTTGTACCAGACAGACAGACAGACAGACAGACAGAGTGTGTTAATGTGAGTGAACTCTTTGTAAAAACGCAAAATTTATCAACAGCATTTTTTTTTTAAACTTGACCTCATGACACATATGTTATTATGTTTGCTGTGACCACTTGGCTACATAATTGTATATGTTCCTTGCTTGGCTGAATCTGTGTGCATAGATATACTGATGTAGATATAGGATTATTAATTACGTAATTTTCTTAGCCTTTGAAACATAAGCCAGTAGATATAGTCGGGTTGGAATGTTCCTAAGTACAGTAATACATTTCTTAAACAGTAGAGTCGATTATAAGATCTGTGCACTCAATGCTGACAGAGGAATGTGTGTTCTATGTAAGAGTCCTGTATTTGGTACAAAGCAAAACAAACTTTACAAAACAGGCGCTAACGCAGCCAATGGCACTAAACGGGGAAGATACTCTTGGTCTGACACTGCCAGGGCTGACAGGCGCTCTGACTCTCGGCCTCTTTCCGTCTCTGTAGCTGCCACGGTGTTGAAGAGGACACGGGGAATCAATATAAAGGCGGGGCTACACGTGTCAGTCCCCGCCCACTGGCTTGCCATTAGCTAGTGCGGCTTAGCACGTCTTTCACGAGGTTAGTCGTGCGCTCGTCGCTGTGGTGTGTGCGCGCATTTCCTTATCTCGGCACTTTGTACTTGGTGAATGTCCCTTCCTTCTCTGTAAACTAACTTCTGCACACACTCGGATTACCTCATTAAATAATCTGTGGCGTTTTCCTTTCAGATTTATAATTTAAAAAACAAAAATGGTAGAGTCTTGTCAGAATTTCTAAAATAAAATGAATAACTGGCTCAGCCAAGGGTTCAAATCTCCTCTTCGTTTCATATGGGTAGGCCTATATTAGCAATAAGGTTAGGCTGAGGTTTAAGAGACTTGAATTCCATTATAGGCTATTTAGAAGTAACAGTTGTAACCTGGGTTGTAGACATTGACACGGTCAAGATATGATACAATCATGTACATAACTTTGTCCACTTGTCGTATCGTAGTCATGCATGGTCAGACGTGGTCACTTTGCTCTCTGGTGGAGCCCAAGTACACTCAACTCAATAACAAACTTCAACCATGTATTTATTCAGATTTTAGGATTGACCTTCATTACAGATCTAGTTGCTTTGAAATCATGCACTATTTATTTATAATGTATTTCTCTGTAATCATATTTTTCTAACTTGTTATAAAACACATTCCGAAGCATTGACATTGTTAAATTTAAAAATTATTTCTAGAGAGATAGGCGTTAATCTATCGTTTAATTGGTAGAAGAATATTTTTGTTACGTTTGGCAATGGCAATTTATATTTTTCTTGGGGTAGTATTAAGTCGCTTTTTTTATTCCCCCCCCCCTCCCCTGACTTAATGCTTGAACTCTGATCAAAAAGTGGACATAGCTAAACAACACTCGCACGCAGGTCCTAATACACGGGGGGTCTCACGTTTTGAACAATCTGTTTTAAAAGTAGTTGCAGAGAGACTTTCTTCTCACTGTCCCTCTTCTCCTATCCAATGTTGATGTTAGCTCGTTGAGTCCATCCCATCTACACGTAGGCAACAGTACTGACACCAATTTTAAATCAGTAAACCAAAGTCTTAAGTCTTCATTTACATAAAGTTGTTTTAACCTAGCTCTCACTTTCACTCACACACACATAGTCGTACACTTAGCTAACTACATGCGAACCCATTAACGTAACTTTATTAACGTCTCGGGGGTCTACATTCAAGCTCCTCACACCCACCGCAACACACACAAACTTAAAACTAACCAACGTTTCACCCCCATTTCTTGACCAACTCTTCGCAAGGAACTAAAGATTTGAAGCTTATCAGTTTTCTTGTCCTCCTGTGTGCACTGAGACTAGACTTTGTGTTCTCTTTTCTTTTGGAATGAATGGCCCAGCTATGAGATCGCCCTCCTCGTAAGACGGCTCGAACTTTTTTTAAATACTCTCTAGCTAGTGACTCGTTCAGCCAAGCGTAAATAGTGTACATAGATCCAGTGTACATAGATCTAGTGATTGGTAAATATCTCTCTCAAAATGAGTCTCTAATAAATACTGTGCTTGGCGTAGATTTCATGTGAACATGTACTGTCACAAACTCCGGTAGTCTTTTGGATCGTTGGGGCACCACACATGATCTGTTGACAGCGTCTCTCCATTCCTCTCTGCCTGTTGCCAGGATTATGTTCTCTTTTATTGACAGGCCCGCCCATTCATTAACGTTGTCTTTCCGTCACTTCCTTTTGGCTGCCTCTCTTTCTTTCCACTGGTACTGTTCCCTGTAGAAGTGTCTTATGGCTGTACAGCCTTAGCTTACGATATTTGCGAAGGACAATAAGGCCAGAAAGGGGCCTCGATCGCAATTTATGGCCCAGTTTCGGATTTGATTGTTTGTGATGCTGCCTGTGTATACGATACTTAGAAATGTTATGTAGCATGTAGATTACTTACTTTGTGAGACTATGAGGTTGTTGTTGTTGATTGTTGTTCAGCAGACATCATAAGAAACGCTAACGTGAATTAAAGTAACTGGGGTAATAATGAAGATGAATCGAAATGTTATTTTCAGTAACTGGCTCGGAGGTTCTTGAGTCTTTTTGTCAATAACTTGATGCTACCTCTTCGCTGTCTTGTTAAGTAAAAAGTAAAGTGCCCCATTCAGATCTTATGATCTATAAGGCAGATGGTGTAAAGGTCATTTGTTTCTATGGTAGATGGTTAATGAGGGTGTCATGTGGCCAGCACAACGACCGATCGCTTTTACTTTCCCCAACTTATGTCAGGTACCCGTTAGAGATTGGGTGGACTCAAGGGCGCCTTAAAATCACGAAAATAAAAAATCGTGACTTTACCTAGCTTTACCCCACGGCCAACACGACCCCTATGCGGTCTTGTGTCTATCTTTATATTCTATCGTCCTAGTGTTAGGTCAGAGCAACAATAGAAGTCTGTTTCCATAATAGTGCGGTGCGCAACAGATATTTTTCTAAAAACAGCAACACATTAGTTGTGTATTCAGAAGATTTAAAAAAAAATAGATCTAGATACTTGAAATCATGAACGCATGAACATGTTTACACAATATACACATTTTATCCTTGATTTGCTCTGGTCAATAGTCTACTTTGTATTGGTCCAGCTTGCTAGTGGACTTTACTTGAATGCACTGTGCTGGTCAAGTCCTGGTCTAACTATTACAAGTTATTCGGAATACAAAAAAACGTTTATTTTATAAACTTTTTGGACTTTTTAGTAACGGTCCAAATCTTTCAAAATCTTTGGGACATAAAATGCATATATAGCACAATGTGTCCAAAGGTCAAATGTCACTTGCTTGAGCAGACGATCCTTCCCGTCATCCTATGCGTCAGTGTTCAACGCGTCCTCTTCCTCTGAGCTGGCAAGTCGAATGTTATTATGGCAGATCGTCTAGAATCATAGTAAGTCATTAACTTCTGTGTTAAGTAAACACTATACGAGACAAGATTCGGTATATGATTATTCATAGAAGCCAATTTTTATCCTCAACTTTAAAAAAAAGGAAGGGGGGGGGAGAAGAACATTTTTTTTCCGACAAAAACCTTGATGAAAGAGAAGTTGGCCGAGCGATGAAGCGATAAAGTCTACCTTGTCGTTGAGAGGTCTGATACAGCACTGGAGACCTTGACTCATAGTTTACCCCCCCCCCCAACCCCCAGCTGGAAATAAACACTAAATTGTTCATTTACGTGATTGTTTGAGGCTTTTACCCTTGAGATTCTTGACCAATGAGAACCTCTCTCTCTATCAGAGACACACACACACCGGGGATGTATTCTCTCTCTCTCTCTCTCTCTCTCTCTCTCTCTCTCTGTGTTACATATATCTTTGATCCCGGTGATGCCATTCAATGCACTTGAAACCTGCCGCCATCTCCGTGGGTGGTTCTCCTTTGCATTCCAGGTGACACCACAATCATTTATTCCCGCCAACTGCAATGAACTCAATTCCATATGGCACCACCACCATGGGAAGAGGACGCTTTCCTCACTAACGTCTGTCTGACACTGTGGAGGCTGCTGACAAAACAAAATGTGGCAATATTAAAACTATATTGAGACACCATCACATGGTATTAACAATATCAACATGACAAACAAAAAAGGTTGCCCTATCTGACTACCTCACCTCAAGAAGGGGCAAGTCTGTCGTTGTGCCAAAAAAAAAACCCCCAAAATATGAAATATCAAGGAGGGGCAAGCAAATGAAGGACCTTTCATTCACCACAATCCATCGTCAAACGTCGGCGCTGTTGCAAAACAAATGTCCAACTATTTATACCTCCAAACTATGTGCCCGGGTTCGAATTTCCAAACAATTAAACAAAAATTTGTGCATGGAATCAATTCAGTAACACGAAATTATATAGGTCACAGCCTTTAAATAGAAACAGTGCAAGCTCTGGGGCGACATAGCAACGTACTAACTATGGACTGTACACCAACTCATGGCATACTCTCTCCAAATGTCAGTCTCACGATGTTATGGGACCGAGAGACAAACATTAAAACATAGCGCGCGAGACTTGTTGACATTGATTATAATCATTAGCTGGAGCCTTGCTAAACTTAAATTCGTCTGTATTGCCGTTTCGCAATGTCTCTTGTCTTGTGAAAAAAACAACACAAGTACTTGTTAGAGTGCGTCCGTTAGTCAGAGATTTCGTTCTGTTGTGCTAGAAAGTTCGATTATTGAATGTTTGTGGTGGGAAGGGAGGGGTAGGGGTGGGGGGAGAGTGCGGGAGTCACGTCAGAAAAAAAGAGAGCTGACCCTAAAAAACCCGCAGTAAATCTCAAACATTCCTACGGTCCATACATCGACATTGCATTTCCGGTGCTGTGTCTACCTGCCAATCATATTGTTCACGAGAATTGGCGGGAAGTGACGGAGAAGCTGGGGGGTGATACGAAACGAAATGCGGCTAGCTTTTGACGCGCACACGATTCAAATCTGAAAACAGAAAATCGAACCAGCTGTTTATACTAGAATATAAATATTTATAACAATAATAATTTAATTTTCATTGACATTTCACTATCTGATAGCGTTAGAAAACATAAAATATGGAAACAAGGCTGGGTAAATTAAGCGAGGATGAAAGTTCAATTAAAATAGTGATATACCAGGTCGTGATATCAGATGAAGAGGGACGATAATTGACCTAACATGTATATTCGTGACCCTGGACTTATCACATTGAAAGGAGACACCTGACTTAAAGGATATCTTCATGACCTTGAACTTATCACATTGAAAGGAGACAACTGAATTAAAAGATATCTTCGTGACCCTGGACTTATCACATTGAAAGGAGACAACTGACTTTAAAGATATCTTCGTGACCCTGGACTTATCACATTGAAAGGAGACAACTGACTTAAAAGATATCTTCATGACCTTGAACTTATCGCGTTGTAAGGAGGCAACTGACTTAAAGGATATCTTCATGACCTTGTCACCTTGAAAATTGAAAGATGACGTAACATATATCTCCGAGACCCTGAACGTAGAGACCCTTTCCATAACACCTTGAAAGATTTTTGTGTCAGTGGGCGGTAGTGCTGCAGACTTACCATGCCACTTGCAGATTTGTGAGAGAAGATTTTAAAGTGGTGACTATAGTGAACTGTAGCCCCCTTTGATAACGCTCTGCCCAGGTTATGACATCGAATTTCTGTTACTTCATTATGATAATAATAATAATACTAATTGGAGTTTATTTTTAGGTTACTAGTTGATTGATTAACTCGTCAAAGGGAAAACTAATATAAAACCAAAAACTATGTGAAACAAAATATTTCATCTGTTTAATATAGACCCTGTTGGCTAAAGCGAAGATTCGGCTGTACTGACTTTCCAGGAATGAAGATTTGCACCCATTTTCAACTACAAACGAGTACATTGGATCTTTATTGGCTCTTGACTCTCACCCAAGAGGATCCATCCATTCTGGCAGTTTGAGTTTGGGGGCAGGAGAGAGACTCCGAATCTACAAAGGGGTCATGATGACTCACCTTGCCAAACATAACAACATAGATTTCACGTTTTGCTGTTTTACTTTAGTGTTGAGATATGGAAGAGTCACCAAGTACCTTGCTTTGGTTTTCTTAAAGAGCGTTCACTCTCGTTTATTAAAAATAATAAAATGGATGTTATTTGTTTTTTCTTGGGGGGGGGAGAAGGGGGGGGGGTTTAGAAAGAGTCATTTCTCTCACCTGTTACAGCAATGACCGTGAACCAACCGCCCTCAGGTCTTCCTGTTAACCCCTGTAAGTTCGACGTCACTCAATTCTTTATTTTAAAAAAAAAAGTGTCTTGAAAGGGTTAAACTATTCCAAGTTCAACAGCTCGCTGGCCGAAGTTTGCTAATTTTTTTTAAATTTTGGTGTGGTTTTGATACTCCCAACCTAAAATGACGTCAAATTGCGTTATTTGAAAAAAAAATTGAAGTAATAAAAATGGTTTAAAAGGTGAGGCATTAAACACGGCCCATTCTTTGGCTGGAGAACAAACTATTGTGCTAGAGTTCCTCGGCGCTGCTGTTGCAGCCACATCTGTGGATCAGGTCTTGTTTGTGGTAGGTGAGAAGGTTGCGGTTGCAGCGGATAAGAAGTGGAGACACTCGCGGGGCTGACTTCGCCCTCTGGCCCACCTCCCATTCTTCATACCTGTTTTACTTGATATTGCCTCACGTTCGCCATGCGCCCGCTACAAACGCCCTTTTTTTTTTTCTCACATTTACGGACTAAAAAAAAAAATACTGGTGTTGGGGGAACGGGGAGGTAATAATAAAAAAAAAGCAAACTGCTCACTCATTGTCTGCCCCTGTTTGTGGCAGAGACTTCTAGAAACATGTGTTACAAGGCCAATGCCTTCTTCAGATAAATGGATACCTCTTCCCCTCCCCCACACCCCTTGATTAATTTTCAATATATTCTCTGACCTGCGGGTTCGATCTGACTTTATATAACAGAGGTAACTCTGCTCGCCTTTCAATCAAAGAAATTTAAAGGGGACACACACAAAAAATTGTATAGAGTGATCTTCCTTTGCTCAACGCCATCTTTTCTTTTCTATGAGGGGTGTACGCCATCTTGTTGCCTCCTTAAAACTTCATTTCTTTTCGCTTTTTTTTTTTCTTGATTAGTTTTTTTTTTTTTTTTTAAACTTTCTCTTCTTTTCCACGTCTTTCTGGCAGAACAAAAAGACCTGGTCTATTCTCTTCACTCACAGGAAATCTGTCTCATTGCGTAAAGAAACGAGCCGTGTTGACATTGTTAATACCACGTGCTGGGGTCTCAATATTGTTTTAATATTGCCACAGCGCTGTGTTAGTCTTAAATATGATTAGGTTAACCACACGTGGCAAGAGTTGGGCTTTTTTTTTTCTCTTCCTCCTCCTCCTGGTGAAGGAATATATCTATCTACTCTAACGTTGGATTAATGTTGGGGTTTTTGTTTGTATCATTTTATTGTTAGATAATAGCGTGCAAAGGGAAGCCATCAAGTGTGAAAAGCAGGGGCGGTTATTCCTTACACAGTTTCAGGATTTGTTCTAAATGCAACATTTTACTTTTTTGTTATTGTAGATAGCCCTGACAATGGAAGACTTTGCGTAAGTCTGTCAGCGACATCGTTTAAATGTTGCACTATTTGTTTAACTCTAAACGCCAATATTATCAAATATAATCAATACTTCTGCTAAAACTTAACATCTCAATCAAATTGAGCACTTCCCCCCCCCCCTCACCCCCACACCAAATAAAAAAAGTTACGTGTTAGTCTGGAAGACGTTAAATCCTTTTCCCTTTTAAACCAGACCATCCCCCCTCTCCCTTTGATAGTTTCCCCCCTGGTTCTGTCCCTTCCTCTCCTGTTCATTCTAATCTTAAGTTTTTGGGCGGGAGAGAGTAGGGGGGAGACTATCGCATTCGGTCTAATTGGCTTGATTTCATTCAATTAGCCCCTGTGTGGACCGACAAGGGACCGGGTGGCCTGGCCACGGACATGGGGGCGTGAGTTAAGGCCCCAGGCTTCTGCGAGACTGCCCTGATATTGAGCCCATTTTGCTCCTAGATGACAACCAGTGGTCTCGCTTCATTGGCTCGGCAAATTGTCTTTGGCAGTGTCACAATGTTTTCAGACTAGCCGCTCTCCATCCGCTCTCTCTGTCTCTCTGTCTCTCTCTCTCTCTCTCTCAGTCTCTCTCACTCGTTCTCTTTCTTTCCTTCTTTTTGTTAGTCATTTTCTAACTTCTGTCTCTGTCTGTCTGTCTGTCTGTCTGTCTGTCTCCCTCAGTCTCTCCCACTCGTTCTCTTTCTTTCTTTCTTTTTGTTACTCATTTCTATCTCTTTGTCTATGTCTCTGTCTGTCTGTTTCTGTCTCTCTCTCTCTTTTTCAGTAAACTTTCACTCATCCATATTTTAAGGTGGATAAACATTTGTATCTATACATCGGAGAAAGGACCGACTTATATTCATCTCCATTTTAGTTAACTGGAGGACGCGGTCCGGGGTTCGAATCCAGGTGAAGACTGGGATTTTAAATTTCGGGAACTTTGTGCGCCTCTAAGTCCACCCAGTTCTAATGGGTAGTTGACAATAGTTGGGGAAAAGTAAAGGCGGTTGGTCGTTGTGCTGGCCACATGACCCCCTCGTTAACCGTGGGACACAGAAACAGATGACTTTTACATCATTGGCCCTATAGATCCCTATGTCTGAAATGGGACACTTTTTTTTTTAATTTGCTAGATAATATCACATACTATATTCACACTAAATGTCATCACAAGCTCGCGCTCGCGCGCGCGCGCGCACACACACACACACACACAAATACAACAACTAACTAATGTGACACCATGGTGCCACCCTCCCTTCTCCGTCTCCTGGCAGTCTCTCTCTCCCTCTCTCTTTCAAGTGTAGACCTTTTTACTTTTATAATGCGTTGACTGGGTCTTCAAGAAGATTAAGGCTCAAAGCATTTCACATTTTGACCTTGACATCACACGACGTCACCAAGCGTCCACCTCTCTTTGATCTCCGGTTTATGTCCGTGTGTGTGTATGTGTGAGTTTTCGTGTGTGGAGTATATGCTACACACACACGAACTTTTGTTATGGGTTTTTAAAAGAGACGTATGTCTTCGTTATTCTAAGAACAATGCGTCTGCATCAGGACATAATTAGACCTATAAACTGTTTTAACAAGTACATCTTTTGTATCAAATGAACTGGCCATTTGTTGTTTTTTTCTAATTGCGATAGTAAAAAAGAAGTGTTCAAAGATCTGTTTCTTGTGTTCAAAGTGACATCCTGATGTCTGATGTTCACCTGATGTACTTGTGTTCTTTGTGGTCATTACTCCCGACGTTTGATACAGGTCAATGTGTATAAAGCTTTAGGGGGCGGGGGTTGCGTCTGACAGAGCTGCTAATGAGATCTTTGAGGTCTTTGTTTTTTTTGAAGTGGAAGTCTCTGGCGTTTAATTTTGTTTTAAAGTGTTGGTTTGGATTTGAAAGTTGCTTTTCTTTTTTATTATTTACAAAGACAAAGGCTGTTTGATTTTCTTTTACACAACTTTTTTCAGAGCTTTGTTTTTTTATGAGACGCTGGATCGAGAGAGAGAGAGAGAGAGAGAGAGAGAGTTGAATAGTAGATAATTTGTTAGTGATCATTTTAGAGAGGGAGACATAGAGAGGGAGACATAGAGAGGGAGACATAGAGAGGGAGGCATAGAGAGGGAGACATACAGAGGGAGGCATAGAGAGGGAGACATAGAGAGGGAGACATAGAGCGGGAGGCATAGAGAGGGAGGCATAGAGAGGGAGGCATAGAGAGGGAGACATAGAGAGGGAGACATAGAGAGGGAGGCATAGAGAGGGAGACAGAGAAGGAGGAGGGAGACATAGAGAGGGAGGCATAGAGAGGGAGGGGAGAGACATAGAGAGGGAGACATAGAGAGGGAGGAGGGAGATATAGAGAGGGAGAGAGAATGATTGTGAATAAAAGAGCAGAAAAGGGGGGGGGGGGTAGTCACAAATTTGATGGTTGTCCATCGACCAATTAGGAATAAGTTTTTGATTGAGAGAGACGGAGTGAATTATTGAGAGAAGTTTAGAGAGAGAGAGAGAGATTGAGAGAGTTGGTCTCATGTTTATATTTTACAAATAAGTGTCTGCTGTTTCACAAATCCCTTCCAGTCAAATCTCCAACGACCATCATGGTATTGTAGGACACTCACGCGCTGGTATTGTATTATTCATCGCATTCCCGCGCGTGATCTATATCGTCTGCCGTCCAAAGGTGTTCCAAATGTGAGGGTGAAAATTTGGAAGCTGAAAATTCGGGATGTGTTGTGAAGGATAAAAAAAAAATCGGGTGGGGGGGGGATGATAGGGGGGGGGGGATTCTCAGAGAGTCGCAGTCTAAAACTCCCTTCCGTGACGTCACTGGAAAACCGGAAATTGCGCCATAAATATCTGACGCCCCTGGCCCATCGGTATTGTCTAGTGCTACCCTAACCACACCCCACGCCCTCTCTAGGTTTCCTCTGGGACGAGCGATATTTCTGATTGCTTTTTTATTCCCGCCTGTGCAAATCACTACGTAAGATTAATCTGCGTAAGCTGCGCCCTGGAATAAATCACGCCGCAAACGGGCAAGACGGGGGAGAGAGCCTCGTAGACCTGTCCCCGCAGCGATCACCAAGACATTCCCCCCGCACACTTCGGTGTCCAGTTTCCCATTAGTCTTGTTCGAGGGGGGGGGGGGGTTAGGAACCGAACACACTTCTGGTCACTAGTCGTATTCAAAATGCTGGCCTTGTTAATCCATCAGGGGGGTTAATCTGGAAGTGGAGAGCGAATTTCTCGTTTTGTCTCACCACGTTGTCGCCCTTGTGTGTGTGCGCGCGTGCGAGTGTGTGTACGTCGTGAATTCTGGTGTCTCCGAGACCACATTTTATTTGTGTAGATTCAGATTGTAAAATTCCCTGAACATGCCCTTCACCCCAACTGTGAATTTATCCCGGGATACAGCAACTTCATCAGCTACCAACTTGAATCATACATCACGACAGTAAATTATAGTGTAAATCTGAACGCCAACAGTAATGATACATACACAACACCAGGTCACCACCTTGCTACTACATCAAGACCAAGAAATGGAATGTTGGGTCATGTTGTAGATCTAGTGCCGGCTCTAAAAGTGATAATGTGAGGCGAACGTGTCACCCCCCACAGCCGAAATTTGACAAGCTTGTCTCTGTGGTTTCACGAGGATGAGATGGGCGGATAGAGGAGAAAGGATACAATGTTTTTGTTTGATTCATATACTATTAACCTCAAAAACTATTTGGCATTACGAAATTATGAATGAATGCTATATGCATATTCCTGGAGTACCAAGACTATTGAGAGAAGAAAGTAAAGAAAATATTGTGTAATATTAATAAGCTTTGAGGACTCGAGCTAGCACCTCCAAACCGGCCTTCATCACCTACCAGCGATTTTGTTCCAGCCTAACATCTAACTTGACTATCCAAGACACCCAACAGCAGTGTCATCTGGTCCCGCGTCGCTACCCAGGTTCACAGAGATACTTCTATAATCTAGATAAATTGATTTAAATTAATATTTATCTCATCTTTGGACTCAAATATTCATGAACTTCTGTACCTGAATTCATACTTTGAAATGAACTAAAGGCGAAAGGGTCTCTGTCAAAGCTAATATGCATATAGCGAGGCGAAGATGCAGGATTGCCTTATCGTTCTTGAACCCCTACCTTACCAGACAGCACCAAGCAGTCGAATTCTGCGCAATAAAGGGAGCCTCTGACGTAACTTCCGATCCAATATTAGGATCGCTGAAAAAGCTGCAAGTCCCAAATTTAAAAAAAAATTGAAGTGAAAGATCGTTTATTGTCATAATCTATTATTTACATTTTCTATTTATATCCCGATACTTTTTCCAAGCTTTAATAGTGTGACCAACACTTGCACTGGAAAACCACGTTCTGGAAATCAATGTATTTAATAACAAAATTTTATTACTCAAAAAAAATAGATTTTTTAAAAGGTTATGTAAAGGAAAGAACTACACATTTACAGTCTTATATCTCTATTGTAAGATTCATTTCCCTTTCTATATTACATTTACAGTCTTATATCTCTATTGTTAGATTCATTTCCCTTTTCTATATTAAACAAAATTATTTTATTACCACAGCTTCATTAATTGATTGGTTAATTGATTTTGATTGATTTTTTTTGTTTTGTGTAGGGACAATGAATAATTGTGCCAAGTTTTAACTTGATCCAAAACTGGGAGGTGTGAGAAGTAGCGTGTACAAGATTTTGTACCAGACAAACAGACAGACAGAATGTGTTGATACAAGTTGTGTAAAAACTGTTTCTTGTCTGGTTATTTCATCTCCTTGTTTCAAAGCAAATGTTGACATCACAAACAAGTTTTCTTTTTTTTTTTTAAGACTGTGGACATCCCTTTTGATGGGGTCATGCATACACAGTCATTGATCTCCCACACCAATAGTGGAGTCTTCTTTCCACGCTTCAAAGCGGCCTGACTTGAACCTTTCCTAGCCATACGTACTGAAGACGCTCACCTGGCCATGACGTGCTTTGCTCCAAGCGCGACTCTCTGAAGATAATCTGCGATTATGTATATGCATAATGCACAATTGCATGTTTAACCTATAAGTATTTACTATAGGCGGGTTTCTCTATCCCATAATTTGTACTGATTTGATCTCTTCCTATCCCACAGTCTCTATCTCTTCTTTTCCTTTTGCTATCCCCCCCCCACCTTTTTTTTTTTAATTTTTATTAATCATTTTCTTTCTTTTTCTTTCGTTATTGCTTGATTTTAACTTCTTTCCATCTTTCTTTCTTATTTTCTTTCTTTATTGCTGAATTACTTTCAATTAGTTTCCTCTTCATTTCTTACCTTTGGTTCATTTTCTCTTTAACTTTACATCCAGTTCTCTCCTTGCTGCTTGTTACCGCTCCTATCTTGCGACTGATTTTGAAGTCAGATCACATCTGATGGAATATCACCTATTTTTTTGTTGTTGTTGTTGTTCAGGTGGGTGGCTGTGTGAAATTTTTGTGCGTTGTAGATAGAGTCTACTGTGGATTCGCACCAACAGGAGCATACCTAGCTAGATTAGCAAGAAAAATGTTTTTTGTCAAAAGTTAGAGAGAGAGAGAGAGAGAGAGAGAGAAAGAGAAGGTTAACGCGTATAGTTTACTTTCCTGGATCTCACTAATTCTAGCCCCTCGACACCCTCCTCCCTATTTGTCATGCTCGCCTTCTCGTCATGAAAATTCATGATCTGGGGGCAAACCAACCAACGCGCTCATCCACTCACCCCCCCCCCCTCCATCTTTGCCTCCCTTCCCCGTTTTTTTTTTTTCTTTTCCCTCTCTTCAAGTCGTTGAAATTTCTTCTGATCCAAAAAAAAAAAAAACTTTGACTTTCTCGTGTATAGCCCCTTCGGTTTCAGTAACTGCCCGTCGCTTGGCTGCTGCCGCTGGGTTTGGAGGTAGAGGAGGAGCTGGTGGTGGTGGTGGTGCCGCTGCTAGTAAACTTACTCCAGCTGCACCAGTCGTGACGTAACGAGGCGGCCCCCCTCGCTATCAGATCTGGGCTCGACACCCCCTCGGAGTTTCTTGCCTTGTCTTGTTAACACCAACTCGCTAAATCGGTGCAGCGGTGGAGCTCGTCTCTCCTTACCGCGACTACGTGAAAAGAAAAAATCAACTATAATATATATATATATATATATTTAAAAAAACAACAACATTTCGCTGTGGTTTAGTTATAGATCTTGTAGATAGAAGATACCGTGCATTACTTGCAGTGAGCAGTGATTTATTTTCTTAGCAGCAATTTTTATTGTGAGTACTAGAGAACAAAAATTCAACGCGTGTTCTGCAAAGGGAGATTAATAATACAGTTTGATTGTTTTGTATTCTAGAGTGATCTCCTCCTGAAGTAAGTTTGATTTGTGAATATGGTCTTATGATACATTCAAAGTTGTTAGCTGTAAGAAACTGTTAATTATAGTGTTCGATTTTTGTGTTTAATTCATAAATTGTAATTGTTTTTCTTTACTAATGCCAGCAATTATTGATTTAATGAACCGCTGTTAGCTTTATCCATCCTTCGTACTTTATCGCAGGGGATTTCAAGTAGCGAAAAGTTTATTATATCAAATTTGTATAACATCCGAATGGAAGCAACTTTTGGAACAAAGCGTGTAAATCTGTTAGCTTTGTGCTTTCACTGACGTTCTGTTACATATGTCAGTGCAGTGGATAAACCTTATCGTTTTGTTAGGTGAATTTGCTTTGGGTCAACAAACTTTATTTGTTATTTCACACCACACTGTTGTCGCTGAGTGGCTAACGTGGTGGTCGCCAGCTCGAGTTGTCCTGCAGTCATTGTTTGGTTTTTATCTTATGGTCAACTGTTGTCATCGAAAACTCGTGGTCATTATGCTCGGGCACGTTCTGTTGGCCGCGTCGAGTGTCCACCTCCGCCGCTCTCTCGTGAGGTGACCAAGCAGTTGTAATGTCTTGGACGGCGATGTCATCAACATTCACCCCCCCCCCCCAAATCTCTCCCTGGTGTTAATGACATGCATCACGCGCTGATGACGCATGTTTCTCAACTGACCGCGCTAAGGTGCGCAACACTGACCCCCGGTAATGTATTCTCCTGACTTAGTTAATGACACCTGTATGTCCGGTACAGCTCCAGTCACGGGCGCGAGGTGAATCTCGGGGAAAATGTTACGTCTGCTGCGGTGGCCAGTGCGTGTCAGTGAGTGGCTAGGCCTCGTTGTGGAAACCATTGTCCGGGTTGACACGGATGATTGACTTGTATGCTAATGATGGGGTCACACTCTACGTCCATATACAGACTTTCTGTTTTCTTTCTCAATGCTGTCTGTTCAGGCTGAACATCAACTAGCAATCGAAAACTTTTGATCTGTTTACATTTTAGAAAAGTTCTAGAGTCTAGTAACCGTTAGGGCGCCACACATAATCTGTCGACCGTCTTTCTCCATTTCTTTTGTCTTTTGACTTAAATATAATTTCTTTTCAATGACAGTTTCTAGTTGTTTAAAAAAAAAAAAAAGCCTTTCTGTTCAGTGGTTGTTGCCCCCTTCAGGATTTGAAAGGTCTTCATGAAAATGTCTACAGAATATAACGCTACATGCTGATCACAGTTTGGGAAACAGTGGAGGTGAAAAATGTAAATTTGACATTGACACAATTAGAGCTGGACATACGCCATCACGTAGATAAATGACCAAAGCTGACCACACCCGAAAAAATAAATGCGTCTCTTTTTCTGCGTTAAAAGGAAATGAAATTTGGTATAACTCTTTGAGTAAAGTCATGGAGACGAAATGTTCTGGAAGGATCTGAACGACTTGTTGACGCATGCCAGGGGCCTCAACGAACTCGAGTGACTAATGTGACTTTGTGGTTGATACGTAGTCGCTACTGTTTCATCTATTATAATCATGGTCAACTATTGGTCTGTTAACACTCGTGTCAGAATAGTAAAGATCTAACGCTATCGTCAGGGTGCCTACATTTTAAAACCAGCAGTTGGGTTCGCCAGACTTGACACTTTGGCGATTATCTCCGTCTCGGTCATCATGCTGCAGAAGTGTACTGCATCCCCCTCCCTCTCTTTTAAATCAATCCCCCCCTCCCCCGGCCGCGAATGTATTGTCCCCCACGAGTGTGTCGTGTATTATGTCCTGAATTCTACAAATAATTCCTTAAAAGCTGCTCGCCGCTCATAAAACTATTAGGTGCTCGCAAAACTTGTTGTTGTTGTTTCCCCCCTTCTTTCACTTCTCGTAGAATATTCCCCCCCCCCCCCAACCGCATTAGAGAGACGCAGAGAGGACTTTTAATTTCTTAGCACCAAGAACGTCTTGGGGGACTCTGGAAGCCACCATTAGGGCGCCGTCCCACGGGAGTCCGGCAACCAATTCAAGACGCTCGGAGTTAATTATTGGACGGAACTCTTTCCATTTCTCCATTATCAGCAAGCCAGAGGTTGTCTTTATTCAATTGTTCTACGGTTTTGGTTTTTGCGGTAATTTTTATTTTTATTTTCGTAACTAGGTTTTTTTTTTTCTTGTTTTTGTTTCCTACTAATTGTTACCTTGAATGATAATGTCTCCGCCCATGTCATCAGGTGAACAGGGAAGAGGAGGAGTGGGCTGGGGGGGGGGTAGATGTTTGTTTTTAAAAGTGAACTTATTAAGTTTACTTTTTTATTTTTATTTTTAATCACATGTGGTTTTTGTTTTGTTTTGTTTTTGTTTTCTTTATTTTGAGTCTATAATACCAACAACATTTTGACTTAATGCATTGCGGGTGTTGTGCGGTGCTGACCTTGTTGATTCGATTCTAAATACCGAATTGTTTGATCGTAAGAAAACATTTGATTTTCGTTTCATGTTCATAGCCATTCCTAAGTCATAGTTTTGATCCAACCATTGTTGATATTTGTTATTTGTGAGCGAAATGTTCCTATTTGTATTAGGAATGTATACGTTCAGGTTAACTTTAAATAATCTCTGCACAACTTATTTATTTATTTATTTATTTATTTATTTATTGCGAAAAAAAAAAAGGAAATGAATTCATTTCACAAACTTCATTGTGATCAATTTCAAAGAAAATATTTTGATATTAGACTTTAAGTTCATGTATAAAATAACTCTTGTTGATAATCGCTTAGATTAAAAAGTCGGATTCTTTAAATTTATTGTTGCAGATTTATTTAAAAAATTTAAAATAATTTGTTGGACGTTTATTAATATAGGGTTAGGAAACAACAACCAGAACAAAGCAGTAGAATATGGCATCGATCAACTTCTCCGTTGGAAACTATTAAATCCAACTTTTGAAAGTAGCCTGCTTACTCTACACGTTTTGTATGCTTTGGATATAAAAATAAAATATGTAGATGACCGTTATTTCATCGGAACATTAGTTCGCCTTTCCTCAATCGCTGGGCTCAAGATACACCTTTAGTACATCTACATTTTGATCGCTAATTGCAGTTCAGTTGAGATATATCACTATTTTCTCTCATATATTCTACTGACCAAAAAAAAAAAAAGAAAGGCTGTGTGTTAAAATATTCAGAGAAGTTAGAACTTGTTCAGAGTAGCTTTTAAAACGAGTGATATTGAAAGTGAAAGTAGACTGTACAAACCCACTATAATAGTTCCAGGCATTGCTTTGAGCATTAAGGATGAATGGTCACGTCTGACATTAAGAGCAGACATGGAGATGTTGTATTTAGGGGACAATGTCCACTACCGGTCAGGATACCGGCAATTTCAGTGCTCGCCCTATTCCAAGTACGACCTTCCTCCGTCCTGTGCCTACGCCTCTGGAATGGGCCAGGGGGCCGAGCCGCCCAGCTACCTCCCGCACGGGTTTGGTGGATATCCGTTTCAGCAGATGACTTCTTCGTGTATGGGATTTTTTCAGAGGCGCCCCGGGCGTATCAAAGGTAAGTGGTAATTTATTTCACCTTTTATTTTGTTTACTCTGCGTTCAGGGTGCGTAGCTGAATTTCTTCCCTGAAGTCAATAGTGCACTGCTATTTTGATATTGCTCTCTGTCGCCCTTCAATAAAAGAAGATTTAGTGACTAGACCAATGATACACTAAAATGTGACTTAATGAAAGCTCCTATTCCAAACTTTGTGACCTTATATAAACTCTTTTTCAGTCAGTTAGGTGTCAGAAGTGTTTCGATTTGTATCTTTGACTCGCCTCGTTTCAGGAGTCTTAAATTTAAAAAAAAAATTCTTATTGTAACTTGAAGAGCCAGGACCTTGTTTAAATCTATGTTAGAAATGGGGATGTCACGCTGGTGAAGTCTGAGAGTCAAGTGGAATGAAATGCACAAATACAGTTCCAATTCGGAAGATTTAATTGCATGAACTTCAGTTGTCTAATTAACAAGCACAATTAATTCAATCTATATGATGAGACAATACAATGAAATGGAATGTACATTTCCAACCCCCCCCCCCCCCCAACCCCACCCCACCTTCAACTATTCTCCAAATCTAGGTTTGGATCTAGAAAATGTGTGAAAAATCAAAAATCGCAAGGAAGATTAAATTTTCATTTCTAATTATCACCCTTGGACCTTTATGAGCTATTTTAGTTTGGCTTTAGACAAAAGGACTTGTGCATTCTCAAGAGGTAAGGTCACAGACAACTTCCGTTGTCATTAGCAACAAGCGACGCGTCTTGTTACTTGGAAAGTGTGTATCGATAATATTTGGCTGATACCAAACTGTCTTTGACACAATACCAAACTGTCTTTGACAGATACCAAACTGTCTTTGACACAATACCAAACTGTCTTTGACACAATACCAAACTGTCTTTGACACAATACCAAACTGTCTTTGACACAATACCAAACTGTCTTTGACACAATACCAAACTGTCTTTGACACACTACCAAACTGTCTTTGACACAATACCAAACTGTCTTTGACACAATACCAAACTGTCTTTGACACACTACCAAACTGTCTTTGACACAATACCAAACTGTCTTTGACACAATACCAAACTGTCTTTGACACAATACTAAACTGTCTTTGACACAATACTAAACTGTCTTTGACACAATATCAAACTGTCTTTGACACAATACCAAACTGTCTTGGACACAATACCAAACTGTCTTTGACACAATATCAAACTGTTTTTGACACAATACCAAACTGTCTTTGACACAATACCAAACTGTCTTTGACACAATACCAAACTGTCTTTGACACAATATCAAACTGTTTTTGACACAATACCAAACTGTCTTTGGAGCCAACTTGTTCAGATTCTTTCCATATTTACGCTTTAAATCCTAATTTCAACTTTATTGCAGTTACATTTTTATTAAAAGTTTGTTTGATGCTTTTTTTTTTCTAATGAATTCCAAACCCAATCAAAACGCGGCAATGCTTAAGGCTTGCTACGTCACGCTCGGCCGACTCTAAAGCCTTAAAAAAAAAATGTGCAATTGTCAGACTTTCATCACTCTGAAATAGAATATTAAAAAAAAAGATAATCGTATTCTTTTTTTTTTTTTTTGGGGGGGGGGGGGGTCAAATTTAGTACTGAATGAATATTGACCAGTGGTGAGAAGATAAGTTTAGTATTAACTGACCAGTTCTACTCTTGTGAATGTCTGCAAAACGTGTTCAATGTTACAACATCCCAAATATCAGACAGACAATTTTCTCATAAGTCACTAAGCTCCTGTAGACAATGTTTTTGTGATCTGTGGGTGTTTTCAGGGCCGGCCATCATAGGCATAAGCCAACTATGCAGCCGTTTTGGCATCTGATTGGTGGGGGGCCTCGCACAGAACTCACAAAGTTTGTTTAGAGAAGAAATAGTGAACCTTGAGATTTGCTGGAGTCACTAGGTTTTAAATAAATAGCGTAATTTTTTTTTTTTCATTTTCTGTTTCCTGTGGGAGCACTCAATTTACTTCACCTAGGTGGTGTTGCCGGTTGTTGACTTGTAGCACATGGTGAGTGGTAGGTGTAACTAAACCGCTGTAGGCGTTTTATATCTTAAATAATAAAATTAATAAAACTTGACAAAACTTGAATAACTTCCTACTAAATATAACTTTATTTATAATATAGACAAACGTCAAGTTGATATGACATAAAATAAATGTACTAGACTTAAGTAATAATATTTTCATCAAAATCTAGCTCACTACAATAACACAACCTTTCAGTTCTGGAGTCGTCTGTCCTGACTAAGACCTATGACGACAATGCCACTTATCTTGCATCACTCACAGCCAATAGCTAACTTCTTTCCCACCATCACCATAGAAACACACACATACATACTCCATAACAATAGATCCTCCAATTATCTAGGGCCTGTTCTGCTGTCATCTATAGATGTAAAAGTAATCGGGACCCCTGGGTTCGGAAGCCAAGCGCTTTACCACTCAGCCACCCGCGCCACCAAATTTCTGTCAATAATGTCTGGACAAATAGTCACCACGGGGCCAGCGCCGTGTTTAACTCTTTCTCTCCTAACAGACGATACCAACGTTGATTCCACCAGAATGTGGTAAATAATGACGGAGAGAAAGAGTTAAAGGAATCAGCCTCACTACATATGAAGGCATTGTGACCTAAGCGAGTCCTTACCAAATGTATCGTTTGACACCGGGACCTTTGGGTCTGGATATTAACAATTCACTTGTTCATTGGTTGAAAATGTCACTGTGGACATTAGGTGTCAACATTTCTTAGCTAGTAGGAAATTTTGACAAAGTTTATATCAACTCACTTCTCCCTCTGTCATCTCCTTCTCTCCCTCTCTCCCTCTCCCTCTCTCTCTCTCTGTCTCTCTCTCTCCCTCCCTCTCCCCGTCTTTCCTTTTATGTATATTTGTTGTTTTTTCCCCCTGTCCTCTCGTGTTTTTTTTCTCTCTCTCTTTTCAATCCCGGCTCATCTTCCTGTTTCTCCGCCATCTTGACTCATTCACCGGGTCACTCGTGGCCCGGCAAAGGAAATATTCTTGTGATCGATTCCAATTCCTGAGCCGCCAGGCGAGACGGATGAAATTAGAGTACCATCAGGGGTGTCTTCTTTAGTGGAGCTGGAGGGAAGTGGGCTCACGGGTTTGAATTGTCGGCGAGCAGACGAGAGAGGAGATAATGCAGGACGTGTGAAGGGAGAAGACAATGGTGGAGGGTGGAATAGAAAACTTAAGAGATAGCTACAGGTTAAAAGACACATAGTGAACTGACCTACGAAACAAATAGATGACTGACTTGACAAACAGACGGACAGACAGACGTACTAATTTGTAATCCGTACGTATTAATTTGATTGTATTTTTAGCTACATTATTTTTAATGAATTAGAGAATGCAATATCAACAGTGGTCAATGATTCACACTAGATAGATGTTATGGGCTCAACTCACAAACTAGATAGATGTTATGGGAACGACCCACAAACTAGATAGATGTTATGGGAACGACCCACAAACTAGATAGATGTTATGGGCTCAACTCACAAACTAGATAGATGTTATGGGCTCAACTCACAAACTAGATAGATGTTATGGGCTCAACTCACAAACTAGATAGATGTTATGGGAACGACCCACAAACTAGATAGATGTTATGGGCTCAACTCACAAACTAGATAGATGTTATGGGCTCAACTCACAAACTAGATAGATGTTATGGGCTCAACTCACAAACTAGATAGATGTTATGGGCTCAACTCACAAACTAGATAGATGTTATGGGCTCAACTCACAAACTAGATAGATGTTATGGGCTCAGCTCACAAACTAGATAGATGTTATGGGCTCAACCCACAAACTAGATAGATGTTATGGGATCGACCCACAAACTAGATAGATGTTATGGGCTCAACCCACAAACTAGATAGATGTTATGGGAACGACCCACAAACTAGATAGATGTTATGGGCTCAACTCACAAACTAGATAGATGTTATGGGCTCAACTCACAAACTAGATAGATGTTATGGGCTCAACTCACAAACTAGATAGATGTTATGGGCTCAGCTCACAAACTAGATAGATGTTATGGGCTCAACCCACAAACTAGATAGATGTTATGGGATCGACCCACAAACTAGATAGATGTTATGGGCTCAACCCACAAACTAGATAGATGTTATGGGCTCAACCCACAAACTAGATAGATGTTATGGGATCGACCCACAAACTAGATAGATGTTATGGGATCGACCCACAAACTAGATAGATGTTATGGGATCGACCCACAAACTAGATAGATGTTATGGGATCGACCCACAAACTAGATAGATGTTATGGGATCGACCCACAAACTAGATAGATGTTATGGGATCGACCCACAAACTAGATAGATGTTATGGGATCGACCCACGCGTGTTTTCAGAACCTTGTTGATAAGTTCATAACAAGGAAATATCAGAGCAAGTGGCGCCCTTATTGCGACTAACGTAATGTGTCATGAGAACTTCTGACATAAAATTGTGTCCTAAATAATGTGTCCGTCAGAAGATAGATCTAACAAAAGTGTTATTATTGCTTCCGTTTAGATTCACTGGATTGTCATTTTTAATTTTTTGACTTTTATTGACATTTTATTGTCTTTAGTGTTGATTTTTTTTTTTTTTGCGGTTAAAAGTAAAACAAGAATATACAATAGGATATAACTTTTAGAAAGCTGAATGGTGAAACCATGAATGATGAAATAATGGAGATGCAAGACATGGTATATAATATCAGTAGATAAACATTTCTATTCAGAGAAAATAGAAAGTAAAATTAAAATGGCCAAATAATGGAAACTCCTACAAGCACACAACCAAGGGTTCAGCCCAGCAGTGATAAACACAGGATATGGAGATGTATCAATGTTATTTTTTAATATTACTATTATGTTCAACGGACTGATAGTAATGAAAATAAAGTTACATAGTTAAAGTGAACCCAGCCTAACGGATGTGATGAAATGAATATCTTTTTTTTTAAATCTAATTGTAATATTGTTTCGTAAAGGTTTTTTTTTTTCTCGGATACCTCAGCTTTTTAGCTTTAGACTTTTGTTGTCGAGCTGTTTACATCGTAAAGGTTATGATTTGTTCTTTCTGAGCTCATGTGTACAATGGAAACATGACTTTATTCATTGTTGTTTTAAATTAAGTTCCACGTATATGCATTCTAAATAGATTTTTTTCTCGTTAAAAAAAAGTACATACTTTTTTTTTGTAAAATGTAGTAGTTAAATAGAAAATACTTCATCAGATAACATAATTTTTAAAAAGAATTTGACAAAATAAAAATTTAATCCGTTTGCTAAAACTTGTTGTTAAATATGTGCGAGGGAGTCACCTTACTAGTCTCCCGTGTTATGTACTATTAATAGTGAATAGTTGTAAAAATGGTGTATTTAGAAAAAAATGCTTGCATAGTTGAACTAAAAATTTAATTATTCGCTTTCAGAAAAGAAAAAAAATTCATTGATTAACATGCATGACTAGATGCATGTCGCGTAGGACGTAATCATCTTCTATTTTGAAGTAACGTCTGTATTTTATAAGATAAGAAAATAAGTAGCTGTAGTAGTATTAGTAGTATTATTAGTATTGGTATTACATTGCTTCCCCGGACAAATGAATTCTGACATGTTTATATCTTGACAAGATTTATATTAGTTGCACCAAGGGTGCTGTAACGCCTGACCTACTGTGGGGGGCGTTAACCGACCTTCGAGCTTTTTTTTTTCTTTTAAGAGTACTTTTAATTTTAATTTTGTTTTAAAATTGACTATTTAAATGTTGACACGTTGAGGTCACACCACACGACATCTACCTGGTCGCCGGGCAGACGACAATCAAACAAGGGCGAAATAGTCATTGAAGGGAAGAAAACTAAGGACATCTTGAACATTTATCAACCTCTCGGGTGCACTCCCCTCGACGCCCCCAAGCTGCGAGAATGGACTTGTGGGACGGGAAATGGCCAAACGGATCCCTGTGTGTAAATTTTCGGAATGACCAATTGACGCCGTACGCGTTAGCCGTTGGAACTCTTAGACGTTTTTTGTCCTGTTACAATAGACGGTGTTCCTGATGGATTCGGAATGAGAGAGGGGGGGGGGGGCGTCCTCTATGCCATACAACCCGTTGCAGGACTTCATCAAAAGTGTGTCCCATAAAGCAGGCGGGCCCTAGGTTTTAATGCGGAGGCCTGTGGTCCGGTGATAGAGTCATTGTTGGCGGACGCTGGCGCCCCGTGGTTTAACGAGCGAAGTGGGGAGAGATAGCGACGTTGTGTGGGAGTGTGTTTGTGTGTACGTGTGTACATAGAGTTGTCGATTTTAAAGTCCCTTGAGATCTCGTCCAAAGGTGAAGTCAATTCTGAAAGGCGACATGAAGAAATGGTCATTGATAAGATGACCAAGTAAGATAAAGAGGAGAGAACTTTTTACGAAATATCGCATTTGATTTCATTTGAACCTCACTGATCTAAACAAAAAAAAATACTTTATTGCCGAGACGAAAAGTTGCTACAAATGTGTTTAATTTAATTTTATTCTGGTTTACTTCTAGCAAATGTAGATGTTTCACAAAATGTTTCAAGATACAAGTCACGAAAAAAAAACAATTCTTGAGCAATATGAAGCGTTTTGTTCACATTATTGTATTGATCCTGCTAAAAAAAAAAAAAAAAAAAAGGTTTAAAAAAAAGGTTTTGTTTTGGTTTGAAATGAGTAGGGCTCTATTTCTGTTGTATTCAATCCTGGGCACTAGTTGCTCTGGTACAAATCATTCATGCCTGTACTCATTCTACTGTAAAGTGAACTCATCTTTATAACTCGGCCCCGGAACCAGACTAAGCGAAAGGGCTAATACATTTGATCCAATCTTTGAAAATGATTGTCTGCTAGTGGTTTTGGCGATCTTATATCAACTCTCTCCGCCTCCTGTCTGGTCCTGTACACTTGCCAGTAGTTACAACTTTTCGCACTTGTTCATTGACAACACATGAATCTATCAACAAATGAATGTAATAGTTCAGTAATTTGTCGTAATTTAATCATTTTGTTTGACATGGACAATGTACTAAGCCAACGGAAGATAAACCTTGCAATAATGAGAGATATGGCAGCTGAACGTGCTTTTCTCCCCAAGCGCGAATGGGACTCTATCCAACAGGCATTAGAGCAAGTTCGTAAAAGCAAGACCAGTCATGATTCATTTACAACAATGGATGCAATTTCACTTAATATAAGCAAGGTTTTTAAATATTTTTTTTTTCATGTTTAACTTAGTTCTCATTAAAAGCTTTAAAAAAACATTGATAGAAAATGCAGCCAAAATGTCCACTCGAAAGTAAATTGAAGGGTTTAAATATAGAGCACGTGGATGATTACGTCAGTTTTGGGAAATCACAAAATGTTTCTTTCCACAGTCTCGCTCGCAGTTGTCTTGTTCGAGTTTAGTGCCATGTTTAGTCACAGGTTAGTTGGCGCCTTTTTCTCTGAGATTCAGACACAGGTTTAACATAGGATGTTGTATACAGCTTTAATCGAGTTGTGAACCGTAGACGTTTCTGACTAAGGTGTTGTCACAAATCACATCATCACAAAATGTCTTCAAGTCCAACGTAACTGATCGTCTGCTCTTAGGGCGTAAAGTTGTGAGAGTTCGGATATGGCCCGCAGGCCGTAGTTACAACACTGAACTATGTTATACGAGAATGTTAGCCAGGTACTAACAGCGCTCTCTATGTTCATGACATGCCTAAAAAAATGGCGGGATTAGAACAAAAAAAATCTTTTCATTGAAATCTAGAGCTAATTTTCAATTGTTTTACCCGCCGAGGGCAATTATCAGGCGTGTGACGCAATTAGTTCCAACATAGGAGATACTGAGAAAAAAACCTCTGGCAAACATGACATGAAGGGTTAGCATGGAAGATGCGCAGTTGCCGGTTGGCATGAAAAGTAGCCGGTGTCTCGTGTCCGAAACAATGGCCCCCGGTTCAGTGGTCTGTGTCTGAGATGGGTTTTGGCTTTCCCCACTTGATTAGCTCGCATTAGCTGGCCATTAGTTAGGATTAACTTGTAAATGAGTTATTTAATACACGAGATCACGTTTTCATTTGGCGTAACAGTATTTTCTCCTTCCTCGTTTCTCTCTCTATCTTTCTCTCTCTCTCTCTCTCTCTATCTCTCTCTATATCTTTCTTTCTCTCTCTCTCTCTCTTTCTCTCTCTCTCTCTCTATATATATATATATATATATATATTTCTTTCTCTCTATCTCTCTTTCACTCTCTCTCTCTCTTTCTTTCTTTCTCTCTCTCTCTCTCTTTCTTTCACTCACTCTTGTGCTCTCATTTGAAACAGCAGTATGTCACGTTGCTCCCGCCAAATGTTTGAACATATTTTTAGAGGCATTCACAATGTTTCGGGATTGTAGGTCAGTCGTACTGGGCAACATAGTCTTGCCATTATTTAAGCTACATAACGCTCTCCTTTTCTTTAGGAACTGTACAAAATCCTAAAATCTATATATTACGTTATGGGGCGCGATGTTTAAGCGCTTGGCTTCCAAACCTGGGGTCCTGGGTTTGAATCTCGGTCAAGAATGGGATTTTGGGTTTCGGGATTTTTAGGGCGATCCTATGTCCAGCCAACTCTGATGGATACCTGATTTTAGTTGGCGTAAGTGAAGGCGATTGGTCGTTGTGCTGGCCACCTGACACCCTGCTCATCGACCGTTGGCTAAAGAAACAGATCATCCGCCCTACGCAAGGTCTGAAAGGGGAACTTTACAACTTATGTACTACATTAATGGATACGACAGTCAGGCGTTGTAAAGCAAGAACACAAAATATCTCAATATCATTTGTCCCACACTCTCCCTTCTAATTGCACAGCCCCTCCTCTACTAATAAACCCATATGGTCCGTACATATTTAAAAACAAAACGATGGTCAACGTTCAAAACATTCATGATAAAAAATTAGGTCTGAGTAATTTGAATAGATTCAACTTGTGGTGTTTCAATATTCTATGCAGAATAAAAGGGAGTGGCGTGATATATAAAAAGGGGGGGGGGCAGATAGAGAGAGAAAAAAAATCATGGTTAAAAAGGAATTAAAAAAAAAAGAAACAAGGGAGGATAACCACGAGAGGGAGAAAGTGTAATGACAGACAACTCCTGACACTCTATCCAGACGATACTGATAGTGATAGGGTTCGCGCATGGCGGAGCAGAACATCTTTAAATTATCACCACTGAAAGGTCGCCTGTGATACTCGGCTCGGTTATTGCAAGGGCTGGGGGGGACGGGAGTTGGCGTGGTGGGGCGTTAGCAGTGCGGCTTACGCGTTCGTCGGGGCACGAATGTCAGGCTAAGATGAAATTATCAAAGAAGAGTATCGTTTTCTTTTATTTCATTTTCATCTAAAACCAAATTAAAAAAAAAAAAATTAATGTAATTTTTTCATGCATGTGGCAGAAAAATAAAGTTAATATACATGTTTATAACAACGATATATTATATCCTTTATAATTGTCATTTGTCTGCCCCTGATTTGCTAATTACCAACATTTTCAGTGGTTGGGGATAATCATCAGAATTAACTCCCTTGATTCTATTTTTTCTTCTTGCGTGTATTAATAGATAGCCCGGTGTCGGGTGTAAGCGGGACGATTTGTTTTTAACGCCTCCGTCATTACGTGACTGGCGAAGAGCGTTTTGGGGGCGGGGGGGTTGGGGGAGGCATATCCGTGTATGTAAGATACTTAAACGGGTCGGCACAGATTTTATTTTACCTTTCTATTGACAAAACACTTAGACGCCTAGGTGTTGAGAAATGTTAATAAGCTAGGAAGCTAAATAAATGCGAAGAACAATTTAGGTTATGGGGAAGAAGTAAAGAAATAGGTAAAGGAAGAGAGAGAGAGATATATTATAGGCTACACCTTAATAAACTAAACGATTGGTTAGACCGTGGCAGTTCCAGTTTTTCTCGGAAATTTTGAGTGAATTTGAAAATTAAACAAGAAAATAAAAATAAAAATAAAAACTTAAAAAAAAATAAAATCTTATAGTAAACGTACTTGTATCAATTAGTTCGTATCAGTCATATAACAGATCTAGACCAACAATAAGATAGCATTATAAAAAAAAAAAAAAGGGAATGACCTAAATTTTAAACTCATCGCACAATCCTTCTCGGACTTCTCAAGCCAACACGGTAACCACTCTGCTAGTAGAGAGCTTATGAACATGGAAGATTATATGGTTATCTATTGTTTCTATAATCTTGTCCTATTTTTCAGGTTTTTTGTTCAGTAATATTTTAAATTGATTCTCTGGTTGTCAGGTAAAAGAAATAATTGTGCAAAATTTCAGCTTGATCCGAGATCGAATGGGGGGAGAAATAACGTGTACAAACTTTTTACCAGACAGACAGACAGATAAGTTTTGAAAATAGGGTCTTAGATTAGACACTGAAGACATTCTACAAGTTAGGTGAATCCACCCCCACCCCTCGGGTCTCAAAGTGTCGGTGCTGCAAACAACTCACTATGATGTTGAACTAAAGGGAACGTACAACATGAGCCGTGCAATTAAAACTTGACTGATCATCTTGGGATACAAGAAAAACAACTGACTGACTGACTGACTGACTCCACTCTTCTTTAGCTTTCTCGCCAATACTAATAAGTCCTTTGACAACTAAACACGTTCTAAATGACCAGCGGCTAATTGTCTTCCTGTTTGAATATAGGGGCTAAATACAACTGACGTTTAATATGCAAATAATGGTACTTACCTTTTTTTTCCCCAGATAAAATTGAATTGAACTCTCTCTCTCTCTCTCTCTCTCTCTCTCTCTCTCTCTCTCTCTCTCTCTCTCTCTCTCTTCGGCGCTTAACTCGGGATTGTATACACTCTTGAACAATAAATGGATATTGCCTTTAAACTAGTCAAATATAAAAAAAAAAATATTATAAAAAAAAAGACTATTCCTCCTTTATTGAGCTGACCAATTTTTGTAAGGCCAATTCTTTTGCTCTTAATAACCAATGAATGATAAATTTTTTAAAAAAATTGACTTCTACCGTTATAACATTGTTATTATAGTGACAGATAATTAGAACAATATTTTTTTAAAGCTTTCACTCATTTGTTTTCCTTGGTTCCATTCCACCCCACCCCCACGCCCCTAACACACATCCTTTCATTTTAAACAAGCCAAATTCATAGCTTTAAAAAGGACAAATAAAAAAAAAACTTAATTCGCAAATCAATGTTACAGCCTTTACCGGAAAAAGCGGGACAGTTGACAACAGGATCAACCTCACCCTTACAATTAGTGGGTTTTATTCCAGACGCTCCCCCCTCCCTCCCCCCCCGGCCGTCTCTTTTCTCTCCATCATGTCATGGGTAAAAAACTTTTTTTTTATTTTCTCTATTCTTCAAACTCACAGCCATGTTTGAGTCAGGGCCGGCTGATGTGTTGTCGGAGCCCACTCTCCATGTTGTTGTTCCGTCGTTTCAACTTGGGATCGATCTCTCGCAGACGACGGAAACGCGAGGACAACTGGTTTTGACGAGCATGAGGGAGACATCAGCTTATCTGGGCCCCTGCGGTTTGTCTTATCCGACCCAGGAGACCCTTCGAACTGAAACAGTACTAGCCCCTTTCCAAACACTCAGTGCCCCCTCCTCCTCCTCCTCTTGCTGTATTGACCTGTATCGGGGCGTCATAGATTTTCGTTGAAATGTGTTCCGCTGGCCTCTTTTTCGTTTCATCCAGGTCACCTTTGCACGTGATCGCCCCATCAGTATCATGTTTTTCATTCTTGCTCCACCCCCCCCCTCTCCAAACTTTCCCCCCTCCCCTGCCTTCAAGTAATGAGGAGAGAGGAAATATTTTTTTTTTTATTTTTGTTCTCACGGTTCAACTGTTCGTTTCCGAGGAATTGTAAGAGAGTGAGTACCCAGCATTCCCTGTCTCCTTGTCTCTACACTTGCAGTTGTTGACAAAACTCCATTATGAAACATGTTTTCGCCAAGAGTGATTCCGCTTCTCCATTTTGTTTTTAAAATAATTTTTCGTTTTTTGTTTTTGGTCTTTTGGTGTACCGTCTGTCACGTGGTGTTAGTCTTTTGGTGTACCGTCTGTCACGTGGTGTTAGTCTTTTGGTGTACCGTCTGTCACGTGGTGTTAGTCTTTTGGTGTACCGTCTGTCACGTGGTGTTAGTCTTTTGGTGTACCGTCTGTCACGTGGTGTTAGTCTTTTGGTGTACCGTCTGTCACGTGGTGTTAGTCTTTTGGTGTATCCGTCTGTCACGTGGTGTTGGTCTTTTGGTGTATCCGTCTGTCACGTGGTGTTGGTCTTTTGGTGTATCCGTCTGTCACGTGGTGTTAGTCTTTTGGTGTACCGTCTGTCACGTGGTGTTAGTCTTTTGGTGTATCCGTCTGTCACGTGGTGTTGGTCTTTTGGTGTATCCGTCTGTCACGTGGTGTTGGTCTTTTGGTGTATCCGTCTGTCACGTGGTGTTGGTCTTTTGGTGTATCCGTCTGTCACGTGGTGTTGGTCTTTTGGTGTATCCGTCTGTCACGTGGTGTTGGTCTTTTGGTGTATCCGTCTGTCACGTGGTGTTGGTCTTTTGGTGTATCCGTCTGTCACGTGGTGTTGGTCTTTTGGTGTATCCGTCTATCACGTGGTGTTGGTCTTTTGGTGTATCCGTCTGTCACGTGGTGTTAGTCTTTTGGGCAGAAGTGCCCTTTTTTTTTTTTTGGTCTCGGTGTGTTTACTTTTCTGTTTCTTGTTCTTATTGTGTGTGTGTGTGTGTGTTTGTCTTATTTTCTCTGTTGCGTGTGTGACAAATTGAAGAACCAAGACCTAACTATTCTTTCTCCCACGCTGGTGTCATTTGTCCCCCCCCCACACACACACACCTAACATACCCGTGTCTCATAACTGATACATTGATAGATCTAGCCAGAAACATTGTTTGGAATATAGCATAGCACTTAGATTGCTCACCCCAAAACTTTATTTGTCCCACGCGCACGTGCCGTAATATCATGTACAAAGTTATTTATAAGAAAAAAAAATAGACGTTGCTATTGGGTCATGTCATGGCCATCCCCTCCCTATGTCTTCCAGCGCATCCACTTCTGACTTCATTCTATCTTTACAGTTGTATTACAACCCGATAATCAAATGTAACGCACATAGATACAGATGACTGTCCTGTTGTATGCTATAAGTTGTACATAGATACAGATGACTGTCCTCTTGTATGTTATAAGTTGTACATAGATACAGATGACTGTCCTGTTGTATGCTATAAGTTGTACATAGATACAGATGACTGTCCTCTTGTATGTTATAAGTTGTACATAGATACAGATGACTGTCATCTTGTATGTTATAAGTTGTACATAGATACAGATGACTGTCCTCTTGTATGTTATAAGTTGTACATAGATACAGATGACTGTCCTCTTGTATGTTATAAGTTGTACATAGATACAGATGACTGTCCTCTTGTATGTTATAAGTTGTACATAGATACAGATGACTGTCCTCTTGTATGTTATAAGTTGTACATAGATACAGATGACTGTCCTCTTGTATGTTATAAGTTGTTTTTAGATACAGATGACTGTCCTGCAGGAGGTTTGCTTTTGGTCGTTATATTTCTTGTTTCTTACAAACGTTTGAACCTTTGAAATCAAGTCATTGGCGGTGGGGGCAGGCATCTTGAAATAAACATTACAGGGAAATTGAAAGTTTTCTACCTTGCACATTCTTTATAGTGTCATTTCTTAGGCTCCTGTCTAGTCGTGGCCTTGAATACGACGTCAAGCATCTTCACACACACACACACACTCCCTCACCCAAATGTCACGTCCAGTTTTACTTATTCCTATTCAAAATGTAGACTGGTGGTCACGTGACAAAACGTCACGGAATGACGTATGAGCTGACGAGGCATTTACAGAGACAAAGGCTGTGCGAATTATGCCTGGTCGCGGTTAGTTTGGGTTAGGAAGTAAGGCGGACAGGCTTATATAGCACTGGGGGAGCGGAGTTTTGCGTTTTGTTTTTAAATATTTATTTCCACTTCACTTAATTTTGTAAAATCGTTATATGAAACACCAATTAGAATTTAGCAAATCTTAATGGACCTCATTCACCAATCGTAAATAAACACATTTAGCCATGTGATAATATTGATAAAACAATGAAAAAAACGTATCACCTGGCAGCCTTTATGGATTACGTAATCTATATAGAAGAGATAGAGGATCACGTGGTTAAATGTTGTTTGCTTATGATTGGTGAATGAGGTCAAATGTGTTGGGTAGGTTTAGATCTAGTTACCAACAAGTTGTATGTATAGTGTTGGGGCTCCATGGCTACCAGTGAATGTTAAGAATCAAATGGGCCTCATTCACCAATCGTAAACAAACGCCACGTGATTCTATATATCTTCTATACAAATTATGTAATCCATAAAGGCTGTCACGTGATATACGTATTTTTCATTCTTTTATCAATATTATGATGTGGCTAAATGTGTCTATTTACAATTGGTGAATGAGGTCCATTGTAAGGCCCTATGTCCACAAGTCTGTATTTTTTTAGCCTTACTTCTGGTCCACCTACTGGTCCATGTTAGTTTCACGTCCATCGAGTGACTAAACTGTCTGGCTGACCTGAAAATACCAAAATCCTGCTTCCATTTGTGATCTCGTGAGACCCCGATCGCCCGTCCCGACGTGATTGACAGCCTCTTGTCAACCCCCCCTCCTCGATGCGGGATGTCACATTCTGTGGGCGTGGCCACTCCCGTTACAGCGCCGTTACCACACGGGTGGCATGGAGAGCGACACAGAGACTGTCGAAGTGGCGGAAAAATGGGCGGAGCTTTGGAACGTATCGATCATTGCCGAGTGCTTCTACGACACGTCCCGACAGGCAATCACTTGCTAAATCTTTTCTGGACTTTGACGATTCCTCTATATTTCAGAGAAATGAATATATATATTTTTTTTCGTTTGTTTTGTTCGGTATCTATGATCCGCGGGCCAGGTTTATCGCCGCCGGGCCATAGTTAAGAACTATATTCTGCTCATAGAATTAAGCATAAACCATAGGTAGATAGATCTGCCTGTATGTGCGTTGAACTTAAAAAATGTGTGTGTTCTAGTAGATTATGGTTAATACGATTACGACCGAAGGTCGCGGCGTGGCGAGTAAGTATCCTGTTTCCAACTGTCGTTTTTTTCCCTTGGGCTGGCATAAGCCTGTGTGGCGCAACAGATCTCGGTCATGCGTGACGAGAGCAGCCATTTGACCGAAGTCTGGTGGCGCTGCCCGCGCAGTAGGGTGGATCAAGTTCTTTCGGGTTGGTCACAAGAGTCCAAGGGATGACTGTGTAGCGGCGCCCCCCACCCCCTTTTCTCCGCCATACGCTGTTACCTCGCCCGTCGGCTGATGCTTAGAGCTGTACGAATCCGTCAACCAAAACGGAAGAGTGAAAGGGAAGAGGTACCGAGACCTCTAACGAGGGGGGAAAATATCTCGCCATAGTGACGTTACTGGAAGATATCAAGTCTGTAACATTTTCTTGTTTTTATTTAAAAGTCTGTGGTCAGCGGTCAAGCGTAAATTCCGGAGTTGTGTTGTTGGTTGGCGAATTCTTCATCCCTGCCGTCCTGGACTATCGGAATATCAAACGAACCTCGGAGCGAGGGTGACTTCCTCGACTGCAAGCTCTCTGCCTGTGATCTTCTCTCAACCCGGTATGTGCGCGCGCGCGTGTGTGTAAGTGTGAATTTCAAGTCTACAAACGGAAGATCTAGGGGGAAAAAAAAACCAACTCGTCGCAACGTTTGTTTCCCAGAGTTCGGGATTCACTGGTCCGTGACCAGAACATCGTATGTGATGTGACAATATTCCCACCTCTTCTCCACACCCCTCCCCCTCCCTGTCTTCAGTCGTCCTCTTTCAAGTTCAGTTTATTTTATTTTGGACGGATTTATTTTTCCAGGCGAGCGAGCAACAAGACCATCTTCCGCCAAAGTGTATTTCAGAGGGGGAGACTACCGCTTGCTACATAGCTCGTGTACTGGAGGCCATTTGTCACTCAGAGGCCACCAGTATTTGTATCTAGAACTACGAACGTTGTGTATTTCAGAGGGGGAGACTACCGCTTGCTACATAGCTCGTGTACTGGAGGCCATTTGTCACTCAGAGGCCACCAGTATTTGTATCTAGAACTACGAACGTTGTGTATTTCAGAGGGGGAGACTACCGCTTGCTACATAGCTCGTGTACTGGAGGCCATTTGTCACTCAGAGGCCACCAGTATTTGTATCTAGAACTACGAACGTTGTGTATTTCAGAGGGGGAGACTACCGCTTGCTACATAGCTCGTGTACTGGAGGCCATTTGTCACTCAGAGGCCACCAGTATTTGTATCTAGAACTACGAACGTTGTTGGTGGAACTAGGAGACCTATAAAAATCTCCAGCGCCGCAACACGCCGCGAATAAGAAATCGCTGAGACGGAACCTGGCGCAGCGGACATCAGTGTAACATTACACCGCCGAGAAATTAGAATATTTTTTTAAAATAAAAATTTGTACGTTTTTCTAACTTATTTTCATTTTGCAAATTTTTATTTTTTTTTTTAGAAATTCTATTTGATCAGGAACGGTTCTCGCGTTATCACTGGTAAACATCGACGTTTTTTTAGGATCTAACTCTTTATCGAAGCTAGAACCTGTGCGGGAAAAAAACACACAGTACCACGTTGCGCAGTTGAAAGCAGATCATATTTCAGAGAAACGCCGAAAAAAAAAAAAGGATTTACGCTTTTTTTTTAAATTGTGAAATGTCACCGCGCCACAGCAGATAAGTTGTTCTTTTAATTATCAACATCACAATGGTGGCAAGATCGCGAATCGTAATATCTCGCTGGAATATTTTGTTTTATTTTGCCCTCGTGTAGTTTCGAGGCGATATTTATCTTTCGAAGTGCTTGTATGTGTTAAGCAGATTTCGCTTCACAATAGCGAGTCGCTAAAAGATAAAGCTTCAGCCTTTTTTTTTTTTCGCATATCATTCACAGGAATTCTTTAAAAAAAACAACTTGAAATCATTTTGAGGAATTTCAAAAATTGGAATATTGTGTTGTTCTTTGATGACTTAATGTCTAGTTCAGTGCAGTGATCCTGAGTGCGATAAGAAGGTGCGTGTCACGGCATGTGTTTCTATTTTTAACTTAGACCGGTGTGCAACAAAACTCACGCGCACACACATACAGTGGGAATATTGGCCTGTGAGTTTTTCAGTTCTAGTTCATGGCCGCCTTGGCCTGGGAGCGCATGCTGCCCAGGGGTTGCGGAGACAGCATGGGACCGGCCGGGAAGCGGTTCCACTCCCCGATGGAACTCACGGCCTACTGCTACCACCCGCCGCCCTCACACCCCACGGCTCACCATCATCATCACCACCACCCGCATTCGATGGGCCACCCGGGCCACCCTGGACCGCACCCCGGGGCCCACCCGGCTCAAGGAATGATGGATTTTTACCATTCATGTAAGAGTAAGTGAATGACCTTGAGTGAAGTGCACAAGGTTATTTTTTTTTTTAATCTACTTAATTAAATGTGATTAAATATCAAACTAATATGCATCACTGTTCACACCTACCTTGTATCACTAGATCTTTATTATATATCTATTGAGGTCTAAACTTCTTTATTGTCACTGAAAATTTTTTTTAATCTATATTCAAATTTCACATATCGAAAACATTTTCATTTTTCATATTATCTTGTATTATCTAAATATCTTATATCTAACACACGTTTCTTTAAAAAAAAATAATTACGTCCTGCGCGTATACATGTAACTGAAAATGAACATAGAATGCTTCTTACTAGGCCTAGACTCTCTAGAGCAGAGTATTAGTAGAACTATATTTTAGCTTTCTTATACAGATAACTTCATTTAGAACTGATGAGCTTGTTTCATGTCATATAATGTCATATTATGATCTACTTTTAAAAACAACGATCTCGGTAAGAGTTAGCCACGCCTCTAATTAGTTGATGAGTCATATTCTCTTTAATGTGGTGTTAGCATTTCGCAAAAAAAAAATATATAAATTAATCAGACAAATTGAAATCGAGAATGCAAGTCTAATCGGATGTTTGGAAACCTTGTTATCAGACTTCTAGCTCCCGAATTAGTTCAGTCTTACGTGTCTACTTTTGAATTTAGAGTTGTCTTGTATATGAAGATTTTAGAGTGGCAAATCCGTGTCTTTGTATTGACCTAACTACTGGGATGTTAATTAAAAACCAACAACCAGATATCTATGTTTATTTCACCTGTGATATTTTAATCCCTAAACATACGTCATGTATGACGTTTACTCTAAAATATCTACTGCTTTGTGTTCTCCTACGTGTTCAGCTATTGAGAGCAACAACCGACTCATTGATGTATGTAGGACATGCACACCTATATTGATTAAACAAGACATCTGATTTAGTTTAAATTCGATTGTGTATGTGGATGCTACGTTTCAGCCTTATAAAAAAAAAGGTAGAAACTAGTTAATATTTTACGTGAATACAATAGGTGTCAGGAGACGCGCATAAGTTTTTCAATTTATTTGTATTAAATTATTAATTCATTAATACATTGATACATTAATTATCTCCGTAACTGTTATTATATTATTATATTAATTAAATTATTAATATCTTCTATTGTGGATTAACGTCAACATTCCGGACTTTCACTTTCATCCGCATTTATTAAAACACTATCAAGTCAAATGTTTCCCTTGACAATATTTTATAGATAAACAGGCAACATTCTACAGGTCACTTGTTTCTACAGGGAGCATATTCTACCACAACCATCTTCTATAAAATAAAGTTAAGTTTTCCTTACAGAGATGATGTAAAGGTCATCAGTTTCTGTGTCCTACGGTTAACGAGGATGTCATGTGGCCAGCACAACGACCAACCGCCTTTACTTTTCCCAAACTAATGTTAGAGCTGGGTGGACTCAGAGGCGCCCTAAAGATCCCGAAATAAAAAATCCCAGTCTTCGCCAGGATTCGTGAACCCCCGGTTCAGAAGCAAAACACTTTACCGCACAGCCACCGCGTACAACCATCTTCTAGATACAATGTATAATTCCTAGACCCAGTTTTACATTGACTATAACTGGCCGAAAAATAAAATATGTCTGCTTCTTAAGTTCTGTTCTTATTCACTTCTGATAGGGTTTTTAATTAAATGGACCCAAAAATATTTTAACCCAAATTAAAAACCAATATATATTATGATTTAGCTTTAACTACGACGATGTCGGTACCCTCTGATTTGATGATAAGTCATGTTTCGTTTAATTTAGTTTGGCTGCATTTCTTTTTTATTTGTTTTGCCATGAATAAGGTTTTTGTTTATTCTTGCATTTTTGTTAGTTTGTACCGCTACAAGCAGGAAAACTTTTTTTTTTTAAAGTGCTACTAGATCTAGGACTTAGCATCTGTTACGGTCGTTGCGCAGCATGGTGTGAATGACAAATGGTGCAAATTCGGGTATTGAATGGAAGGGAGGTTAAAAGGGAGATAGTTCGACAATATCGACTTGACGAGAGTAGGAGATATTGTGTTTACGTGATTTGTACTAATATTAAAGTGTTTCTGACTTAGAACCTGAGAGTGTTTGTTTAGTTTTGAAGAGTCTTGTGTCTTCACAACATTACTCAATACAAACACACTTGTAGTGGCAAAGGATGTCACACTAAAAAAAAAAACCCTAGATATTTAAAACGTTTAGTTTTTCTGTTGTTGTTTTTTTTTCACCTTTTGTCGTTATGTATAAAAAAAAATAAAAATAAACCCAGAATGCTACTGAATGTTTACTCAGAATTTTAAAACAAATTTACATTCTCTACGTGCCAGGCCTGTCCGACGTTTGTTTTCCTGTTGACTTCCTTTCCAAATTGAACTTCAACAATTTGTCCAACTGTTTAGATTGCCATTAGGAAGTAATGAGCTTATAGTCTACTGGGAAATACAATCCCGTGCACGTGATGGCGTTGTTGTGTAGGCTACCTTCAACAATATACCTTCATTTTGTCAATGGAGCTCTTCCTTCGAGTGTCCTCCGTGGTAAATTCAGACACTTAGCTCATTAACTCTTTTTCTCCTAATCGACGATACCATCGTAGATTTGAACTCATTTTGAATTAAATTAATGTTTGATTTTAAAAATTTTATTTTGTGTTATATAAAAAGAGCATGCATTCCCCCTTTAATTCTATACCAAATAAAACATTTTCTGGTAACAAACGATAAAGTTATTGAAGCTTCATCATAACAGGGGAGTGAAATACTACTGAGCAAATAAAGAATCCCGTCAAACGTGGAAAATAATTACCAAGTTTTGGCGCAAGGGTACACTACAAAGATTTGGCGCAAGGGTACACTACAAAGATTTGGCGTAAGGATACACTACAAAGATTTTGGCGCAAGGATACACTACAAAGATTTGGCGTAAGGATACACTACAAAGATTTTGGCGCAAGGATACACTACAAAGATTTGGCGTAAGGATACACTACAAAGATTTGTCGTAAGGATACACTACAAAGATTTTGGCGCAAGGATACACTACAAAGATTTGGCCCAATGATACACTACAAAGATTTGGCCCAAGGATACACTACAAAGATTTGGCGCAAGGATACACTACAAAGATTTGGCGTAAGGATACACTACAAAATCTTTGAGCTATTCACGTTTTGTGACAAATACAAATTACGTGTCATACAAACATGTTTTTATTATTTACTGTCGTCTTGCTAGGACCACCCGCCATTGTTCTGTAAATAATACAGGCATTGGAAACATAGCAACGTCATCAAGGTCATCTTGTTAATTAGGTCCTACTTCTGTCCTCTCGGAGAATAATACACTAGACATTCTGTCCATTTTTTATGAGGTCTCACTTATTAATGTCTAGATGAGTGTTTTATCAATTCAGTTACAACTTGCACATTGTAACTAACATAGTATAACTTTCTTCAACAAATTAACTCGTTTAATAATGAATTCAAAAGGAAGGCTTTAGTATTCACAAGTCTGGTCGTGTTTGGAAGTTAACATTGCGAGAATGGGGGGGGGGGGAATCATGGCCGCACCCCTTCCCCACCTCCAGACTCATCATGACTTATAGTGACCTGAGCGGCTATTGAAAATACTTATTTAATATTTTTGCGAGGACGTACAAGAATTGAATCCTGGTGAAGACTGGGAAGGGGGGGGGGTCTTTAGGGCGCCTCTACTGGGTACCTGACATTAGTTGGGGAAAAGTAAAGGCGGTTTGCCGTTATGCTACCGGAATAATTTCTCTAAAAGAATTAAAAGAGTTCCGCTAAAAAACTCAGAATAGGCGAAGTGTTACCATTAAGGAAAAGGTCTGGGAATCACTCTTTGACTTTATCTGTCCTATAGATTGCATGGTCGGAAAGGGGAACTTTATCCTAATGTCACGAGGCCCAGTGAAACATCAAACTTTGAGAATCAGTGAAAAGTGATCCTGCGACTTGTCGCATAGAAAAAAGAAAAAAAACTTCAACTGATGTCGTCTGTCCTCAAACCTATTCATCTGTCACACACTTTAGCTTCAGTTCTGCTCAAATACAGAAATGGCCGACCAACAAAATAAACGTGATTCAACAGCCTCTGCTTTCTAGCCCTAAAAATTTCAAGAGTTTCGCCACTGGAGCGAGACCGAGTCACGTGTCACGAAATGATCACTTTATTTGTTCGTATTCTCTACTTAGTAGTACACACGAGAGAGAGAGAGAGAGAGAAAGAGAATAGAAAGGTACGAAGGAGAATAGACAAGAAACTAGGTTTGAGGTTTATTATCCGTGTGTCGGGCCGCGAGTGTCAGTCTTGAGAGACCCAAATAACGAGACAGGGCTACGAGAGACTTATATTGTGAGACAGTTTGTACTGTACTGACTAGGACTAGCATGGTGTTGAACACAGGGGGGGGGGGGATGTAGGAAGGCTGTTATTACGTGTGGTGGCTCTGATGTCATGTCATCCCATATACGTCTTGTCGCTTTTGTACAGCTTTAAGCGTTAGGTAAAGCCGTTCAGTGCAGCATGTGTCTCCACGAGTAATGAGATGACGAGAAGATGACAGGGCTAGTAATGTCACGTTATACTTCTGCCAAATATCAAGTTTAGACACGTCCAGTCTTATCCATACAATTCGAAGAGTTGAATTTCTGGGACACCAATAGGAGTTGTTGTCCATACAATGAAAATAATCCAATTTCTGGGACAGTAATCAGAATGATCCATACCGGTCCAATAGTTCACTCTGTGAGGACACCTATCGGAGTATAGTCTTAAAGGAAGTCGAATACAGGAAGCCTTTCCCGATCGACGATGTCATCGTTGATTTGACCCCATTGAATTAACTTGAACTTTAATTCGTGTTACCGTATATAAAAAAAGGGCATGCATTTGTCTATTCCAATTATAACATTTTCAGATTAAAAGAGAACCATTATTGAAGTTTAACCTTATCAGGCATGTCAAATACAAATGAGAAAAATGAATACTTCCTTCTGAACATGGAAAATAATTATGGAGAGATAGAGTTAACCTACCGACAGAGTCTCTTATTTCTTACATAGCGTAATGTTTGGGCATAGATGACCTCGAAACACACACACACACACTGGAACCCAGTTCTGTTGATATTCGGCGCGTTTTTTTTAATTATTATTTTTGGAGCTACTTGTCGTCTGCTTCATGAGAACCGAATCTGATAATACTTTCAGGGGGGAAAATACATTTCTTATTTCGATTGCTGAGACAAAGACATACACATACTCGTTTTCTACCAGAGGGTCATTCGATAAAGCTTAAAGTTATTTGAGCCGAGCCTGGGAAAGGATGTATTAGTAATATTGAGATGTATACTCAGCACGAGATGCAGGTCTAACGTAAAGCTACGTAGGACGTTAAGAATCGTATCAGTACCAAGTGTCAAAATACAAGATCATTTAGTGGTAGTTAAATAGACCTGTCGTTGAGATGGTTACACATTATTCTCGTAAACATTTTCTCAGTGTTCTGGATCCCTAGTGTCTCTGTATTATCAGTTCTGAAAGTTACTTTTGTGTTAAGACTACTATATGTGATAGATGTCTTATCATTAGAGACTATATGTGATAGATGTCTTAACACTAGAGACTATATGTGATAGATGTCTTATCATTAGAGACTATATGTGATAGATGTCTTAACATTAGGGACTATATGTGATAGATGTCTTAACATTAGGGACTAAATGGGATAGAAGTCTTAACATTAGGGACTATATGGGATAGAAGTCTTAACATTAGGGGCTAAATGGGATAGATGTCTAATTCCATATAGTCTCTAGTGTTAAGACATCTATCACATAAACTCTCTAGACATTTATCTAATAAAGTTTCTAGCGTTAAGACATCTATCCCATAAGCTCTCTTGTGTTAAGACATATCCCATAAACTCTTTTTCAGTGTTAAGACATGTATCCCATAAAGTCTCTAGTGTTGAGACATCTATCCCAAAAAACCTCGCAATCTCTAAACTGTGCAATATATTATGCGTGTATAAAATAAAAAGGGTGGTGGGGGGGGGGTGAAAAGGAAGTGGGATTAACCTTTAAATTATTTCGCCTTCAGTCAATGAAGAGTTCCCACAGCTAGAGAAACTTCCTGAAGCTTCTACTTTCCCTTTTGTTTCCAACACAAGTTGCTTACCTACATTGTATTAGTTTGTCGCGTATGTCTTTCACCTAGTGTTGGCTGAAGCTTACGTCGGAATAAAATTGTTCTCTTTACAAAAAAAATCGAAAAAATTTCAATGTTCATATAGGGAGGAGAAAAGTGGGGGGGGGGGGGGGGCTGTGTTATTCCGGAAGTTTATAAAAACCACAAACAACACCTTCACCCAACTTTCACCAACAAAAAAAAAAAAAAAAGGCATCACCTTTTGGGTTCTAAACAAACCACCTCCGCCCCTGCTGACTAGTTAGCGAGTCTCCCAGCATTTGTTTTTATATTTTTAACAGAGAAGAAAGCGCGACAATGGAGCGATAGAAGCCGATGTCAATTCGCGTCATCAATATTTCAGGCTATTTTCCCGCTGCGACAAAGCGGTCGACAGTGTTGTTGTTACGTTACCTGTCCAACCGGGCGATCACTATCGAAAACTCCGGCACTTGCAATTTTAATTAACTCCGACTGTATGAAAGTCATGCTTTCTCTTTAGTCGTCCCCCCCCCCTTCTTTTCCCTCCTGCTTCTCTTTTTGTCCCGCTCTTTTTTTTTTTTTCCTTTTCTTTATGCATCTAGCTTGTTGTCGTCCTGTCCACTTTACAGTGCTAAGTCCGCGTACCTTATAGCGCAGACGTGACCTCATTAATAATTGACCAGTTGAAGAATCGGTCAATAAGGGGGAGGGCTGGGGGTGAAGAAAAAGGTAAGGTTAGGCGCTGAGTTCGAGTCGTTCGTCGCATGAAGATAAACAGTAGCTGATGTGTTCAATCTAGTCTATAGGCAGCAACTGACAGTTAGAGTTCAACTGTCGTAGCACCGGCGCTAAATGGACAAATTTCGCAAGAGAAAGAAGTATGTCGATAAAATGTTTTATTTATGGTTTTCAAATGCATGATTTAATTGCAAGTGTTATGGTAAAGGGAGAAAGAAGTCAATGTGATATATAAAACTGGTGGTGAAATAAATGTATATCTTTCATACATGGTATTTTTGTTTTAAAGTAAAGTAAATAAGTCTGTGGATTGCAGCTCAAAACAGTTAGTACAACTACACCGATGTAAATAAAGAACAGTTCCCTTTTCAAACCTTACGATCTGCGAGTGTGGCCCACAGTTAACGAGGGTGTCATGTGGCCAGCACAGTGACCGACCGTCTTTACCTTTCACCAACTAATGCTAGGTACCCATTAGAGCTGGGTAGACCCAGAGGCGCCCAAAGATGTAGGGTCATTTAACGTATTTCTTATCGTAGAACAATTCCTATCTTACATACACTCTGTTTGGAAATAAAACTCTCAGTATAACGTTTATCAACAATAATAATAACACAGATTCAACTTTAGATGAGATATAGATCTAATAGCAACACAGAGATACAAAATCTAGCTCACTACAAAAACACGTCTTTGCTCTCTCGCGTCTCGTCTCTCAAACAACAATATGGTAATAATAGAATATAATGTCAATAAAACATGTCCCTTATATGCATTATGACAGACCCGCTCGTGGTTTCATCATTCTACATCCAAAAAAACAAACCAATCGCTTTGTTTCCTCATTGTAACCTAGGAGATACACTCACACATTTCATAACACCCGCTTTAAAAAAAAAATCTGTCTAATGTGTCAATGCTTAGGTCGTTTTCTTATCAGCATACTTAAAGCACTGGTGTGTATAAGCTCTATGAAATGTACGGGTCTTAGTGTTGTGCTCTGTCAAGACTCAAGACAAGTCATCAAAAAGATTCTTTACTTCTCTAGCACTGGCAGCTACATTTCTGTGTGTAATGTCTGGACCGGGTGAAATAACAATTTAATAATAACAATAATGTATATCCTTCACCTCCACTTATCCATAAGTCGGTTGGGGCAACACACAAGATCTATTCACCGTCTATCTCCATTCCTCTCTGTCTTTTGCCTTGGATAGAATCTTTCAATGTCATGCTTGTCCATTCTTTTATGTTGTCGCTTTCTCTGTCTTCTAATTTCTTCCTGGTACTGTTCCCTGGAGGAAGGTCTTTGTGAGCCCTGAGGACCTTGTGATATGGTCATAAATTTTTCTTTTTTTTTTTTTTTTTTTTGACAATCGTTAGCAGTTCATTGTGGGATCCAAACAGAACAGGATTAAAAACTTGTATATATATTTTAAAATTCCCAATTCAGTAGGCATGTTCAGGACTTACTTCTACTTGAGACACTTATCTGGTTATCATTAGGCTTGAGTTTACTGAGATCATCAGAATAGCACAGCGACTTGATTTACGAAAACAGTATAATAATTATTATAATATGTGTGTGCTCCGGTGTGTTCTCATTCATGCAATCATTGACATACACATCCGTATAGTTGCTGTTAAAATAAGCGCAAAACAGGACTTTTAAGTAAGATTCAGTAAAAGTATTTTAAAAAGAGAGAGATTTATTAAACAATCAACAACAAAAAAAATCGCTCCCGAAATGTATTTATCAATTCATAATGACAATCACCATAATTTTAACATATACTTTTGTAATATAACTTGTAATCCGAACGCTATAACAGAAACCACTAGTAATAATGTATATAATCATATTATACACACAGTACACAAAGTGTAAGGTTGATCCTTTGGTTGTGTAGGCTAAAGAGAATCCAATGTCGCATTTGAGGGAATAAATACTGGTGTGGAAGCTGAAGAAATGGAGACAGACAAGAGACCTGAGATAGAAAAGACGTGTATTTAACTATTTACACTAAATTTATAGTGAGTTCATATAATTTACAATATCATTCCATTTGTGTTCTACGCGTATCTACTTACAAGCTGAATTTGTCTAAAGTTATAAATAAAATCGTGATTCAGTTTTGTTTTCTAAGAAGCGCGTTACTGTTAAATATCAAGCTCGACATTAAGATTTCAATACGCCTCCATCAGATCAGCTAGACTAGATGCTTTGGGCTACAAACCAACGACCGGGTATTAATTGCCATGAAATAAAGTTCTAGAACGAAGAAAATAGAAATCAACATTGTCTTTAAACTTTAAACATTCTATGACTAAAACCAAACAGCCCATATAGTATAGTGACATTGTACGTTTTGTTGAGAGACGGTCTTTTCCCATTGGGGTATAGTACATTTTTTAATATAATACAAGCTTTATACAAGTAGTTAGAAAAACTTCAATTTTTTGCAAAAACAAAAATAATGACAATAATAATACTGATAATGATAGTATTAATAACAATAATAGCGAAACTCGACCCTGGCAGCGCCAGAGAATGACTACTCGTTCATTTCTAACATAATAATAATAATACTATCTTTATGCATCAAAGGCATGCATTGATGAAAGACTTAGTCAAACATACATCGCAGGCTCTGACACAACAAAATATGACAGTACATTCACAACGCTAGCTCTCTGATGCTAGATCTAGTCTTATCCTGGAGGCCTGTCCCTCTTTCTTCCTGGCCCCCCTCTTCCCGTTCCCAGCATACCGTCGTGGCTGTTAAGTGATTTCTCTTGTTATCGATTAGTTTTGCCTTTTTTTTTTTTTTTAATGATGATCATAACTGAAAAAAGTCTGTACTATCGTTTAGTTAGCAAGCACGGCTACGCGGCGATAGTACTTACACACGGTTAGACGCTGCTACCTACACGGCTAGAGCAGTCTCCGCATAGCTAATCGTGTTTTGTTTTGTTTTTATTTTAATAGTTTTCAAACATTTGTGTGAGCTTTAGTTTTAGTATTACTACAGATTCTCTGGACACATCGTATCATCATTGGGTGGATTTTTTTTTTTTTTTTTTACTTTTGGTGGTGGTGCCACGAGAGTGATTGCCCATGGCAGGTGGGAGACAAAGAAACGATTATTTGAGTGATTATTGATTAATTAATTTTTTTTAAGGTTTAAAAAAAAAAGACATTGAGGATTCTGAGAGAGAGAGAGAGAGAGAGAGAGAGAGAGCAGTCTACTTCCTGTTTGTGTTGACCAAGATGATTTATTAACATCACAAGTGACACCAAGTGAAGTGATGTGTACCGATAAATAAAGTCGTGTTCGATCAGTGTGTAGACCTATCTGTTAAAACGTACGACGGGGTCACTCTCCGTGTCAGATTGCGTCAAAGTGATCAGTGGCTGGGTGAGGCAACGCGCGAGTGTGTGTGTGTGCCGTTCTGGAACCGTGCATCCCGACCAAGCATGACAACCATTTCACTAGCTGTGCTTTTTAGTGGTTTAGATTTGTGTGTGTTTTGTTAGCCCCATTCTCTCTCACCCCCACCCACCCTCCTGAACACCAGACATTATTGTGGAGCCCAAGTCTGGAACTGGACAGCAGTGATTTTTTTGGGGGGATGATTACAGCATTGTGTAAGTCACTTTAGTCTTGTCCGTGTGTTTGCTTCTGTGTTCGTCTCGTTTCCACACATTACGAAATGTCAGATGCCGCGGTGCATGTTGAAATACAACACTCAAATATTCATGTAGCTGGAAAGCGTATTTATATATTATATTGCTAATATGAAACACCGATGTTTTAAATCCCTGTTCATTTGCATAATTTTTAGTATAAATAAAAAAAAACAATACGCTTTTATTATTTTCAGTCCAAATTTACACAAACTACTTTATTAAGGACTCCAACCTCCCCGATATTAATTGCAAACCATAAATAGTGGCATGAAGCCAAAAATAAATAAATAATTGAATTATTTTTGTCTAAAATATTTTCAGTCCAAACTCCCCCCCCCCCCCCAAAAAAAAAAAACACTTTTCTTCAAGATAAAAAATAAATATGTATTAACTTTGAATACAGCAAACATTTTGGACTATGTCGTTTTTTTTTTTGTTTTTTTGTTTTTTTTTGTTGTTTTGTTTTGTTTCATTTGTTTTTGTTTTGTATTTTTGCCTAGTTAATATTTTTTTTATAATTTTTTTTATTTAGAATAATTTTGTTTTTGAATTAATGCTCTACTGTTAACTAGTGTTAACATGAACACATTGAGACTGAACGTTAAGTTTACAAGAAGATAGACATAGAGTTGAGGGGGCGGGGGTGGAGGTCTGTTCCATAGAATTGTATTATGTCTACAAGTTTATGTAACTAATCGAAAAAAAAATAATTTTTTCTTTGTTGTCTTTTTCTCTTTCAGTATATTTTTATTTAAAGAATATTTTTTTTAATTGAATAATTTTTTAAATTGAATTGAATGTTTCATTTATTTCTATTTTCAATTCCATCTTACATCTTTAGCATGTAGGAGGCTGTGAAAGAAAATATATATTATATATTATATACTAGTTACATTATATTTGTATACATAATATACAGTGTAATGATCACATTAAATTGTATTTCAAATGGATATCAGATATTCTACACCCAATTGCTGGATATACACTTTGTTAGAGGGTTAATTTTAATATCTAAGTTTTATGGTTTATATAAACGCACACGCACACAAAGTCATACGTCATAGTGTGGATGTAATGAAAAATACTGGAGTTATATTTATGTACATGTTTTGTTGTTGTTTGTTTTTTTCAAATATTGATGACATGTAAAACAAAAAAAGAGTTTTTATTTCTAAAAATGTTCACTTAAAATGTGGACACATAAACTGACTTAATTTCTTTTATAGGAAGAAAAGATCATTTATACCTAAGATTATTTTTTTTTTCGTTTCATTATTTATATTTTGCCTTTGGAATGTGACTAAAAAAAAATTATCAAGAAATTTTGAATACCCAGCGTCCATCTTGTTTTAGCGACCGGAATGTTATTTTAAATATATCTGTAATGGAGTTAAAAAAAACGTGGAATAGCATATTATATTCAAAACTCGTTTTTATTTTAAATTCACACAGTCTAATGCACACTAATAGTTGTAGCCTAGAGTCTTCCATATACATCAATTAAAAAGACAATATAGATATTGTACTCTCGTTTCCTAGGACCAAAACTACACCATTACTTCTCGTTGTCTGTTTTATTAAATCAAAACATCAAGCAGTGATACACAGTGAGAACCTCCAATGCACTAGTTAACAAGCATCGCTCTTTGAAATATGTCTTCAGTTTGTAGACCTCATGTTTCGACATTCACAAGAAATGTTTGCTAGAAAATGAAACTGATTGGAGATGTTTACGGTACATGTTAATTACAGTCCTAACTCTTTGTCGACACTCTCATTGTCGAGATAAGGAGAAATGTGTGGGCGATGTAAGGGAACCAGTACGAAAAGGAAATGAGATATATTGGTAGAAAATTTGAAAAAAAAAAAATAGATACATTTAGCAATGTCAATAGGACGCTAAATGGAAAGATTATTGTTGTTAATTATATCTAATTATCTCTTGGAGTAAAATTTTGTCTTCGTGTCAAGGTTGCTTTCTAGTTGCTTGTTAGTTGTCCATTTGTGTTTTGTTGTATTTGTGTTAGTTGAAACCCTTATCATCGAGGTCACCTCTAATACATCCCTTATGTTGATATTAGTTTGTACTACACACGTTAGAGTTTAAAACTTTGATCTTACAGTGCGAAACATTAAAAAAAAAAAAAGACAGTATCCAAAAAGTACAATGTAGGCCTACCTTTTTTTTAAAAAAATAAATCTTTGCTTATCAACACTGTACACCAGATACACCAAAGAGTAGTTATTTATAGTTATCTACCCTAGATGAAATCTTGAATTACGTACAACAAATATTTAAGACTAACGAAACAAAACAAAAAAAAACTATCAACACTTTTTTTTTAACCAAGGTAACCAGGGTATCGCAGCACTCAATGTTCCGACTTATTGTATAAGATATAACTGATACTTTTTCATTTATTTCATCTTATAGTGTCAATATATATTTTATATGGGCATACATTGAAAGTGTCATTAGCATAATTACATGTCTTAAAAGATGGACGTTTAAAAGGCAAGTGCCTAGATCAAACTAGACTCAGACTATGGGATTTCCAAAGTTTGTTTCGTTCGATTGAAGTTTCTTGTTTTGAATCCATTCTAACCATTTCGTTTCCTCTATATTTTAACGAAGCTCTACCCTGGCAGTACCAGAGAATGAACATTAGTTCGTTTTCTTTTACACAATACTACTACTGCTAATAATAATAATTAGTTTGCATTTAAATTTATACTGACACAGTTTGTTTTTTGTTTTGTTTTAATAACTTTCCTTAATGTCCCACTTCCTATAACTTTTCTTAATGTCCCACTTCCTATAACTTTATTTAATGTCTCACTTCCTATAACTTTTCTTAATGTCCCACTTCCTATAACTTTATTTAATGTCTCACTTCCTATAACTTTTCTTAATGTCCCACTTCCTATAACTTTTCTTAATGTCCCACTTCCTATAACTTTTCTTAATGTCTCACTTCCTATAACTTTTCTTAATGTCTCACTTCCTATAACTTTTCTTAATGTCTCACTTCCTATAACTTTTCTTAATGTCCCACTTCCTATAACTTTTCTTAATGTCTCACTTCCTATAACTTTCCTTAATGTCCCACTTCCTATAACTTTTCTTAATGTCTCACTTCCTATAACTTTTCTTAATGTCACACTTCCTATAACTTTCCTTAATGTCCCACTTCCTATAACTTTTCTTAATGTCTCACTTCCTATAACTTTTCTTAATGTCACACTTCCTATAACTTTTCTTAATGTCACACTTCCTATAACTTTTCCTTATTTTTATACCGCGCAAGTATTTGTCGGGAAAAATTACAAAATGAGTCTTGAATATAATTAGCGTAATTATTTTGTATATTAAAAGTAAAATAAAAATTTGTTCAAACTAACAAGCCTTCCTCACCCCCTCTCTTTCCATCTTTTAGACTATTTTCTTGACCCCCCCCCCCCCACTCCCACCTTTCTATTTGCTTCTCACGTGGTCTTCGTCTCGGTCACCTTGTAACATTAACCCAACGATATTTGTGTGGCTCGATATTTCCCACGAACATTGTTCCTTTACTAAGTCGATCCATAGTTGGTATGTAAACAAACTCAATGTTTGCTATTTACTTATTTGAACCAACTAGTGACTTGCATGCAGTAAATATAGATTGATGCCACTTCCCACTGGCGCTTTTATAGTTGTGATTTATAATATATGTAATGGGGCGCGGTGACAGAGTGGCTAAGCGCTTGGCTTCCAAACCTGGGGTCCTTGGTTCGAATCTCGGCGAAGACTAGGATTTCGAATTTTTAGCGCACCCCTCGAGTCCACTCAGCTGTAATGGGTATCTGACTTGAGTTGGGGAAAGTAAAGGCGGTTGGTCGTAGGGCTGGCCACATGACATTTTACTCGTTTACCGTAGATCGCAGGTTCAGAAAGGGGAGCACACACACACATATATATATAGCGACACACCATCCAATAACACAAGCCATGCTATGTCAATACTGTGCATTATAAAACACTGCATGCTCCCCCTCCCCCACCCACACCACCATGACGTACACACCTGTACACATCAGTACACACACTTTACATATTGACACACAGCCAGACTACGTGTGACACTGTACAACGACATAATACAACAGCAGCAACATAATTAACATGTCTTCGTGTCACACACACACACTCAAGTATTTTTTTTTTTTTTTTCAAGATCGCTCAAGGCCTCGGTGTCTGAACTGTACGCTTTCCCGTCGTCAGACAGCGCAGTCATCACCAGCCCCAAGACTCAAACCCCACCTCCCGTTTCCCACTCAGGACCCGGTGCTATTGATAAATCAATACAGAAAGGGGACGCTAATCGCAGCTCGTTTGGTATCGCCGAGCAGCTAGCGCTGTTTCTGCTGTTATGTTAGCAGTGGCGTGGAGACGTACGCGGCTTATCTGCCTTTGGTTGTTTTTGTTTTAATGAACTCTACGTCAGTTTCATTCCAAACACTCACTATACGTTCTACTACTGGTGTCTGCCTAATGTGGGATTGTCTGTTGCCAACGCTTCATAGCAGGACAGAAGTTATGCCATTTAGTCAAAGCTAAATAATTGTAAACAACGACATAATTTATTGAGGCATCGAACGTTAAACCAAGAATTGGATAGCAGCAAACAGCACCTAAAATAAATAAACCAGTTCATATCTATTTATAAAGACGATTGTAAAAAAAAAAAACAAAAAAAAAAAAAAAAAAGACATGAAAATAACATGAAAATAAGAATACAAAAAGAGTTTGTGTTTAAATCAAAGGCTTTCCCCTATGGGTCCGCTGTTTAGTAAGCCATGTTAGTAAAAAAGGCAGTTTTCGATTATTTTCAATACAACATCCACACTCCACCAAATAGGTTAATAGTAATTCTCTTAAATTAAATAGATTACAATCTGAATTCAGACACTATTAAAGACATATTGTTTATTTGTCCTGTGACAATGATCTAACTTATCTAGTATATTATACAATCAAATCCAGTGTTTCAAAAGAAAAGAATACATTATAGGTTCACTTTTACTGAACATGGTTGGGATAGTTTCCCCCCCCCCCCCCCCCCCCCCGTAGTTCCAACAGATCTGTCGGTTTGCATATAGTCTATCTAGGTCATTATTAATGTTGACAAATTGACATATATCCAGATCTATATTTTAATGACCTAAGTTAATTTCTTTTAATTTTTTTTTTTTTTTTTTAATTATAGATTTAAAGTTATTTATTCTAGCCATAATTTGCCGATCTGCCAAAAATCCAAAATCAAAATCCAGTAATATTTTTCAGGGACAGAAATCTTTTTATCAGCTTAACAAATTCTAAATATTTAAACAAATGAAGACACAAGGCAAAACAAAATAACAAAAAAAAAATTTATCTTCAGACAACATCTTTAATTGAATGACTTTTTCTCTCTTCTGTAAGAAGACGCGATGGTTGTATTACGGACAGAAATCTGCGTTGACTGTTATTTTATTTAGATTTTACTTAAGAGTCTCTCCAAATGTCTCACAGAGTCTGAATGATGTCTCACACAGTCTAATTAAATGTCTCACAGAGTCTGACTACATGTCTCACGCCCATAATGTTCAAAACAACAATAACAATGTTCATTTTAATCTCTTCTAGTCTGTTATCTTTCTCCCTCTACCTTCAAATGGGCTCTAAAACCTTGACCGGAAGCTGGTCTATGTGATGGACACTCCGCTATCTGTTGTGCGCATCAGTTGCAGACTACTGAGTCACTATGGTCGACATTTAGACTAAAAAGTGACATTTATCTGCGCACTCCAATTTCCACTTTCAAAACTACTGTAGTACTGATGGCCGGCTGAATGTTGTGCAGTGTTTCACATATGGACCCCCGGCGGACAGTGGCTTTGTTTAGCGCCAAATGTTACAAAATGTGCAGGCTGCTTACTGGGTTTTTGTATTCATGTAAATAACTGTGGTATTGTTTGTATGCATTTGTATATCTAAATCGAGGACAATGTTAACAGTAACAGTAAAAATCAACAAAGTAGATTTTATTATTGGTATAGGACATTTTGCATGATTCGTGCAATTTCTTTAAATAAATGCATTGTATCACATTTCCATTATTAATTTTTGTTTTAAGGGAGATGATGCTAACAGCTTAACATGCAATTAAAATATGCACGCGAGAGATATAAAACAAACAGACGACTAAAAGTGCATCTAGATCATTTTGACCTAATAGGGTAGATAGAATCTGCTTACGGAGTCAGCAAGAAAAAATATTTTTAAAAAATAATTGGAAGAGAAACAAAGAGAGAAATTCAATTCTCTCTTTGTGAAGTGAAGTCAGTACATTTTAAAACTGCTAACAAATAAAGGTTACTCTTCTTAATGGAAGAAAACATTATCTAGAAATAAACAAAGCCCTTGAAAATTTTTAATTTGCTTGGCGAAAATCCTTTATTGTTATTGAATTATTCCTCCATTTACAAAGATACATGTAATACTTTGCAAGATACATTCCAGATTATTTCCAGGAAGGCTTCGAGAGTAGGTTCATATTCATTTCTATTTCATATAGGTCAATTAAAGCTAAGCCCCCATGCATTGTAAATACATATATATTGATTGATATTTACCTGTTTATTTTATTAGCATCTGAATTTCATAGTCAGTTTGTTTCTCTACATATATAAAATCGCCATTGTAGTTATTAAATGACGTCAGAGGGGGTAATTAATTCCTTGCATTCGGCACGACTGACCGGCCTCGCGTAGCAGATTATCGTCTGCAATTAGTTCTCCTTGTAACTCTTGAGTGTTAGGGCGTGCGCCATTTTTCTTCGCATTGTTAAAGATGCGCGCCGTCCACGTGATTGGCTCTCGGTGACCACATGGCGTACGGACAAAGTGGCGCGCGTGTGTGTCTGTGAACTGGTTCTGTGCGGTTGGATTGACTGACCAACTAGCTCATCAAATGATTGAGTCAACTGCATTGAATGGAATAGCCGGATGTGTGTATGCACAATGACAACAGACATTGGCGACAGACATTGACAACAGACGTTGGCGACAGACATTGGCAACAGACGTTGGCGACAGACATTGACAGCTCACACAGACAATACTAAGTTAATGCACACATATTTTCAGTAAATGTCTCGACATGTCCACCTGTTACGCTAATCGTTCGTGAGAATAAAATACTCGGTAAGACACCAAGATAAAGGAACATTTCCTAGTCTGTTGGCTGAGACAAATTGATATAAGTGCCTTTTCTTTTCTAGTGCCATTAGTGCATGGAACAAGTTGCCTGAATCCATCAAATCCACAACTTTATAGAGTTTGATTTTCTAATTAACAAAACACGACTAAGTTAACTTACGGACACACTTTGTACTTAGTATTTACCAATCCTTTTTTGAAGGAATGCATGCTATTTATAGGATTAAGTAACAATTCGAGATTTTAAGTCTTGACATTTTTTGTAATCTTTGATTCAGCTTGTTTCGTATCTGAATGGCACTTAGGAAGAGAAAAACACAAGTAGGTTACTGAAAAGTTCACTGTGTTCGTTCTGCAGTATAGGACGGTGAAAGGTGACTCTTTAATCAAACATAACAAACCAATTTTGTGTTTGATTAACCGGGTTGAAATAAGTTGAACAAGTACAAACTTTCTATTATAATCTGCTTTAGACACTGAAAAAAACAACTTATTTTCGAAGGTGCATTTTGACAAGAACACCGGTTCGACCAAACACAAATTGAAAGCACGCTAAAAGTAACAAAAAGTTTTTGGGGGCGTTTCAGAGACATTGACGTATAAAAAGTTAATGGATCCTTATTTGCCCCTACACCGTTGTTCATTTGATGTTGCCAACTTTGATTTCTCCAGTAATCCACTCAATTTGCTTTTTATGACTTGTTGTGTTGTTGTTTTCCTTTATTTTTTTAGCAGTATTGCTAAAGGCTTGAATTTGTTTTTGGAAACAAAGCTTAGTACAAAATATACTGTTTTTATTTCTTTTAGAGAATTATAGTCAGTGATGTCTTTGTACTGGTTTTATATTTACTTTGACATCTCAAAAGTAAGAATGTAGCTACTCTTTCTTAAGCCCTTACTGATGTGGCTATTCCTCGCAACAGTTGTCAGTTGTGACGTGTTTCCAAGGGGGTTTAGAGAGTATTCTTTTCAAATATCTTTTAGCTTTGTACCATATCCGAAAACAAAGTGGGGGGGGGGGGCGGGAAATTACGTTTAGAATTATTATTGCCATACAAAAGTGTGAACAGCTAAAACTTTGTGTAAATTTATCGTTTATACACATTTTTCATTTATTTGAGGATTTTTACGATAACCTAACCAATGTCATGGACGTTAAATGCAACTCCAATATGGCCAACTAGATTTTGTAAAGTTTGAGCTACAAACGGAAGATAATAGAAAATTTGATTCTGCAGCTCGAAAAAGTGCACAAAAATTATCATACTATATACAAATACTAAAAAGTGTATCCACATTTCCTTAGTTCTGTACACCGGATACACCAAAAATGTAGCTATTTTTATTTTTTTCCCCGCTCGACGAAAATCTCTAATACAAAAGTTTATTACTTTCACACGATATTTAATGTCTAGAAATGTTTCTTGCTATATTTGTTCCACGATATTTGCAATCATACTTTTTTAACATAAACACGAAATTGAGGGAGTTTAAATCTTGTTTTTTCTTCCCCTCCCACTTGTATTGGGATCAGGATCAAAGCACCGTTAAGGAAGGTTAGTTTACTAATAGGCTTGAAAACACACTTGTTAAACAATATTTTGAGATAGTGTGCTGTCTTTAGGTAGCCACGACAACTGGCGCTGGGAAAGCCACAATGCAATGGAGCAGTAGAACAGAGACTAGGTTTATGCCATTCTTCCACCACTGGGCCGTAAGAGACTCAATAACGTCCCTCTACAAGGGCCGAATCATTTAGTGCACTGTTTCCCAAACTGCGTTCCGCGGTACCCTAGTGCTCCGTGAAAAGGCGTTCCACAAGCTACTTATTAAGTAGTAGGGCACCACCTGATTAAATAGTTCTAAAAATAAGCAAAATGTTCCGCTAAATACTCTGAATGTGCGAAGTGTTCCGTTAAGGACAAAAAGTGTGGGAACCACTGATTTAGTGTATTAAATGCTGAGATAGAAATGCTCTGGGAGTGGTTGGTCGTGGTTGGTGTGTGGGTGGGGGGGCGAGGCCAGATTATGCATGTACTTATAATTTAGAATAAAAACAAAGATAAAAAGTACATGAATCCCTTTAGAAGATCTCAACCTGGGCGACAAAGATTTCCCACGACGAACTCACCAGGTATAGATGTGTGTAGGCGCAGGGCGCTCTCTGAGAGGGGGAAAGACGTCTCCTTTGTTTTTTGTTTTTCGATGTCGTAATCTACAACCACATACACTCTTAGCTTTGTCCGCCTCTGCTCTTTGTGTGCTGTGTCACATGACCTCTAAGATCGAACATCTATCTTCGACAAGTGGGCGTGGCCTTCGCGTCACAGATTTTGAAATACTAAACATTTTGTTAAGCCCCCCCCCCACCCCATTTTTTAAATGCTTTTTTTTTTATTCTACCTTTTTTATTTTTCTTTTTCTTCTTTTTTTCTTTCTTTTCTTGTACTTCATGATTGTCCTGTATGTTTCTCAACTGTACCGTTGGACTTTCAACATGCCTAGGACCTAATAGACTCTTGATATTGTGGTTGCTTTGAAAGTAGCTGATAGTTTGAACCAGTCAACCAAAACCAGTAGCGAAGCATTTTAAAGAGCTAGAGAGGGGTTGGAGGTGGGTTTAGAGATTCAAGAAATAAAAAAAAAGGATTCGGAAGTCGTGTTGCTGAGACGTTTTGAGAGGGTGGGGAGGGGGGGGCTGCGTTTCTTAAAAGAAAGGAGCAGAAGACTTGAGCTAAAAATGTAGTTAGTGAACTTTTGTTGAGCTTAAAGGTCTTTAGACGTCTTTTATAGTGTGGCATTTACAATGGCCTACTCTGTCACAATCATATATTTTTTTTTTAGTGTGACATTGTGACTTGAAATCTTTCCCGAATCTTTCCTTTTTGTGAAAAGTTAGGATTGTGACCCTTTGATCTTTTTAACTTAAAACAAACTACGATCCATTTTATTTGTCTTTATTTATTTTTAGCAATAGTCTCGTACGCGTTTCTATGTATTGATTCAAGGGTGATAAACCTTTTTTTTTTTGTTCGCCCTGTTCGCAATTTTTTTTTTCATATGATTGGCAAAGTCATTTTTACATTCAGAACATTTTGGGGTCGGAAAGCTTCCTCGGGAAATTACTCCCCCAAAATATCTAGGATCAGAATATTACCTCGGTAAATCCTCGCAAAGTAATATAGGAACAGAAAGCTACCTCGGGGAATAATGTCAAAAATAACTTCGGATCAGAAAATTACCTTGGGAAATTAGCGCAAAATAATCTGATATCAGAAAGCTACCTCGGGAAATCATCACAACATAATCTGGGAACAGAACGCTAAAACGAGAAATTGCCGCAAAATAATCTTATATCAGAAAGCTACCTCTGGAAATTATCGCAAAATAATCTGGGAACAGAACGCTAAAATGAGAAATTGTGTAAAATAATCTTATATCAGAAAGCTATATCTGGAAATTATCGCAAAATAATCTGAGAACAGAAAGCTACCTCTGGAAATTATCGCAAAATAATCTGGGAACAGAACGCTAAAATGAGAAATTGTGTAAAATAATCTTATATCAGAAAGCTACATCGGAAGATTATTTTCTGGTTTGTAATTAAAAATTTTTAAAAAGGGGGAAAAAAAACTTATTTTGGCTCATTCCGTGTCTCCCAATCTGGACAGACATTAGCGCGTGGTTTAGGTGGTAAAGTCTTGGGAGATGAGTACCAAACAATACCGAGTGTCTTTTCATTGATCGCTACAAAATTACTTTTTATTTCTTAATAGCCGATGATTTCAAAAGTGTCACCGGATTGAACTCATGCCAAATTATCAGCCTTGATACACGGGGCAAGCGGTCGGCATTTACGGGCCGCCTGCCGACCTCAGTTGTTTGCCTATGGGCAATGGGACGCAACGTTGTTTTTTTCCGTCATTCTGTTGACTAAACTTTAAACGTTTCCTACGTGAGGGCGCCCCGTATTTCACCCCCCTCCCCCTTTTTTCAAGAAATTTGTGTCAAGAGGATGATGACGAGGAAATTACGCGCGTTTTTAAATTGTGCAGTCGACTTTTTGTGACAATGTGTAAAAATAAAAAAAAGAAGTATCTAGGCCCTTAGAAAATTTCCAATAATTGTGTGTGTGTGTGTGTGTTACAAAATAACCATAGCAGACGATGAAACGTTGCTTGCATCTGACGATTAAGATATTCAATTCCTGAAGCTATTAGAATATTACAATCTTTGAAATGGTCTCATTCTGTTGTGCTATTAGCTGGCATTCACGTAAATTTAATTTGCTATGATTGCTCTTCAGAAAGTTTGATGCGTGGCCCTTTGGATCAAATACTTGCTAAAGAAACCTGTTTTTTTTTTTTCAAATGCAAGATAATTATGTATATTAAACAGAATCGCATTTCCTGCATTGTACATTTTTTATACTATTAGTTTTCTGTTTTTGTAGTATTTTGAATGATCATTTATCAATGTTTTTATTGGGTTGTTAAAAGGTATTAAAAAGGGAAAAAAAAAACGCAGTAGCTTTAATTTGTTGTAATTTGCTAATGCCTATGCAGCATTGACTATCTAGGTCATGGGTGCAGTCATTTACTGTTTTTTTTGTTTGTTTTTGTTTTTTTTTTGACCGGCTTTACGTAGGTAAAGCAATTGACTGGTTTGAAGCTAGATAAAATGTACGATCATATTTTCAATCTAGATCTTAGAAAAGAAGCTTGGATCCCGGATATGACACCATCAATGTACTGTCCTAGAAATAGCCGAGACTTCTGTCTTGTTGACATCCTGCATCAGTAGCAGCCTATTTACCCTAAATCTCAGTCCGAAAGAACTAACGAGGGTGAATATAATAAAAAGTAATTCTTTGAATGATTGACTTTAATCATACGGGAGTTTAAAAAAAAAGTATTTAAAAAAATGGTTAGAATAGTTGTTGTTTTTTTTCTAAATATTATCAATAGTACTGCTAATTAATCGTAATGACTTTGAGTTCAACATCTGACGATTAGTAAGTAGACCACGAAAGCAGACGACTGTTACGTCATGTTTATACAACATAAGAAAAAAAAGATTGGGGTGCACACCTTATTAAAGGATGACCGTCTGATAGTTATACTAGACTAGCCGGATATGACACGCAGGCCTTAGTTTGGGTATTACTGGTCTAGTGGATATGATTTGGAGCTATGTTAAACATAGAGAGAAGATCACTTAACATTTTGTAAAGATTTTGCCATGGAAATGAAAGTAAAGTGTCAAAATGGTTTTCCCCGTTAAACCGACATATTGATATCTTATACAAAATACTATGAAAACGGATTTACCCGATTTGTTGCAATGTTTTGTTCTTGAATAAAGATAAATTTTGATATTCTTTTTTAATTTTTAGCGCCCCCGTTTTGGGAGAAACATAAAAACATACACTAAGGTCTCCGTCATGATCTAAGGAATATTTATGCCAAATTTTATCAAGATTGGTCAAACGAATTTGATTTCTATGCGGGACATAAGACTTACATATCTCCTTACTTTCTGCTTTATATATTAGATAAGGCATATGGATGCCATTGGGGATTTTCTCGATTAACAATGTAAACCTATCTTTATTTTGTTTTCAGTTCTTAAGATCCAGTTTACGTTATGTAAACAATACAGTAACGTAGAAAAAGAAGATAAAGCTAAATGTAGAAATGCGTTGGGCGGGGAAGTAGTTTAAAAGAAAAACGTTTTAAAAAGAAAAGATTCTGAGAGATTTTCAAATTTTGAAATAAATCGATTAACTAAACAATACCAAGGATGCTACCGAAAGATTTGACACATTTGATCTTACAGAGCTAAGAAAATTGTTTTTAAAAAGTCTTGTAGATTATCAACAGTTCCTATATTCTGTACACCGAAAACACCAAAATTACTAGTTTTTTATAACAGTTCCTATATTCTGTACACCGTAAACACCAAAATTACTAGCTTTTTATAACAGTTCCTATATTCTGTACACCGTAAACACCAAAATTACTAGCTTTTTATAACAGTTCCTATATTCTGTACACCGTAAACACCAAAATTACTAGCTTTTTATAGCTATCAGCCATAGATGCAAATCTTCTGTAGAATTTAGAGACAGTGTATTCCTTATCTCTATTAGTTTCTTGTTTGTTTGTTGTTGTTTTTTCTGCGTATTCCTTGTTTGTGCGTATTTTGTGTCTGGTGTGTGGGTATACTGCTAGTTTTTGGGCGTATTGGTCTCAGTGTGTTCTTAGTCTGTGTGGGAGCCTCTCAGAGCTTTATAGTGACTTGAAAGTGGAGGGGAATTTGTGAGAGATATAGTGTGAGGGTGATGTGGGAGAGATGGTGTGAGAGTAATGCGTGAGAGATTGTGAGGGTGATGTGGGAGAGATAGTGTGAGAGAAATGTCTGAGAGATAGTGTGAGGTCAATTTGTGAGAGATAGTGTGAGGGGAATGGGTGAGAGATAATGTAAGATCAAATTAGTGAGAGATATTGAGGGGAATGTGTGAGAGAGTGTGAGGTGAATGTGTGAGAGAGAGTGTGAGGTAAAAGTGTGGGAGATATTGAAGGCGTGAGATAAAATCATTAAGTTTCCATGCCTGCTTCATTTCCCAAAGCCGCGGCCATTACCTGGTTCTTAGACAGGGGAAGGTATATACGTTGGGAAAAGAAGGTGGAAAGAGGGGAGGAGTACTTTGGAGGGAATTAGTTTGAGAATGTTTTTACCTCAGCAACACTCTCGCTGCCCCCCCCCCACCATCATTTAACCTCACCCTTTTATCATTGACCCTCCCCTGGCCTGATCAATCAACCATCCAATACGTTACGTTTAAAATCGATGTTGTTGTTTGGTCCAATGGTGGTCAATGGATTTGCTGTCACTGCCTGAAACTTTGATGTCACCAGTAAATGTGACTGAGCTGTACCAGAGATGGCGGCGGCACTGCGGCGGGTGAGCTCGTGTTGACGGTGAAGGCAACATAAAGTTCACTCCACCCTTTCTATTTTTTGTTTAAATATTTTTCCCCCACTATATTTATATGTTAGGTTAAAAAAAAAAAGAACTAACGACAGTTTGACTATGAGACCTGGTTGTCTGTGTGGAGGCCTGTCTCCGTTCTAGACTTCTTCTGAGTGCTAAAGAGTTCTCGCTAAATTAAAACCATATTTCTTTTTTCAAAGACTCAAAGCATGACATCGAAACCTCTTCACATTTTTACAAGTTCATTACGAACAAGAATCAATATCATTTTTTTTTAGATTTAGAAATAAAAACTTTTATCTGCATAAAGTTTCCTCCCCCCCTCTCCCTTTCCACATCTATTTTTGTTTTTTCAAAGTTTTTTTATAATTTTTTTATAACACTGATAGATAATGAAAGCTTCTCAAACTTGATTAGAATGATTCATCTTATGGTTTGTAATGTGTTTCTATGTGTGAGAGATTATGTTTCAAACTTAAGGAATTTTACATCGACGTGCTGTTAAGATTTTCCAAATGTCTTGTTTTAAATTTGTATTTTTTTTTTTAATTTAATTTCAAACGATCCAAAAACACAACATTTTTTGGTCGCTTCATTTTGATAAACACAAAGCAATGATGTTCACTGTCCTATCATATTATGGTGAACTTGTAGTTCTAGTTCTTACTTCAGATAGACTAGAGTATTGATGGAAACCTCCAGCGACGCTCTGGTCTGTCCCCTCACTGCGGTCCATTGTCTTCATTTCAATGTTGTCTTGAACGGTCAGCAAAGAGAATCGATCCCTCAAGCGTATCGATACATTGCAATCAATATATTACTGGTATATTTGACCGAATTAATTTTATTTGGCTTATATTTTCTTATCTTGTCTTGGCTCCTACCCAATGGAAATTGTCCACCCCAGCATAACTGTAACAATGACAACATTCACAGAAACATTTTGTTCTTGTAGAAGATTTCGGATTCAACCAATTCTCCTACTTGCTGTGGACACAACAACTACTATTGACATTCCGCCTGGTATTACTTGCCCTTGGCTCTCGAGCAGCTAGGGTATTTTCATGGTCGAAACCGCAGCAGTGAAATATGATCAAAAATATTTTTTATTATCAATTTTGACCCCTATTTATTTTTAAGCGGACATAATACAAAGTTTACACTTCCTTTTATTTATTTTTTTGGATAGCTTAAAACAATTCTACTTCCTCGGTTCCTGTTCGCTCCAGATTATAATTTAAAGTGTACACATTTCCTCCAACCACGTAGATCTAGACAATGTCGAAAAAGAACAATTAATGAATAAAACCAAACTGAGTTTTTTTTTTTTTTTTTTTTTGAGATGGCTAACCCTATAGCATCAGAAAGTACTATTTTATGACTATGTGAATAGTTCAGATAAGACCTATATTTCTTGTGTGTATATTAGAAGTCTCTCACTTCAAAACTTAATTCAGATATATTCACACGTTACTTTTTTAAAAAACAAAGAGTTATGTTTTTCTTTACATTAAGATTATTGGTTCCATTTAATCACACTTAGCTATGTTTGATTGCATTTACTTACATTTCGTTACACTTAGTTTAATTTGTTAATTTAGCAGTGGAGTTGTTTGTTTGTTCCATTATATTGGTTAAAAAATTCCAAAATTTTAATTTCCTGTTGAAATCGCGTGCTGAATATTTCCTTTCCACTAAAATCTTTACAAGGTTCTTGAAATGTTAAAGACCTAATTAGATAAACCGAAACAATATTTATCTTCTGATTTATCATTACGTAATTCCGAATGATAGGGACCTCAAACAGAGCATAAAACATTTTGTAGAGAAGTACACTAGGTTTTAAATAAATTGCGTTTTTTTTTCTATTTCATTTTGGGGCTACCCAATTCACTTCGCCTAGGGCCTCCTATTAACTAAGGCCGGCCCTGATTTCATAACTGAAAAAAAAATCAAAAAAATCTTTGTAGCCAATAAATATAACTAAAAATCTATATAACTGATAGATGAGGTCGGAACTATAACTAAAAACTTAGCTGATAATTAAAGACTGAAATATATATACAAACTTAGACATATGTTTGGAACAGACTTAGAGAAGGATAAATAAAGATTACTAGATTATTTTTGACAGATATAGATCTATAGACAAATCTAGTTTTATAGATTTATATTGCTACTAGATATTATAGACCAACTCACTTGCTAGATATAAAAGAGGGAAAAAAAGTCGTTAGTCATAAACCTGCTAGCCATAGACCCAAGAAAACGCTACATAAAAACCCAAACAACTGTTAGATGTAGATCTAGATAAGAATCTGTTGGCACGGTCAAATTCTGTTAATCAGACAACATCGTTTTGGAGCTAATAACCTGCTTGTCCGATTAATCGAATTCTTTCACTTAATAGGATTTGTTTCGGTACTTTAGTTATTAGGTCCGAATAAGCGGTTGGTCCGATTAAACGGCTTCGGCTGTACTACACTTAGAGAATTAGACCAAAAGCTGATCAAGCAAGGCTTACGGTATGCTTTGTCATTATACGGAACAGATCTATCTTCTATATTCTGTTAACTGTTAAAGTTAGCAATACACAGCTCCGAGGCATTTGCATACTATACTGTACTATATAGACAAACGATGAATTAAAAAAGGGGGGAAAAAAAAGAGGACACACACACAGCTTCAGCAATAATCTTAAAGGTGAACAACGGACAGCCGTCAGAGGTATATGTTCACTGGAGCAAGGAGCAGTGGCTCCCGAAACCTCTAGAAACGGAGACGACAGAATGAATGCTGGGCCGCAGCAGGGGTGCCGCCCATTATCTCAGTGTCAGGCGCACATCTTTCTTTCAACCTACTCCACCTTCGGGTACCATTTAAAGGAGGAGGGGGTGGTGGGAGGGAGGACCGCCTGCCCCGCGGAACGACACAGACTCGAACTCACTTAAAAGGTAATGTACCGTGAGGCAACGCGAGCCCTATGTCGTGTTGTCGCTACAACACTGCAAGATACTCATCAAAAATGGAAACGGCCAGAAAAAGAACCAGAAGTAATAAAACATTGTAGAAAAAAGTCGGGAGGTAATTGAAAGAAGTCGTTGAGCTCATGTCTTGCAACGTAAACTGAAGTAACCGTAGTGAAGTTGTGTCTGTAACATGGAGACTAGAGCCTATATGTGTCAGTGACATTGAGACTAGAGCCTATATGTGTCAGTGACACGGAAAATGTGAGGGTTTTGATAGTCTGGTTTCTCTGTGTGTTAGTCTGTTCGCTTCCCATCGAGATTACTGTAAGACTTGAACTACGCCAACTGGACTATCACAATGGTCTCTTCCATCGTTATCGTTGCATTGAAACATGGTTAGCAACACAGCACAAAGTTTTTGTTAGTTTTTATTTGATGAATGGTTTTCATATAGTGGTAGTTTATGTTTTATTACAATACTAAAGAGAGAGAAGGAGAGAGAAAGAGAGAGAGAGTAAATTGATTTTGTGTGATAGAAATGTGTAAGATGTATACCATCATATGATACAAATGTCTTATCTAGAATTCAAAAAGTCATAAACTAAGTGTTTAGAATTGAATCTCTAGTTCTAGCAGTTCTGACCTTACTAATGAAAAAGAACTTCTGATTTGTTTGTTTTTTAAATCTGTGTTCATAGTTTGATACATGGTCGTCGGGTTGTAGCTCCAAACAGTTAGATCAAAGAAACCGTTATAGGCGTATTAATCTTTAATGCCGAACTTGGAATAAAACTTCCGAGGAGTTTTTTTTTTTTTTTAACAAAACAGAATGCGGTTTTTATTAACAGCATATACACAGCTTTCAAGTTCAATGCAAGTATGTAAATGTATGTAACATTAACAGCATAAACACAGCTTTCAAGTTCAATGTAAATATGTACATTTATGTAACAAAACAAGAGAAATTTCATCTTGAACAATTTAAACAAAAAAAAACAGCTCATTCTAAAAAACTACTCTTAACTTTCTGTCACTCGTCTGTCGCTCTTTCTCTCTACCTCAACTAGCACTCCCCTATCTATAAACTTCAACTACGACAGACTTCCTCGGAGTTACGTCAGAAAATAGTGAGCTAACAGAAACAAATGTATCCGCCATAGTTGTTCTCCTGGTTACATCAGACAAGAGCACAACTAATCCATAACGTCCACGTCTCTTGTTGCCCGATGCCCTGTTCTTCCAATCTTGTGTATTATTACACGTAGTTTTTAGTTCTGCTTCTGGGAGGCATTAAACTTCTTGTTAAGTTTCACTAGAGTTCAGAAATGGTCTTTGCATTTCATGTTTCACGCCGTTCATTGTTTTTTCGACTCCAGGGGGGAGCCAGAGAGTGTAAGACTAGAAGAGTGTAAATGAGTGCTCACGTGTAGATAGGTGGTGTTTGAACCGTGGCCGAGTACTCATCTTACTAAGCAGCACCCCCGGGGAGGCGGCAGCCAACCCAATTATTCTGTATTATTTCTGTAACAGTTGTATAACTTGTACAAACAGTTTCAAAAAAAAAAGGAAAATGGCTTAGAAAACACGCGCTGAAAGGTCAGTATTAGAGTGTAACCTCTAACCCCTCACCCATCCTAGCACGCGCGGGAAGAAGGCGGGGCCTGCTATTTGTTTTGCACTAATTAGAAGCTTTCCAGGAAGTTGTTGACTTTTGTTCCGGATAATCAAAAGATTGTTGTTGTCCCGCGGCCGGGACGGTTAGTTAACGATGTACCAGACGTTGCGTAAACAGCGTACAGCATCTTGCGGGATGAGCGTACATCTGCACGCCTCTCCCCCACCCCATTTTTTTTTCAAAACCAACAACTTTTCCTTCTTTTTTTTTTTTACGCTTTAGTTACGGCGTAACGGTTCATTCCCTTGTACCGACAAGATGTTTCAACTTTTGGTAGACTTGAACAAAAGCGCCTGGGCGATCTGTCAGCAATCTCCTGCGCCATTTCATATTATGTTATGTTTATCTTACTCGTCTTTCGACACGACATACTAAGATATATATATATATATATATATATATATATATATATATATATATATATATATATATATATATATATATATATATATATATATATATATATATAATGTGCATATATGAAATGTATGTATCTGAGGCATATATAAATAGCAAATTGTGTCCTGAAAGTATTTAAAACAAACAACATTATATATACATCTGTACTTTCGGCCTTTTTAATATATATATATATAAGGGAAAACTGCATGACTTTATCATCTAGTTTGAGGCCCTTCGAGACAAGCCGCTATTGGAATTGTGCTGTTCGTCCGTTCGAATCGTAAATGAATATTGAAAATCTCATTTCATCATTGTCTTCATCGTTGCAGCAACAACTTCTGTTTATTTGAGAGTGAGTTCTTTACATTGCGACTCAAATGTATGCCAATACCTTAAAGTATACTACTGGATAGTGGTAAATATGGTAACTCTAATGGGTAGCTGACTTTAGTTGGGGAAAAGTAAAGGCGGTTGGTCGTCGTGATGGCGAAAGAAATGGATGACCTTAACCTCATATGTCCAACAGATTGCAAGGCCTGAAAGGGAAACTTTATTTTGTGTGTCCCGATGTTTAAATGCTAATTATTTCTTTAGTACACAGAAGCAAGGGACTTCTTGTTCATAGTCAGGGTATTTGGTTCGAATACTTCATTTATCCAGTTCTAGATTTATTTATTTTTTTGTTGTAAATGCTTGTCCTTTTTTTGACGGCTGAGTGCGGTACAATTATATTTAGAACTTATAAACTAAAACCGCTTTTGAAAATCTGCATTCGCCGTCACTTGTGGTGCATGTTTGTATGAAATAAGTACGCATACTCTAAGAGCATACATTTCTTTTATGATAGAATGTGACTAGAATGCTCCAATTTTCAAAAACAGTCCGCCCCTGTTTGTGAATGCGATTAAACTGTCAGTTTATGTGTAGCTAAATCTGTTAAAGGAGGCTCGTTGGATGAGCGGTAATGCGGTCCCGGGTTCGAATCCTGGTGAACACTGGGATTTTTTATTTTTGGGATCTTTGGGCGCCTCTGAGTCCCCACTCAGCTCTAATGGGTACCTGATATTAGTTGGGGAAAAGTAAATGCGGTTTGTCTTTGTGCTGGCCACATGACAGCCTCGTTAACCGTAGGCCACAGAAACAAATGACCTATATATCATCTGCCCTATAGACAGACATTTATTATGCTAATTAGGGCGCTATGCACGTGTCACGTGTGTTCATAGAAAGAAGGAGAAATAAATAGCATAAAAAAAAAATAACAAGCATAAAAACGCAGGAATTGAAAATGTGGAAAGATTACACAAATTGATATGTAACAACTGTATTGATTGAACGTCGCTTTATCCAGGCTGAAATGTAAGACTTACAAGATTAACGTCTGCTGGCGATGTTGAACACACTGGGTTGAAATATTAATCCCTTATTAGAAGTTGGCTATCGCCAGAATCTGCTACCAGCTGATCGCCCTAACATTCTACGTTAATATACAGTTGTTATTGTTGTTGTTATTGTTTGCTAATTTAAAAAGTTGAAGCAGTAAAGAAAAGAAACAAACATTTAACTTAACGATTTTCAACTCGACATGTACACAGCCGATTGAAAATGTTTTGTTTTTTTAAAGTAGAACAAGATTAAAAGAAACAAAATACGACAGGTTTTGGTCATAGCAGTAGCGTACCTACGGTTGGCGCGGGGGGGGGGGGGGGCAAATGATTGTCCGAATTTTTTTTTTACATTAAATATTACGCCATTATCTCATGGTAAGATGTCGAATGTCAAAATGCAGGGGCCCCTAAAGAGGTCAAGCTCTCCGGGCCCCCAAATCTCTAGCTACGCCACTTTGTCATAGGCGTAGACAAAATATTAAAGATTTTCATCTATGGCGAAAAAACAAAAAAACTCTAGTAGCTACATTCTGGTGTATCCGGTGTGCAGAATAAAGCTAACGTTGATAAGTTGTTTGTTGTTGTTTTTTTGTTTTTTTTTGGTAAGATCTATACAACTATTTGTGCACGCTTTAGCATTGCAGGATCACGTTTTCTGAGCTCATTTTCCAGTTCTTTAGTTGGCAACTTTAAAGTTACAATTCAGCGTCCTTGACATTGTTTAGTTTATCGTGAAAATCTTTAATTGCCCATCTTTATTCTCCAATATATCTGCTCTTCATCCAAATAAATCTTTGTCATCTTTAGCTTTAAGAATCGAAATAAAACCTATTCCCATAATACTTACTAGTACATCAGAAAGGAGGAGTTGTAGTTTTGTATTCAACCGTTCCATATTTGTGTTTAACTTCCTGTGGAAATCAAGAAATGATGTGACTGACATCCCTACATTACTTGCAGTTGTTAGAAGTAAAGTTTTTGTCGAAATCGTATAGTGTATCTACACACAATCAACACAGTATTCAGATAGCAAAAACTAAATTATTATCAGAAAATAAACGTGTATATTTAATCATTCTGTGATGATTACTATTTCGGGCTAAAAAAAAAAAAATTTTTGGATGCTGGGATATGTTTAATTTTTGAGACAATTTTTTTTTCTCTTTTCATCAGCGTGTTAAATTTTCTGTTTTCTTATCTACTCTCTAACTCTCCATCATTCTCTTTTCTTCATTTCTCACTCTCTTCCTCCCCCCTATCTCTCTCTCTCTCTCTTTCTTACTTTCCCGTTCTATCTCTCTCTCTCTCTCTCTCTTTGTCTCTTTCTATTGCAGTATTTTAAAACTGATCTCTGTTGATGTATCTGTTCACCCGCCTGTCTTCTCTACGTATCGACAGGTCACGGAGGAGTGAATCAGTTAGGTGGAGTCTTTGTGAATGGCCGTCCTCTGCCCGACATTGTACGCTCCAAGATTGTGGAGCTAGCACACGCCGGAATACGTCCCTGTGATATCTCGCGCCAGCTGAGGGTCAGCCATGGATGCGTGAGCAAGATTCTAGGAAGGTAGGTGCTCATAAGTAGTTGACTGTCAGGTATACTTGGTTATTACAATGACTTACGAAAATAGCAGACGTAATGGGTAGTTCAAGGGGAAGGGGGTTAATTACTATTTTATCAAATTTCTCTTTGTTAATTCTAAAATATTTTTTAAAAATCTATAAATATAAAGAACATTGAGTGAAATTACTTGACACACAAAGTGAAATAAAAATATGGGAGTCTTTGAATGGAAAACTTTCAGATAACATTTATTGTTTACTGTCAGCACCTGTAAGAGAGACAATAAAGAAAAAAGCATTTTTATAAATTCTATTCTATTCTATTAGAAATTAATTACTTTTATCTCTTTAAACAAAAAACAAAACAAAAAGTGACGTGTTTATTTATAGAATACAATAATAAGTTGTGATTTTACTTCCTTCAAAGTAGGTGACAGTTATTCAGATTTGAGATCTTTTTTTTTTACACATTGTAGTAAAAATTGATTTCTTTAGCATTGCCATAATTTTTTACATGGTTGATCACTATTGTATTTTTAAAAACTTGCATTCATTATTACTATATACATTTGTTTAACTTCAATTCAAGTTACAACCAAACTTGTATAATTGTACATTTCTTGAGAGAGAGTCATTCATTCACTTTCAACCCCGTTAGTCTCGACCTACTTGGTATCTAGGCCACACATTCTTCCAGGTTCGTCCCTTGGATTGAAACTATGGTCGTTCCAGCTCATACAATCATTAGCAATCTCTAGGGTGTTATTTGAGCGAAGACAAACTGAAAGAAAATGTTACTTATGTCCCCTTAGAATGTACAAACCCTGAAAATCATCTAAAATAAGACTGATGATAAGAATAGAATTATTGTATGGTCCTTAACTAGGACACGAATAAGATTATAATTCTTCAGTATCAAGTATTTTGGGTGGACGCCTTGGCCGACTTTTGTCTTTTCCATTCCGCCTACTCCTTTCACAAGACACCGTACGCTTTAAGTAAATGTCTATGTTCCGATTGGGGAAAGGGGAAAGGGGGGGGGGGGGTCCTCATTGATCTAACTATCTCTCATCGTGACGACCGCTGACAGCTGAGTGCTGGGTCTGTTTGACCACTGGTGGGAAGTTAAAACATTGATTGTCCTGCTATCGGCGCACACAAATAGCCGACTTGTCCAGATAGCCATCGTTAGGGGTGGACAGCTGTCATCTCATGCTTCATCGACTGTTTGGAATCAAAATATGAAAAGTCTCGTTGTTTGAACTGACGCCCCTATCCCGCTGCTACCCTCCCCCCCCCCTTTTTTTTTTCAATAACAGTGTGACCTGTTCGGCTGATCAAGGTTTACGGACAGAGCGTTGGTCAGTGTATAATTATTATTAAACGACATCGCCCTGTCTGCCAGATGGTGGCTAGCTGGTCAAGGCGGCTTGCGCTCTGAATCGTTGAGTAGACGACCCGGGCTTGTCTACAGTCTTTATTTGTAATACCACATAACAAAAGGCCAGAGAAAAGTAGCATTGCTGTGATACATCTCTGGCGATTAATAATTATAATAATCTTTATGATGCTTCGGGGAAATGTCTTACAGGTGTGCATTTGGACAAGACGTCACAGCGATAGCAAACGAAAGCTACATTCAATTACATTCATACCATAATTTTGGTCAAAAATGACATTTAAAGTTTACATCAGAAAGTTGCGTTTAATTCAATTCAGTATCAGCCAAGAGAACAAACAAAATATGACATTGTAATCTGTGATCATTATCTTGTATCTTCTGTGTGATGTTTTGTGTTTATATCATGGCTTCATGTGGTTTCGTTCTGCTTTATATCTCGTATGCTCCACTAAAAATGATTTTCTCGAATGGGGATTCCTGCTTATAACGGCTGACAAGTAAGAGATATGCCGAAAAGAAAATGAAAAAAACATTGAAGCAATCTCCATTTGTGAATTTCTTTTTAGCGGCCCCCGAAAGGGGAATTGACGCTATTAGTTTTGTGTGGTCTGTCTGTCCGTCCATCCGTCCGTCCCGTTTGGATTTCGTGAACTAGAAAAGATATTTAAAATCCGACATTATGATATTTTACACCATTCAGAGTTCTGATGCAACGGCAATTTTTTTCTTTTCTGAAAGAGAAAAAAATAATTTAAAAATCAACTATGCAAGAAGCAGTTTTTTGTCATAAAAATATTTTAAACACATTTATGCAAACGGTTTAAGATATTTTTGTAAAATTAACTTTTTTTTTTTTTTACAATTGTATTGCTAAGTTAAATAAGTTCTATCCTATTAACTACTACATTTACAAAAAAAAAAAAAAAATTACTTTTTTTTTAAGAGAAAAAATCTATCTAGTATGCATATAAGTGGAAGATAATTTAAAGCAACAATTAATAAGTTGTTTTTCATATTATCGCGTGAACTGCAACGCTGCATATCAATACACGTAACTAAATGAATTTTTTTACCCTTTACAAACCAATTAGATCAATTAGATAATTATATGACATCATTAAGGCAAGGTTCACATCTAACTTCACCTTCATTTCCACCTATCCCTTGGTCTGCTGGACCGTTGGGGCACCACACAAGATCTGTCAACCTTCTTTCTCCATTCTTCGCAGCCATTCGCCTTTGTTAGAATTTCATTCTGATATTCTTCTAAAAATATTGAAACATGCCTTTTTTTCCTGCCTGTGTGGACTACTTCAGGGGGCCAATTTTGAGTTTGTGTTTTCACACAAACTGTCTTTGTAACCTTTTTTAAAAAGTATTTTTGTTTAATTAATTCGCTTGCTTTATTTAAAGCGCAACATCAAATATTCGACTCTTATTTGTACTCGCTGGTTGTTTTCCAGCACTCTAGCCCCGCATCTAGTTTCATTGACTGTGTACTTTTTATTGACATCACGTGACTTTTTCATGTACATGCGTTCTTTTGGCCCACTACACGTGTGTTCTTTCATTACGCTACCTGCTCGCGCATGACGTAGGTGCCTTATTCTACTTATGATTAGAACACACCGAGCCCTCGACACTTACACACCGAGCCCTCCACACTTAAACACCGAGCCCTCCACTCACACACCGAGCCCTCCACTCACACACCGAGCCCTCCACACTTACACACCGAGCCCTCGACATTCACACACCTTTCACCGTCACAACGCTCACGTTTGTACATGGCGATGAGTTTGAGGCGCCCTCACGCCATTATCAACCGATTCACACGTAACTTCCCCTCCCCTCCACCACTTTTTTGTTCACTCCCTCCTTCTCTCCGACATTATGAATTACAATATCCAGCGAGTCCTCAACTCTCTCTCTCTCTCATGCTAACCAATGAGCGTTTCTTCCTCTCCCCCCCCCCCCCAACGAACGAGGCCAATGGATGAAAGTGGATAATTTGATTAGGTTGGCAACGACTCGCTTCTGTCCTGTTTGGACACTCTGCGCTGGGCGCCTCAATTTCCCGTACGCGGAAGTGTCTGCGTGATTTGTCCCCTGCGTGCGGGAAGCGGAGGGAAATAATATCTTTATTACTTTCTCTCTCTCTCTCTCTCTCTCTCTCTTCTCATGCCCTTCCCTCCTTCTCTCCCTCTCTTTATCCCTCTCTGTTTCTCGTGCTGTTGTTCAGCGATATCGTCTTTCTTATTGGGGGCAGTAAACAAGCGAGTAACAATAGCTCAGCGACAAATACACCACAGCTTGATAGACTCACACAGACATGCACAGAACATAAACTCCCGCGGGTGTTCGGGTCAGCATACGCGGAGAAGCGTCAACACTCTCAGGGGTGACCTACTTCCATTTACTGACTCGATGCTGCCTTTTTTCTCAACATAAAACGAGCCCACGGTCGATAGTTCTAAACAGTTTCACATGGCACTCCAAAAACTCCCCCAAAAAAACTGAGTACTTTTCCACCTTCAAAACTTACTTTTTGACATTGCATTATTTGAGTTTCCTTCATGTCAAACCCCTTGCAAATTTCTCTCTCTCTCTCTCTCTCTCTCTCTCTCTCTCTCTCCCTCTCTCTGCCTCTCTGTGACAGTCAGTCAACCACCTATAATTATCCCACCATTAAACTCTTCAAGAACAACAGAAAAAAAAAAAAACTCCCAGCGCCCAATTCACTCCCTTCCTCCTCCCTTGTTTGTCCATTCCCTCGTCCCTAGCGCCCCGTTTCACCCAGGCACACCCCCCCCCCTCCGCTACAATTATCTTTAAAAGCTCACCCTGTCACAATGATTCGATACGGCAACAAGGAACAGAAATAAAGGGGGGAAAAAAGGGGGGGGGGGAGAGTTAATATTTTTAGAATGTCGATAACACATTTACCCAGACATGATACATTAAGGTCACGTCCAGAGAAAATGGAAGATGGGGTGGGGGGGGGTGCTTTTGTTATACATTTTTTTTGGTAGCTTCGACAAATAGTATGTCTAAAAATATGTAACTTACAAAAGTGTCATGGCGACTGTCAGCAGACGAGAACCTTTCATTGACTGACATTTGTTTTGTTTTTTGTATTTGTGTTTCCTTCTTTCTTCCACTGCTGGACACCTGCAAGGGGGCGGTTGCGCCACATCTGATAAGGATCAGGCACCGTGCTCAGTTTCGCGGTTGCCAGACGAGGGTCCTTATTACGCCGTCAGGAAGCATTAGGACTCCTGCTGTTGTGATGGGGGTTGGGGTCTGGGGCCTTTTGGACACAGTGTGTGTGTGTGTGTGCTAGTCAGTCTGTGTTGTTTGTGTCTGTGTTTGCGTACTACGATTCGCTTATTTCACTATCATTGTTTTAATAGGTAACTTAGGACTTATGGTCTTTAAATAGCAACCATTTTTTAGTTCTGGTTTATCTATGAAACATCGATACAAGGTCTAGCTATGTTGCATAAAGAGCTGCAACTAGATAGCAGACTTACTTTCTCGATAGAAGCGTTCAGCATCAATATTACATCTTTAAAAATTTGTTTGTTTTTAAATATTACTAGTAGCTGTAAAGTGTAATGTTAAAAAAATTAATCACCTAAGTGTTAGTTCCTCGCTTAATTTTTTTTTAATTTTTAGTTTCATGCTACTTTCTTAATCCTCGTCCAGTGATTTCTGGCCTAACGATCTTCCTTAGATGGAAGACGTTGTGAAATGGTGAAAGAACATGTAGATCTAGTCCTGTACATGACAGCACCAAGGAGAGCTCCGAGTGTCCACCACTGAGTACAGTAACATTGAGAGTGGTGGGAGGAGAAAGGGGGGAAGAATGTGAATCTTTCTGGATCAATCTGTCTTGACGACCTCTTGGATGTCAGATTGAGTTAACAGGGAGGGTGGGGGAGCATTGCTGAATTTGTGTGTGAGAGCCCCTGGCTCGCTGTTGAGATGCCCTTGGAGAGATTCTGTTCTCTCTTCGTCTTGGGTTTGGTCCTAATTAGTTTTTCATTAATAGGGCTTCTAAAAAAAACAAAAAAATACGAGTGAGTTTCGTCCTCTATAAATATTTGAGTTAAAATCAATTGGTCAATTGATCATAACTGGTCAGTGTCCTTGTAAAAAGGACCACAGGCACAGATGAGATCAGTGTCAGTAAATGCTAATTTCCAGTGTACAGCAATATGTAGCTGTTCAGTGTATAGAAATGTGTTACTGTCCAGTTGGTCTAAGAATGTCATGAGTTATAGTTAGGTCTACCAGAATTCACAACACCCAGTGTTCAATGCACATTCAGCGTACGCTTTTTGTTTTATCAAAAGACACAAGTCTCTAAATCTGAGGAATTAATTGATGGTATGCTCATACAATCAATCTCAACCTATCACCATCTCGGTATAATTACCTTAACCAAAGCTAACCCATAATCTTATCTTATACATTACAGCAGTGTTTCCCAAACTGTGTTCATCAGAACCCTAGTGTTCCACCAGGCCTAAATAGGTGTTCCACGAACTACTGGAATAATTAACTAGTAGGCCAACAAATGTATTAATCTGTCTAAAAATAGAAAAAGCAAAGTGTTCCGCTAAGTAATCAAAATATGCGAAGTGTTCCGTTAAGGAACAAGTTTGAGAAGCACTGCATTACAGACGTGACTTCAAAAGAGAATATAATTACGTCCTACGTATATCATGCGTCAATCTAGTCATGCTTGTTAGTCAGTGACGTAAACTCTGCTAAGTCATTGGCTTTCCTGACTGATTCAGGCAACCCATTCCATGTTCATGCTTACCCCCCCCCCAACCCAAATACAACCAAATATAAAATTCTAAAATGCTTATTAAGTAAAAGTAAGTACATTTACTTCCACAGACTTCTCTAACTATAATGCAGATGATGTTAATGTCATCTGTTTCTTTGGCCAACGGTTCACGAGAGAGTTGTCATATGGTCAGCACAACGACCAACCGCCTTAACTTTCCCCCAACTAAAGTCAGATACCAATCAGGGTTGGGCGGACTCAGGGGCGCCCTAATAATCCCGAAGCTCAAAATCCCAGTCATCACCGAGATTCGAACCCAGGAGGCCAGGATCGGAAGCCAAGCACTTAATTAATTACTCAGCCACCGTGCCCCCTAAAATGCTTAAACCTTGTACTAAAACCTACCCAAAACCAAACTCAAATAATTTAACAATGAATCTCAAACCACTTACAAAAATGCTCAAAAAAGCCCCACCCCTTTTTTTCTGTAAAAAAAAAAAAAACTGTAACGCTCGCGCTAAGGTTTCTTTTAGATTTCTTTCCCCAATCTTTCCAGTACAAACATCTTCACGTTCTGAATGTATATAATTAGACAATCAAAAAACCTGCCGATAATTTCCAGGTCTAATAATTATAACTTTTACATTGAGTCAAATACATTCTATGCATTTCGTTGTTCAAAGACAAACAGGGGAAAAAAAAAGAAAAAAAAATTCCGTCAGAGCGTTTTTGGTAAGGGGAAACAGTGAAAGAACAAACAAGTTATATAGGTCTAGCAAATTGTCGTCTGCAATCATTGGATGCCAACGGTGGATGTATCCATGGGATAATTATAACCTGCCTCGTTCTGGTGTGTTGGAATAACAAGAGACAGACATACACAGATGGGGGGAGCTGGGTTTTAATGTGATATCGATCTGTGTTTATGATTGACTTATACTGAGAATTGATCACATACGCACGGTGGTGAAATTGGTGGGGAGGGGGGGGGAAAGGTAAAACATGTTTTTGGGTGGGTGGGGGGAGGGGGAAGCTGGCAGTACAAGGGTTGTAATTTCGAGAAATTTATTTTAATTGTTTGCCGATTTCGTGTCAGTAAAATTAAGTTGTGGGAGGGGAAAGGGGGTGTGGTAAAAACAATCAGCCAAGCTGACAGACCTGTGATTAGATCAAGCGGTAGAGTCTGGCCTCCACCTTCATTTTCTTCCTCCCCCCCCCCCCTCTCTCTCTCTCTCTCTCTCCTTGAAATATATAATAATGATGCAATGAAATGAATGTCAACTACAAGCTTCTAAAAAAAAAAAAGTAGCACTACGTCACATAATATCAAGGAATAGAATAAAAAAAAAACATAATCCCGCTCACACACGCACACACAATTTGGCCTATTTTTTTTCCTCCTTACAAAAGGCACGGGTGTTGTGTTCGAATATTTTACTTTTCGATTCTTGTGTAGTAAACTCACAATAGTTATAGGCCTTAGTATAGTGTTGGTCTCATTGCCTGGAAGTGGACCACTTCTGTTGGCTTGTAAGTAAAGCTGAATGAATATACATTTAATAAAATACCCCCTCCCCTTTCCACAATTAAAGCAACAACACAATTTATCAAACTTTCAGAATGATCACTTCATTAATTATAGAGCTGTTTCAAGTGTCATTATGAGCGCCCTAAGGGGAGCTAACAATTATATTCTGTTATTTTTTTTAAATGACTAAGTATTAGTAATGTTCCTTTTGCATATTATCGTCAAAGTGTAAAGAATAGCATAATCTCATAGAACTAAATTTATTATTAGAACATAAAGTAGAAATTGACTTTTTAAAATATACTAATCGACTGGCGGCGTAGCATACGCCGCTATTTTGCAGGGGCGGCCTTAGGCCACTGCAACCTATGCGACCGCAGTGGGCCCCCGCACTTTTATAGGACCTGCGCTAATTCTAGGTTTATAAATTATTAAATTAAACCATTTTATAACTTATAACAGATTTCCTGCAGCCTCCTGATTTACCAGGAGCTCCTGGAAATCTCCTCAAATTGCAAAAAAAAAAAAAGATACGAAAAGTCTCCTGAAATATATAGACAACAATTGTCATTTTTGGGTGTCATTCAATATGGAAAATGCCAATCCTACGCGCGATAAAAAAAAAAAGGCATTATGCAATACCCGTAATTGTGGAAATCTAGTTCTGACCTGATACTTTACGTTCTGACTTGATGCTTCATGTTCTGACCTGATGCTTCATGTTCTGACCTGATGCTTCATGTTCTGACCTGATACTTTACGTTCTGACTTGATGCTTCATGTTCTGACCTGATACTTTACGTTCTGACTTGATGCTTCATGTTCTGACCTGATGCTTCATGTTCTGACCTGATGCTTCATGTTCTGACTTGATACTTCATGTTCTGACCTGATACTTTACGCTCTGACTTGATGCTTCATGTTCTGACCTGATGCTTCATGTTCTGACCTGATGCTTCATGTTCTGACCTGATACTTTACGTTCTGACTTGATGCTTCATGTTCTGACCTGATGCTTCATGTTCTGACCTGATACTTTACGTTCTGACTTGATGCTTCATGTTCTGACCTGATGCTTCATGTTCTGACCTGATGCTTCATGTTCTGACCTGATGCTTCATGTTCTGACCTGATGCTTCATGTTCTGACTTGATGCTTCATGTTCTGACCTGATACTTTATGTTCTGACCTGATACTTTATGTTCTGACCTGATACTTTATGTTCTGACCTGATACTTCATGTACTGAATTGACAATGCAAAATTCACTGACCTAAATATTACTTTGTACTCTGGTTACTTGGTAAAAAGTACGGAAAGTAATAGTTCGTACTTTCAGTAATTCTGATAGATTTAACTCCTCGCACTAGATGACTGCACTATCTGTTCCAAATCTTATCAACCAAAAGACATTGGCGCGCTCACAATGGTTCGCTGCTGGATCTCACATCAGCGCAGCGCTAGCTCAGATCTAGGCGATCTTACTGTCGTGATGGCGTGACCTGGGCCCATCAAGTGGCCCCTCTTGTCGTGCGACGTGCCCAAATTATCTGCGGCCTAACTTAATGGGATGCCTTGAAGAGATCAGTTCATCCCAGTGAGCAGATTACGTGACGGGAATCACTATAGAAACGCTCACGACCGGACGGGCCAACAAACCCCGCGTCTGGTACACAAAGTCTGACCATTCCAAGCACACTTTTGTTTGGATTAAACACTGAACATGTTATATTCTGTTCTACTTCAAGAGTTCTGTAAAATTTCCACCACAATTTCTAAAGAAGACAAGTTTTTTCGGGTTTTATACTCTCACTTATATGGGTTTTTGGTCCCCAATGGCAGATATCTCCAGTCTGTGTTCGTTGGTCTCCAAGTTTCTGTTTCTTGTTTAAACTAGGTTCTTAGTTGGGTCTTTATTTAGTTTTTTTTTTCTCCTTAGAATTTCATGAGATGAGGTATTTGATTGGTCTCTGTGGTGGTGCCCAAAGTTTAGGCCAGGGACCGAACACGTTTTCAACTCTTATGATACTGGCAGCATCCCTGCAATAATAATAATAATAAGGCCTTCAAGGCCCTTAACATCCCTTAGAAGATTCTCGTTGCTTTTCAGAGGGCCTTACTGCTGCAGACATGTCACATCACCTGAAAATTTCTCGGTAAACACTGTTAAAGGGAGACTACAGTGAATTTTGTTTCTAACGAAGCTCGACCCTGACTGTGCCAGAGAATGAATATTAGTTTGTTTTTCACATAATACTAATGTAAGAAGGTCATATATCCATCGAACTTCTGAGGGGACTTCTTTATCCATTGTGGGCAGGAGCTTCGAGGGGCCAGGTCACTGGGTGGATATGTCCCGCAGGCCTTAGATTTGTCATCACTGGCCGATTTCATTTAGTGACTGCCTATTAGTGAGTCTACTTGTTAATATTGTGAATGTGTTTTCTTCAATGTAATTTTTGCGGTATGCAACTTCTCTTCCTGTTGATTTAGGTAAAGTTTTAGGAACATGCTTAGGATGTTTCTTTAGTTTTAATCGAGTCTTGGTGACTGTGTGGTGTATGTGTGTACGTGTGTGTGTGTGTGTGTGCGGTGTGTGTTGTGAAGGGCGGACAAAAATAATGTGGTTTTGATTTGAAAGGTTTAGATCAAACTTCATTCTTAAAAGATTTCGAGATCTCATTAATGCGTCTTTATTTTTATGTCTTATTGACCAGTTCAGAAGTGAAATGCCTTGCCCCCCCTCCCCCCCCCCCCCCCCCAAAAAAAAAAACAACTGCTTCTGCGGGGGTGGGGAGAAGGGGAGGCGTTTCTCCAAATACTGCTCTTTTCTTATTGCTCCTTCTCCGCCCCCAGCATATGCCCTTCAGACGCGGTAGCCCCATGCAAACGCCAAATTACCGCTATTAAAGCACTGCCCTGACACGGTAAAGCCCCCCCCGCACGAGTCAGGGAGCCCCATTGTGTCCCTAGCCCATGCGGCGACGTGAAATACGTATATGCCCTCTTCCTCATCACATCCTCCCCTCTCACACACACACACACACAGAGGTGTGTGCGCTCACTTGGTACTGAAATTGGATGAAATTAGCCAAATATTGGCTTAGTGCAGTGATACAAATGGAGAGGGGGTGGGGGGTGGGGGGGGGGTTACATGAGAACAAAAGGAAAAGGAGGGGGGTGGGCCCTTTCCATGTGGCGCCGTCTTTCCTACTCTCCTCGGTACAGATCTATTAAGTCAGATGTTTGTTAGACGGATTCCTTCAACCAAAAGTAATTATTGCTATTTCTCTTGGCGCTCTTCATTCTTACCTCCCCTCCCCCCTCCACACACACAAACACTCCATCCTGGTCCCCCCCCCCTCTCTACTGCACTACCTGGCCAGAAAGGAACGAGGCGGTAGAAGGAAGAGACAAGACGTGGACGATATTGTTCAACCTTACGCACGCGCTCACGACCCTTGGACACGAAGAGTCTCGTGCTCCGCTGCCTTTTGTTGTTTCCCGCCCACTTTTAGTTTGAAAAAAAAAAGGGGGGGGAGAATCAGAGGTAGGGATTTCATTGTCAGATGTGAGCAGTCTCTATGTTCCCTGTGACCTTGACCTTCTTTTTTAGGAAGGCGATGACAAGAGAGAGAGAATGGAGGAGGAATTTGTTTCTTTAAGGTTTCCTTCGAAACTTTTCTCATGGTCATGATTAGCACTAGAAAAATCTGCAGCATTGGACTCTGGCACTTAGACATGATTGGTCCCCTCTCCCCCCCCCCTTATGGGTGATTATCAGAATGTGATCATTATCCGATTTCATGCTACGTATTCAGAGCGAGGTTGATGAGCTTATAACAAGGTACCCTATAACACACAACTGATAACACTCTCCGCCAAAAAAAAAAAGGTGTTCATCGACGTTTGCTGATCAAATGTATTGTACATCTGATCGTCTGCAAATCTGAAAGTTTGAAAATTAAAGATTCTTAGATTGCCAAGCTACCATTGGCTAGACTTTCGTATACGTCTCTTGGTAACAATTACATTCTACTTTTCTTTTTTTTTTTTTTTTAATCTATCCGATCATGTTCACTGTAACATTGTTACTTTTCAAAACTTTCCTTCACCCCTACGTGAGAAGATCACCCACGGTCCTGATGGTCAAAGTGGATCAATATTCAAAAGTAGCACTGCTTCAGTCAATGCAGCGGAATAGTGTTTAGATCTCTTTGTAAGGGCAAGAGAACTCTTTACCAAAGAATTTACAGACTTTTAGTAAACTTTAAAAAGTCTTAGAACATACTTAGAACCATGTCACTTCCGGTGAGGGGGCTGGGGTCTAGGTTTTCTTTTATAGCTCTTAACATGGGTTCAAATCAGGTCCGATGACTTTGGGGCGAGGAGGCAAAGTCAATTTTTTTTCATTGCTAGGATTGAATCCCCCTAAGCACCTATATGATTGGATACCGAGTAGGAAATCTCATTGAGTGAAACTAGAAGAATTTTTAAGGTTCCTTTTACCATGCTGATTGTGTAGAGATGTCAGTTCCTTTATGTTGTTTTTTTTCCTCAGATATTATGAAACAGGTTCCATTAAGCCAGGTGTGATAGGCGGCTCCAAACCGAAGGTGGCGACGCCCATGGTGGTCAAGGCCATCACAAAGTACAAAGAGGAGAACCCCACAATGTTCGCCTGGGAGATCCGAGACAAACTGTTGAGTGACAACGTCTGCTCCAGTGACAATGTCCCGAGTGTCAGTTCCATAAATAGGTCAGTTCTTTGATTTATCTTTCTTAATTCGCCTTGATAAATATATAGTTGTATAAGTTAATCACAGGGAACAAATAAATCTTAGGTAAATGGGGTTATGTTTATATCCAAATATCGATCCCAGTTAATTACAGCCCATAAAGTGCCCTGGCCGGCTTTAAAACATCTTTCCATCCCGATCTCTCCTGAGCTTTCTGTCGCCTTGTCCAAACTCTGAGTTGTTATCGTTTGACTCTACATCGTCAATACATCTTCTTTTTTTTTTGCTCGCCTGTCATTTTGTTTTTTGCTGTTACATCATTTCAGCCATTCATTTTGAGTGACCTGATAATGTAATCTGTTGTTATGCAGTTCTGTCACTTTAAATGGGCCAGACTCTTTTATATTAATTGTTCTAGGGATTATTATTTCACAAGTATTTAGCAGACATTCTAATGGTTTTTTTTATCGGTGTCCAAGTCTCAATAGACTACTGACTATTGCTAGATTACTTGTTTTATGAAAGTTTTGTTGTTTTTGTTGTTGTCTTTTTTAGTGTAAGTGAGAGGGGAAATTAAAAAAAAAAATTTAGAGGGGAAATTACAATTTGTCATAGGGGAACTTTTCAAAAATTGTTAATTTCCACGGGAAGCTTTGAGAATTTAGTTACGTCAGAAGGGAATTTTTAAAAATTGATAATAAGTAAAACCTACTGATACTAAACAAAGGCTTCAGAGTTGTATTCATTTTTAACCTTCTCAAATGTATGGAAATTATGGTGTGATATTTCGTGAATTTTACTTCAAATTATAAATTAATATTTTCAAATGCTGATCGTTTGTAAGATTGTATTGTGACAATTTACACACACACACACACAACCACACAAACTAAGCAAGGTGACACACAAACCAAAAGTTACGACAGACCAACCAAGAGATGTGTCACAGCTTTAACTCTGTGTCACAACTCAGCTGGAGAAACAATTCCTTGGCACTGTCTCGTGCCAGTATATAACTTGTAGTTACAAAAACTGCCCAGAACTGTGACATCAGCAAATTGTAAATGGGGGGTATGCTGTCACAAAATCAGATCTCTTAAGGGAAACATGGCCTTCAAGACTTGTACTAGTGCCAGCAGACTACGTTTTGACACATGACAGTAATATGTAACAGCGTCATATTAAAGTTGAACGCAAGTGTGACATCCTACCGTTGTGACACAGCGCAGCTGTGACTACATCTTATTAAGTTGTGACAAGAATGCACTAACCTGTCACATCCTTCAACTGTTCCAACGTATTTGTACCAGTTACCTAACCAACAGTACATTCACACACACACACTCACACAAAGGTGTAGGGATTTAGGGGATTAGGGCAAAGTAGGGAAGGGGGAAATCTGAAAATGAGCTGTAGATTGGGCGGGTGGCTAAAAGAAATTGTCATCTGCCGAGTGGGACATTCAGCCCCCATGGTTAAGTCGACCAGAAGAATTTCGTGACAAGGCATTTAAGCGATCCCTTTGCGTGAATGGACCAGGTCACGTGACAAATTAGACCGGGGGATCCTGCTTTGGGAGAGAAAAAAAAATAAAGCGCGCTATCAGAAGATACCCCGCAGAGTTATCTTTCACACGTAGGCGCCACAGACCGCTAAGTGTCTCCCCTCTCTTTATAAGGAGGGGAGGGGGGGGGAGAGTCCCGGTGGTACGAGAATTGAGAAAATAAAATAAAATAAAAAGGGGGAGGGGTAAGAAGAGATTCAACTGCTGCTTGTGTAATGCTGAAGTAGAAATGCTTGGGTTACCGTAGTACCGGTACTGTGTACTTCGAGAGTGCGACTGACTAGGGAGTGCAGTAAGCTCGTGGCTCCTACATCTCCCCCCCCCCCCCCGGTATACAAACCCCAAAGCACGATGACCTGGAGTGTCTCACGTTTGTAAAGCACTTCTTTGTGTATCTACTGGACGTGGTGTGGTTATGTGGTAGCGCGGTAGGTGCTGACAAGAGCACTTCAGTTTCAAATCCCGCTATTTGTAATATTTGCTAATTATATTACAATCAGGCCCAATAGACTTCATCAAACTGACGCATACAAAAGTGAATTTTTAATTATTTTTTAAAATTATATTTCATTGGCACGTCTGACAATGTCTAGGCTATCTTATTATATCGGACTGGTGTGGCCACTCATGCGGCATATATCAATAATGGATAATGAACCATTATTTGGAAGACGATATATATGTTTACGCAATCTTCTCTTTTCTATAATATCCCCTGCGTCGTCTTCTACTTCGAAACGTGGTCTAGTGTTATTTGTCCACAAGTATATTTGTATTTTTTTAATCACCACCAGTTGTATAACAAATCCTTGAGTTGAATTGAACACAGTGGTATGAACGTACATGTATGTAGTTAACATGTCACCACGTCTTGTGCAAAGTTTCTTTGACCGTGTCTCCTTTACCATTTCATTGTTTTTTTTAAATCTATAATATAGCCAGCTAGGAACCACATCCTTTGATTGTCTTTAAAGATGCCATTGTGTCATATCAACCAGTTAAATCTGACCACTGGCCGAGTGGTTTATTTCAGACAACGTAACCACGGCGCAAGATGGACATTAAAAATCTTGGAGCATCCTGGGTGTCCAAGGATGAAAACTTCTCCGAAAGAAAACTGGCCAGAAAAAGAGGTGCGAATGTGTGATGGCAGGGGAATGGTGGGGAAGTCAGAACTTAAATCATCTCTATCCCAGCATGCTCCAAGTTTGAGTCTCGCAGTCCACTCACGGCCACACGGGATTGACATTAATGGTTATGCCCCTCGCCATTTGCAGTACGGGGCGGCCCGCATCTTTCTGTCGCAATTCAGCGTTCGCGGGATGATGTAATGATGACCACAATGGGGCAATCTGTCTGGTTTTAACGTCGCCCGCGCGTCATTTCGGTCATTGAAGGAGTCGACTTTGTCCACTCGGCTGTTAGCTACATGACTCTTCGAACATAAAATACTTTGGCCTTTTGTGGCGATTGTCCCTTACACTTGAAGGGTTATGGTTCGACCATGAGAAATACTTGTCATCAATCAGACACAGATTTTTTTTTTTTTTATTGTCAAGACTTTAATGTGGAAACATTTGATCTGATACCATTTGAAATGTTATAGCCGATGTTTCAAAAAATAACATATCGAAATGTTATATGTTATGAAACAAAAAAGCATGAAACAGATTCTCATATTGTGTAATATATTTGTGAATAGTCAGACCCCCTTCTTATATAAGAACAAGCAAAATATAAAAAAATAATTTTTAAAAAACTTATCCGCCCTTAAAACTAGATCTATCAATAATGTACAAGTTATTTTCCTTATTCGATATCTAAAAAAAAATAATTGATTACCAATAATCGGAGAATGCGTGAGGGAGAAATAGCGTTATCAATTATTTAAGGAGACTAAACCCAATAAATTTAGCCACATATGTGAATACTGAATAATTGGTTTTCCTTGTTGGTATGAAAAAATAATTAATTACCAGTAATTAATTGACTAATTGGTTACTTTTTAAAATGAATGCGTGTCTTGTCTACGCCAATGACTAATTGTGCGAAGTGTCAATTTGATCAGAGAATGGGTGTGGGAGAAAAAACGTTCACACACTTTTTACCAGACAGACAGACAGAGTGAGTTGATATAAGTCATACAAATATGATGACTATTTATGTTTACCAAAAAGCCTATTGAAAGTCTCCGAGGTGTATCTCTCCCTATCGTACTTGCAACTAATTTGGATTGTTCATAAGAGAACAACAAGATCACAACATGCATACAATCTTAGTTTCCTTCCATTTCATCACTTCAGATTGTGAAAAGATTGACTCTTAAACTCGTATGGCCGTTTCAAATAATAGCTCTTTATCCTAGCCGATGGCTGGGTTATGAGGGCTTAAAAGGAAGGGCACGATGCAATATTTTGGTCACTAGTGGATATTCCAGAGGTCACAAGTTGATGCGGACATAAATCATATATCAGACTAACCATGTCCAAAGAAATCTGGGCTCTCGCTCACGCTCCCCGCAGATTTGTTTCCCCCTGACTCGGCGCCCTTTTCCCCACTCCCCTTTCGTCGCCCAGCAGAACTCTCGAGGCTAACGGTGCTGCTCCCCCGAAACTAGCCCATCTGGCGCCGCCCCTGCTCGTGACGAGCTATGAAATATTCATTACTCTTTAACGATCATTGCCCCATAGAGTGGTGTCCGCCCTTACTTCCCCCACCCACCCTCACGGGCATCGGCTCTCCGAGTGCATTCTTCTCCCCCGGGATCCACACTTTTTTTTTTGGTTTCGTCCAACATCAGAGATGGCGGTCTTGAAACTATCCCCCCCCCCTTTTTTTTCACCCCATCCGCACCCGGCTTTTTTTCTTCTTAAATCTCCTGAAAAACAAGGGGAGCGATTAATTTTATTTCTAATTTGACACAAGAGTTACGCCACCCGAGAAGTTCTTCCATTCCTCCCCCTTTCTTAGGCTGCTCCTTCCCCCCCCCTCCCAGTTCACTTGACTTTGCTGCAAGTAGCAGGCTCGGCGCCCTTAAGGAGTTCTCGGGACCCACTTTCTGCCATCATTGGTCAGTGTAGCGGTGTTAATTTAAACATCATCCGGACTAGGTTGACAAATGGCGCTGTTATTTTGTCCTCCCTGTTTCCCCCGGCGCCCTTTGTCGGCGGTGTTGTGGTGACATTTGTTACGTGTGCAGTTCATCAGTTACAAATTTCACGCTCGGCGGTTCCCGGACCCATTGTGTCCAGCGGGGCTTCGTCTTGTGTCTTTGAGAACCTTCTCGTGGCGGTGAGATGATTCAAGCCACTTTAAATATAGAAATGAAACCTGATAGCGAGACGCTCAATGTCTGTAGCCAACAAAAATAAAAATGTCGAAATTTTATGTGGACTTCATTCAATAATTTATAATAGCTTGAAACAATGTGAATATTTACTTACATAATTAAAATAATAATGATAATACAAATTACTTACTAAAAACAAAAATAAAACAAACAAACAAAAAAAAAAAAAAACAACAGAGAGGATTATACAAACTCGTAGGCGAGCCCTGTTGGTTGTTCATAGTCATGCAATACAATATTTATGAACTCGCAGCAAATGTACGAGCTAGGGGATTATGTCCAACTGCCTCTTAAATCTTGTTTTTTTTTCTTTTTATTTATGTACCGGTATACTTCATTTTTAAAAACAAAATTAAATAAATTCGGAAAATTATAAGTAGACATTAAACATATAAAAACAATCTGGGTTTGTTTTTTTTTTTTTTTTATAATGATAGTGCAGTTAAATTCTGCTTTGCATTAGTTTGACATCTTCCAATTTCTAAAAACATAACATATGTATGCAACAGAAAACAAAACGGATGAAAGGAAAGGATGTTGTGACCGAGCAACACATAAGGTTTGCGTGACATGCCCTCCGACAGAATGAATTGCGCAAGAGTTGCAATGACATGGAGGCCAGTACTAGGAAAGCGCAAACAGGGACGTCCTGGTATAACTTTTCTACACACTTTCGTGGAGAGCCTCAGTGCACTGGACACCAAGTGGGAAGAGGCCTCAGACATTGCCAGTGACAGCTTTTTATGGAGACAGCTTGCCAACCGCGAGGATCTATTGTTAGACACCTTATTTATATAGGTTAGTTATTTAGCGACGCACCATAGATGACGCATATTGAACGGGACTAGTGACGTTTGGGATATGTTGGGTTAGAGACTGAAAAATCAGTTAGCGATAGAACACTCCAGGGTAACGACGTGTTTAGTGACAGAGACTTCTACTGTGGCCTTTTATCAGAATAAATCCATGTACAATTGTTCATCAGAGTTGACTACATCTCTTCACTCGTTAAAATAGATGTTGTATAGTCCTTGTTTGGATTGTCGTTCAACTACACGTAATACACCCGAACAATTACACCCAAACGATTGCAGAGTAATTGGTTGACTTCAAGACAGCCTGAACTAGCAACATCACAGTGGCGACCCCGAACCTCGAAGCCGGACCCCTGATGAAGCTGAACATCGAACCGGACCTCGAAGCAGAACGTTTACTCAGGTGAGGGTCGTGCACTCGAAGATATAAGATTTCATCGGAGTACGGCTGAACACAGAATCATCAGAATCATCGCAGAGTGACTTTGTTCTAGATCTACATGTTCTTGATCGCACGTTCAACGAGCCGTTAACTCAGGGTGACCTTCGTCAGGACCGTAATCATCGCAACGTCTGGTCTACTTAACCAGTATATTATCAACGCCTGATCTTCATATGCTGAATCGACCTACAACCAGAGAAACCGTTCATTCATAACGGGTGAGAGATCGTTAGTGAACCTGTTGGACATATTTTTTCTTCGTCATAGGAGCCACATCGATTATCAAGTTTTACCTCGTCAGTTTCGAGAAGGACAGTTTGCCCGCTGTCAGAAGTATTGTGAGTACTACAAGTTTGGTAGCTAACTAAATCGCTCTGTCGTCTTACCCTTGGAGAGATTCTTGTGGAGCAGTTTGCTCATTGAACCGGTTGCTTACCACGTTTATAACGGTCACTGTGTTTAACCTTTGGAAGGTTAGTGAAGTAATCTTTATCAGTACTGAACATTGATATATATAGTATTCGTCGGTCTAGACCATATCTAGACTTGTTAGCAGTGAAGTTGTGGAAACAGCTACATCCACTTAATTTCGTTGAAAACCGTTAATCGTCTAACGGAACGTCGTCGGAGGTGACCTTGGTCTCACCTAGTCTACATTGGACAGTTTGGTCTAGTGAAGCAGAGTACAACAGCAAACTTCGTCGTACTACCAGAGTAGCAGCAGAAGCAGTGAACTATTTTAGAGAACCGTTATTCGTCAGCCCAGATCAAGTCATCGTCAGAATCTGTTAGACACCTTATTTATATAGGTTAGTTATTTAGCGACGCACCATAGGAGACGCATATTGAACGGGACTAGTGACGTTTGGGATATGTTGGGTTAGAGACTGGAAAATCAGTTAGCGATAGAACATTCCAGGGTAACGACGTGTTTAGTGACAGAGACTTCTACTGTGGCCTTTTATCAGAATAAATCCATGTACAATTGTTCATCAGAGTTGACTACATCTCTTCACTAGTTAAAACAGGTGTTGTTTTATTTTGTCTGACTTGTTGGTCAACTACACGTAATACACCCGAACAATTACACCCAAACGATTGCAGAGTAATTGGTTGACTTCAAGACAGCCTGAACTAGCAACATCACACTATGTGCTGAATTAAATTTATAATTGAGCTTTAAAATTTTGAGATCTAAGCATAAAAGCCGACTACACAAAATTATTTTCGGGGCACCAAAATGTGAGACAGTCTGATAAGGGTAGACAATTCACCCCTTAAGTACTTTTCCAATTTCATACTGATCATGCAACAGATCTTTCGGCATGGTGACACCTGGAACAAGTTTTTTGTTGATTTATTTTAGGTTTCATATATCTACATATTTCCTTGTTGATCAATTATCGAGAAATTATTTAAATAAAAGATCAGTGTTGCATTTCTCTCTTATCTGGAAGTCAGCATTGCACTTTGACCTATGCGAGTCAACACGTGACCTTTGTCGCATATTCGAGTTTGTAACGTGACGGATTGAACCGTATGTTATCTAGGCCGCGTCGAATTTCTTGTTTTAAAGCGAAACTCTGTGATCTAGTCACAATCATCCCATCTCTGCCTTCTTTTTCTCCCCAGAGGGCTGCAAGGGACACTACTTCACACCACAGCCTTGTGTTGATGATCAAACTTGAACCTCTCTGCTCATTCCGCCCCTGGGGTCAACAAATTGGCTCAAATAGTTGCCGCCGTGTTTGATTAAGGGCAATAGCCTTCAGAGGCGGCGACCAATTAACGTTTTTGTCATCTAGTGTGTGCCGAGCATGGCGCACGCTCCTGGGTTATTTCTCCGGGAAATTCAGTGATCTTGTGGTCATCTAAAACTATTGCCCACCGAACATTTTTTGTTCAGAAATCGGACGAATAAAAATTATTAATTACGTCACAAGGTCTTGCTCCGACTGGCCGTTGAATTTCAAGGTCATTTCAAGGTGATTCTCATCGACCTTGGGTAGTTTTATTTCTACTATTTTTATATCCCAGTTTGTTGGATGGAATGCAGTCAGATTGAGATTCAATATCAGTTACTTTTCTGTCGCCTTCTGCATTTAATTAACTGAAATGACTTCAGCCACTAGGATGTTAGCATAACACTGAATTCTTTTTTCTGGTGAAAAGGTAAATTTAAAAATAAAAATCTGTGAAAATCGTGTTTCAACCTAATTACAGAGTATAGACGATACATTACGGACTGTTATCTGATCTAATTATTAGGGAGGCGTCCCACACAATGATAAATATAGACTTAGTGGGCTGCTTACTTCCTGTAGAAAACACATTTCTTACGAGATTGATTGCGTCACATCTAAAAGTAGGGGGAACAATGTGGTGACATATTTTGTAGTCAAAGTCTCGGATGTGTTACTATAATTCGATTACTATACACAATAATAAAGCGTTTGATATTTTATTTGCAATCAAACCGCATTGCGAGACGTGACGTAATCTGGCACAATTTATACAGTGTGGACATCATCTCAGCTCGTGTAGGAGATACATGAAGTTAAAATAAGTCCCTTCGTGACGTAATCTATCCCATAATCCCTCTAATCTCGCAAGGTTGTTTGTTTTTTTTTTTACTTCTCCTTGCTGTGTCTAGAGTCTAAACCTCACCAGAACCTTTAGTCCATAATTCTACCAAAAGACACTAATCTGGTAAATACCCGGGGCCGGTCTTCCAATGACATTCTGGAGTCTCAGGGATCCAACACACAGACACACACACACACATCCGAAATGATCGTTGTGGCCGAGTACGCTCTTTATATGTACTTGAAGGAGCGGCATCGTAAGACAATAAATACGTCAGGTAATAAATACTAGTCGTTAAGTGTTTCTAGATATATATATATATATATATATATAGTGTGTGCACAAAGAAAAGATGATGGGGGAGAGGATATGGAACAAATTATTTGAAAGTACTCAAGAACGAAGAAAATAGTACTACTACATTATTATATAAGTTAAAAAAAAAAAAGAACCCTGATCGGGGGACGACTTTTACGATAAGGTTCGTAGAATATATAAGTGTAAAGTGTTTTAGGGTACACTATATAAGTGTAAAGTGTTTTAGGGTACACTATATAAGTGTAAAGTGTTTTAGGGTACACTATATAAGTGTAAAGTGTTTTAGGGTACACATTGCAAATTTTTATGTTTCCATGTTTACTAATCTCCTCGACTTTCCTTTACAAAAAAAAAAAAATAACCCAAAATACATCTACATATAATAAACACGCATATGAAATAACGTAATCACATTTTCTTCTTATGCATCACAACTCACTTTTTACAAATTACATTTTACTTTTTGTACATATTTCGACTACATAAATCAATGAAGAAAACATTTTTATCCAAATTTAAGTTCATATACTTTGAATATAAGGTTCGGCTAGGAAAAGAAAGATACAACACTAACAATGTTTCTAATTAAGGCAATAAAAACTAAGTCTTGTAATTTTTTTTGTGTGTTCCAACCAAGAGATCGTGGTATCAGAAGTGCTTCAAGGAAAGCCTCATTAGGGCGTGTATTAATAACATTTTGTTCCTCCACACTTCATTAAGCACTCGCCACTGTCCGGGTCCAATCTCGGGGGGTCGTGGGGCACACAGAAGGCCGAACACAAAAAGAAAATGTGCAATAAAAATTACTGAACAAATTAATTAATTAATTTATCACTCGGTGTACCTCCCCTCGAAATCATCACCCCGAGCTTGAGATCATCACCTCCTCCCGGCTACCAGCCCCCTTCCGAAACATGACTGCCCCCCCCCCCCTTTTGTGGCTGCTCGAGATTCAGTGTTAAAAAGTGTCTCACGGTGCAGTGAGCAGCAAAGACCATTTACTCCCACGTCTTCTACCCTGCTTCACCAGCGGACCGAAAAAAAAAAGGGCGTCGCTGCATGGCCTTTCATGGAGGCCCCTATCTACTCGTTCCTTTCTGTTTCGTTTCACTTATTAGCCCTTCGTCTTTTCAACACCCATCCCATTCTTTCTCGCGTTCTACCCATCGACCATCTGCATTGGGATGAGTCCACCACAAAAAGTTGTCTTGGTCTTTTTGTTGCCTTTGTTCTAAATTTTATAATCTATGCATATACTCCCAAACCAAATTTCTGTTGTTTCAGTTTGAGGGAAAATAAAGAGGAAGGGCATTATCAGTTGTTATGATCGATAGAATCAGAACCTGTATATGTTTTATCATTTTATATTTTGGAGCCGATTGATGACATATGTCAGCAACTTTTTTTTAATATCATTTTTAATATGCTACACATATTGGGGGATTTTCATGATAGCTTATCAATTCTTAACAATGTCAAGGACGCTATCACTGCTGCCAGCTAAAGAATAAAACGAAAAAGAGGTTAGAAATTTGAGCTTAAAGTCATAAAGCTTTATTGTATTCCTTCTAAATCACATACCTGATCCACACTTCCTATTTTCTGATCACCGGACACATCAAATAACTAGCTACCTTTTAGTTATACGCTCTGTGCAGTTGTTTCTGTATACTAACGAGGCTTCATTTGCTGCTGGGATTTCGTCTTATCTCTGTAGCGTCCAATTAGTCTCTAACTCACCTACAAACTCTAATATTAACATCTTCATCTCCTCTTGCAAGCTCAGAGCCTTGTTACGGGTTTCATTCACATTGTGATCCTAACCAAATAGATGAGTTTATCAAGAAATATCACATCCTAATTTCTAGTGTACGCATTTTATTCTCCTACACGTTGGTTGTGTTAGGGCACGATGAGGAATGAGTTATTTGTTTCGGAAATAAGGGGGGAAGTTTTTACTTAGTGACGATGACGTGATAGATCTTTAAAAAGACGGAACGATATTGGAGTCGGCATAAACAAGACTCTTCTTAACAACGTAGAAATAGTAAGCATTTTATAGACGGCTAGAAGTAGGCGACATTCGATGGTTCCCTTCATGATTATTAAACGTGTTTAATGTTCAACACTAGCGTCGACTACCTCTATTGATTGTTTGGCCTTTCGCCAGGTGTTATCTGTTCCTTCAGTTCTTTCGGTGTTACCTCCATTTCAGTTCTATTTTCATTCGACACCGCGGAAGTGCTTAACAGTTGATTTGCTGAAATAGGATTGTCGAATTATGAAGTATGTCACCCACAAACACGTACACACACGAGCGCGCACACTGCCTGGGCAAGGAACTATGTCTAAATGTTATAATTTATTGCTTGGTCTATTTCAGGTTCTTCGAGGAATGAAGATGACATTGAATGTCCGAGTTTATCTCCCTTAGTGCCCTAGACCAGCTATAGGTTTTTTGTCTTCTCCCTCTCCCCAGTCATTCAGCTTGGTTTTAATGAACTGAAACATCCTGCTGATTCCTAACCACTTTATCCGAACCACTAGACCGTACCTTGAGGTGGACAGGGGAGGGGGGGGTAGGATGAAGCGAGCTTAGCCAGGGTCCAGTTTAATGGCGTGTTACGATCAACTTCTGGTCATTTCTCTTTCACGACTTCTCGAGCTTTAAGTGGCTCGCACTCGGCTAATGGGGATGTTAGAGAGAATCCAATTAAAAGGGTGCTGTAGTTAAGACTGACCATCGTTCTGGACTCGCAGTGTCTCCACTCCCCCCCTCCCTTTTTTGTGGTCATTTTATGACAGAAGTCATTCACAATTAAATCTGACGCAGTCATTGCGTATTACAGTCATGTACCATCCCCGCCCACTCTTTATCATTTTCTTTGGGATTTTTTTCTTCAGTCGAATTTGTTTTTTTTTTACCGGTCCGGTCCATTGGTCAATAAGATGTTTCTTTTTAATCTTTGGGGAATGTGCTGAAGCGTAGATTTAAGATGTATTTTTTTTACGGCCAAATAAGCTTCTCTGCCAATGATGTTAGGGGCCTCAAAGAAGTTTCTCAGCCAAGGATGTTAGGGGCCTCAAAGAAGTTTAATTAGGGTGGGGGAGGGAGGAGTCTTCAATCTCAACTTCTCTCGTGGTTTTATTTCTCCATAAATGTGTACCGTTGACGCCTGAGCAGCCTTTTTTTTTCTCTCGGCCGGCCTTCAGACACCAAACTAAAAAGTCACCACCCTCAATAAATCTCTCAAATCTTTCATTCAAAACTCCTCCTTGTTCTAAAATACATTTGTCACCCACAGATCACTGCCCTTTTCTCACCCCCACCACACTCAACTTGAATTGGTGCCGAAGATGAAACTGTGGGTTAAAAAGATAACACAAAAAAAAAAAACTAATAATTTACACCCCGTCCAAATGTACCCAGTCTCCATGGCGACCTACTGGCCCCTGGTTCCGGAAGTTCTCTCATGAACCATTTAACAAAACTATCCATTCAGTTGAGTTGATGAAGCATTGGACACCCAGTCTACCCCAATACAGTGTTATTTAGTGTTGGTAAATAATTCAATACATTAATACCTAGTTTTTAAAAGTACACTTGGCCACACGAAACTATGAGCGCTTTTTAAATGCAAATATTTGAAAATGTTTCCTACAGTACTACTGTTTGCTGCTTAGTTTCAAAGGATTGACCTGATTTGTACATTTTCCCTCCGTTTTTGATGGAAGTAAGTACACGAAATTTTCTAATGGATTCGTTTCCGGTCTTGTCATACAGTGGTGATTTTTGTTAAATTATATATATATACTGTTGCACCATAATATTATGCTATTATATTCTGTATGACAGTGTCAATGAGTTTTGCTTGTAATATTGTATTTGAGGTCTACATGTTGAAACCACAAATCGTCAACGCAACAATTTGAGGTTTGAACCCTCGACGAATCTTTACCTTCTGCCTAAAAGAAAATTTGAGATTGTGGCTTCAGTGTGGCTTCTGCTTCTTGCAGCTCTGAAGAAATTGTTGAAACGGTTTAATAACAATCAGCAGAAGTGTAAAAAAAACAAAAAAAAAAACAATTAGAGTTATCTAATCCTTGAGCAATTATTTACATGGTAAATATCTGCTTGTCAGTAGAAATAGCGACCGTATAGTGACATTTAATAATTCTGATAATTTAAAAAGTAATTTCCTGAAATATTGTAACATTTTGCGTTTAATTTGTTCTGTCACTCTCAAAATTGTTTTCCCTGTGCCCCCAACCCCCCCCCCCCTCTTTCTTCCACTCTCTCGCTTGTTGTGAGCACCCCTGTGGCGTATAGAGACTGTACCCAATCATGTCTGTGCAGAGCTTAGCTCCTTGTCCATGACTTTGATGAATGGCTATTAGAAGACGTTTCCACTTGACGGACTATGTTGGTCACTTCTGAAATTAATTGATGGACACCACTGGGGGCTGGAGGGAGGGGGGGGGAGTCGGCTGAGTTGTTCATGGGGTGCTGGACGTTAATTTTTTTTTTGAGCATTTTTAATTGTTGTTTGCGGTGTTCACGCTGAGCAGCTAATATTCTGTCTGCTGTTGTTATTGTGGCGGGTAATGTATGTGGTGGCTTGTGGCAGTTGATTGGGACCCAAAAAAAAAAATGTTGAAATGCATACTCTCTCTCTCACACACGCACGCATGCAAGGAATTTTGATCTTTTTTTCACCCAACCGGTTAACTAAAAATGTCTAGATTCGGAAAAAATAGAATTTAAAATTGTCGTCAATGTATTGTGTGGCTTTTTTTTTTTTTTTTTTTTAGACATTGCAAATGTTTATCATTCCTAAGATACCAAGACCGATAGTGTTCAGAAGTGTCTTCTATGGGAAAAGACTTTACAGATTTAAACAAAAAATAAGGAGTGGTGGGACCTGATTGACTTAAAGTGGGTTTAGATACATAAAGTGGGTTTAGATACATTTAGTTGAAGGGAAAAGGGAGTTAAACCATGTGCTTCAATTCATTCAAATTTTGTTAGGTCATTGTAAAAATTAAAAAAAAAATAAAAAATTTGGGTGCTGCATTTAGCTAAATATTTTAATTTAAATCCTGATATAATCTCATCTTTTTTTTTTAATAGAGTTTTTAGTTTTGACAATAAAACTTCTTGGTCCTGACATACTTCATTATCGTGTTATTTTACTGCATTATCTACCCTGTTCCGAAAAGCCTGGAACTAATTACACCATTCAAGGCTGTAGTATTGGGGGGAAGGGCTTCTTCACAATGTAGACTAGCGGCGTATGCTAAGCAGCCGGTCAACTAGTGCTATATATTTACTTTGTTTCTCTCTACTCGACAACAAAGGAAGACTCTGAAAAAAATATTTGTTGTATTTGTTCTGAGTTAAATGTTCATATCCTATTTTTACTTTATTTTAATCTGGACGCAACAGTCCTTGACCTTCTGACCTCTGTTCTGGGAAATGCCCCTCTCCGTTCTGCCATCTTCACGTCTTGGTCTGTTGATCTCCTCTGTGTTTAGCTTTTAGCTTCCCCCCGTGGGGTCCAGTCCAGAACCTGTTTGGCAATAGTTTCTCGTCATTGTGTGTCCAATCCAGCCCCCTTTTGAGTCTTTTAATTTCTGCTCTATTTTTGGTGTTTTCTGGGTTATTTCCCACAGACCTAGAGATTTGGGTTCCTAACGAAACAAAGACTAATTTCCCTCCAGTTCTCTCCTGTAGGAGACACCAAAAAACTTTTCAGCTAACGATCGTTTGCTCACTGCACTCCCCAAATCATTTCAAAGATGAGAAGCTTCTGTTAGAGCCCGCATTCACTGGTGATTAGCAGACGCCAATCTGAGACGGAAGTTATCGACCTCCCTTCCCCAAGTCGTTTGAAAAGTTGTCATTGAAAAAACAACTAAAGAGGGTAAACGAAACAATTCTATGTCAACTCGTAGTACAGGAAGTCATCTAGTGAGGAACAAATTGAAAAAAAAAAAAAAAAAAAACCTTTTCTCTCTCCACGCGAAAGTCACCTTTTGATAAATATAGCATGCTAAATATTATTACCTTGATTTGAAACCATCGTCTATGGGTCGCATTGAATTCTTGAAATGTGTGGGACGCAAGGGTTTGATTAGCTCTAGATACATTAGCCATTGCTGGCTCCGTTTTCAAAAGCGCCGCTATACTTGATGCAGCCATGCATATCCTCCAGTGGAAATTTGTTTTATTACTGTTGTGTACTCACTCTGGTGACGTGGGGGGGGAGGGGGTTTATGTTACAGTCTCAACTTTAAAAGCAGCCGGTGGGGGGGGGGAATCTGGACGAATTTCTTCCAGTTTTCTTGACAGCTTCAAGTCTTTATTTTCTTCCCAGAGGGGGAAGGGGGAGGAAAGAAGCTCTAGACTCTTGGTTTATTTAATTGCTTCCCACAACACACACCCCCCCCCCCCAAAAAAAATAATCAGGGTTGGGGTGGGTAGGGAAGAGAAGGTTGTGAGTAACATATGTGATGGTGGCATTACGGAAGAGGATGTATCTGATATCAATAATCAAGGTGATAGGTGTCTTCAGTTTGTGGGAAAGTGGGGCTGGGAGAGAGATCGCGTGTACCGTGACCACCGTTTGATGTCCGTTAGAGCCTTAAGGGTAGATTGTGATATGTTCTTCGGGTATTTCACTGGACCAACGTAACGGTCATATGTAATGGTAATAGGTCACTCTGGTCACAATTGAACTTACCTAAGCATAAGGTACTTGGAACGCTTATTACTCCTAGCTTATTAGTCTGGGGTTGTCATTTTGGTTGCCTTCTAAATCCAATTTTGACCAGGCTTCTGGTATGGCTAGGACTGCAATAATCATCTGTTGTTCCTTAATAGACAAAGTATACTGCACAAACTTGATTCAGTCAAGACAACTCCCATTCACAGATATCTGCGACTAGATATTGACTTCACGTGTACTTTGTAATAGATGTAACTTTGTCTATCTTTATAGTCCATTGTCTACGCAAGATCTTACAGTAGTGACCAAACCTTGAATGATAAAAAGCAGTACACTATAAATAAAACACATTCAAACTGCCATGTTATCATCTGTTTCCTATTATTCCAGAGAAATATATCATCGCACCGGTCCTTTCTTTTTAAATCAACCAAACTAAAACCCAGAACAGTAATACAACTTATACCCAAAATCAATCCATAACACATGTGTGTGTGTGACGTAACTTTAGATATATCTTTCCAATGCCATATTAGCTTCACACAACAAGTTGGATATAAAAGTTGGTCTCCGTTGGTTCTGATGCTGTTTTAATTTTTTTGGAATCATTCTTAATTTTTTTTTTAAAGAGGGAAATAAATATAATATGCTTGTCTCTGGGGAGCATGAGTTCAAAACCTTATCTTCTTGTCTCTTTTTATTTATGCTTGTAATTTAGGTGCCTTATTTGAAGTCTTATATTTTCTTGAAGATAACATCCATCTATTTGCCCTGGTTGAAGCCCCATCTATTTGCCTCTCTTTGTTTCACGTTTCAGGATAGTCAGGAACAAAGCCAATGACCGCGCCAAGTCAGCGAGCCCGCACGGCAACGAGGGAAGTCCTTCCTGCATCGGAAGCGACAACAGCAACATGGGCGGCCACCCGTCCTCCTCTCCGGGCAACGACGGGGCCCAGCGGGGATCTTCGGCCCCCAACGGCGGCGGCGTCCCAGCTGGTGGCTTCAACATCAGCAACATCATGAGTCCCGGAACAAACACCACCGGCAGCCAGAAGCGGAAAGTCGATCCCGACACAGGTAAGCGCCTTGTCACCTCATCTCACCTTGTTGGCCCATGGGAAACAATAACGCTAACCTAAACACAAACTATAACGCTAACCTATACACAGACTATAACGCTAACCTATACACAGACTATAACGCTAACCTATACACAGACTATAACGCTAACCTATACACAGACTATAACGCTAACCTATACACAGACTATAACGCTAACCTATGCACAGACTATAACGCTAACCTATACACAGACTATAACGCTAACCTATACACAGACTATAACGCTAACCTATACACAGACTATGACGCTAACCTATATACACAGACTATAACGCTAACCTATATACACAGACTATGACGCTAACCTATATACACAGACTATAACGCTAACCTATATACACAGACTATAACGCTAGCCTATACACAGACTATAACGCTAACCTATACACAGACTATAACGCTAACCTATATACACAGACTATAACGCTAACCTATATACACAGACTATGACGCTAACCTATATACACAGACTATAACGCTAGCCTATACACAGACTATAACGCTAACCTATACACAGACTATGACGCTAACCTATATACACAGACTATAACGCTAACCTATATACACAGACTATAACGCTAACCTATATACACAGACTATGACGCTAACCTATGTACACAGACTATAACGCTAACCTATATACACAGACTATAACGCTAACCTATATACACAGACTATAACGCTAACCTATACACAGACTATGACGCTAACCTATATACACAGACTATAACGCTAACCTATATACACAGACTATAACGCTAACCTATATACACAGACTATGACGCTAACCTATGTACACAGACTATAACGCTAACCTATATACACAGACTATAACGCTAACCTATATACACAGTCTGACTTGAATACAAGGAATGGATTCACGTGGTCTCTAACAACAAAGTCGTCACCAAGTAGTGCTCAGCTTTTTTTTTTCTCTTTGTGGGATTTCGTTGCCCTCAATACAAAATAAACCAAGTCATGATTGATCATACAGCGAACATATCTGTATCAGTCACAGGGGCGTAGCAAGGAATTTTCCATCGTTTTGGGGCCCGGGGGGGGGGGCTTGTCCTCTTTGGGGGCCCCTCATTTTACGTAATATTTAATGTAAAAAAACACTCATTTTGGGGCTCCCCTTATGTGGGGGCACGGGGGGGATTTTCAAATTCTCCCCCCTCCTCCCCCACCTTAGCTTCGCCACTGATCAGTCATTTACATGTGTATGGTTACTTGGATTATGAAACGGTCGTTCTTCAAGATTATGTAGTGAATATCTCGTTTACAATTAGCATGACATTGAGCAGATAGGGTTAAAGTCACTAGCGTCCTTTGCACATGGTTTACGAGGGTTTTATGTGGTTAGCACAATGACCCCCCCCCCCATTGCAGAATTTCAGAAAATTAAAGTTTATTACGTCCGAAAATCGCACCCGCCACAATTGGATTAGAACACAGGCACACTTCGATTCGGCTATTAAAATTAATAAATGTAAACATAAGCATTACAGCCTCATTGATCGGTGCATGAAGATAAAATGTGTTTTGATCTAGACAAGCGATAGCTTAATATTAACTCTGTCTGTCGGTCTGTCTGTCGGGGTGGATTCTTGAACAAGTTTTCCATTCTCCCACTTTCCAGTCTCGGATCAAGTTTGAAATTGTTGCACATTTAGTCATCGTTGAAGACTGTACAGGAATAAAACAAAAAAAAAACAAACAATTAGTTAATCAATGAGAAGTAATCAATACATTTTGTTTTATATAGAAAAGGGATATAAATCTTGAAGTATCTAGAGATATGGCATTGATTGTGCTTTGCTTTCCCAAATACAAGCTTTCTTTTAATAGTCTGCTTGTTTGAAAATGTTTTTTTTTATTTAACAATTATGCATCAAAAGAAATCAAGCTTTGTATTTTATGAGCATTCCTAGTCCGCAAAATGTGTCTGTGTTGTCTAGACAAATATAACTTTTTATATTAGCGTTCAATTATTATACCTAATTTATAATAATAATTATAATGATAATTTCTCTACAATAGTGCATTACATACAACACGATATTACAATGGTGAAAAAAAAATCACACATTCATACAAGTGTCATTACAACATGACATTCGGAGTGTACATTAGAACGCTGGCTTGTATTTAGAAACATAATTGCTAAGGGAACAAAAGAGTTCCTGAGTCTCTTATTTGTGATCGATGTCTTGTATCCTGTGATGGTATGGGAACACTCGCGGTTCTGTTCGATAGTAATTAATTTTGTACAAACATAAAGTACGTACTTTTGTTCTCACCATTCAACGAAGCTGTGATGAAAAATGAGTTTTTCGATGGACGTTTTTTGTGAACTTAAAAAATATGCAGAAACGTTTTAAAAAATAATAATAAATACGTGTTGGGGTCAAAGGGGAAAAAAAACTTTACTCGAATTTCTTATAATGATTTTGTATATGTCGGAACTTCTCAATACATCACTTCCAGTGACAGGAAAGATCTACTTTTAACATGTATCTGATAAAGTTGATAAATAGAACATGTCTACCCTCTCCTTTTTTTTTTTAAGGCAGCGGTCCCATTGATGTCTTAGCTACGTCCGTTTCGGTTATAGTCCTTGACGTCAGTTTGAAAAAAAAAAACTGGTTCCGGGAGGGAGGGAGACAATCAGCCACAAGGGTGAGGGGATAGTGGAGGTAATACAACTTGTTGAAGACAGTCTATCGTGAATAAGTAATGAGGTCAGGGCTCTTGGTGTCTGAGAAGATTCGATGTATCTTAACCCATTTGGAATCCCCACCGGTGGCCAACGATGCCCGCCTAATCTCTGCTTTTAATCACGTAGATGGACTCGGTATCTCTGGGGCAAGACCACTGGTCAGTTTAGTGAATAATTCACGCTGGAACCGGACTGGGCCAGGACTGTCTCATCGTTTCCTTTTTGTCCTGAGCGCTGGCCAGTTGTTTATATCCTCTGGGTTGGACTATACTCGGCAAGTGTTTTAAGTTTCAGGATGTCTGCATTGGGAGGCGATATGTCCAGTGCAATGATGGACCATATGTCCAGTGCAATGATGGACCATATATCCAGTGGAATTATAAACGATTGAAAACCTCTTCTAATCAAATGTCGACGTGTTCGTTAAATGTGAAATACAGCGTTTAGTAAATCATTGTTGTATTCGTTTATAGTAAAAGGTAGAACTGATAATGTTATCTGCATCATAGAGTGTTGTTAGGGCGTTGTTGGTATTTGCGACGGTCTCTGGTTCGAGACTGAGATGCGGCTTACACCACCCTAAAACGTTGAATGAGTTGGCTGTCTAGTCAAAAATAAAAGATGCCCCAAAACTTTTGACATCGTGACTCTCGTCATTAACTCTTTTAAGCCCACGCAAGATTTGTTCTTGGGACACTTGTGGAGACCCACGAGCCCTCTTCTCGAGGCCGATCGCGAAGATAGAGTTAAAGCAACAAAGGTGTGTTTAAAAACAAAATTGAGGTGTGATATATTGGGAAATGTGGGGGAAGGGGGGGGGAGAGAATAGCCGGGAGTGGGTGCGATTATTCTAGTTAATTTACTACATAAACTTGCATTAGCCCTGACATTCCAACACCTGGTGGCGTCCTCCTCCCTTGAGCGCAGGTGGTAGAACAGATAGTGATCAGAAGTTGTTCGGCACGTTAAGTAACTTGATGTTGTGTTTTTTTTTAGAATACACATTTTGCCATGTTTCTGTTGAGTTATCCCCCTTTTGATTTATCCCCTTTGATTTATTCCCCTTTGACTGATCTTTGCACTAGATTAGTTTAAATTGAATGGGGAAATGTTCTTCACAGAGTCACCAGAGTTTTGTTTCCAAACCTTTTAGAGGCACCTCTAAACATTTTTATCTGACTTTGAAATGAACATTCTGAAAAGATGAAATTAATACATAAAATGAACAGCTGATGATAAAAGTGACTCGATCTAAGACACTTTTTTTTAAATCTGCTGTTTGGGCCCCCCCCCCCTTTTCACCTGGACTCTGAGCCGAACCCAAAACTGTTGTCAGACTTATTCATCCTTATTACAACTTAAGCGCCAGAAAGAGGGTTAGGTTTTAGGGCTATGGTTAGTGACGATACTCTGATGTTTACATGACACTGCACTTGGGTATCGATAAGGTGTTTGTTACAGCGTGGTGTCGACACTCTTCTGCCATACTATCATTTGGCTATCCGAATTTTGTGTTCCATAACTGTCCTATGATATGCGTTATCATAAGTGATTAAAGTTGTAATTAAGGGGCTCCTTCTATGAAAGGAATCGAATCTAGGCTTGGAATCGATCATCGTGATCGATTCTTATCAGAGGGAATCAAACTGAAACTTTGTGTTTGGAATGAAAAAAAAAGGAGGGGAGTAACTTTTCTTCGTTCATTTCACGACCATTCCTTGCCCCCCCCCCCCCCCCGACCCCGGTGTCCCCTTATTTTCCAATATCCCCATCCATTTTCCTCCTGTATTCTTCTCTCTTTGAGCATTGAGTTGTCTCACCCTTGTTCCCACTCTTCACAATGGAGAGATTGAAATAAAGTCATTTGTAGACAAGTTTTTCTTAACTTTTTATTGACCCGTCTGCGTCGGCGGCCCGCACTAAGATATGTTAGCCATCGATTGTGCGGAGCCTTTCCTTTGATCTGGGCTCCACCACTTAATGGGCTACAGCGGTGGGGACACACACACACACTCACATTCAAAAGAGGCCCGTAACCCCCACTTTAGATATCTATCTCTTTTCAACCCTCAGGGCGGGGAGGGTACTTAAGGTTTGCGTTGCAAGTCTTTTGATTCGTTTCTTGTCGTTTCTTCTTTTTTTTAAATAAAATGTTTTACTTTTTGAAATCACTGCCGCTGCGGTTCTAACCCACCTCTTTACTCCCCTCCTTACATACGCACACACAATGTATATGTGTATATCTATATATGCTATACATGCTACCTCAGCCGCTCCGTCTCTTTGTATTGATGACATGCCGGTATAGCCGTTGCCGGGTTCGAATCCTGATGAGCCCATCAAGGAAAGCTCTCATTCCACGCCCAAACACGCACATGGCCGAATCCCCTTTCTCCAGTGCCACCATTTCGATTTGACCAATGAGTACTTGGGATACTGTTGCACAGGTCACGTGACATACGTGTTCTTAGTTTTTTTTTTACATCTAGATCCGCGTTATCCCATTCGAGTTGTCTTTTCCTGTTGGTAAGGTCAACAAATGTCTGCTGTAGAATAATAGAAGAAATAAACAGAACCAATCCAGAACCTTGTGATGTGCAAGTCTCATAACCATGCCACAGGCGGTCGCTGAATCATTGATTTTGGGGTAAATGATTTTAAACACCCCCCCTCCCAACACACACACACACACGATTTGACTTACTGTGATAGTACCGTCTCTGTGATAGTATTATCCTTGAGCATTGTTTGAAGCTAATTTGAGACTCAATATTGGCCTTTTACTGATGAAGACATAGAGGGAAGTTTCTGGAATGATCTTAGCTTACAGAGTTACAACGAGATAATGTCGATAACTGAGTCAATTAGTAAGTAAAACATTCTGTGCACAAACAGATATTAGTAGAGCGCTGCCAGTGTTAATGTTTTGTGTCTACCTATCAAATTATAGACGTGAAATGAAACAGAATTTAGCTGAGAGACAGAGAGAGAGAGAAGCTTGGTTGATGACATTTTATAGACATTGATTACCGATTGGGTTGACGATCCAATTTGATACAACAGGCAGTTTTATGGTGGGAGGCGGGGGAGGTGTTTTTGTTTTATTTGTTGGCTTTTACACGGAGAAAGTTGATAACATTTTGTAGATACGGCATCATTGATGGCATAGTGTCTTACACAATGTGACATGGTTGGCATCGAAGTGTCTTACACAATGTGACATGGTTGGCATCGAAGTGTCTTACACAATGTGACATGGTTGGCATCGAAGTGTCTTACACAATGTGACATGGTTGGCATCGAAGTGTCTTACACAATGTGACATGGTTGGCATCGAAGTGTCTTACACAATGTGACATGGTTGACATCGAAGTGTCTTACACAATGTGACATGGTTGACATCGAAGTGTCTTACACAATGTGACATGGTTGGCATTGAAGTGTCTTACACAATGTGACATGGTTGGCATCGAAGTGTCTTACACAATGTGACATGGTTGACATCGAAGTGTCTTACACAATGTGACATGGTTGACATCGAAGTGTCTTACACAATGTGACATGGTTGGCATCGAAGTGTCTTACACAATGTGACATGGTTGGCATTGAAGTGTCTTACACAATGTGACATGGTTGACATCGAAGTGTCTTACACAATGTGACATGGTTGGCATCGAAGTGTCTTACACAATGTGACATGGTTGGCATCGAAGTGTCTTACACAATGTGACATGGTTGGCATTGAAGTGTCTTACACAATGTGACATGGTTGGCATCGAAGTGTCTTACACAATGTGACATGGTTGACATCGAAGTGTCTTACACAATGTGACATGGTTGACATCGAAGTGTCTTACACAATGTGACATGGTTGACATCGAAGTGTCTTACACAATGTGACATGGTTGGCATCGAAGTGTCTTACACAATGTGACATGGTTGGCATTGAAGTGTCTTACACAATGTGACATGGTTGACATCGAAGTGTCTTACACAATGTGACATGGTTGACATCGAAGTGTCTTACACAATGTGACATGGTTGGCATCGAAGTGTCTTACACAATGTGACATGGTTGACATCGAAGTGTCTTACACAATGTGACATGGTTGACATCGAAGTGTCTTACACAATGTGACATGGTTGGCATCGAAGTGTCTTACACAATGTGACATGGTTGACATCGAAGTGTCTTACACAATGTGACATGGTTGACATCGAAGTGTCTTACACAATGTGACATGGTTGACATCGAAGTGTCTTACACAATGTGACATGGTTGACATCGAAGTTTCATACACAAAGTGACATAAATGACATTGATAGCTCTAACTAGTTTACAGAGAGTTGAACACTACGTGGGATTTAATCTTGGCTTCTACTAACACTGTATCAGGCATCTTGAGAATGTCATGGCCACCTTATTGAGCTGATCACTTCCACTGTGTTCCTGGGGGTGGGGGGGGGGGGTATTTTCTTTAAAATAACAGTAAAGAGTCACTTGTTGTTTTTTTGTATCATTAATCAAGACCTTAAGTTAGCAAATGTTAGTGTAATTTATAGTTAGCTTTGGGTGCCTTTGACCAAGAACTTAAAGCTAAACAGATAAACTCACGGGTGTACATTGAAATAACTTAAATCCATTGATTTCGTTATAAAAGATTAATTGTCACATATACAAAATATTACATTGTTTGAACATTTCAGACGCAACACTCAACTACACAATTGCCAACTAAACTATAAACAGAAGAGTTGAATAAACTCGGTTCTACGGCGCTTAAATGTTTCATATACTATATAAGGCCTAAGTGATTTTCTTCGTTTATACATAGATAATCAACACGTTGTTGTTTTCTTTTAATTTGTACACCGGTTACACCAAAGATCTTGCTATGTACAGTTTTTCGGCTATGATTGAAAATCTTCAATACACATTATTATTATTTATATAAGTTAAAACTTTTTTATTTTCTATTTTTTTTTAGTGCCGCTGCGTTTTCGACACTTGTCTTCAATCCTATTTTCTTTGCTTCATTCCTCGATCTAAAACTTTAAAGAAAATCTGACTAAATATTCGACTAAATATTCGTCAATCTTCTTTTCGACAGTTAGTGAAAAATAAAAGGTATGTACTACCCCCCCTCCCCCGCTAATTTTTTTTTTCTTAAATGTTTTTTCTTTGCCTGAAGTTTATCAAAGAAACTAAAGATCTCTTCGTTCTGAACACATCCCTCCCTCCCTCCCTCTCTCTTTCTCTCTCTCTAGCCTCCCTACCCCATTAACGCCTTAGCCAGCTTTTCATAGAGGCCGTGGTGAAGAATGGCCAAATGGATCTCTGGAGTGGGCTCTTTAGGGAGGATTAGATAAAAATCGCACAACGCGCCGGCGCACAATGGCTTCCCTCCGAGTTGCTAGTATATTTAATTGCGTTTTTACAGAGCCTCTTGTCGGCGTTTGTGTCGTCCGGCGTCGCGAGCGGTAATGTTCACCGTACGAACTACTTGAGTGCAGGACTGGCACAATGGCGCAAGGAGACATCTAGAACAAGACGTTAACTGTCACAGCGGATTGATATTCGCTCGACCGGAACCAAATTCAAATCTGAGAACTTTTTTTTAGTCGTTCCGTTTTTTTTTAACCAAGTTGATCTTCTTTTTTTAATATTCTTTATATACAGGATATTTCTTTATGTTGTCTACCCAGGTTTTTATCCTCCCTCTCTCTGTATCTCTCTCTCTCTCTTTTCCTATCCACAGAGACACTCATTAAGAGTGGCTAAAAGAGAATACGCTCCACTGCTCACGTGCACACTATTCTGGCACCCCCTAAGTCGTCCAGTGACGGACGCATTGTGGTGATCATGCGACGTTAGCTTGGCGCTCACGTGAAAATGAAACACTCCAGACGTCCGGCCACGTGGCCGTCTTGACAATCCACAGCGGCCATTTTGTTTTAAATTTTACCTTCCGGTTCGGCTTATGTGTCCAGATTCGCTTTCCGCCTTTAGTCGTTGTAGCATTTTGTTTAAATTCTAGAAATTTTTGTTAAACCTCTGTTGGAAGGTGGAAGACGAACCTATGAAATGAAAATGATTAATTCTGATTATTTATCGCAAAATAATAATAAAATAATAAATAAAATAGATGCACTCAAAGATCGACCTGAAATCTCAAACTAAAGTAGTATGGACTATAGAGGGACATAATTGTTACAAATGTTTGCTGTTTCGATCTTGGTACTGTCATAGTACGTAACCTAACGTAGTGTTACATATTAGCAATAGATGATGCATTCTTTGTTCTGTTTGTCTAGTTTAATACATGACTATGTATGTCCGGTTCTTTGTTCTGTTTGTCTAGTTTAATACATGACTATGTATGTCCGGTTCTTTGTGTTCCAGTATTGATCTACCTTTCAGCGTACACTGGAACATACCACGTGATGGAAGTTTTAAAAAAAGTATTCTGGGTAATTCTGTCACTAAGTACCTACATGGGACCAAACATGTTCACTGACATCTCAAGTTCCGGATTGAAAAGAAACAACAAAATAATGTCCTGCTTGCCGAGTAACGTGTTATTTTTATTTTTTAAAGGGATCACTCTTGTCAGACTCTGTGAGGGGGGACCACTTAGGGTTGTCTCGCTTGGATGAGTTTATACACAGCTTTTTAGCTCAAATGTAACTCCTACACACACCCACACCACCGCTACCTTCATCCCACTTTGAAGAAAAGCTAAGCTTATTTTTTATTATGTATTTCGAGAAGGAAAGAGACAAGGGGGGGGGGGGTAGAAAAAGAGATGGAAGAGAGACAATTAAAAGAGAGAAGAGAGAAACTAGGTAGATTAGAAGGGAGATAATAAGAGACATTATGAATTTTTCCTAGCTTGTTCTAAGACTATATCTGGACACTATAGCAGATAAAGTGTTGTGTGTGCATGTTTTATAGAAACTGTTCAATTAAATAAAACAAGAAAATGAGAGGAGCATTGACCTGGACTCTTTTAACTCTCGACAATTAAGAAAAAAAATGATATATCAAATATCGAAATGTGTACACGGTGTCATATTTGACTTCCGGTATCGATAGAGGCCAGCTGTAAATTCTTAAATATCAGCATCAATGGCATTCAAGTTGGTGCGTCCTTGCGTGTTTAATTCGTCCGTGAGTGGAACGCTGTACTCTCTCCGCGCTTGTTTTGGGAGAGATTTTTATGTTTTATAATAGAATAAATAGTTCAAGGCCACGATGTTTGTACACTTATCTAATATCCTTATATAATATAACAACAAATGGCATGTATATTATCTATGATATAAATAGTGTGCTTCCTTGTTGTGTGGTATGAGCTTCTAACTGTAACAACTCTGTAGTTACTGTCATTCCCTGCTGTAGTTACTGTCATTCCCTGCTGAAGTTACTGTCATTCCCTGCTGAAGTTACTGTCATTCCCTGCTGTAGTTATTGTCATTACCTGCTGTAGTTACTGTCATTCCCTGCTGTAGTTACTGTTATTCCCTGCTGTAGTTACTGTCATTCCCTGCTGTAGTTACTGTCATTCCCTGCTGAAGTTACTGTCATTCCATGCTGTAGTTACTGTTATTCCCTACTGTAGTTACAGTCATTCAGGTCAGGGTTAGGACCTAATAATCTTTATTTCTGACGGAAAGTCTAACGCTTGTAAAAATAACAAACAGACAGACAGACAGATAACAATAAGGACAGAGAAGGCAGAAAGTTACGGATTAAAAAAAAAGCTCCAAAATGTAGTACTAGTAATTTCGATCTACATGTCTACGGAGACATAATTGAAGACACATGAATTAGCCAAGAATTGGCCAAAAAGAAATGGTGCAGTCAACTTCCAGACCATTTTTTTTTGTCTTCACACATGATCCAGTCCAATCAAGAAGTTTGTTTCCTAATGAAGATGTTTAATAATTGTGGTCTCAGACTGTTGGGATCGGGGAGGATTAGTTTGGTGGATGCGATGCTGGAGTTTCTATTCTCTTTGTAATAAGAGCTAAGTGCCTCTCCCGTCTCTCTCCTCCCCCCATCCTTCCCTCTCTCTGTCTCTCTCTCTCTCTCAACTTCTATTTACGAATGTCTCAACTCCACAGAAGATCATTTCCTTTAGGCAGTCTCCTCTCTCTCCCCCCGTTGCGCGTCCACAACAGCGGATATTAATTTGAACCGGAAGTCAATCTCGTGCATTACGGGCCGTGCCGGAGCTGAGATGGGCGAGGAAGTAGAGGAGATAGCCGCGTCCGTAGCTCGCGCCCTCCAGCGCCCCACTCCTGAAGCTGCCGAGCTGTGAATTGCTCTCCGTACCCGGGATCGGGAGTTTGATTTCATTGCCCTGTCGCCATACATGTCATGTAGCTCCCTCTCAGGATCGATACCACCCGGGGGACGATTACTGATTTTTCAGAGTGGGAAGAAGGGAGGCAATAAGGGAAAAAAAAAAGTATAAAATATAATTTCTGTGCTATCTACTTGCCTAGAGCTCTTGACTAACCTCCCTTTTCTTATTTAGAGATAGATTTGAGGTGAATGGATTCCTGCATGTTTTTTTTATTTATCGACTTTTGTTGGGAATTCGTTATATTGCTTATTACACAATTTAGTCCTTTATTACGTATACAGTGCGATGATTTGGGCTTACCATCAACTGCTGAAGAAAGTGTACACATATATAGATGCCAATCAATTATAAAGTTGTATACCTCAAAAAAGAGGTAAACTATAGGACATTTACCTTGTCAACATTAAGAGACAGATCAATTCCATGCTTTCCATTTGTCCAAACTTGTTCCAATCTTGTCTAAAGATGTGTGGCGGATGCAAACAAAAAAAAAAACGTGTGAGTACCTATCAAGGGGGCTCAAGTTCGAACCCCGACATGAGCGAGTTGTGGTTGCTTAGAGCCTTAAGGCAGCACCGAAACCTTTCCCCGGATACTGCCCCCTCCCAACTGGTTCATAGAGATTGGCGCACTGAGAATACTATAAGCATGTGGCGCTTTACAAACACAATTCAGAACTTTTAGAGGTATTAAACGGCGAGTTATTCAAAGCTGTTCTAGAAATAGTTGTCAGATAAATTATAAAATAATTTATTTGAAATATTTTGGCAATGAATTTTTGACCCACAAATCCAGTATTAAAAATGCGATAAAAATGCGATGAAGTGAGTTTGTGTTACAGACTCAAAATCTTCCGGCCCTTGGGTTCAATCTTTTAACTAAACCTCATTCACAGTAGTGACGTCGTGTTTGCTGTAATAAGGGAAGATAATTTGTATTCACACACTTTATATTAGACAACTGAATAGCTTTGTCAATTATCCTGATATTACACCAAATGTAACACTAAATGTAACCTGATTAATTGTGTAACTAAATGTAACCTGATTAATTATATGGTTATCTTACATTTTTGTTTCAAATCTTTGTTAAAGCCCGCGTCGCATTACTACACGTATTTCTTATATAGTTATATGTATATAGATATATGTATTTCTAATATAGATATATGTATTTCTAATATAGATATATGTATTTCTAATATAGATATATGTATTTCTAATATAGATATATGTATTTCTAATATAGATATATGTATTTCTAATATAGATATATGTATTTCTAATATAGATATATGTATTTCTAATATAGATATATGTATTTCTAATATAGATATATGTATTTCTAATATAGATATATGTATTTCTAATATAGATATATGTATTTCTAATATAGATATATGTATTTCTAATATAGATATATGTATTTCTAATATAGATATATGTATTTCTAATATAGATATATGTATTTCTAATATAGATATATGTATTTCTAATATAGATATATGTATTTCTAATATAGATATATGTATTTCTAATATAGATATATGTATTTCTAATATAGATATATGTATTTCTAATATAGATATATGTATTTCTAATATAGATATATGTATTTCTAATATAGATATATGTATTTCTAATATAGATATATGTATTTCTAATATAGATATATGTATTTCTAATATAGATATATGTATTTCTAATATAGATATATGTATTTCTAATATAGATATATGTATTTCTAATATAGATATATGTATTTCTAATATAGATATATGTATTTCTAATATAGATATATGTATTTCTAATATAGATATATGTATTTCTAATATAGATATATGTATTTCTAATATAGATATATGTATTTCTAATATAGATATATGTATTTCTAATATAGATATATGTATTTCTAATATAGATATATGTATTTCTAATATAGATATATGTATTTCTAATATAGATATATGTATTTCTAATATAGATATATGTATTTCTAATATAGATATATGTATTTCTAATATAGATATATGTATTTCTAATATAGATATATGTATTTCTAATATAGATATATGTATTTCTAATATAGATATATGTATTTCTAATATAGATATATGTATTTCTAATATAGATATATGTATTTCTTATATAGATATATGTATTTCTAATATAGATATATGTATTTCTAATATAGATATATGTATTTCTAATATAGATATATGTATTTCTAATATAGATATATGTATTTCTAATATAGATATATGTATTTCTAATATAGATATATGTATTTCTAATATAGATATATGTATTTCTAATATAGATATATGTATTTCTAATATAGATATATGTATTTCTAATATAGATATATGTATTTCTAATATAGATATATGTATTTCTAATATAGATATATGTATTTCTAATATAGATATATGTATTTCTAATATAGATATATGTATTTCTAATATAGATATATGTATTTCTAATATAGATATATGTATTTCTAATATAGATATATGTATTTCTAATATAGATATATGTATTTCTAATATAGATATATGTATTTCTAATATAGATATATGTATTTCTAATATAGATATATGTATTTCTAATATAGATATATGTATTTCTAATATAGATATATGTATTTCTAATATAGATATAATAATAATAATAATCTTTATATATCTTCTTTTTTATACGGTACAATACAAGATTTTTTTTTTTCGCTTAGAATTAGAAACTTCTAGGGCTAAATGAAAGAAAAAATTCGCCAAGTGAAAGCCACCGTAAGCTAGGGTGTTTGCAGATTTACTGGCCAGTTTTCTAGATTCTAGATACGCCAAACAAATAAACATTCAACAACTTTTCTTACCATTCTTTCCCTTTTGTTTGTTTAGTTTTTTTTTATCACTTGCGGAAACTGATTTATATGCATATTTACACAAGCAGATAACAATTAATATTTGTTAGAACAAAAAAACAAAAAGTATATATCCTCACCCCCCACAATCATAATTTTTTTTCCGCATCTCTGGTTCCCAGGTCCCAGTCAACTCTCTGGCCAATGTTGTCTCGAAGTTAATCAGCCGTACTGTAGTTGAATAGAGACCGTGGTCAGTGGACTGGAGAGGCTAGTTCAACAATGGCATCCAGTTAGTTTTATTTGGCTTTTTTGTTTCCCTCTCTACGTCTTTTGCTTTGTTTCATTGGCCAGAGTGTTGTGTTTCTTCCTCCTCTGTCCCATCATTCCATACTCTTTTCCTTCCCATCATGCCATTCGACTATGTTGTTTATTTGTTCGGCTGCATTCGGAATTTGTTTTTCTTTATTTTTTGCTTTTTTTTTTTCATTTCGATCACTTTTTTTTTTTCACTCTAAGTTTAGCCACCTGTCATTTACGCTTGGTGAGTTATATCCCTTTTGTTTTCTGGAATGAGTTCTACTCCCTTTGTTTTTATCACTGGGTTATTTCCCCTGTTTCTTTGTTGTTTTTAAAATATCTCTCGTATTTTGTTCCCCCCCCTTTCTTAGTCCATCAAGTTTCTGTTGTTTGTCTATTGTTGAGTGTCTCGTCTCCACCATTGTTGACAGGTTTGTTGTCATTAGTAATATTTCCCACAATGCAACGAGCTGGAGGCCGAGTCGATATCCTTGTGTGTTTGAGACGAGATCATGATGTCCTTTGGAAAACGTCGACGAGCTTTTTGTTCAAAGTTGTGTTTGTTTTCTCGAGGGTTGTTTCTTGTTTTGTTGATTTGTTTTTTGTTTTTTTTTTTCTTTCAACTTGACTTTGCCTGGAAAACAAAACAAAAAAAAACAACAAACTGTTTCTTGATGTTCTAATGTTTATTTCCTTTGAATGTTTCAGAGAGATGACGATAGCAATATTAAAAAAATATGTATTATCTGTTCGCGTGGTGTCTAAAATGAGCGTGATGGGTCAGTGTATAGAGCTTGGTTTCCGAACTGATGGTTTACGGGTTCGAATCTCTGTGAAAACTTGGATTTCGAATTTCTCCCCTTCGTCCCCACTGGCATAAGTTTCGAAAAGTAATAGCGGCTGGTCGTTGTGCTGGCAACATGACACCCTCGTTAACATAGAAACAGACTAGAAACAAACTAGGTTTACAACATCTGCCTCCATTGATCTAAAGATCTGAAAGGAGTACTTGTATGTTGTCTGACAGCTAAGATATTGTACATCTTTGTCAGATCAATCACTTCATCGCCAGGTCACTGGAATTTTTTTGAGACTTTTACAAATCTTTCACACTGGGAAGCACTAGCTCTCGATCGCTCCTATGGTGTCAAGCTTTGAGTCTCGGAGTCTCAAGATTTGAGGCAAGAAGAGTGGCCAGCGAGAAAGAGCGCCGAACCAACCAAAAGGTGGGAGAAGAAGCAGGCCTATCAGCAACTGACCAAACTTACCCATGCCACTTATGCGGCCGGCTTTTTAAAGCGAGGATTGGACTTCACAGTCATCTTCGAGTTCAGAGGGTATGAGAAATGTGCTCATCGTCGACCACGAAGGAGGAGCTATATATCACGAAGGAGGAGCTATATATTACGAAGGAGGAGCTATATATTACGAAGGAGGAGCTATTTATCACGAAGGAGGAGCTATTTATCACGAAGGAGGAGCTATATATTACACACATGCATTACTGTTTCAGCCTCGGAGAGACAATCTCCTGATGTCCCCACTTTCATTTCAATGTGACCAGACTGGACTGTTATATTGGAACAGATGTATGTGTGAATTGTGCTGGGTGTGCTTCAACAGTACCTTGATAATAATCATGCTCGGGTACACTGTATGTTGCATTACATATGCGAGTAGGAACAAGAAAACATACAGTAACTAAGTTCTCTCAGGAGGAAATAGAATAACGAATTTTATTACAGAATGGGCCACGGTCGAGTAGGAACTAAACTTGGACATGGGTATTAAAGTAAAGTTCCCCTTTCAGTTTCTGTGGACCAGGGTTAACGAGGGTGTCATGTCTCCAGCACAATGAACAACCGCCTTTACTTAGAGCTGGGTGGACTCGGAGGAGCCCAAAAATCCGAGTCTTCACCAGGATTCAGACCCGGGACCACGCGCCTTTTAGGACATAGTTAGCTGCAAACTTTAAGTTCTTCTTTGGTCGCCTTGTGCGTTTCCTCTCTGTCTCTTTCTCTCTCTCTCTCTCTCTCTCTCTCTCTCTCTCTCTCTCTCTCTGTCTGTCTCATGTACTCACTAACATCCAGTGTTGTATGAACCAAACCATGGATTCGCTTTCTTTATCAGGATTTCGGACTTTTTTTTAAAAAAAAAAGCAATAACCTCACCAGGTCTTTGCGTGCATTGCACACCGTGTCACCAAGTGCACTCTAAAAAAAAAACGAGGGAAGGGAGGCAATAATTCCATTTATCCAAAGTCCAACAGACATAAAAGAGCTTTATTATTATTACTGAGTATGTGTGTGTTTTAAAGTTTGATTTTAAAGGTGAGTAGATGCTGGGTGAACAACAAAAAAATGACGGGGCGAAGGAAAGGGACACCACATCACCCCAACAGCGCCCCACCTCCCCATGTGGAAACATGTCCTTTATTTGTGCTGGTACTCGTTTCCCTATTGTGAGGACCTTTTTTTTTTCTTCTTCCGAGCCGCTGATCCCTTTCTATTGTACGTGTCTCTCTGTGTGTGTGTTCAACTTTAACCTCTCCATTCACTCCATTCACCTAGGGATGATATTAATTTTTGTGTGTACCTCGTGTACCTTCCCCTCCCCGCTTGGTGTAGACTCACTTTCACCTCCTTGGTATCAACATCCACAATTCTCTTCTTTCTCTGTTATGTAAATGTGTCTTATGTTTCTCTCTTTCTCTCTCTCTCTTTCTTTTGTTATCTCTTCGTTGCGCTTTCTTTGTTAATCCCATTCTAACGTCACTTATCTCGTTCCGTCTGTATTTTTAATTAAACTTTTTAATGGCATTTATATTTTCTACATCTTAATATTCCCCCTCCCCCCTCCCAATTTTTCGAGTGCGTGTGTGTGTGTGTTTGGAGAAGGGAGGAAGAGGGCTGTTACCTAAGATTAGTCAACTCAATGTGGCTTGTTTAGCGATGCTGTTTCCATGACCTCCCCCACCCCCACCAACCCAAGCACGCAACACCTGACGTTGTTAATTAGCGTGACGGTGTGGTCATCTTTCTCAAATTTGCACGCGTGAGTACAGAGGCAATCGGGTACATGCCAGGTATGGGGAAAGGGGTGGGGGCGAGATGAGCAGAAAGTTTGTTAAAAGGGTGTCGTGGCGTCTCGGGGCGTCGTATTTTTTTGTCTTACGTTCACTACATCAGTTGTTGTGTCTCTCCCCCCCCCCTTTTCCCCACTTCTGTTGCTTGGTTAGCGTTGGAATTAATGCGGCGCCCCCTTGTGGCGTGTACAAGAGTTTCCATGCTTTTTTGTTTGTTTGTCTTGGAGCGAAGACGGTTGCCCTGAGCAGGGGCGTAGGTGTAGGGCTTTTATTATGTAATCAAATTAAGAGATGCATCTTCTTATGTAGACCTAGCAGGGACTACATTGTGCTATTCCCTGTTCTGTTGTCTGTTACGTCTGTGAATACTACATCACAGAGATTCCTTGTAATGGGCGACTCTAAGGCAGTTTGCAGCACCCAGTGCTACACCCTGGCGGAACCTGCGACGCGGCTGACCACAAACTGTATCGGCCCTGCCGTTCCTTTGGATACATCAGCTGCGTGAAAAAAAAAACGGGGGGGGGGGGGGCTGATGTGTGGGCGACTTCGTTCCGACCACAGCTAATGCCCAGGCATTCATCTCATTTCTAGGAGATGATCCATAGTCGCTTCGTGACTGAAGGAGGCCATATTGTGCACTTGGCTTTTCACTGTATCGGCCTACATTGTATACGTGTTAATAAGGCATTCTGTTAGACCTCGACCTCTGATACATTGTTTATTTTTATTTGAAATTAAGGGAAACAACTTTAATTGTAGAAATTGGTTTCAGACTCAAGACATTGGTGCAGCTGAGGTCAGTAGGGTCGAGAGACGGTTTCTCTTACTCCCTTCCCTCTCCCAAACCATGTTTTTACTTTTTATTGATTTCTTTTTGCAATCAAAACGCATTAAGATGCTGTTAAAGTCTTTACTTTGATCTAGTTATTGAGTCTCACTACACGAAGCAGGCGATTTTTGTCCAATGACGTATATACTTAAATATGTACTATGACAGTGTAAGACAATATATGCACTACACATTCTGTACTTTATGTTTTTGTTTTGTCTTTGTTGCAGTGTCCAGGGAGCACGATATGACACCAGAACATCGCGAACTCGCGGTAAGTAATAGATTTACTGTATATTTACTTCATGCCAAATTTATGTTTAAATATAACACATATATCAGTAGATAACAGCTCGCGTTGAGCTTAGGCTAAAACGTGAACTTGTCGAAGCGGTACTGTTCAGAAGTATGGGGGGAAAAAAAAGTTGATCTATGACCTATAAGATATATTAAATTTCGTGTTACTAAGTAAATCCCTTAAGATTTTGTAATGGATAGTCAGTCAAATTAGTTTTTAAATAATATTTCGTGCCGTCCATATTGTATATAGCCATGTTTGAGGAAATAAACGCTTGTATGTACTAAATAATCAAGTCTCGTTTTGTTTCATTAAAATGGCATTCATTGTTTTCAACTCTACTCTACAGATGCGCTGGCTCGATCGACCGCCCCCTAAAATATCACGCCAGAATGACGACCTCGACGGCCACCAAGATGACCAGCTTCATTACCTGCCCAGCGGCTACCACCCACACCCCGGCGCCCCCATGTTCCCGGGCAACGGCGGCTTGTCGGGTGGAGACATCTCTATCAAGCAGGAGTACCACCTCTCCCCGCCCCGAACTAACGGTGACCATCTCGGCGGAAGTGGGGCAGCGGCGTACCCCATGGGTGAGTTTATTTTCTGTCATGTTGAGAAGGACTTGATGAATGGGGGGATTTCCTTCCCTTTGATTCTCCTAGGTGGAGCTGTTTTATTTTTTTTCTGTTTTTACCGACATTTATCAAAATTGAAATGAAAATAAAATCAATAAGTTCCTTGATTCTTTGTGAAAAGAGAGAGAGAAAATGAAAAAAAAAAATCTTCAATAGCTTGAGTGATAAAAATAAAATGTTTAGTGATTGGAAGCTATCAAGATCATGTGACTGGTTGGCGCAGTGTTGCGTTATTTCTAGAGACGTATCGCTTTGTCAAACGTCCGATGCAGGCCAACATTTTAGCTGTATGGATATGATGCTTCAAGGGAGAGCGGGGGGTTGTTCTAGTTACACGATGGTTGAAATGGTTGTGCCAGTCACACGGCAAACGATGGTTGAGATGGTTGTGCCAGTCACAAAATGATTGATGTTCTTATGCTTGTCACACGATGATTTATGTGGTTGCTTGTCACATGATGATTGATGTGGTTGCTTGTCACACGATGATTGATGTGGTTGTGCACTAGGGTTGGGGTGGTTGTTCTAGTCACATTAAGCAAGAGTGGCTTAGACGGCTAATTTTTTTTTCTTGCATATTATGAAATATCACAAGACAACCACCAATAGATAGCAAATTAATATTTGTCATCGTGGTTGGCCTTTTGGCATTGGATTTGTTCAAAAAATGTCACTACAAATGGGAGGTGGCAATTGCTTTCATCTGTGTCCAATGAGAGTTTAACAGTTTAACCCATTGCAATGTCACGTGACGTCTACCCTCCATTTTGTGACACTTTCGAAGTGCCGAAAGACGTATAGACTTATTCACTGCTGGCTCTAGATCTCTAGGAACCTTCGTTAAAGATCTATCAACTTTTAGAATACATACAAAGGAATTTTAAATTAGATTGACATGAAAGCAGGAGGGCTGGTTTAGTTTTAAGAAACTTGTTTTGTGTGTGTGTGTATCTGCTTGTTATGTAGTATGTATGCTCCCTTACAAACAGTATTGACCTAACTTGACTCGATCTATTGACGGATGTAAGAAAGATATTGATTCAGATGCCGAGGCTTTGTAAGCTCTCCAATGGTAATGTCCCCCCTTTCTGTGTACCATCAACTTTTTTTCCGGGTGCAGTGTTGAAATGTTGTTAACAAGTCCTACCCCAACACCTGTTGCTGGCCACGCCAGGTGAGGGTGACTTAGGTTGACTTCTTGCTGATGTTTATTGCAGATTAGGTCAGGTGTGTTGGTCCTGGGGCGCACCAGTGTTGCCCTTTGATCATTTCACCCAATAGCTGTTGGCGATAGATAACCTGCTGTCTAGAATTCTATTAACAGCCTTGTTACTTGTTATGTACATATTTACATATTGTTTGCATCGGCAACTTCACACCTCATTACAGACACATCAAGATGCGCATTGATATGCATATATTCATAACCACATCTAGACATTCACTAACATACGTGTATTCATTACCACATCTAGACAGTCACTGACCTGCATACATTCATGCCACATCTAGACAGTCACTGACCTGCATATATTCATGCCACATCTAGACAGTCACTGACATGCATTTATTCATAACCACATCTAGACAGTTACTGACATGCATATATTCATAACCACATCTATATATTCATAACCACATCTATATATTCATAGCCACATCTAGACAGTCACTTACATGCACAGGCATTCTTAGGCCACTGTAACCCATGCGGCCGCAGTGGGCCCCGCACTTCCATAGGCCTCGCGCTAAATCTAGCTGTAAATTATTTAATTAAACCATTGCCCTGTAACAAAGTTCCCGCGGCCTCCGGATTTTCCAGAAACCAATGGAAATCTCCTGAAATTGGGGGGGGGGGAGTTGTATTGGGGTGTCATTCAAATACTTGAGGGTCAACAATTCACGAAGATAGCTTGAACAATAAGGGCAGTTCTTGTTAATTGAGCGTTAAGTATGTAGCAAACAGAATTCTGATGATATACTGTATGACTTCGCTACACGCAAAGCTCGTAAAGTTAATTTAATCGTTATATTGTACTTAGTAAAGAAAAAATATTTCTAATACAAAGTCTGAATTTTCACTTATTATCCTTATATCTACCGAGACTGGGCCCCGCGCAATCCGTTTCGCATTTGGCCCCGCATTTGTAAAGGCCGGCCGAGGACATGCAAATATTCATACACACATCAAGACAATCACTGGCCATCAATTAGCGATAACTGTTCTATATGGCAATGGAAGCTAGACTTGTTTTTGCTCAACAATTCACGAAGAAAGAAGCCGATCAACAGCAATAAACATTTAAAATACAATATTACATCTGAACTGAGTAGAACACTTAGACAGTGCGTCATGATAGCAGGCGTCACCACAGGCAAAAAAAAACGACTAAAAAAAAAAAAGATTTTTGAAGTAACAGGATATGACGTACCTGTCACTTCTGGCTCCATTAACTTGCAGAAAATTATTTCATTATTTACTTTTTTTTCCCGCGCTTTTTAAAGAAGAGAATAAAGTCGTGATAAATCTTTCTGCCCTTATAAAACTCTGAAGATATTATTTTAAAAGTTTTAGAATAAATTCATCACTTTTACGAATGCAACCTGGAGATTTAGATCTAGTTAATTTCCATAGGTCAATGATATATTCACTTCCATGGTCAATGATATATTCACTTCCATAGGTCAATGACATATTCACTTCCGTAGGTCAATGATATATTCACTTCCGTAAGTCAATGACATATTCACTTCCATAGGTCAATGACATATTCACTTCCGTAGGTCAATGACATATTCACTATACCTAAACAGTGACAGAATTCAAGGAGTAGACTTTTTAAAAAATGTCCAAAACACCAAATGCAATCCAAGAGAAATCAATAAAATGGAATACATAGAGGTCTACAATGTCAGAGAACAGGCCTACAATGTCAGAGAACAGGCCTACAATGTCAGAGAACAGAATGATTCAAGAAATGTCAGCCTCAATATTACCTCTTGATCAACGACATGGAACAATCTCAGTTGTTTTTGTTTTGGCATCAAATGTTCTCTCTTGTAAATCAAAAACATCTCTGCAATATGTTTGCGAAACGCGAAATGGGTTGTAAGAGTCGATGAAGTAACTGTCGCCATGTTGAATAGGAAGTGTTTTAACAGTTTCAATTATTCGGGGAAAAAATAGTTTTTGTATGTTTAGTCTACGACACACCCGTACTTGATCTATCACACACTTGATCTACAACACACTTGATCTACAACACACATGATCTACAACACACTTGATCTACAACACAATTGATCTGCATCACATTTTATCTACAAGTCTACAACAAGCTTTAACCACAACACACTTGATCCACCACGCACTTGATCTACAGCACACTATATCTACAACACACCTGACCTACAACTCACTTGATCTACGACACACTTGATGTACAACACACTTGAACCACAACACACTTGATCTACCACACACTTCATCTACAACACAATTGATCTACAACACACTTGATTTACAACACAAATTTACTTGATCAGCATCAGACTTATGACACACGTGCACTTGACCTACAACACACTTGACCGACAACACACTTGTATTAGATCTACAACATACTTGTACTTGATCCAAAGCACACTAATTGTATTTGTCTTGGTCAAACACGTTGCGATGGTTTAATGTTATTTTCCCCTTTTTTTCTTTCCTTCTTTTTGTCTCCCGTCTCTTTCTCTGTTGATTTTGTTTCTTAATTGTGTTTCCGAGATTGTTATCGATGACTAGACGAGACAGACGACTTGAAGACTTGAACACACACAAAAACACGTGGAGTGCAAGTCTAACGAGGGGTGGGCCGAGAGCTAATGGCAACTCTCTGAAAATGTCTAGGAAGAAGCTGACATTACAATAACAGAGAAATCACTACTCTTGGAACTGAGATGTCCCGATCAATTCTTTCATGTCAGGCGTTGGATTTCTCGCCAGGGAACATGTTCTCTCTCTCTCTCTCTCTCTCTCTCCCCGTTTCTCAGCGATACAGCCTTGATCCTAGCATCTTGATGGGCGCCCCTTTCCCTTCCCCATTTCTCGGATTGGTTGCCCTCGGGGGCTCCGGTGTAACGTCTTCTCCGCAAGCGCAAGTCCACCCCCCCCCCTCCCATCTTGATTCCAAATCCACCGTTCGCCATACCAAGTCCCCGTTCTCCCAGAGTTCCATCACCGCTCTAGCATCAACTTCCGGGCCGAGATATTCCGCTCGCGTGCTGGTCGGCCGTTATTCTGTCCTCCTCCCCCCTTTAATGTTTTGGCACCCAGAGAAGTTTTTGGGGGGACAGAATCAATTGTGACTAAGTGTAATTACACCCTGGCAAGTAGCGCCCTCCTCCACCTCCGCCGATAATACACAATGTGACAAGGGCGTTGGCGCCTTCGGGGGAAATTTCGAATTTAGACATTTTCGGGCCGCCGACTGCCAGTATTTTGCTCTTCAGTTTTTTCTGTATCATTTGTCTCCATTTCTTCATTGCTCCACGCGCTAAGGGCCTAATTATATTTTGCATTCTTGTTTAGTTATTAATACATCGTTTCTCAGAGTGCCCAATTTGTATTTTGACCTGTTTACCCGTCGAAGGCATATGACGAAGAGGTTGTGGGTTTGTAGGGATGATATGAATGTATACCGCTTTTTAGAGGATGGTATTGTCATTAGTTAGAAATTATATATGTATGGAAGTTGGGATGTGTAATCTATTTCAAGGTTGTTTAGAACAAAAATGATAATTGCTATTTAAGTTGGTGTAGGTCTTTATGCCTAGATATTTATTTTGCTTATTTTTTATATTTATGTTGTTTAGTGTTGAAATGATAGAAATATTGAAGAAGATGTGTAAGACAATATATATATATATATATATATTTGTTCAAAAGATAACAAAGTAAAGAAACTTTAAAGAAAGATAATCAAGGAATAGAAACAAAACCATTACCTAGTTTCCCCCTTTGTGTCAGCATGTCTGTGTTTTTTTTTTCTAACCAAATCTCTCTATTTTTTTTTTTAGTTCTCTATAAATTTATATCTTTGTGATATGTTTAGCATTTTAAAATATTAACCTATTGCTGCCTGATGCACCTTTTCAAATAATTATTGTTTGATATCTTCCATTTTTATTGTTAACTTAGTTTAGATAAGGTTCAGAACTCCTTGCTTCTCGTAAACGCTGGAAATAATCATACATTTCATGTGTTATTTTTTTAATCAGTGCCTACATTCTAAACAAACAAAAAAAAACAAAAAAAAAACACATGACTTTAAAATTTTTAAGTTCCATATGTCTTTAAATCTAAATCAAAGTCTCAGATTTCATTAACTTGGTGCCATAGTCGGTTAGTTAATGTACACATCTGAGTGTACAGCGGCAAGAAGGTTTGAGGCAATGATTGTATGTTGTCTCACTTTTTGAAGCCTGCCCTAAACAGTGCATGGTGTTCAACAGCCTGCCTCGCGTATTGAGCTCTCGCCGTCACTACGTCGTAACATGTGTACAACTAAAACATCTAAAAAGTCAAATAACAAAAAAAAATGTTACCCCGAAGAATGTTGACTATACTTGTGTTTATGTTTTATGTCCTAGAGATCTAGTATGTATGTAGTATTTATTTTCCTTTATTTATTTAGTTTATATACTCAGTGGCGGTGTCCATAATGGCTTTAACGTCAGAATCACGTGATGTGCACATTTGCGCATTGTTTACATGGGTGGATACAGAAACAAGATGGCGGAGTGAACGCTTTGTAGAAGCAATCTTGAAGGAATGTTGGAAGCAAGTTGTCATAGCAACCATGACATAACGAATGGCAGGCTCGGCTGTTACACAGTGAAGCACGAGTACGGTTACGATTTCCCTTTATGGCCCCACAGAGAGGATGAAGAAACAAAAGACCTGAATGTCAGAATGTAAGGCACGATATGGGACAAGGAGTTTGGAAAATGTTTTAATGTTTCGGATGTTTAAGATAATCTACTTCCTAGTCCAAACGTCCGGCAGGACGACGGTGGACGGCAGCGGGCAGGGTATGAACCCTGGACCATCAAGACGACTGAATGACAGTCCATCGCGCATACCGCACGACCAGGCAGCCATACTGACAGAGGAAGGGCTGGTTCATGTTCGGCCACGGGTTATTCACTGTACATTGAAATGGAGACCTTAAAACACTGTCCCTGGGCCGGCCCTGCACTGCCCAATTCTTTCACTTGCTAATAGGGAATAGGCCTAAGCACGAGACTCGTTAGGAAGGTCGTCTCAGATACGGTACTTAATGAATTCAAACCTGCTAGATCTGGAATTATGAGAGTAACATTTTTTTTTAATAGCAGGCATTTCACGTTTTATATCGACAAGATTATTGAACTTTGTGTGAAATGTCATAGTAGACTGAACATTTTAGGACAGTGAAAAAGTAATCGTTTTTTTTTTTTTTTTAAGTTTCAGGATGGACCCCCATTATGACCACAATGGCGCCGCCACTGATCTCAATGCACGAAATAACAACCTTTGTTTATTCTGTTTACTTGTTGTTGTCTGTGCATGCCGCCATTTTGTTTATTTTGATTTTTGTTTCCTTCCTAACAGCCATCCTTAAAACTCATCACGGAGGGGGCTCCCCACTCCCCAACTCCTCACCGCACGCGGGGAGCGGGAGACTGGACGCCCCAAACACTCCCCCGCATCTCAGCAAAGAGGTCAACGGCAGCTCCTCCCCGAACTCCGGCGGGGAGCCAGAGACCGAATTCATAGAGCTGACTCCCGTCCCGTCGGCCTCTGGAGGTCACTGTTACCCGACCTTGCCCTCAATTGGTCAGTTTTCAAGTAAGCCTAGAGACTATATCCTGATACAGTAGACAGTGTCGTCACGCTAACCCACTAACCAATGAGTGTGTGTTTTTTTTTAACTAGTTCGCTCTAACAATGGAAACCCTTTCATCTCTCACTAACCCATATAATAGAGTTTTGTTTTGGTTTCACTTTACTCCTAACTGACCTATATAAAGCATCACATATCCGGAAACATTATGAAAGTAATATCGCTTTAACCGAGACCATTCATTATAGAAGGCCTTAACACTGACCTGTGACGTCGCAACCTGTGGGCTGTGGAGACAGCTCGTCGTCTAGACCTATGACGTGGCAGGCCTTCTGTAACGACATGTCTCCGCCCTAACAGGCAGCAGTTCTGATTGGAATGGAATGTCAAGATGTTTCTTCAGAGTTGTTTGTTGTTTTTTTTTCTCATATTGACAATCTAATTGTTAACAACTGCTGAGTTTAGTTTGCTGACATTTGATTAAGATATTGACTACTCAAAGCTCTTCGTGCTTAAATCTTTATTTCATAAAATCTACATCTAAAAACATATCATCATGTAGCTACTACCAGACATTTGTTAAACACGTCTGATTGGATAAACCAATAGCCTCAATCTGGGGGAAAAATGATATTTTTTTTACATAAACCTAAAGTGGAAGTCGCAAATACGTAAATCGTTTATATTCAAGAGAATTAGTTGACAAATGGGATTAATCAGAGTTCGATTGAGATTTTTTCTCCACGGTTATATTTATATTAGGTTTAAAGTTAGGGTTAAAGAGCTATGGCTAGTGTTGGGGGGGGGGGGGTAGATTGGGGTCGAATGAAAACACGTGAGATTCGAACCGCACACAATGTTGTATCCCTAGTCCAGTGTGCATAATTAACAACTAAAAGTAACCAACAGTTTGTTTTTTCTTGACAAACACATGCAAACGCACACACTTGAGCGGAATTCTGTAGAAAGAGAAGTGTTGGGGTTGGATTAGGCTAGTGACTTATTTAGCCATAATCTCTATATGCCAATGAGACTGGAAGGCTGTCGTGTGTGTCTGTAACATCTCGGTTCTGACTTCATTAGTCTCTTAATGGACATTCATCGCGGTGTGTTCAGTACGTATCTTGGGCCATTAGCATGTCAGCGACAGAAGTGGCTGCGTATGTGTAATGGAGACACTGGATAGAAAGACACGAAGATATTTACTTAGGCAGACAATATAGGCAGACAGAAAGAGAAGACAGCTTAACGTCTTATATTCTTTCTTCTACTAATGTCTTGTATTGAAATGCACAGTGTGTACAAATATGTAATATAAATTTTAAAAAAAATAGGGCTGATCTGTAAAGGGTTGTTAGAATATTATACATTCTTTTATTTCCACTAAATCAGTGTTATATATAATGTTACGTTTAAATTTTAAAACCTTAGCCAGCACATAGAAATATATATATAGTAGATAGACTAAATTCGCTTGCATAATTACAACTAACATAACTAAGTATAATTTTATTAATGTTTCCATTAACAAACTACTAACTTAGCTATTTATTTTGCTTTCTATTTTATGTTATTGTATTTAAGTATTAGGTAGACCTTGTGGCCACTATATCATGTGATATCTAAGTTATGTATATAGGCATTTCAAAATGTTTTATTTTACAGCCAAATTTTAATCTTAAAACTTGAAGGATTCTTTTTTTTTAAACGTAGACCATTGGAAAACATGAAATGAAATCTTCAAGCCTGTTTGAGTGTTATTATTGTTTGAAATGAAGCACTGTGAGACTTCTGTTAATATTTAGTTGAAGAATTGAATGTTCGGTTGTTTTTAATCTCGCTGAGATACGTTTGTTACATTATTATTGTTATTATTATTGTTATTATTATTTTTTATTATTGTTTATAGTTTCTTTTGTTCTTTTCATATTTCTTGTTTTGAAAATATCATTTTGTTTTGTTTTTATATGATTCGAAAGATACGTCTTTAATATTCCGTCTTAATCCTTAATTGATGTCGTGGGACCTGTTTATTCTTGACATTTCCAACTCGCAAAGAGAAATTCCATGAAAAAAAAAAAAAAAAAACTAGAAAAAGAAAAACTAGACTTCAAAAAATGATGTATTGAATTGTTTTGTAGTTGGCATTTCCCTGGGGTTTATCGTGAGACATAATTACAAAGTAAATATAGACTTTAGACATGTCTATGTTGCAATGGAAATCGGAATTTTCCGATGGCACCATTTGTAAACTTGCACGCACTAAGGTTCCGTACTGAGACTTTAGTCTTTTGCACCACGGTCCAGGAATCTAGCAGTGTACATCAGGATCTGTCTCGGATTCGTTTCCACCAGTTACCGATGACAACATATCAGAAGTTGGTCAACATTCAATAGATCGATCTTTTTTTTTTTCTGATTTGATGTTTCTACTGTTACAGCGAGCCCGATATTCACAATATAATTATACAATCCCCCAACTCCAAAATGACAATGTAACATTAACAGTCAACTTCAACTACTTGCATGAATATATATGCCTAAGTAACTTTTTAAAAAATGCTTTACTTTAAAATTCTAAATATAAATAAATACATATATTCTCACCTATTGAGAAAGGCACATTCCTCGCCCCATATGCTAGGACAAATTTGTACAAATTCTCTTTCTTCCCTAGCGCTATTAGAGCATGGAATGGGTTGCCTGAGCCAGCCAGGAAAACCAGTGACTTGGCAGAAGTCATTGGTTAATATGCATGACGCGTAGGACGTAATCATCTTCTTTTTTAAGTAACGTCTGTATTATATAAGATAAGGTAAGATAGACAACTTAACTACAATGATACACCAGCTCGGATAAGCATTGGAAATGTTCAGGATCAACTAAACAATGTCAAGGACGCTCATACTTCTGTTGCCAACTAAAGTAAAAAAAAAATATGAACAAAGTCTGAATAACATCCCACTGTGTGACAGGTGATCATTTGTATCACATCTATTTTATTACCGCTAGTTTCAAAAAATAAGTTTGAATTCATGGATTGGAAGTCTAATGTGTCCTCCATATTGAAATTTATTGTGTTCTACAGACGTAGAAACCTTCGAAAATCTGAAAAAATCTTGAACAAAAAAAAAATTAGCTTATCAGCACTTCCTCTCTTTTATACACCGGATACACCATAGAGATAGCTATTTATAGTTTTTTCCGCCATTTATAAAAATCTCTAATAAGACTTAAAAGATAAAAGAAAAAAAAAACTTTTCTTGAAAGGTTTAGAAATTTAAAAACAAAATACAATGTTGATTCTGGATTCTAGATGTTGATTCCTCACTAAGTGGAACATGTCGTTATGTAAAACTAAATCCACAGTGAAAGAGTTAAACGAGTCTTCGGATGTAATGTATATTTCTATTAATCTTTTTCGGCTGGTAGTGTTGGCTTTTTACTTGTTGCCTAGTTTGACCCAGAGGGTGTAACTTTAGACTTTTGCTCTTCCACAGCGCCCCCCGTGTCCTACGGAGGCAACCCGTCAGCTTACACACAACCCAACCTGAACACGACAGTCCCGCTGGTCTTACCCCATCAGCACGTGTACAGCCCACCTGTCGGTGAGTAGCATTTGGCTTGGGTGTTGAATATAGTGCATCGGGTGTCGCCAGGGCGGCTAGTGTGTCTTTCTCTCTGTGTGTGTCGCCAGGGCGGCTAGTGTGTCTTTCTCTCTGTGTGTGTCGCATGGGGGTGATTGTATGGTAGACAGGGGTCGAATTGACCTGGTGAACCAGAAAGCTATTTTATTATAAGTGTGTGGTCTACGCATTTCCAGTCTAGTAATAAACATGCCCATGCTGTCCCTAAACAGGGCCGGATTTACATGGAGCTATAACTTAGCCCTACGACTAAGGTCAATGGACAAATGAGAAAACTTTGGGCCCCTAGAAGTATTTAGCACTGACATACAAGTATGTAGGCCGACAGTCAAATATTGACACAATAGCTCCGCCCACTTCATAAATGTATCATTTTCAGTCAGAGTATAGATCTTAACCAACTGTCTCTGTGGGATAAGGAGCCTACAGCGCAGCAGTAAAACCAAGTCGTCTGTGTAGTAGCCTATATTAGATACATTTATGCTTTGATTGCAGAACTGTGTTTGATCTACATCTGTTATGCTTAGCCCGTTTTCCAGCCCAGTGGAGGATGGCGTTCCGATACATGTACCATGTGACGCAATACCACGAAAAAAAAATCGAGTGCGATGGAACTGACCCATATCTGCTTCATTAAGCATTGTGGGGAAAGTTTTTTTAGAGGGTATATCAACACCTACTTCATTGTGGGGTCTTGTTCTATACTATAGCATTGCAGGTCGGAGGTTGAGTATCACTGATCTAAATGTTCATCGGCCGCGAAAAAAAAAATGCCAATATGGCTGACTACGAAATGATTCAAGGGAACTCACTCATTTTATTAGCGACATCGTCCTTCTATGAAGCTTCGCGAGAGGGGTTACATTGGTGTCATGTTTTAATGCAATTTAATTTTCAATGTTAGGAATATTGCAGTATATTAGGTGCATAACAATTATATTACCTCCCCTGCTTGTTAATTTAGTTCTAGAATTTTTAAATCGTGTCTTGTTCCTGATTGGTCACTCTGTATACGCTATATTACTAGATGTCTCTTAATCTTATTTTACATTAAAAACCGTATACCGACAGTAACCAGTGGGGAAATTTTACTAGTTCTAAAAAAAAAAAATGAATGATGCAATTGTTTTGTAGTTTTGTATAGAAACATATTGTCTACCATGTTACAAAAAATCAAACATGTATTGTCTAATTGTGCGTATCTGTGTGTGTGTTGTGTTTTGGGGGGAGGGCGTAGTGTTTGCATTTGCAGAAAGAGAAAGGGGGATGTAGGGGCAGTCGGGGTGTGATTGTGTTGATAATGGAAACTGGCGCCTCATTAAATGTCAGGTGTTGACGCCCTAGATAGGAATACTTCGTAAGCGTGCCGAGGGCGCGTGTGGGGGATGGATCAGGGCGTGTTAGTTGATCTGTTGGCTTTTATCTTTGATCTAATTCTTTTTTTTTTTGGGTCGATCACGTGAGAGGCACAATGAGACTATTACATCAGCTTTATGATTTATGGCTTCTCCTCCCCTGCCCTGTCCAGTCTGTCCATTTCGTTTCTACAAATGTTTCAATCCTCTATCTCATTATTGCATTTTTTTGAATGTCTAAGTATATTTGTAAGCCCTTTATTTTGAACGCTTTCCTCCCCACACGCAATCACATTATAACATATTCACACACACACACACTATGAAATATTCTCCACACATACACACACCTGTGACACGTTACACAAAGACTCAGTTTCAAAATTAAGGCACGGGCCTGCACATCCTAATCCGAAGCATACTCAATGTATTTTAGCTTTGGCATGCCCACACAATCATACATACATTTCGACTAACAGCCACTTAAAGGAATCACCATCGCCAAATGTTCTTACAAGTAACCCCCAGGTTCGTGGGTCTGTGCCATACCTTCTAGAGATCTCACTCTTTTTAGCCACTCACTCTCGCAATGTGGGTAAAGTCGTCCCCCCCCTCCAGACACCCACACAAAACACAATCAAACGTCCCAGCGTGAGCTTTATGTGTGTGTGTGTGTGAGTTGTGTGTGTATGTGTCCCAGACTGTCATATGGTTATCTTCTTCATCTAATGAACGCGACACTTCAGTCGCTCACGCTGGCTATCCTAAACTGCTGACAATCTGCTGCTGTCGGCTCTCACGTTATGACGTGGCGATATCTGGAAATATGAACTCACGTTCAGCAGTTTCTAACTATGCGTTCACCTCACTCCCCATCCCCCCCCCCCGCCTACCTCCATCTGAAGTGTTCTTCTTTCATCACCGATTAATAAATTCATTGTGTTCCTCTTTCAGCATTCCCCTCTTGTGATCTTTGTCAACTTTTTCCTTTGATGTCCACACTTCCACACTCTTCACCACCTAGTCTCCAAAGTCACCGTCAACCTTTAAGTCGCCTCTGTGTTTGAATCTTTACAAATCTTTTAAGGGAAAACTTTTTTTACACTTTTATTCTCGAGATTTGGTGGTTGCCTTGACCCATATTCCTTAGTGACCTTGACCCGTTCTTGGGTGTAAATGTACTAATGACCAAATTCAACACAAAACTATTATTCTTAAAATCCTCAAATTGTAACCATGATCTATTTAGTTCTAGCTATATCTCCTTCATGTCCACTCTGTTTGTTAAATTCTAATTTCTTACTTAGCTAATTGTTTTCTCTAGCAAGGATCTTCTTCGCTTTCAATAATAGCAACCACACTGCCCAAAATTCACAACCACAAAGCCCAAAATTCACAACCACAAAGCCCAAAATTCACAACCACACAGCCCAAAATTCACAACCAAAGAGCCCAAAATCCATGACTACAGAGCCCAAATTCACAAGAGCCCAAAATTCAAAACCACAGAGCCCAAAATCCATGACTACAGAGCCCAAATTCACAACAGAGCCCAAAATTCAAAACCACAGAGCCCAAAATCCATGACTACAGAGTCCAAAATTCACAACCAAAGAGTCCAAATTTCACAACCACAGAGCCAATTTTCGAAAACTTTACGTAGGATATAGCTTAGCAAAGTTATTGATATTAAATCGTCAATAACTTTGCTCTTTGGAAATAATGAAACACCGAATTACATTCTTATTTTAGAATGATGCTCTCCCGAGTGTCAGAAATGTCAAATTGTGTTAAATATATTTGTTGTATCGTCCTGTAGAGCTCAACCACATTCCAGCTGGCTATAACACGTAAAACATGCAGTAGCTCTTGGTGACCTGGACGCCCCCATGGCCGCTTTGCATCTCGCACGCACGCACGCTCCTAACAGCAATAAACATCAAGTTTCCAAACTGTTCATTTTTAAATTGGTATCAAGCCGGAAGTGGCTCGTCATTTAAACATTTTATTCTCCAAGGCGTCCTGGAGAAAAAAAAATTGTTAGGGCGCCCTTGGCGTAACGTGTTCACCCGCGGCCAACGAGATGTTGATGTATGCTCCCCTTCAGTGATAAACTTGCCATCTTGGTGGTGCGCCCCCACCCCCTTCTTTTTTTTTCTTCTGTTTTCAGACTTACAGTTCTACTTTCCCGAAGACACAATGGCGAGGGGTAGAAGAGGCGCCGTAGCGAAATCCACATTTACCAATCTTCTCATACCTATCTGGGGGGGAGGGGGTTGAATTGAACTCCTTACCATTGGGCTTTTAAACGTTCGTTAAATAACACGGTGCCAGGTTTATCTCGGTTCCACACTCTTCCCTTGAACCAGAATTAAGATGTTTGAAATGAGATAGGTTGAGACTTCCAGCCAGGTCCAACGAGCCGCGCCTGTGTAAAAGCGATCACGAGACCTGCGTTTCCCATTTATTGAAAAAAAAAAACGGAAGTTAAGTAAGCAGAACGCCCAATGCCTGGGACGGGTCTCACTAAACGGTACAGCTAGGACGTTCACGCATGCGCGAACTTTCTGGGGGTGTCACCAAGTACTCGTGTAGAGATAGCTCCGGAATGTGCCGACAAGGAACGAGTGATTGAATCTCTTGTCAGGGTCCATCCTTCCAATAGGTCTTTAGATCTAATATTACGACCTTTCTTATCCTCCTCCCCCCCCCACCTTTTTTTAATCCTTAATTTTCCTTTTGAAATACTAAGTGTTGACCCCAGAACGCGTACCTATGATCTAGTTTGTGGATGTGTACAGTGACCTCTTACAACTGTTTCAGGCCTCGTAACTTGAAACTCAGTAACGTTTATGTTATCCCGACAGAAGTAAACATCTGTTCATGTCAGTTACAGCCCTTTCTACTCTACAGATCTATCCAATTAACCCCCCCCCCTTCCTCTTCACCCAGTCATTGTTTGTTTGTTTCTTAATAAGACACTAACATTTGTCTAATTCAGCAATACTAATTATACTCAAAACTTTTATAAGGTTCCCTGTGTGACGTTACATCCGTTGTCGTCAAGGGGACGTAAAATCTCGCTGTCTTCTAACGTGTTTCTCGCGTTTAGAAAAAAACAACAAACCTATCAACTCAAAGCTGCAATAGCTGTTTTTTCGAATGCACGTTTTAAACCTAACCAGTGTATGTCATCATCTAATTTCTTATTCGTTCCTCTTTCCAGTGCTGGATTTACCTATAGGCAACATAAGCTATGGCTTATGGCTTGCCGGGGAGGGGGGGGGGGGCGGGGGGCTCCCTGTTTCTGGAAAATTTTCAATTATTTTGAAAAAAGAGCAAAGTAAAAATCACTATACAAAGGGTCCTGTATCTCTAGTAGCTTAGGGCCTCATCAAGTCAAAATCCGGCCCTGCTTCCAGCCATCTCTGTCACTTTCAAGCATTGAGTGTTCCTCTTTTCCTACCAGACTCCCCACTGTTGCTCGGCGCTTGCCTGGGCCTTGACCATCATCAGTTCATATGATTCTGACCTTGACCTCGGATGCAACGGTATCGAATATTCGCTAATATTCTCCGGGATTAGCCCGTATAATCTCCCTGTATAAATACTGGATATCGAGACGGCGAATGCCCCAGTGGATTAGTACGGATCGGAACCGGAATAATAAAGGAATCGATCTTATTTGACGTTCGCCCGGGCGGCTGATATCTTGCGACTTCTGGTACGTCACTGTGTTAATGTCATCATAAGTCATGTAGCATTCACTGTAACTCGGAATAATTGACCAGAAAAATTGAGTCATAAACTCTAACTGTCCATTGTTCATTCTTTCAAACTTTATTTAGAATCTCTAAATACAATCAATACAGTTCTTTAAACAGGTGTAGTACCTTTTAAATTACTTTAATCTTGTAATGTTCTCTGAACACAGAGAAGCTCATTTAAAAGCAGCATACATTTGGGGGGGGGGGGGCTTAGTTCTTTAATTAAAACATGTTTGGCTCTGTTAAATAAATTATTACAATGAGTGATGCAGAAATTACGGCCCGCGGGTTATATCCGGTCTGGCCCCTTGAATGTTCTTCCCACGGCTTGATTCCTTAATATTGGACGATCTTTCCTTTGGTGTGGCCCCGGTGTGTTGTGCAATTACAGGATCTACAGGCTGAGAAGGCTTGGGCACCTCAGATACCAATTGAGCAGACACCAGAAGTTCGTTCACCATTTACATCACACACACACGCGCACATGCACATTGTTTCACTTGGTTCTATATGTATAAATTAAAATTTGTTGGTTGATAATAAAAGGAGTACAAAGTTATGCCATTAAATTGTCACCTAAATAAAGTCAATACATTTTAACATTTAGGACCTTGAGCTGCAACTTTTTTAATTGATTCAATTTGATAATGATTTAATCCCAATCCTCTGCCTATACGCATACCGATGAGATAATTGGACTTACAATAACACCAATAGTATTTCAATAATAATGGAATGAGGCCACCCCCCTCAAAAAAAAAAAAACAACGTCCTAGCCTGTAGCGGTAGCCATCTCTTGACTTTTATCTGCATATGGTGGTCACTCGCTACACCGTTCCAAGACAATGTGGATAGTGGTTGGCGTATCCATTGATGAAGCTCATAATTATTGTCCATCAAACATTGACTAGACCAACGAGCAAATGTAAACCAAAAAAATTTGGTCAACAATATGGCGGCCTCGGTCACATGGGAGACGATTTTCATTTGTGTTGAATTGTGCTGGTCGAGGTGATTGTGTGTGCGCGTGTGTGGGTGTGTGTGTGAGGGTAAGAAGAAATCAATGGTGAGCATTCTCTTTGGGATCGGCTGGGGTCATTAGGACTCAATAAGCAAGCGGCGGTTTACTTTGTGTGCGAGTCGGCGCCCGGTTGTGTCAACAGTTTTGTGTTTTGTTTTTTAGTTTTTTTTTGTAAGAGTCAGTCGTCTGCTAATGAAGATGCACGCCGGGAAGATAGCCGCCATGTTTGTGGCAGGGCGGGGGATAGATAGGGCGCTGGAACTACAGACTTAACTAAGAGAGAAACAAAAGCAGAGAGAGTGAGGAGGGAGGGGGGAGGAGGAAAGAAGGAAAAGAAGAAAAAAAGGAAAGGGAGCAGAGAGAGGGAGAGAGGGGTTTTAAACAGGGAAGTCTGTGCCTCAGCTTGTTCCCATGGTGCGCCCCACTCTACAAGCAGATCGATCGTCAGAGTTAACTCCCCTGAGACAGATCTCATCGTAAACCATTGTTGGTGATTGAATTTTTGTTCCCCGGGAATGGATGACGGGCGGGGTACGGGGTGGGGGGCTATCGTCAGAACCTATAAATTGCTGGGGCGGCCCCTACGCCGCTCCAAGCTTGCGAGCTACCTGCTCATAGTGAGCGAGCACTCACGCTGTCTTATGGACTTCCGAGGGGGAAAAAGGGGAGGGGGTGAGTTGGATGTAAAGGGGAAAAAAAAAACTCGCTCGCTATTATGGAAATCGGTCCCCGGGGAAAACTGCAAATCTATTGGCTTATCATTCTGGCCAATCGCCTCCCCTTGTTAATTAGTGCCCCCCTGTGCGTTCGTATTTGCGGACATCGGTCCGTGGGCCTAAATCTGTATGTCCATTAATTGACAATAAAAAGCAATTGTCCCCCACTCCAGAAAGGGGGAAAAAGGTTTAGGAGGAGGGGGGGGGGGGGGAGAGAAAAATATCGAGAGTTGTGAAAACCTTCGCTGACAATGACCTGAAGAAATCAAGTTTTTTTGTTCCAGACCGTATCTGGTTCTACGTTGCTCTCCACACTATACAGAAGACGGGGGAAAAGGAGGCTTCAGTTTGATTCAATTTGCACTTCCGGCCGGCAATGAAACGAGCAGATTATATGGAGGCGATAGAAGAGACTCGAGGGGGTGGTCGACGCTTTCCAAGAGGTCATTAAACCGTTCAAGATGTCTTGGGTTGTGCCATTAGCGAGGAACTCTTGGACAATATTGTGGCAGACTTTTTGAGACTCGCACTTTTGGAAAAGCGGAGGAAAAGGGGGGGGGGGGAGCAATTGGTCGGAAGTATGCGTGTTGTCCAATCAGGACCAGTTTATATTGGTGAGACTCACTGACCGAGTCCAAGAAAAAACATCCAAAAACAGGATGAGCTTTCTCCTTCAATATACAAAGAGAGGATTGATTATGGCATTACTTTTCAAGCTTTCAAACACAAGCTCTCTCTCTCTCTCTCTCTCTCTCTCTCTCTCTCTCTCTCTCTCTCTCTCTCTCTCTCTCTCTCTCTCTCTCTCTCTCTCTCTCTCTCACACACACACACACACACTCAGACAGACAGATAGAAAGAGTGAGAATTCTGGCCCGTTCAAATCTCTGGTATGAATGACCTATGCCCACGGGAAACGCGCTACTCCTGACCCTTTTTAAGCACAACTGTCAACGGAAAGTTGTAGTTAAATGACGTCCTGGTGAAGTCAGTGCTGAGGACGATGATCCGAAATGGTCTTGGCGTTGTTGTTTTCACCAAGTCTGTGTAAGCATCTTGAATCTTTGAACGCTCAAAGTCGTAGCCCACCATTTGTTACTGCTCGGCTAACTGCAACGTAGGTTAATAAATCTCTCTTGTATTGTAGAGACAAACAAACTGAGTCTCTCGTGGCGGTCAGAATTCTTTACGCATTCAAATGTGATTAGAAGGGGGGGCGGGGATGTGTGTGTGAACTGTGAAGTAGTGACCAAAAGATGGACGCTGTTTACTTAGAGGTCTCAGTACTACAAGAGAGGACAAACCTACCACGCTCTAAATTCTTGGGAACTGAAAGTAGGTCAAATAACTGAGAGCTCCTGTTTTTAAAAGTGATTCTGAAAGGGACAATGCTGTTGAAGTCAGCCTGGTACTTGCTGCTCAGATCAGTGTTTAATGTTTACATGATAGTACAATAGTGCGTTGCTAAACTCATTTCCAGGCTTTGAAATATAAAGAAAAGGTTCGTCTTTTTTGACCCGTTGGTCAGCTGTGGGTGTCGTGTGTCAGCACTAATAGCTGCATGGTCGTGTAGTATGCGCTTGGAACTGTCATCTCAACGGTCCAGGGTTCTGAACCCTGTTAGCTTCCATGCACCGCAGTTCTGCGGGAGGTTTGGGCTAGATGCTAAGATGTTTTAAGGATCAGTTCAGAAGGAACATGCGAAACAAGTCAAACAAACCATCAACTAGTTCCCCTTTATTATTGCACTTGAAAAAGGGAGTAAAGAAATGGAGCTGGGAATTTCTAAAATTTCATAATAAAAAAAACTTTTTGGGGACTCGAACCATTAGAGCAGCAGGGCGTTTCACCACAAAATCACCCTTGTACCTACCATGTTCACCATGTTTGATATTGTGCTCTATGTCACTCAGTCGTGTATAAAGTTACCGAACCAGTCTTACGTTGACCGAAACATTCAAGACTGGACAGCGGCGTGATTTGAAAAGAATCTACTCAAGCTGTGTGTACGTGTTTGTACTAAATGTCCACTGGTTTATCCACAGATTACGCCTACACCCCAACGGCTCCCTACTCTCAGTATCCTGGGACGCCCTACAGTGACCCCAACTCTTGGAACATCAGAACACACCCGAATCTTATAAGTAAGTCTAACGTTCATCTTTCTTCAGCTAGCATTTTAGTGGTATCAGTGAAGCACGAGATTTTTATTTTCTGTATTATATAGGTCAGTGAGCTTATGTTTTGTATAGGCTAGTGAGATCACGTGACTGTGCCCAAAAAAAAAGTTTGTTTTAGAGACTTTTTTTCCCCATGATATGTTGTTGGCAGAGCGTATCAATTAGTGGGTCAAAGGCAAGCATATCTCATTAGCTTACGTACATTTATTTTTATTTTTTAAAACCAATTTCGGACACATTTATTTATTTATTAGGTCAAACTATTTATGCTCTTTCTCTCTTTCCATCCATCTTTCTCCCTCTATTTTCTTTCTTTCCCCCCCCCTCTCTCTTTTCTCTCCTTTTTTTTCTTCATCTCTACCCCCCTCTCTTTCTCTCTTTGCCTCTTCCTCCCTCTCTCTCGCCCTTTTCTTCCAAATTTCTCTCTTTCTCTTCACTCTTTCTCTCCGTGTCTACCTTGCCCTCTATTCTCCTCTCTCCCCATTTCTCTCTCCCTCTATTTTCCATTTTAACTTTCTTTTCACCTTTTGTTGTCCTCCCTCTTCTCTCCTTCTACCCCCCCTCTCCTTTTCTCTCTCCACCCCCCTACTCTTTATACCTCCTTTATACCTCTACTATTTTTTCTTTTTTTTTCCCTCTACATGTAAATAAAAAAAAATGATCAGCCAAAGTTCAAGTTAAATAGGTGGATGGGATATTGTTCTTTGTAACGAGTTGTGCTATACACGATGTCTCATTTTGGGCTGGGAGGGGGGTTGTTATTGAGCTAGTCTATAAACTACTTGTGGAACTGAAGTTGACTTATTGGAATGGCAGGCGGTTAATTTGTTTTTTGTTTTTTTCTCTCCAGACTCCCCGTACTACTACACTACTGGCAGCATGCGCACTGACCCCGCATCGTCTTCCGCCTCCCCCACCAAAACATAATGACGTGGGCTGGTGACGTCACCCCAAAGCCAAAAAGAAAATTGAAATAAACATGACGTCACCTTCACTCCAAATTAAAAAAATATCAAGAAAAAAAAAACTTTCAAAGCTTTTCAAAAGAACCAGAAAGAGGAAAGAAGAAGAAAAAATGGACAGAGGAAAAGAAAATTGACTTTGATTGTTTCAGCCCATTAGAAGAGTTACACCATGTCAATTAGACGCTCCGCGCGGTCTGAAGCGGGACTATTTCTGTTGGCAAGAGGACTCACGTACATGTATTTCAACTGCTATCCTGCTATATGAATATTTTTATATATTTTTCCTTATCTTGTGTTTACGGACGATGAGTTTAGTCTGGGCCATATCCTAAATATCACCCCCCCATCTCCGTACACCTTCCTTTTGACGTCGCCCACGAATGATGACTTGCTCACCCCCTTTTGGGGTCACAACATGAACTCGTCCAGAAGTCTCCTCTTCGCATATTGGATTCAGAGGAAAAGCGGACATTTTGTCTTTGAGATATATTGCTTTGTATTCCACTATAAATATTTATATTCTATTTAGTTTATTATATGGAATTCGATAAAGAGATTACATGTATCATAGATTTATTATACATATCTATAAATATATAAATATTATATATCGCTGTATTTCACTGCAAACATCTGGATCGCCAGATCTCCATTCTGTAAAAAAAAAAATTATTTGTTTTCATCACCCACGTCTCAGTGTAAGGGCACAAAAATGCCTGCATCATAATTGACACATGTATTGGTTCAGACCTACTCCCTGTAGTAGACGTGTGTATAATAGTGGTGAATCCTTTTTGACATGTCTTTATTGGACTATTGTGTGTGACTTTGTTTCCATTCTACGCTCGTTCAATATTGCATTCTTCTTCTTCAATTTATTTGTTTAAATCCTACTTGATCCCAGCCAAACCAAGAAATGTATTGAACTTAAACAGTAAATCCTAAACATTTTTTTTTTTTGTATTTGTTTCGTTTTACTTCTTATATAATAGTTTTGTACGCCATTGAGATTAATTTTTGGCCTGGTCATTCATCACAATATGTTGTCACGTGATGTAATCAAATGTAAATATGAACAAGGTCATGTGACACACTGTGATCCAGGTTTTATCTCCACTGCATAATTCAGGCTTGAGAAATATTACATAGGTGAGTTCTACCAGATCTGACCTTTGACTTATTTTGGAATGCTCAAAATGATCTATACACATCTATATTACTAAAAACATAATTCGATTTTTATTTTATTCCATTTTTTTTTTTTTACTTTTTTTTGAAATGAATGCTCAATTTAAAACTGTATTGTACATATTCTTGTGTTATCAGTTCAGTCAGTGTTCTCAAGTTGGCTTATCCTGTTTATGTTTCCAATTCAACAGTGGAATGAGTGTTTCTAGATTCTTGATTTTGAAATCCAAATTAAGGTAAAAAAAAAAGGGGGGGGGGAATAATATATTTTACAAGTTTATCTTGTCATCCAATTGACTGATATAGTGGTATCTATTAGGGCCACATGAAGGCCGTAGAAAAAATAGACAGCTGAATAGATGCAGGGATGAAGATTTTATTTGATTTACACAAGCATTGAGTGAACATGACATTGAGTAAAACTTTGGGGGGGGGGGGGGAGAGAAGTGTTCTTATAAAGTGAAATAAATATTTGACTTTAAATGTTGAACAATTAAAGAAAGAATCTTATAACATAATAAACTTTTGTGTGCCCCTAATTTCTAATGATTCGCCCCCCCCCCCCCGTCCCTCAAGTAGATTGTTAGACTTAAGTATGTTTTGGAGTTTCTATGATATTATTTTGAATTGATTGGTCCTCGTGGACCCCAGTACCCATTAAACAAGTTTACTTCTAAAAAACAAACCCAGAATGCTTAAGGTCTATGTTTTCTTTATATTCATTATTACATTGAATACTTTCTTGTATCTGTGTGTACATATATGATTAAGAATCTATAACTAAAGAACTGAGCTCCTGACGTGAAGGTATAGCTGATCAACTTACTCAAAGAGTATTGAGGTCCACACAAGCCTGTGTATGTGTGTTAATAGGTAACTGTGAGGCTATATAAGTGATGTATCAATGACATTTGACATCATTGTATCATAGACATTTGACATTATCGTTGTTAAATATTTACATGGATTTAATGGCGGTTTTTTATTTTATTGAAAGATATTTGTGTGTGTTTGTAGTCCACTGACTGGTCTAATTATATAAAGATATTTAGAATTCCTTGACTAGTACCTAGAGACCGGTACTTTGCCTGTGGTCACTGCTGGTCAACGTATCTAATGATTTGTTGGATTTTTTTTAATCTTAAAAAAATAAAAAGCATTTGCCAAGATTTTGCCAATTAGTGTGTCCTCCTTATCTCCGATTTCCCCAATCGCCCCCCCCCTTTTTTTTTCAACGCATTATTCTTGTGTGTGTGTGTGAATCATTCTGTATGTGTGAGTTTGAATTTGGGCATATATTTTGTCTTAGGGCAGTGTGCTCCTCTAACCTACGCCCTCTGGAAACTTCTGTTCTACAGTGCATGTGAATGCCGCAGAAGTTATCTTTCTCTCAGACTAAAAGTTATTCTTTTTATTGTAAGTAATGATATGAGCCATGGCGCTTGTGTTTACAAAAAATGTAGATTATCCTCAGATCTTAAAAGGCTGGTCTCAGTGGAGTTACAAGAATCACTTGAGGAGAATCACTTTGGTTGTTTAAAAATCTGTGGATACAATAGTTTGCTTCCCCTTGAATCCGGCTCCATTTAGTGTAAAACAAATTGAATAACTTCTCTTGTAATGTAATATTTAGTTCAAATGTTTTAATAATCTCCCTTAATTGGCGCGCGGAGCTAGTGTGCTGATTCAAAATTTACTTTTCAAAATTTACATAATTATTGACTTTTTTTTTTAATATTATTTTTCTGATGGTATAAAGTAGTATTTTAAAAACAGAAACCTGATCGTCTGCCCATTTTGTTGAGTGATTGATGTTTGTGTGAAGAATGTTTGTTAAGATTGAGTTCAATCTGAAGTGTGTTTGTTGCTTTGTCTTTATACTTTCTAGAAGTGTTCATGTCTTTCGATCACAACATAAAGGGAGGAGACATTTTCCCGCCATATTGCTTGTCCCAACTTGCCACGTCTGCTGTCTTCACTCAATTTGCCAGTGAAAACTTTTTAAAAATGTCATCTTTGGAGATTATTCTAAGCCGCAAGGAGACCAGACAGGGGAAATGGCGGACTATTTCTCGTCCTAGCGTTTTGTTTTGAATGTGAAATCCAGTTGCAAATGTATAGTTCAGTGATTCCCTGTCACGTAACCACTGAGCGGTGTCCTCGTTGTGACGTCATGTTCACATCTTTCAGAGATTGCCAATTTGGTCTCTTTTTTTTTTTTTACACAACTGCTCCACAGAAAAACTTCTTGCCAATAACTCTGTTGTATTTTTAAAACATTATATGTATAGATTGCTTTGTATTCCATTATATTATAATCTATATTATGTGTGTGTGCGTGTGCGTGTATGGCTGTAGCTTTGGATTATCAGATATATGAACTGGCTTTGTCAAAGAGAACTGTTAAATTGTATTTTTTTTTCAGCTTTTTCATTCAAAGTGATGAACCTTACATGTCAATGGAATCCAGTATAATATATTCAAAGTAATTTTTTTTTTTACTTATTTTGTAACAAACTTGATATAAATGTTGATCTGCATGGGATTACATTTTTAAAAAAATGTGAATTAAACTACAGAAAGTAGAATGTACATCTCTAAGCAATTTATGTTTAACTTTCTAAATACAAAATGTGTTGACCTAGTTTACCAGTAGGCCTACACAATTAGTGTATTTTTGCTGACCTACTTTACAAGTACACAGTGTTGTTTTGTTGACCTACTTTACCACTATACGATTTCTGTTTTGTTTTGCTGACCTACTTTACCAGTACACATCTAGTGTTTTTTTTTGTTGCTAATCGGAAAAGTTTTTCATTTGCTATAAAATGTGTCGTTCAAGATGAAATCCTGATGTTTTGTTGTTTTGTTTTTTTTGTTTTGGGGGAGAACTTCAGTAAAATTGAGTTTTTTTTTTTGTTTTTTTTTTTTGTTTTATTTCGTTCTCAATCTTTCAAATCTATCGAACTAGACGTGTCACTATTTCTACTGTTTAGAATTCGAGCTGGAACGAACAAAACTAGAAAGAAACATTTCTACCTGAGGCTAAGAACAAAACTAGAAAGAAACATTTCTACCTGAGGCTAAGAACAAAACTAGAAAGAAAGATTTCTACCTGAGGCTAAGAACAAAACTAGAAAGAAAATTTCTACCTGAGGCTAAGAACAAAACTAGAAAGAAACATTTCTACCTGAGGCTAAGAACAAAACTAGAAAGAAAGATTTCTACCTGAGGCTAAGAACAAAACTAGAAAGAAACATTTCTACCTGAGGCTAAGAACAAAACTAGAAAGAAAGATTTCTACCTGGGGCTAAGAACAAAACTAGAAAGAAACATTTTCTACCTGGGGCTAAGAACAAAACTAGAAAGAAACATTTTCTACCTGGGGCTAAGAACAAAATACTTGTATCATTGTTGAGTACAACTTGAACTCATTTAGGTCATTTATTTTTCCTTTTGTAATTGTAGAAACGTACAGGTTTTAATGTTGATGTTTGTGTACATGTGAATGTTGATTAACGAGCATACTATGAAGGCATGTGTACAAGCAAGATATGGCGTTCAATAAGTGTACTTCATATGACGGACAAGCTGTAACTAGATGAACTAGAAAAAGAAATGAGTACAATTTAAAGGCATTTTAAGTGTATTTAATTTTTTATTTTTTTTTTGTTATAGAAAGTTGTAAACATATCTAATTAAAACAATTAGACAAATTATACTTTAAATGACTGGGGAAAAATAAATCTAATAATACCAATACATTGAATATTGAGGAATTAGTTGGATGTACATTGAGTCTATTAAGAAAACTGATATGCGATCTAGGAAGTAAACTCCGCCTACAGTGGTATCAAAGTATTCACTTGGTTTTTAAATTTAACTTCAACAAAAATTTGTTAATGGAGACACGTTTTTTTTTTTTGTTTCATTTATTTTGTGATCGTTTTTAGTTGACCACTTTTGTTTCGAAATCAGATTTGTTTGTGTGTGTGTGCGTGTGTTGTTAGTGTCACTGTAAAGACAACGCAGTGTCTGTCTTTATGTCTGTTTTCTTAAGCTGATAAAGGTGTCCCATTCACATGAGTGTGTGTGTGTGTGTGTGTGTGCTAATGCTGTTAGTGTGAAGTGTAGAACAAAGGTCATAAATCCAATGTGATGGTGGCTGAGGCAGTTTATAGCGATGTGTTATGATTTTGAATAAATGTTATTGACAGTCTACACAATCTCCTCGTCTTTTTTATTTAAATGTTTTTGTTGACATTTGTAACCTCGGATGTTCGGTCTTTATTACCTTCCAGTAATTCATACGCTGTGAAATACTTTCGAGTACGAATGGGAATATAAGATTTAATAATTATATATGGTATGCATCTGGTCTATAGACATTATGCTACAAACTTATATCATGGAATAAATACGAATTGAATTTGGTCTACAGACATTATACTACAAACTTATATCATGGAATAAATACGAATTGAATTTGGTCTATAGACATTATACTACAAACTTATATCATGGAATAAATACAAACACGGAATACATATGATAAAAAGTTATCATACAGACTAATTAAAAAAGTAATTAAAATAATTCACAATGAAGAAACAGAATCAATTTCTACTTATGCATTTTATACTTTACGATCTAAGAATATATCTAGAGAAATTCAGTAAAAAAAAAAGCACATGTATATTGTTAGCGCCCCTGAACTTACTTTTATGAGCTATTTTTAGCTCTGCTATAAGTTTTCAATGTGTTTTTTTAGCATTGATTTATCAGTTGCCCTTAAAAACAATGTGTACACATTCAACAATGGTTTAGGCAACAGAGTGGAGGACTAATGAAAACAAAACAATGAAATAACTTGCAGTCCCAAGCGCAGCATCATATCAAATACAGAGTACTTCCGGTGTCAATCTTGCCAGTGATTCTGTTGACATGTTTAGTTTGGAGCAAGATCTGCGCGTAAGTCGAACAGGCACAAAGCGAGTTTTAAAACTACACTAGCTTACGTTATGAGAGACATTTTTGTGACCTTATGGGAGAAGTTTTTCCTGTTCCTGTTGGCTCTGTCAACATCGAGCATCAATGTAATCATGTCACTGTCACGTGGTTCTAGTGATGTAATCACTGGGCCATGACGACCTCAAGATGTAGGACGCCTCGTCAATAATAAATTGAATAAAGAGACAAGATACATTCATTGCTTATGATTTGCAGAAATGTAACTTTCAAACCATTTTCGATTGGAGTTTTTTCATTTAGGGTGGATACCTAGAATACCTAGATAGTTGGTGTATTAGGCGAACGAAATACAAAATAGACAAATTCATTATCTATATTATCTATATAATACAGAGGGTATATGATAGAGTCTGTGCACTTTTTAGCTCTGTAAGTAATAATTACTACAAAGCTTAAATCACTCTGTCCCTCTGTCTGTCTGTGTGGAATCTTGTACAAGTTATTTCTCCCATTTCCCAAGCTGAGACTCAGCACAATTAGTCATTGCCGATGCTAACCAAGAATCAACCCAAAAAAGTTACCTAAAGTTAATCAATTAGTCGTGATTAATTTTGTTCTATAGAATAAATATACAATGGTAAGGGGAGACAAACCTTGTGTAGACAGTTAGGTCGTTCGCAAAAAAAAAAAATTGACTTGTATATCTGAATGGATAATACGTCAGCATTCCCACAGGAAGTTCAAATTCAGACTGGAGCAATTTTTTTATTTATATTTTAAATGGCTTTTGAAAAATCTGCTCGGAAACCCTCTACCCTATACCCCTTCGGTCCCTTTCCCCACAGAAGTGAATGGACCATAGTGCACTGAGCATCCCATAGCTAAACATAAACTATACAAATATTTCTAATGACACAAATTTATTGTCTTTCGTCTACAATCTACTAAAAATTCACGAAATCATTGATTCAAAATAATTTTACTTGTTTTTTGTTATGTAAATGGCAGTACCGGTAGTGTTGTTGTTTTTGAACATAACATCCGTGACAGTTTTAGAATGGAATATTTACAGGTCAAATTACCCAGAACGAACTATGTCCACATTCATTGGCTGAGTTACGTCATTGGAGCATCCTCTGTGAATATTCCTAACTTTCAATTAAAGTTGAGTATTATAGTTACAATACATAAAATACAATACACACAAAATACAATACGCAAAATAAAATACACACAAAATACAATACGCAAAATAAAATACACACAAAATACAATACGCAAAATAAAATACACACAAAATACAATACGCAAAATACAATACACACAAAATACAATACACAGAATACAATCCACATATTGATGAAACTATAACAAAATCAAACAAAGCATTAGGGTTTATTAAAAGAAATTTGTATAAATCAAATTAGAACATCAAACTAAAATGTTATTTAGCCTTGGTTTGACCAATAATAGAATATGCATCCACTGTTTGGGACCCCCCCAACTCAAGAAAATATTAAGAAACTGGAACAGACACAAAATAGAGCAGTGAGATTCATAACAAACGAATATTCACATTTGACTAGAGTAACACCTTTAGTAAAATCACTAAATTTAGAAAGCATTCAGGAGAGAAGACTCAAAAGTAAAGTAGCAATCATACATAAAACACTGAACCATAATCTTCAAATACAAAAACAAAATTTAATAAAATACTCTGAAAGACACAAAGATAAAGGCACATTCCTCGTCCCATATGCTAGGACAAATTTGTACAAATACTCCTTCTTCCCTAGTGCTATTAGAGCATGGAATGGGTTGCCTGAGCTAGCCAGGAAAACCAGTGACTTGGCAGAATTTAAGTCATTGGTTAATATGCATGACTAAATGCATGACGCGTAGGACGTAATCATCTTCTTTTTTGAAGTAACGTCTGTATTATATAAGATAAGATAAGATACACAGAACACAACACACACAAAAAACAATACACAGACAGAACACAACACACAGAATACAATACACAGAATTTACCTTTACCTTTTTACCTATCCCTTAGTCTGTTGGAACTTTGGGGCACCAAGCAAGACACAAAATACAATAACTTACTTATGAATGTTTGGACCGAGTGGTAAAACCAGAGGGCATTAGTTCTAATCTCGAAATTTTAATGAAAAATACTTCACCATGTTTGGTGAAAGTAAAGGCCATTGATCGTTGTGCTGGCCACATGGCACCTTCGTAAGATGTCAGTTATAGAAACAGATGCTATTCACACTGGCTTCACATTAGCTGCCCCGTGAAAGGTCTGAAAGTGAAGTTGTTGATTTATAGATTAACCATTATGCAAACTCAGGATACTACAAAAAGATTCTAAAGAGAGTTTGAGTCTAAAGACCAACTCAGAAGTGGCTACCAAAATGTCCACCCCAGGCAGGTAAAAAGGAAGTTTTCAATATTTTTCAGAGTGAATATCAGAAATAGCGAACTACAAACTATCAACAACCACAACTTTACAGCCGTCTAGAGAAAAGATCGTTCGCGGCTCGAAAGGCACATTCCTCGTCCCATATGCTAGGACAAATTTGTACAAATACTCCTTCTTCCCTAGTGCTATTAGAGCATGGAATGGCTTGCCTGAGCTAGCCAGGAAAACCAGTGACTTGGCAGAATTTAAGTCATTGGTTAATATGCATGACTAAATGCATGACGTGTAGGAAGTAACGTCTGTATTATATAAGATAAGATAAGAAGTGTTACCTATATGTTTGTACTGCCATGCCTGCTGATAACATGATACTGCAGGGTATATAGGAGATATACTTATGTTTGTATTATCATTAACTTCTATTACATTGTTAATATTCAAATTAATATTCAAAATGTTTTATTTAAAAAAATATAGTTTAGTATGATCCTGAACTAAAGGATAGTGTTCAATGGTCATCGATTTGATGGTTGATGAGGGGCCAGTCTCTAAACCAAGGCCCTTGGAAGAAGCCCTTTCTTTTGGTCAAGTGTCTAAATGGTCATAGGCAGCTTTAAAATGAGCACCACTAGTAATAAATAAAACTAAACACTACTGAATAAATCTTGTGCTTGAAATGGACCGTCTTGTTCGTTACACACCGCACTAAGAATAGCCGCTGACCGGGGAGAGGGGAGGGATTCGATCACGTGATTGTCACAGCACTCCCTACAACGAAAGTCAAGGGACAGATGAGATGAGAGAGATGCAGAGATAAATATTTTGTGTCATAGAAAACATTTAATTTAGTAAAATAAATATTTTTTTATAACGTTGTCAAAGAATGTATCTGCTCCAGTGTGGCAAAATATGTAGGTCGCAAATGGGTCTAGGTGGTTCAAGTGTAGCACTGCATTCATCACTAATCTTCAGAATCGGAGACAGCGTCTTATTATTATAGTTGAGATACGCAGTTTGGATTCACATTACACAATATAAACTAATCTCTAACTGATTCTACGAGCAAAATATACAAAATAAAAAACTAGTCGACCGGCGGCTTAGCATACGTCGTTATTTTACAGGGCCGGCCTTAGGCCACTGCAACCTATGCGACCGCAGTGGGCTCCGCACTTTCATAGGACTCGCGCTAATTGTAGCTGTATAAATTATTAAATGAAACCATTTTATAACTTATAACATATTTCCCGCGGCCTCCTGATTTACCAGGAGCTCCTGGAAATCTCCTCAAATTGCAAAATATACGAAAAAGTCCTGAAAATATCCGGAATTTATTAAAACTCATACAAATCTCCTGAAATATATAGACAAAAATTGTCATTTTGGGGTGTCATTCAATATGGAAAACGCCAATACTACGCGCGATAAAAAAACGGCATTATGCAATACCCGTAATTGGGGAATCTAGTGAAAGAAGCTTCTCGCGCCTCAAACTAATGAAGAATTACTTGAGGTCAACAATTCAAATAGATAAATTGAAACATTTGATAATTCTTGCTAATGAGAGTAATCTATGTAGGAAATAGAATATTTTTGACGTCCTGTATGACTTCGCTACACGCAGGGCTCATAAAATAATTCTGTACTTAGTAAAGAATGAATAAAATGCATAGACGAATTTATTTTCTAATGCAAACTCTTAATTTTCACTTATTATCCGTATCCCTACCCAAACTTGGCCACGCGAAATCCGTTTCGCATAGGGCCCCACAATGGTTAAGTCCTGCCCTGCTATTTAGTGATTACAGAGTAGATTACTTGTTCTCTTTCGGGGAGTCCACAATTTTTCCACTAACTCCAGGAAGAACCTATACTAGTGCACAATAAACGTCTTTCGAAAGAATGAAGGGTAAGAATGTAATAAAGATTATGTACACATATAAATATTTTTTTTCCGCCGATGGGGGGGGGGCAGGGAGGGGGAGAAAAAAATCCCCCCCCCAAACCCCCGAAAAAAATCCTGGCTACGCCCATGGTGTACTCGCTTTGTAAAAAAAAAAAATCCATTTCAAGCCTGATATCAGTCGTGTCTTCTAGACTATATCTTTGAAAAAAAAAATCTGCTCTTCTCTGACGCCATTCCAAGTTTTAGGTTTGCCTAAAATATCAAAGTTGACATCATTATTTTGTGTATTGATTGCCCTTGTTAGTATCTTAGCTCTACGTAGATGGAAATGTCAGCTATCTCTAGCCATCGAAATGTGAGACGTTTTGCTTTGATGTCGAGAGTTCAAACGAAACGAGGCTACGGCGAGATCTTCTATATTTAGACCATTTCAATTTCCTAGTTTAAGCTAGGAGCTAACAGAGCTCAATAAAAACAAAACCTTTTAGCGTTTTAGTCAAAGGGGGGGGGGGCGTTGTAGCTGTAAGAAAAGTATGGAAACAGAGAGACCGAGACAGAGAAAGACAGAGAGACCGAGAGATAGACAGAGAGAGACAGAGAGTAAGACAGAGGGAGAAAGACAGAGACAGAAAGAGACAGAGAGAGAGAGAGAGAGAGAAAGAGGATAGTAATAGATTTGTCTGTTTTCTTGTAGATATAGTTGTCAATGTCACTGTGTGTGTGTGTGTGTGTCACTGGCGGATCCAGGGGGGGGGCGGTAGGGTCGATCGCCCCCCCCACTCGGCCGACCCCCCCCCGGGGGGGGGCGGACGAACTTTAGTATAGGATTCACACAATTTGTATACGAATTTATTACTTATGTTAAAAATATATACTAATTATTTATATTTCAACCTATTTTCAGATTATTTCGCCCACCCCCTCTAGTATGTTGGCCAATTTGGTGGGGTTGGGAGGGGGCGATGGTATCAATCCCGCCCCCCCCCTACACTTTCGAGTGGGGGGGGCGGTTCAATTTATTGGTAGAAATCACAGCCTGCTAACAAATCAATTAAATATCTATATCCTTGTAACTTGTTATTGATATTTTAACCGATCTTTATATTATGTCGTTCCCTGTTTGCCGATTGGTGGGGGGGGGGGACGATACCTTTTCTGCCCTTCCCACCTAAACCCTTTATGTCGCTCCCTTCCTGGTATTTTGGCCGATTCGGTGGGGTGAGGAGGGGGGGCGATTGCATGTACTGCCCTTCCCACTCTAGCCCTCTGAGTGCTGGGGGGGGGCGGTCCTATTTTTGTGGAGAATCATAGTTTGTGAACAAAATTAGTTGAATATCTATATAATATAAACTACGTATTGATATGTGACCCATTGTATATTATGTCGTACCACACTCTAATCTCAAATTGTATCATTAGTAAATTTAAATGAAAAAGGGTTGTACCAGGTGGGAGGGGCGATACATGCAATCGCATTTCCCCCATCGGACAAATCAATACTTTTTATTTTTGTATTATAGTTAAGAAATTACAAAATTAAAAAAATTTGTCACTAATATAATTTATATATACTATAAATTAAATTCTTATATCGAGTCGCCCCATACCTATTCTTTAATGCCAAATGCAATCTTTAGCAGAAATGAGTAAAGGAGCGAGGATTAATCGTTTTCACTCTACCGCCCCTCCCATTTCCAGACAGAGTTTTGTAATTTCACATGAAGTTATCATAAATATTTTAAGAAAGACTTTGCATTGGAAAAGTTAGAATTCAAACGAAATTTTTCAGTATAAGAGTCATGATTGAGATGAGTTCTAAACTCAAATAACGTTTTCATAGTCACCTTTTCCCAACCTTTACTCAATCTGATATTTTTCTAGCTAAATAAATTTGGGACTATAACTCACAATTTATACTAGAGTTTTCTTGAATACTATTTATCGAATAAGTTTTTTTTCGGCGGCGATCCTCAAAGCAAAAATCTAAATACGTGGGGTATCCTATCTTTTCAAGGAACAAATCGGTTTTATTTGCAATATAGGCCTATTATGGGCCTATAAATTCAAATTAGAATATTTTTCAAGTACAACATTATTCGAAAGGTCGTTTTTTAATAGTATGAATAATGAGCTTCAGGTCAGGAGAATGCGTTTCTGCAGTGAAGAATGCAAGAAAACGCTTTTGGCGACGGGGCTTCGCCCCGAACTTCATTTATGGGTAATGAGCTGTAGATGTCAGGAGAATGCGTTTCTGCAATGAAGAATGCAAGAAAACGCTTTTGGCGTCGGGGCTTCGCCCCGTACTCCATTGATGAATAATGAGCTGTACTTGTCAGGAGAATGCGTATCTGCAGTCAAAAAAGCAAGAAAACGCTTATGGGGTCGGGTCTTCGCCCCGAACTCCATTGATGAATAATGAGCTGTACTTGTCAGGAGAATGCGTTTCTGCAGTGAAAAAAGCAAGAAAACGCTTATGGCGTCGGGGCTTCGCCCCGAACTTCACCAGAGAACCTTATAGCGCTGCCCCAGTTGTTTTGTTTTTCGCCGAAGGTTGAGAAATGCTGCTTTTTTTATTCTCATATTTTTATATATATATATATATACATATATATATGTGTGTGTGTGTGTGTGCGTGCGCGCGCGTGTGTGTGTGTGTGTGTGTGCGCGCGCGCTGTATGCACGTTTATGTGTAGGGTTAGGGTTTACTGGGCGTTAGGGTTAGGGTTTGGAAAAAAATCGCCCCCCCCGACTCCAAAGTTCTGGATACGCTAGTGGTGTGTGTATTGTATGCATAGCGCGCGCTCGTGTGTGTTTTAGGCAAAGACTCAATCTACGACCCTAATCTATTCCATCATATCTGGAAGGACATTTTCTTAGCAGAGTCACCTGGACTTCACCCAACGAGCTGACTAACGGTGCGTCACGTTTCCAACGTCTTTGATCTGTAATGACACGGCTCCCAGCCAACTAGAACCTGAGTAGATCACTGGTATACGCTGGTACACGCTGGTACACACTGGTACACGCTGGTACACGCTGGTACACACTGGTACACGCTGGTATACACTGGTACACGTTGGTACACACTGGTACATACTGGTACACGCTGGTACACGCTGGTACATGCTGGTACACACTGGTAAACACTGGTAAACGCTGGTAAACGCTGGTACACACTGGTACACGCTGGTACACGCTGGTACACAATGGTACACGCTGGTAAACGCTGGTATACGCTGGTACATGCTGGTACATGCTGGTATACGCTGGTACCTGCTGGTACACAATGGTACACGCTGGTACACACTGGTATACACTGGTACACGCTGGTACATGCTGGTACACGCTGGTACATGCTGGTACACACTGGTATACGCTGGTACCTGCTGGTACACAATTGTACACGCTGGTACACGCTGGTACACACTGGTATACGCTGGTACACAATCCAAACAGTCTGATTCGAGAAATACAAACGTGAGTAGGTGGAGGTGTGAGTGCATGTAAGATGAAATCAAAAATCTGTATGAGACTGTGTGTGTGTTTTTTTTTAGCGGCCCCCGAAAGTGGAAAGACGCTATTAGTTTTTTGCTGAATGTATGTCCGTCTGTCTGTCCGTACGTTCCGTTTAGATCTCGTAAACTAGAAAGGATAGTGAAAATCCGACATCATAATATTTTAGACCATACAAAGTTCTGATGCAACGGCTACTTTTTTTCTTTTCTGAAAGCGAAAAATCTAATTTTTTAAATCACTTATGCAAACAGTTTTTTCACAAAAATACACCACTATTACAACTATTCACTATTAATAGTAACAGACACTTGAGGCTCTTTGGTAAGTGTAATGAAAATGCACCATATGTTGAACATAATTATGGAAACGGTTTTAGATTTTTAGTCAAAAAAATATTTTTTTTTACATTTGTATTACTTAGTTAAGTAAGTCCTGCTATATTAACTACTACATTTACACACAAAAAAAATTTTAAGAGAAAAAATCTATTTAGCATGCATATAAGTTACAAATAATAAGTCGTTTTTTTTTTTCATATTATCACGAGACTTGCAGCGCTGCATAATGGAAATAGAACACCAAACTATAAGAATTTTTTGTCTTTACATTTGTATTGCTAAGTTAGTTAATTCTTGTTATACTAACTATTACATTTGCACCAAAAATTGTTTACTTTTTTTAAAGAGAAAAAATCTATTTAGTATGCATATAAGTTGGAAAGAATTTAAAACAACAATTAATAAGTTTTTCATATTATCACGTGATATGCATCGTCCATACGTCATTATAGAGCACTGAACCGTGACTGAACAAAAGGATTGTTTTTTTTTTAAGGAAATTTTTTTTCTTGAGGAATAATAGATTGTCCTTTTACAAAACAATTAGAGCAATTATATATTTATTATAAGCCATTAGTTAGGCCAGGTTCACATCTAACTTCACATTCACATTTACCTATCCTTTGGTCTGTGGACTGCTGGGGCACCACACAAGATGCGTCAACCTTCTTTCTGAAAATATTGAAGCCTGCCTTTTTACCTGTCTGGGTGAACCACTTCGGGGGCCGATTTAGAGTTTGTGTCTCCACACAAACTGTCTTTGTAACCTTTTTTTTGTTTTTTTGTTTTTTTTTGTTTGTTTATTTTCATAAAGAGTTGACAGAGGGGCAAAATATAGTTACAAAATTCTGCCATGTCCTGAAAGATGGAAACCTGGAGACAAGCGTGTTTTAAAAGTTGGGTTCAATTTAAAAAATTAGGATTGGATCCTTTGCCGTTCTAGAATCAGCAAACCAACAAATAACATTTTTGTTTAATTTTGCTCTTTGAAAATGGAAGATGGGTTGTTGATACGTAAAACTGTGTTTGTGTGTGTGTATGTGAGAGAGAGAGAGAGTGTGTGTGAGAACGTGTGTGTGACAGAGAGCCCAATATGTGTATGTGTGAGAGAGAGAGAAAGTGTGTGTGAGAACGTGTGTGTGACAGACAGAGAGCCCAATGTGTGTGTGTGTATGTGTGAGACAACGAGAGTGTGTTAAAAGCCTGGGTAGTTTCCCCTAAACCACAACGAAATGTCGCAGTACATAAAGACACACGAGTTGTTCAACCTGCCGGGTCTTCGCTTTTTTCACTTATTATTTACAGTCATTTTGTTTTGTCTGTCTTTGAAGACATTTTTTTTTAATACAGCTTCAAACGGAAGAGAATTCAGTGGACCGGATATGACCCGGGAAAACAAAAAGTTGAGATAAGTGATCAACACTTAGAAACAAGTTGCTAGAAGTAGCAGACGACGTGGGAGGAGCTACAAGGAATGGAAATGCATTCTGTCTATAGTTTGTACATACCAGAACTCGGTATTGTCAGTTGCAGTGCTGGATTTACGTATAAGCAACACAAGCTATAAGAGGCGCGGTGGTAAAGCACCTGACTTCCGAACCGAATGATCCCGTGTTCGAATCCTGGTGGGATTTTCTATTTTAAGGTGCCTCTGATTCTACCAAGCTCTAAGGGGCGCTTGGCATTGGGGAAAGGTTGAGGCGGTTGGTCGTTGTACTGGCCACATGACAACCTTGGTAACCGTGGCCCATAAATCTCAAGGTCTGAGAGGAATGGGGGGAGGGAACCTTTCACTTTAACGCAAGCTTATTAGCTCAGCCAGTTCAATCAGCAGCAATGAGTTGAAGCTTTTTTTCTTCTTCTAGTCAGATTTTTGTTGCCTGAACCTTGTCTCATGGATATTTTCAGTCACCTCAAAACCCAGATGTTCTTTAACGCCAACATTGGAGCAATATATATAACCAAAATCTTCCTTACAATGCGCAGATTACGTACAAAAAACTGAGGAAACACCCAGCCTACAACACTACCTCCATTATTAAACTTCAAATATAATAAAATAATATAAAAAATAATAATTTAAAAGACTTTCGGTTCTATTCGGATATTGAGCCCTTGACACAGTAATCTGCTAAAACTTAACGCATTTTCCGATTCGACCAGCGACGAATGCATATTTACGTGATTATTTGTTGGTATCCTATACTGTTCGGCGAACAATTCTCGTATGTATGTATGTATATATATTTATATATATAAATTTTATTTCGAAAACGGCTCTAACGATTTTCTTTAAAATTGCAAGGTATGTGTATATTAATGAGAAAACACTTCTCAACTCATTGGCCACATCGGGAAAACTCGAGGTCGACAGTTATATCGGTTTGAAAATGTCTCATAAAGACTTCAAGACATTTATAATTAAAATTTTCTACATGACGTCGAAGGAAAAAAAACTTGACACCGCTTACGTCACTAGGCTCACAGCAGTACACTAAGACATTACTTCGCAAACAAGAAAAAGTTTTAATGATTCAATTGGCGTAATTAAACATTTGCGCACCATCTTATTGTAGATTGATCTATTATGAAACTTAGTAAGAAAAAAAATGAAATTAAGTTTGTCGATGTGTGATTAGTTATTGTGTTTTAAAGGCTTTATAAATTGTTTAGACTTCTGGATATGGAGCATGTACGTAGACTTTGCTTTGTTGTTATTTAGCTGGTGAATTATTGCAATGTGTTCAAGCTTCGAAGTCTACTGTCCCATACCAAAACAGCTTCTCTACGCCTTACTTGCACACACTGAACATGATGCCTTAACATTTGCGGGGCCCTTTGTAAAATGGATTGCGCGCGGCCCAGTCAGGGTAGGGATAAGGATAATAAGTGAAAATTAAGATTTTGTATTAGAAAATAAATACGTTTTTTGCATTACATTTTTATTAAATGAAAGCTGACAATGCCGTTTTTTTTTTTAATCGAGCGTATGATTGGCGTTTACCATATTAATTGACTGTTTATTGACACCTCAAAATGACAATTTTGTCTATTTTAAGGACATTTTTATGAGTTTTCAGGAGATTTTAATAATTTTAGGAGATTGAAATTGCCAGGACGTGTTCGTATATTTTGCAATATCAGGAGATTTCCAGGAGCACCTTGAAAACAAGCTGACCACGGGAACCATATTATACGTTATAACGGTTTAATTTAATAATTTAAACTTAGAATTAGCGAGGGTCTTATGAAAGTTTGGGGCCCACTGCGTCCGCATAGGTAGCAGTGGTCTAAGGACGGCCCTGATGATATCCAGCTCGCGGTCAACGAATTTTCATTACGCTGCCGACTCTTTTGGTTTAGATATAAACCTCGGTAAAACGGAAGTCATGTTCCAGAAGTCACCCACAAAACCTACTCAGCCCCAAAGATCAACGCGAATAGACAACTTCACATATCTGGGAAGCTTGTTATCAAATGACGCATTGCTTTAAAGGAGGTTGATATGTGATCAGAGAGAGTCGTGCTTTTGGACGCCTCCAAGTGAGAGTGTGGCGAAATAAATCTCTCCGCCAGCCTACAAAAATCAGTGTATACCAAGCAGTGGTTCTCACAACCCCTCTTTGTGGATCTGAGACATGAATACTTAATAGAAAGCACACCATCATGGACATACGGTGGCATGACCGCACTACAAACAGCGAGATTCTCATGAAATGGCATGAACTTCTTATAGTCCGACAGTCACGCTGGGCAGGGCACTTATCCCTTATGGGGGGACGAACATATGCCAAAGGCAATCATTTTTTTAGTGAGCTGAAAGGTGGTCGGCGTAACAGAAAACAAAAACGCTTCTTTAGAATACTAACGCGATGTTTTTAAGTCTCTTAGGAAAAAATGCGCTATTTTACTTTGTTACAAGGTGCACGTTTTACCCTATAACATAGAGACTTTGCATCACTTGATGCTTCGTACTAAAGCCATAATGAATATAGTAATAGCAATATTAAATGTCAAAAAGTAACTATTTTAGAAGTTACACTGCAAAGACTTTCTTCCAAGCCAATAATAACCCAATAGGTTTACACAAATGATGCAATGTAAAACAACACGACGCGAACTGTGGTTTTCTATACTGTTGGGGGGACTTAAGAGACTTTGTATTCTAATCGCCATGTACAATTACATTGAGAACTAACAGAACACAAAAGCAACTCTTCAGATTGATAGTCTTTACTCGATCGTTTATTTTCGTAATTACAACAATATTCCCAAAATGACTTCGGGTATATATCCTTCCTTAACAAATTATTCATCCGAGCGAGGCTCGGTCACCAGGTACTGTTCATTATATGAACATCTAGATCTAACACTAGACCTGTATTTCCGATTTTTAACGCAGATCTTTTTCTAGATCTAGACTCTAAATGTAATCTATATTTGATGAACGTAAAAATATAAGCAAAGTTTGTTAACTTTAATAGAATTGAAGAAACTTTTAAATTTACTCAGTTATACAGTGATATGGCTGACTACACTTTGTCGGCTCTAGACCTAGATATAGTCACCAGCCAAATTTACATTTGTAAAAATAGCGTTTACTTTTGTTTTAAAAGAAAAGAATGCTTTTAATCTGTATATAAATCACATATATTTTAAAATAACACTTAATAAGTAGTGATTAGTATAACACAAGTGGGGTACCAAGAACAGTAAACGCATTAACAAATTAAAAATAATAATAATAAACATTAATATATCTCCGTACCCTGTGTATCCATAATAATATAATAATCTATAATAAAGAAATGCCATTGTACCTTAGCAAACTGATTACTCCATATGTCCCTCAGAGAGCCCTGCGCTCAATGGACTCAATGCTTTTAGTGGTGCCACGTTTCTCCATCAAATGCTACGGTCTGCGGGCTTTTTCAGTGTACGGACCAAAGGTTTGGAACTCACTCCCCATTGATCTCAGACAAAGAACATGCTACACTACATTCAAGAAGAACATTAAAACATATCTGTTTAAAACTTTTATAAATTAGTTTGTCTTTTTAGCTCCTGATTATGTTTGTAATTTTGTTTGTTAACAGAGCTCTATAAGTTATTAATAATATTATTATTATTCTTATTATTATTATCATGTCGTCAATCGGCCAAACAATACAATAATATCAGCAACAATTTCCACACGTACACGACTCCTCTTATATATGGACGAAGATGGGGTTGTGATGGTTGTGGTAGTCCATAGCTTCTGATATTAATGCTTTTTACAGGCCTGAGTGGACCACTTCGGGGGCCGATTCTGAGTTTAAGTTTCCACACAAACTCTCTTTGTAACCTTGGTTGTTGTTTTTTTTTTACTTTGTATGTCTGTATGTACCATTTTCTTGTGTTGTTTTTTTCACCCATCATTTATTGAAAGTCATGGAGTCACGAGTTTCTCAGGTTTCACTTTTACTCTCTGTGTTACTCCCACACTCTCTCTCTTTCTCTGTTCCTTCTGTGTCTCTTTCTCACTCACTTCCTCTGCTGCTCTCACTCTCTCTCTCTCTCCCGTGTTTCATGCTAGATTTAATGACCCTCGTCACCTTTAGCGTTGTAACCAGACATAAAACTGGCCAGGTTAGGTAACTCGACACCCCGCTGTTGTCCCAGGGCCGGTAATTCGATGGCTTTTAAAGAGAAGTTGATTTTTTTTAACCTCATCTTTTATCAGGGAGGGGCAGGGGCGGGGCAGGTATTCCGCCCGACCACACGAGCAACATGCACGCACCACATGTTTGTTCTTTTACTCTCTCACTCTCTCTCTTTTTTTTTCTCTCTCTCTATGTCTCTCTCTCTTTTTCTCTCTTTGTCTCTCTCTCTCTCTCTGTCTCTGTCTCTTATCTTATCTCTCTCTAATGAAATACTCAGAAAGACACAAAGATTGAGGCATATTTTTTTATTCCATACGCTAGAACAAATTCGTACAAGTGCTCCTTCTTCCCTAGTGCCATTAGAGAAATGAATTAACACGCAGGACTAGATTGACACATGATAAAAACGTTATGTTTTTTTTTTTTTTGAAGTATAAGATAAGATAAGAGTTTAATATGAAAAAAAAAACACCTTCATATTGAAACAGAAGCCACAACACTGGATAGAGGAGCAAAAGTTAGAGTCACTCTGTAGCTGGTATAATACAGCTTCTCCACATTGTGCAGAAAAAGTGTTACTTTGAGTTGACCAAGACCTGCCCGCTAGTAGAACAATAGTTCTTAGACAGGGCCGGATTTACTTCTAGGCAACACAAGCATCAGCTAAGGGCCCCAAGAAACATGTAGCACTGACATACTATATCTGCACCCCTTTAGGGCCCCAAATACGACACTGTTAGTCTCCTATAGCTTGCTTAGCTCAATCATCTAAGATCTTTCAGACCTTGTGGTCATCTGTTTCAACTTTACTTTTCCCCGATTAGAGCGCTGAGTGGACTCAAAGGCGCCGAATTTTAAAATTCCAGTCTTCACTGGGATTCGAACCCTTGCCCCAAGTTCGGAAGCCAAGCGCTTTACCGCTCAGCCACCGCGCCTCTTTGATAGTTGCTATTACTTCGAATTAACTTTTCTTCTCAGACCATTTAAAACTCCATCTATCGAACTGTAAGCTGTAGAGAAAAAAGAAAGATGTCTTTGTGCTTTTTATTGTTTTGTCATTCTGAACCAATTTAGTTACTCCATTTTATTTGATAGCTACTCAACAAGTAAAAAAGGTACCAAACTGGTCCACTGAATTCAGTTTCATGCAGTCTGGTCCATTGAATTCTGTTTCATGCAGTCTGGTCCACTGAATTCTGTTTCATGCAGACTGGTCCACTGAATTGTGTTTCATGCAGTCTGGTCCACTGAATTCTGTTTCAAGCAGTCTGGTCCACTGAATTCTGTTTCATGCAGTCTGGTCCACTGAATTCTGTTTCATGCAGTCTGGTCCACTGAATTCTGTTTCAAGCAGTCTGGTCCACTGAATTCTGTTTCAAGCAGTCTGGTCCACTGAATTCTGTTTCATGCAGTCTGGTCCACTGAATTCTGTTTCATGCAGTCTGGTCCACTGTATTCTGTTTCATGCAGTCTGGTCCACTGTATTCTGTTTCATGCAGTCTGGTCCACTGTATTCTGTTTCATGCAGTCTGGTCCACTAAATTCTGTTTCATGCAGTCTGGTCCACTGAATTCTGTTTCATGCAGTCTGGTCCACTGAATTCTGTTTCATGCAGTCTGGTCCACTAAATTCTGTTTCAAGCAGTATGGTCCACTGAATTCTGTTTCATGCAGTCTGGTCCACTGAATTCTGTTTCAAGCAGTCTGGTCCACTGAATTCTGTTTCATGCAGTCTGGTCCACTGAATTCTGTTTCGTGCAGTCTGGTCCACTGAATTCTGTTTCATGCAGTCTGGTCCACTGAATTCTGTTTCATGCAGTCTGATCCACTGACTTCTGTTTCAAGCAGTCTGGTCCACTGAATTCTGTTTCAAGCTGTCTGGTCCACTGAATTCTGTTTCATGCAGTCTGGTCCACTGACTTCTGTTTCAAGCTATCTGGTCCACTGTATTCTGTTTCAAACTGTCTGGTCCACTGTATTCTGTTTCAAGCTGTCTGGTCCACTGACTTCTGTTTCATGCAGTCTGGTCCACTGACTTCTGTTTCAAGCTGTCTGGTCCACTGTATTCTGTTTCAAGCTGTCTGGTCCACTGTATTCTGTTTCAAGCTGTCTGGTCCACTGACTTCTGTTTCATGCAGTCTGGTCCACTGAATTCTGTTTCAAGCAGTCTGGTCCACTGAATTCTGTTTCATGCAGTCTGGTCAACTGAATTCTGTTTCATGCAGTCTGGTCCACTGAATTCTGTTTCAAGCAGTCTGGTCCACTGAATTCTGTTTCAAGCAGTCTGGTCCACTGAATTCAGTTTCATGCAGTCTGGTCCACTGAATTCTGTTTCATGCAGTCTGGTCCACTAAATTCTGTTTCATGCAGTCTGGTCCACTGAATTCTGTTTCATGCAGACTGGTCCACTGAATTCTGTTTCAAGCAGTCTGGTCCACTGTATTCTGATTCAAGCAGTCTGGTCCACTGAATTCTGTTTCATGCAGTCTGGTCCACTGAATTCTGTTTCATGCAGTCTGGTCCACTGAATTCTGTTTCATGCAGTCTGGTCCACTGAATTCTGTTTCAAGCAGTCTGGTCCACTGAATTCTGTTTCAAGCAGTCTGGTCCACTGAATTCTGTTTCATGCAGTCTGGTCCACTGAATTCTGTTTCATGCAGTCTGGTCCACTGAATTCTGTTTCATGCAGTCTGGTCCACTGAATTCTGTTTCAAGCAGTCTGGTCCACTGAATTCTGTTTCATGCAGTCTGGTCCACTGAATTCTGTTTCGTGCAGTCTGGTCCACTGAATTCTGTTTCATGCAGTCTGGTCCACTGAATTCTGTTTCATGCAGTCTGATCCACTGACTTCTGTTTCAAGCAGTCTGGTCCACTGAATTCTGTTTCAAGCTGTCTGGTCCACTGAATTCTGTTTCATGCAGTCTGGTCCACTGACTTCTGTTTCAAGCTATCTGGTCCACTGTATTCTGTTTCAAACTGTCTGGTCCAATGTATTCTGTTTCAAGCTGTCTGGTCCACTGACTTCTGTTTCATGCAGTCTGGTCCACTGACTTCTGTTTCAAGCTGTCTGGTCCACTGTATTCTGTTTCAAGCTGTCTGGTCCACTGTATTCTGTTTCAAGCTGTCTGGTCCACTGACTTCTGTTTCATGCAGTCTGGTCCACTGAATTCTGTTTCAAGCAGTCTGGTCCACTGAATTCTGTTTCATGCAGTCTGGTCAACTGAATTCTGTTTCATGCAGTCTGGTCCACTGAATTCTGTTTCAAGCAGTCTGGTCCACTGAATTCTGTTTCAAGCAGTCTGGTCCACTGAATTCAGTTTCATGCAGTCTGGTCCACTGAATTCTGTTTCATGCAGTCTGGTCCACTAAATTCTGTTTCATGCAGTCTGGTCCACTGAATTCTGTTTCATGCAGTCTGGTCCACTGAATTCTGTTTCAAGCAGTCTGGTCCACTAAATTCTGTTTCATGCAGTCTGGTCCACTGAATTCTGTTTCATGCAGTCTGGTCCACTGAATTCTGTTTCAAGCAGTCTGGTCCACTGTATTCTGATTCAAGCAGTCTGGTCCACTGAATTCTGTTTCATGCAGTCTGGTCCACTGAATTCTGTTTCATGCAGTCTGGTCCACTGTATTCTGTTTCATGCAGTCTGGTCCACTGAATTCTGTTTCAAGCAGTCTGGTCCACTGAATTCTGTTTCATGAAGTCTGGTCCACTGAATTCTGTTTCATGCAGTCTGGTCCACTGAATTCTGTTTCATGCAGTCTGGTCCACTGTATTCTGTTTCATGCAGTCTGGTCCACTAAATTCTGTTTCATGCAGTCTGGTCCACTGTATTCTGTTTCATGCAGTCTGGTCCACTGAATTCTGTTTCAAGCAGTCTGGTCCACTGATATATCTGTTTCATGAAGTCTGGTCCACTGAATTCTGTTTCAAGCAGTCTGGTCCACTGAATTCTGTTTCATGAAGTCTGGTCCACTGAATTCTGTTTCATGCAGTCTGGTCCACTGAATTCTGTTTCATGCAGTCTGGTCCACTGTATTCTGTTTCATGTAGTCTGGTCCACTGAATTCTGTTTCAAGCAGTCTGGTCCACTGATATATCTGTTTCATGAAGTCTGGTCCACTGAATTCTGTTTCAAGCAGTCTGGTCCACTGATATATCTGTTTCATGAAGTCTGGTCCACTGAATTCTGTTTCATTTAGTCTGGTCCACTGAATTCTGTTTCAAGCAGTCTGGTCCATTTAATTCTGTTTCATGCAGTCTGGTCCACTGAATTCTGTTTCATGCAGTCTGGTCCACTGAATTCTGTTTCAAGCAGTCTTGTCCACTGAATTCTGTTTCAAGCAGTCTAGTCCACTGAATTCTGTTTCATGCAGTCTGGTCCACTGAATTATGTTTCATGCAGTCTGGTCCACTGAATTCTGTTTCAAGCAGTCTAGTCCACTGAATTCTGTTTCATGCAGTCTGGTCAACTGAATTCTGTTTCATGCAGTCTGGTCCACTGAATTCTGTTTCAAGCAGTCTAGTCCACTGAATTCTGTTTCAAGCAGTCTGGTCCACTGAATTATGTTTCAAGCAGTCTGGTCCACTGAATTCTGTTTCAAGCAGTCTGGTCCACTGAATTATGTTTCAAGCAGTCTGGTCCACTGAATTCTGTTTCAAGCAGTCTAGTCCACTGAATTCTGTTTCATGCAGTCTGGTCAACTGAATTCTGTTTCATGCAGTCTGGTCCACTGAATTCTGTTTCATGCAGTCTGGTCAACTGAATTCTGTTTCATGCAGTCTGGTCCACTGAATTCTGTTTCAAGCAATATTTAGATCTCAAAAACTAAAAGTGATACTAAAAATTCAATTATACCATTTTTAAAAGCGTGCTAAATTTAAGTTCAGCAATCTGACAATGTCCAGAAACACAAGCAAACATTGATTTCACACATTGCTTACAGTCACATCGCTTACACACACATAGCTTACACACACATAGCTTACACACACATAGCTTACACACACCTAGCTTACACACACATAGCTTACACACACATAGCTTACACACACATAGCTTACACACACCTAGCTTACACACATATCGCTTACATATAAAGTGAGGAGGATTCGCGCAACAATTCGACCTCACTCTCTCTCCCTAAAGGCCATCCTTTGCCATCCATAGATACATTGCTTAGACATATTTCGCTTACACACTCTCTTACACACTTACATTGCCTACACACATAGGTTGCGAGCGCAGTCGAAATCTCAACACACACACACACACACATTGCTTATACACACACACAATTAATCTCCAGTGCTTTCATTACAATTTCCTTTCTTTTTATTCTCTCTCCCACTCCCTGACTTTCCGGCGCCCGCTGCCTTCATACCTCCCCGAACAACTAATGTTGGAGATTAAGTTTACGACTCTGGAGCTAATCCACTCCAAGATTTTATTTCTTTCCTACCGCCTCACTTTTCTTGACCTCTATCCACCCTTCCAGGATGCCCCCCTTCCACGCCCTCCCTCTCCTTTTGTTTCCATCCGCCTATGTCACACCATCACGACATTTTCCTTCCATCTCCGCCGCTGCTCCAAGAACCGACTGCAATGGCGCGTGTCCGATTGGCCGGGAGGATCACGTGGCCCTCACGTGCATCTCGGGAATGGGCGCTCATTTGTTCTGATTGACAGCCTGTGTAATGAACAGTCTGGCCTCCGTTCTCAGAGTAAAGAGGAAAGGGAGGGGGGGGAAGTTGAGAGGGCACTCCGAGGTCTCCGTTGACAACGTGACCAGTCACTTAAGTTATTTAGAGGTTACTAGTGTCTATTGTCTACATGTAGAGCTACTGATGTCTATTGAGATCCTTGGTACATCTAAGAGTTACTGATGTCTATTGAGATCTTTGGTATTTCTAAGAGTTACTGATGTCTATTGAGATCCTTGGTACATCTAAGAGTTACTGATGTCTATTGAGATCCTTGGTAAATCTAAGAGTTACTGATGTCTATTGAGATCTTTGGTAAATCTAAGAGTTACTGATGTCTATTGAGATTCTTGGTACTTCTAAGAGTTACTGATGTCTATTGAGATCTTTGGTACTTCTAAGAGTTACTGATGTCTATTGAGATCCTTGATACTTCTAAGAGTTACTGATGTCTATTGAGATTCTTGGTACTTCTAAGAGTTACTGATGTCTATTGTGATCCTTGGTACTTCTAAGAGTTACTGATGTCTATTGAGATCCTTGGTACATGTAAGAGTTACTGGTGTCTATTGAGATCCTTGGTACATCTAAGAGTTACTGATGTCTATTGAGATCCTTGGTACATCTAAGAGTTACTGATGTCTATTGAGATCCTTGGTACTTCTAAGAGTTACTGATGTCTATTGAGATCTTTGGTACATCTAAGAGTTACTGATGTCTATTGAGATCCTTGGTACATCTAAGAGTTACTGATGTCTATTGAGATCCTTGGTACATCTAAGAGTTACTGATGTCTATTGAGATTCTTGGTACTTCTAAGAGTTACTGATGTCTATTGAGATCTTTGGTACTTCTAAGAGTTACTGATGTCTATTGAGATCCTTGATACTTATAAAAGTTACTGATGTCTATTGAGATCCTTGATACTTCTAAGAGTTACTGATGTCTATTGAGATTCTTGGTACTTCTAAGAGTTACTGATTTCTATTGAGATCCTTGGTACTTCTAGGAGTTACTGATGTCTATTGAGATCCTTGGTACTTCTAAGAGTTACTGATGTCTATTGAGATCCTTGGTACATCTAAGAGTTACTGATGTCTATTGAGATTTTTGGTACTTCTAAGAGTTACTGATGTCTATTGTGATCCTTGGTATTTCTAAGAGTTACTGATGTCTATTGAGATCTTTGGTATTTCTAAGAGTTACTGATGTCTATTGAGATCTTTGGTACTTCTAACAGTTACTGATGTCTATTGAGATCTTTGGTATTTCTAAGAGTTACTGATGTCTATTGAGATCTTTGGTACTTCTAAGAGTTACTGATGTCTATTGAGATCTTTGGTATTTCTAAGAGTTACTGATGTCTATTGAGATCTTTGGTACTTCTAAGAGTTACTGATGTCTATTGAGATCCTTGATACTTCTAAGAGTTACTGGTGTCTATTGACATCTTTGGTATTTCTAAGAGTTACTGGTGTCTATTGAGATCTTTGGTACTTCTAAGAGTTACTGATGTCTATTGAGATCCTTGGTAAATCTAAGAGTTACTGATGTCTATTGAGATCCTTGGTACATGTAAGAGTTACTGGTGTCTATTGACATCTTTGGTACTTCTAAGAGTTACTGATGCCTATTGAGATCCTTGGTACATCTAAGAGTTACTGATGTCTATTTAGATCCTTGGTACATCTAAGAGTTACTGATGTCCATTGAGATCCTTGGTAAATCTAAGAGTTACTGATGTCTATTGAGATCTTTGGTACTTCTAAGAGTTACTGATGTCTATTGAGATCTTTGGTACTTCTAAGAGTTACTGATGTCTATTGAGATCCTTGGTACATCTAAGAGTTACTGATGTCTATTGAGATCTCTGGTACTTCTAAGAGTTACTAATGTCTATTGACATCTTTGGTACTTCTAAGAGTTACTGATGTCTATTGAGATCTTTGGTACATCTAAGAGTTACTGATGTCTATTGAGATCTTTGGTATTTCTAAGAGTTACTGATGTCTATTGAGATCTCTGGTACTTCTAAGAGTTACTGATGTCTATTGAGATCTCTGGTACTTCTAAGAGTTACTGATGTCTATTGAGATCCTTGGTACATCTAAGAGTTACTGATGTCTATTGAGATCTTTGGTACATCTAAGAGTTACTTATGTCTATTGAGATCTCTGGTACTTCTAAGAGTTACTGATGTCTATTGAGATCCTTGGTACATCTAAGAGTTACTGATGTCTATTGAGATCTTTGGTACTTCTAAGAGTTACCGATGTCTATTGAGATCTCTGGTACTTCTAAGAGTTACTGATATCTTTTGAGATTCTTGGTACTTCTAAGAGTTACTGATGTCTATTGAGATCTTTGGTACTTCTAATAGTTACTGATGTCTATTGAGATCCTTGATACTTATAAAAGTTACTGATGTCTATTGAGATCATTGATACTTCTAAGAGTTACTGATGTCTATTGAGATTCTTGGTACTTCTAAGAGTTACTGATGTCTATTGAGATCCTTGGTACTTCTAAGAGTTACTGATGTCTATTGAGATCCTTGGTACATGTAAGAGTTACTAGTGTCTATTGAGATCCTTGGTACATCTAAGAGTTACTGATGTCTATTGAGAACCTTGGTACATCTAAGAGTTACTGATGTCTATTGAGATCCTTGGTACATCTAAGAGTTACTGATGTCTATTGAGATCCTTGTTACTTCTAAGAGTTACTGATGTCTATTGAGATCTTTGGTACATCTAAGAGTTACTGATGTCTATTGAGATCTCTGGTACATCTAAGAGTTACTGATGTCTATTGAGATCTTTGTTATTTCTAAGAGTTACTCAAGTCTAATGAGATCCTTGGTACATCTAAGAGTTACTGATGTCTATTGAGATCTTTGGTACTTCTAAGAGTTACTGATGTCTATTGAGATCTCTGGTACTTCTAAGAGTTACTGATGTCTATTGAGATCCTTGGTACATCTAAGAGTTACTGATGTCTATTGAGATCTTTGGTACTTCTAAGAGTTACTGATGTCTATTGAGATCTTTGGTACTTCTAAGAATTACTGATGTCTATTGAGATCTTTGGTATTTCTAAGAGTTACTGATGTCTATTGAGATCTCTGGTACTTCTAAGAGTTACTGATGTCTATTGAGATCTCTGGTACTTCTAAGAGTTACTGATGTCTATTGAGATCCTTGGTACATCTAAGAGTTACTGATGTCTATTGAGATCTTTGGTACTTCTAAGAGTTACTGATGTCTATTGAGATCTCTGGTACTTCTAAGAGTTACTGATGTCTATTGAGATCCTTGGTACATCTAAGAGTTACTGATGTCTATTGAGATCTTTGGTACTTCTAAGAGTTACTGATGTCTATTGAGATCTCTGGTACTTCTAAGAGTTACTGATATCTATTGAGATTCTTGGTACTTCTAAGAGTTACTGATGTCTATTGAGATCTTTGGTACTTCTAATAGTTACTGATGTCTATTGAGATCCTTGATACTTATAAAAGTTACTGATGTCTATTGAGATCCTTGATACTTCTAAGAGTTACTGATGTCTATTGAGATTCTTGGTACTTCTAAGAATTACTGATGTCTATTGAGATCCTTGGTACTTCTAAGAGTTACTGATGTCTATTGAGATCCTTGGTACATGTAAGAGTTACTGGTGTCTATTGAGATCCTTGGTACATCTAAGAGTTACTGATGTCTATTGAGATCCTTGGTACATCTAAGAGTTACTGATGTCTATTGAGATCCTTGGTACATCTAAGAGTTACTGATGTCTATTGAGATCCTTGGTACTTCTAAGAGTTACTGATGTCTATTGAGATCTTTGGTACATCTAAGAGTTACTGTATCTATTGAGATCTCTGGTACATCTAAGAGTTACTGATGTCTATTGAGATCTTTGGTATTTCTAAGAGTTACTCAAGTCTAATGAGATCCTTGGTACATCTAAGAGTTACTGATGTCTATTGAGATCTTTGGTACTTCTAAGAGTTACTGTTGTCTATTGAGATCTCTGGTACTTCTAAGAGTTACTGATGTCTATTGAGATCTCTGGTACTTCTAAGAGTTACTGATGTCTATTGAGATTCTTGGTACTTCTAAGAGTTACTGATGTCTATTGAGATCTTTGGTACTTCTAATAGTTACTGATGTCTATTGAGATCCTTGATACTTATAAAAGTTACTGATGTCTATTGAGATCCTTGATACTTCTAAGAGTTACTGATGTCTATTGAGATCTTTGGTACTTCTAAGAGTTACTGATGTCTATTGAGATCTCTGGTACTTCTAAGAGTTACTGATGTCTATTGAGATTCTTGGTACTTCTAAGAGTTACTGATGTCTATTGAGATCTTTGGTACTTCTAATAGTTACTGATGTCTATTGAGATCCTTGATACTTATAAAAGTTACTGATGTCTATTGAGATCCTTGATACTTCTAAGAGTTACTGATGTCTATTGAGATTCTTGGTACTTCTAAGAGTTACTGATGTCTATTGAGATCATTGGTACTTCTAAGAGTTACTGATGTCTATTGAGATCCTTGGTACATGTAAGAGTTACTGGTGTCTATTGAGATCCTTGGTACATCTAAGAGTTACTGATGTCTATTGAGATCTTTGGTACATCTAAGAGTTACTGATGTCTATTGAGATCCTTGGTACATCTAAGAGTTACTGATGTCTATTGAGATCCTTGGTACATCTAAGAGTTACTGATGTCTATTGAGATCCTTGGTACTTCTAAGAGTTACTGATGTCTATTGAGATCTTTGGTACATCTAAGAGTTACTGTATCTATTGAGATCTCTGGTACATCTAAGAGTTACTGATGTCTATTGAGATCTCTGGTACATCTAAGAGTTACTGATGTCTATTGAGATCCTTGGTGCATCTAAGAGTTACTGATGTCTATTGAGATTCTTGGTACTTCTAAGAGTTACTAATGTCTATTGAGATCCTTGGTACATCTAAGAGTTACTGATGTCTATTGAGATCTCTGGTACATCTAAGAGTAACTGGTGTCTATTGAGATCTCTGGTACATCTAAGAGTTACTGATGTCTATTGAGATACTTGGTGCATCTAAGAGTTACTTAAGTCTATTGAGATTCTTGGTACATCTAAGAGTTACTGATGTCTTTTGAGATCCTTGGTACATCTAAGAGTTACTGATGTCTATTGAGATCCTTGATACTTTTAAAAGTTACTGATGTCTATTGTGATCCTTGGTACTTATAAAAGTTACTGATGTCTATTGAGATCCTTGGTACATCTAAGAGTTACTGATGTCTATTGAGATCTTTGGTACATCTAAGAGTTACTGATGTCTATTGAGATCTTTGGTATTTCTAAGAGTTACTGATGTCTATTGAGATCTTTGGTACTTCTAAGAGTTACTGATGTCTATTGAGATCTTTGGTACTTCTAAGAGTTACTGATGTCTATTGAGATTCTTGGTACTTCTAAGAGTTACTGATGTCTATTGAGATCTTTGGTACTTATAAAAGTTACTGATGTCTATTGAGATCTTTGGTACATCTAAGAGTTACTGATGTCTATTGAGATTCTTGGTACTTCTAAGAGTTACTGATGTCTATTGAGATCTCTGGTACTTCTAAGAGTTACTGATGTCTATTGAGATCTTTGGTACTTATAAAAGTTACTGATGTCTATTGAGATCCTTGGTACATCTAAGAGTTACTGATGTCTATTGAGATCTTTGGTATTTCTAAGAGTTACTGATGTCTATTGATATCTTTGGTATTTCTAAGAGTTACTGATGTCTATTGAGATCTTTGGTACTTCTAAGAGTTACTGATGTCTATTGAGATCTCTGGTACATGTAAGAGTTACTGATGTCTATTGAGATCTTTGGTACATCTAAGAGTTACTGATGTCTATTGAGATCTTTGGTATTTCTAAGAGTTACTGATGTCTATTGAGATCTTTGGTACTTCTAAGAGTTACTGATGTCTATTGAGATCTCTGGTACATGTAAGAGTTACTGATGTCTATTGAGATCTTTGGTACATCTAAGAGTTACTGATGTCTATTGAGATCCTTGGTACATCTAAGAGTTACTGATGTCTAATGAGATCCTTGGTACATCTAAGAGTTACTGATGTCTATTGAGATCCTTGGTACATCTAAGAGTTACTGATGTCTATTGAGATCTTTGGTATTTCTAAGAGTTACTGATGTCTATTTTGATCCTTGTTACTTATAAAAGTTACTGATGTCTATTGAGATACCAGGTACTTTTAAAGGAAGTGCTACAGAGATTACTCACACAAAGCTATCGTTCAACTGTACTGGAATCTTGCAAACAGGTTTGTTTAACGTGTTTATTGAAACGTCTTCTAGACTATGAACTCGTCTATATCACTAAATGTACAATACAATTTCTTAAGTATTTTTTAAAACTTTATTAGTTGTTGCTGGGGTGACAATTTTGACCAGACTCAAACATAATACGGACATTTTGCGGAATGTTCTTTAATAAAATACACTTTTGATTGACGCAAAGTATTCTGGACTAAAATGTGTTTGACATTTCTTGAATGAGATGCAAAGCTTCAGTTCTGGGCAGCAGTCACTACACAATATAATGTACGTTTCAGTCACTACACAATGTAATCTACGTTTCGGTCGAACTTGAGAAACATGGGTTCGAGCCAGAGTTTTCCAAAGTGTCTACTTTCTCCACGCCATCAGCCAACTTTGGAGCAACAGGTCGTTGTGTTGCCCACACAATCACTTCGTTAATCGAAGGTCAAAGAAGCGGGTAGAATTCACCCGTCAGGTTTCAAGGGATGAGGTTTTACTATTTCTCATTCTGTAATCAGAAGGCTGTCACAACCTATTTAGGGCGTCTAACCTATTTAGGGCGTCTAACCTATTTAGGGCTTCTAACCTATTTAGGGCTTCTAACCTATTTAGGGCTTCTAACCTATTTAGGGCGTCTAACCTATTATGGCGTCTAATGTATAGGGGCGTCTCGCCCATTGGGGAGCTCTAACCTATTAGGGCGTCTAACCTATTGGGGCATCCACGGAATCTCAATGCCTCTATTGTATGCGTAAGACCATACTGCATATAATATAATCTTATAATATTATTTTATAAAATACTTTGTCTTTTTTTTTATAGAGAGAGACACTTTTTATCATATACTCAGTTGCAGACTTGTAATTTCAATGTGTTTTATAGAGATTGACACTTTCAGAGGTGGCCATTGTTTTGTAAGCTTTTTAAGGTTCATTGGAATTAGGTCACTCCCCTCAGCCAGCTACGCCTCTGAATATTCTCTCAAACCCCAAAACTCACACCCACTTTACACGTGAGTTGATTGTTTTTACTGTAAGGTTCATTCGAAAGATCACCTGATATATCAACCCCCCATACACACACTCGCACACACACACAGACGCACACCCCACCATAGGGCGCCAAGTGATGATCTGTCATGATAGTGAATGGGGACCACGTCTGACAGGCCGAGATTAGTCAGTGGATGTGAAAGTTTAGGCAAGCTATACACAGGACCGTCTGCATGTCAATAAGGATTACGAACCCCACAATCCTGGCACCGGAAACTGTATCCCTCCTCTGCGAACACTGTCCATGTGCACCAGCTACTGTGCACATCTGCCCAGCTTCACAATTCAGACGTTGTGTGTTTCAATCAACTGAAAACAATAGCCTGGGTTTTTTGTTTTTTGTTTTCCTGAGATTCTAGAATCTAGCGCCCACTAGCGGCTCATGTTGGATCTAATTTAGTTATATCTTCGTTGATCACTGTGAAGATTGGTTGTCATAGTGACGTGAAGTAAAAACTAAATCCAAGAGAACCAAGAGCTACGAGAATAGATAAGTTGAACCCGTGTGGACACGTATCTCGAAAACGGCTCTAGCGATTTTTTTCTAGAAATTTTACAGTTGAGGTATATCGTTGTGAATAGAATAACTAGCTCGTTGGCCACACAAGCTACATTGGTTATCTTGTCCAAATGGGCCTCAGTCTTTGAAAAATGCTCCCTGCCTTTCCTACTCCGCACGCTACGTTGTGTTAGGCATTCCTATGGTGTTCTACTATTAGTCGGTGAAATTATTCAACTCTTCCCCGGGGACACCATTTGCCTTCTATCTCACTCGCAAAATTTTAGTCTCATCCAAGTTTATGCGGTGGCCATATTTTGGGTGTCTCTCTATGTAGGCTCTCCGTCATTTCTTGTATGGATTTATTTGTAGCCCCGAGCAGTGCAACGTCGTCAGTGAAGTCCAGGTCTGTCATTCAGTTTTGTTCACGCCACGGAATACCAAAGGCAGTCTGGTTCATTGCTCTCCTCATTATGTAGTCGATGGCTAGGAGGAAGAAGGGAGATAAGATGCACCCTTGTCTCACACCAGTCTCCATGCTAAAAAACTGTGTTGTTTCTTCTTCTGTTTTAAAACAGCAGCTAGAGTGATTGTACATTTTCTTGGATAACATATTCTCTATTTTCCATAAATTCTTGAAGTCTACGAAACTGATCGTTAGCCGCTGTCGGTATTCGAGACTTTGTTCTATGATATTTCGTAGAACGAAGATCTGCTCTGCAAATGATCTGCCTCCTCGGGAGCCTGCTTGCTCTTCTCTAAGCCTCTCATCTACAGACTGTTGAAGCTGTCTCAACAGAACAATGCTGAAAACTTTGCCCGGGACAGTGAAGAGGGTAATGACCCTCCAGTTGTTGCAATCTGCAAAGAGTTTGGAGGAAGCTTTTCGATGACTCCTTTTTGCCAATCATCGGGGACTTTAGGATCAGCGAGAGGAGTTCTCTTGAAAAGAAAAATAAATAAATACGTATATTGACACTGGAAATGTTTGTCTGCTGAAGACTTCCCACAATCCCTCTACTTCCCACAGTCCCTCTACTTCCCACAGTCCCTCTACTTCCCACAATCCCTCTACTTCCCACAATCCCTCTACTTCCCACAATCCCTCTACTTCCCACAATCCCACTACTTCCCACAATCCCTCTACTTCCCACAGTCCCTCTACTTCCCACAGTCCCTCTACTTCCCACAATCCCTCTACTTTCCACAGTCCCTCTACTTCCCCTCTACTTCCCACAGTCCCTCTACTTCCCACAGTCCCTCTACTTCCCCTCTACTTCCCACAGTCCCTCTACTTCCCACAGTCCCTCTACTTCCCACAGTCCCTCTACTTCCCACAATCCCTCTACTTCCCACAGTCCCTCTACTTCCCCTCTACTTCCCACAGTCCCTCTACTTCCCACAATCCCTCTACTTCCCACAGTCCCTCTACTTCCCCTCTACTTCCCACAGTCCCTCTACTTCCCACAGTCCCTCTACTTCCCACAGTCCCTCTACTTCCCACAATCCCTCTACTTCCCACAGTCCCTCTACTTCCCCTCTACTTCCCACAGTCCCTCTACTTCCCACAGTCCCTCTACTTCCCACAGTCCCTCTACTTCCCCTCTACTTCCCACAATCCCTCTACTTTCCACAGTCCCTCTACTTCCCACAGTCCCTCTACTTCCCCTCTACTTCCCACAATCCCTCTACTTCCCACAGTCCCTCTACTTCCCACAGTCCCTCTACTTCCCCTCTACTTCCCACAGTCCCTCTACTTCCCACAGTCCCTCTACTTCCCCTCTACTTCCCACAGTCCCTCTACTTTCCACAGTCCCTCTACTTCCCCTCTACTTCCCACAGTCCCTCTACTTCCCACAGTCCCTCTACTTCCCCTCTACTTCCCACAATCCCTCTACTTCCCACAGTCTCTCTACTTCCCACAATCCCTCTACTTCCCACAATCCCTCTACTTTCCACAGTCTCTCTACTTCCCCTCTACTTCCCACAGTCCCTCTACTTCCCCTCTACTTCCCACAATCCCTCTACTTTCCACAGTCTCTCTACTTCCCCTCTACTTCCCACAGTCCCTCTACTTTCCACAGTCTCTCTACTTCCCACTGTCCCTCTACTTCCCACAATCCCTCTACTTTCCACAGTCTCTCTACTTCCCCTCTACTTCCCACAGTCCCTCTACTTCCCCTCTACTTCCCACAATCCCTCTACTTTCCACAGTCTCTCTACTTCCCCTCTACTTCCCACAGTCTCTCTACTTCCCCTCTACTTCCCACAGTCTCTCTACTTCCCACTGTCCCTCTACTTCCCACAATCCCTCTACTTTCCACAGTCTCTCTACTTCCCCTCTACTTTCCACAGTCTCTCTACTTCCCCTCTACTTCCCACAGTCTCTCTACTTCCCACTGTCCCTCTACTTCCCACAATCCCTCTACTTTCCACAGTCTCTCTACTTCCCCTCTACTTCCCACAGTCCCTCTACTTCCCCTCTACTTCCCACAATCCCTCTACTTTCCACAGTCTCTCTACTTCCCCTCTACTTCCCACAGTCCCTCTACTTTCCACAGTCTCTCTACTTCCCACTGTCCCTCTACTTCCCACAATCCCTCTACTTTCCACAGTCTCTCTACTTCCCCTCTACTTCCCACAGTCCCTCTACTTCCCCTCTACTTCCCACAATCCCTCTACTTCCCACAGTCTCTCTACTTCCCCTCTACTTCCCACAATCCCTCTACTTTCCACAGTCCCTCTACTTCCCCTCTACTTCCCACAGTCCCTCTACTTCCCCTCTACTTCCCACAATCCCTCTACTTTCCACAGTCTCTCTACTTCCCCTCTACTTCCCACTGTCCCTCTACTTCCCCTCTACTTCCCCTCTACTTCCCCTCTACTTCCCACAGTCTCTCTACTACCCCTCTACTTCCCCTCTACTTCCCACAGTCTCTCTACTTCCCCTCTACTTCCCCTCTACTTCCCCTCTACTTCCCACAGTCTCTCTACTTCCCCTCTACTTCCCCTCTACTTCCCCTCTACTTCCCACAGTCTCTCTACTTCCCCTCTACTTCCCCTCTACTTCCCCTCTACTTCCCACAGTCTCTCTACTTCCCCTCTACTTCCCCTCTACTTCCCCTCTACTTCCCACAGTCTCTCTACTTCCCCTCTACTTCCCCTCTACTTCCCCTCTACTTCCCACAGTCCCTCTACTTCCCCTCTACTTCCCCTCTACTTCCCACAGTCTCTCTACTTCCCCTCTACTTCCCCTCTACTTCCCACAGTCTCTCTACTTCCCCTCTACTTCCCCTCTACTTCCCCTCTACTTCCCACAGTCCCTCTACTTCCCCTCTACTTCCCCTCTACTTCCCCTCTACTTCCCACAGTCTCTCTACTTCCCCTCTACTTCCCCTCTACTTCCCCTCTACTTCCCACAGTCTCTCTACTTCCCCTCTACTTCCCCTCTACTTCCCCTCTACTTCCCACAGTCCCTCTACTTCCCCTCTACTTCCCCTCTACTTCCCACAGTCTCTCTACTTCCCCTCTACTTCCCCTCTACTTCCCACAGTCTCTCTACTTCCCCTCTACTTCCCCTCTACTTCCCCTCTACTTCCCACAGTCCCTCTACTTCCCCTCTACTTCCCACAATCCCTCTACTTCCCACAGTCTCTCTACTTCCCCTCTACTTCCCACAATCCCTCTACTTCCCACTGTCCCTCTACTTCCCCTCTACTTCCCACAGTCCCTCTACTTCCCCTCTACTTCCCACAATCCCTCTACTTTCCACAGTCTCTCTACTTCCCCTCTACTTCCCACAGTCCCTCTACTTCCCCTCTACTTCCCACAATCCCTCTACTTCCCACAGTCTCTCTACTTCCCCTCTACTTCCCACAATCCCTCTACTTTCCACAGTCTCTCTACTTCCCCTCTACTTCCCACAGTCCCTCTACTTCCCCTCTACTTCCCACAATCCCTCTACTTCCCACAGTCTCTCTACTTCCCCTCTACTTCCCACAGTCTCTCTACTTCCCCTCTACTTCCCACAATCCCTCTACTTCCCACTGTCCCTCTACTTCCCCTCTACTTCCCACAGTCCCTCTACTTCCCACAGTCCCTCTACTTCCCCTCTACTTCCCACAGTCCCTCTACTTCCCACAATCTCTCTACTTGCCACAGTCCCTCTACTTCCCACAGTCCCTCTACTTCCCACAATCCCTCTACTTCCCACAGTCCCTCTACTTCCCACAATCCCTCTACTTCCCACAGTCCCTCTACTTCCCACAATCCCTCTACTTCCCACAATCCCTCTATTTCCACAGACACACAAAACTTTACTTTGAAAAGACTGCTTCAAAAAAAAAATAGCGCCCAATTTTTTTATCGATCAAGAATCTAGCAGTTCAAAGTTATCAGGTATTAAGATCTGGATGTAGGCCTGGGCCTGTATCGTGCTGTTCTGTAGAACCATAGTGCAGGTCTGTGAAAAAAAAAGGGGGGGGGGAGGGAGATTGATTGTAATTTAGTGATTTTGTTGTTGTTGAAGTTGAGGCGGCGATGTTACCACTTTGGTGTGAGCTGACTTAAGTGTTCCTTTATTACCTCGACTTCCAGTACAACAAATAGAAGAAAAACAAACAACATATATGTTGAAAATAAAAGAATGGTCTGTCATTATACATCTCCAATATGGATTGTAATCAGTGCAAAGTACTTGATAAAAGAACTCACACTCTTTTATCATTTTATCTCTGTGTCACGTGGGGTATATTTCCATAATTATAATCAGAAAAATTAACATATTTTTTTTTTATCAGTTAGTTACTTGCTTCTTGATGGAAATTCAATAAATTCAAATTTCGCGCAAAAAAAAAAGTACAAATCATGTTTAAGTATTGATCTCTCTAGTGCATCTGACATTTTCTCAGTGTTTTTTTTTTTTTAATTTTTGGAAAGAAAGTATTCTTGAGGGGAGTGATGGGATTGTTGCTATTTATAGCCTTAGGACCGGATGTCCAATGAACTGTCTGGTCTATTGAGCTATTTAGAAGAGAAAACTTAATTTCATTATATAATTGTCTAGTGCATAAGAAGAGCTCGCCTGCTGAAGGATCACTGCAATCATTGAATTTGGGTTCTTGGGATGCAAACAATGTCAACCTGTGGCATTTTGTATGTCAATCCTCAAAAAAAAAAATTCAAAGAAAAGAGATCCGGATAAGGAGGGAATAGAATAACTTTCCTACATTCTTAAGCGATGAAATTGTGGGGATCTGGTGGCCAAGTGATAAGGCGCATGGCTTCTGAACCGAGGGGTCTCGACTGGATTTTGATTCAGGATTTTTATGACGTCCCTGTGCCAACCCAACTCTAATGGGTACTTGACATTGGTTGGTGAAGGTCGTGCCGGACACATTCGAGATCAGCGTCCGCCCTCCATGAAGGAGTGACTTGAATAGAGGTATTGTAAAAAAAAAAGAGTGAAATAATCTTAGTGATTGGGTACATACACAATTGACGTGTAACTAGAACCACATGCCTAACAAAATGGCATTTGTAATTACATAATTAATTGTAATTATGGCCTACAAATTTTGAAATGCTACCAAAACAAAAAAGTTTTTGTTTGGAGTCTATGATCTCACTATACAACAGTGATGAGCTATCAATAATTGCTGACTATAAAATGACATTTTCAAATACCCAACCACTTTCCAATTAGTTCTTCTCTTCTCCCGTCTTTCTATCTACGTCTCAACATATCAACATCTCAACATCTCAACATCTCAACATCTCAACATATAAACATCTCGACATATAAACATATAAACATCTAAACATATAAACATTTCAACATATAAACATATAAACATCTCAACATATCAACATATCAACACTCTGATGATAACAGCCTTCTACCAGTTGTCACGAGACTTTGGTGCGGAAACGAGACTAACACAGCCAGACCCTAGATTGTATGCTGTACTGGTGAATGCATCTTGAAATGTCTCCTCTTTATTATTCCTCTAATAAGCTTGCGAACTCACCATGGGTTCAAAAAAGGTTAGCCCTAGCTACATTGCAAATACAACCTAGAAAAGAAAAGATACCCCACAGAGGCACAGATTGATCAAAATAATTTATATTAAGGCTTTGAGAGTCGCCGCAGAAAAAAAAATTTCTTTGAAAGATAAAATTTGAAAGACGTTTATTTATAAGTGATTAATTTTCTTCAGTACGCATGTTTGTAACTTTGTTCATTTACAGAACTGTAACAGAACTAGAATTCAAAGTTCTGAACAAACAAAAAAATTCGGAAGGGGGAATAGAAATTAAATAGACCAAGACCAATTAGATTCTACTCTAAATTTTGTGTATTTTTTAGGGTTAAAATATAAATTGTGAGTTATAGTCCCGAAGTATTTATACAATAGAAAAAAATTTCAGTAAAGGTTGGGAAAAGGCGACTAGGAAAAAAAAAATTCTCATGAATTCAAAATTTTCTGAAACAAAAGTATTTGACAAAGTCATGCGCAATTACATTGACTCTGTTACTATATCTGACTATTTTATTTTAACAGTCCTGTTTTCGTCTGTAAAGAGAGGAGCGCGGTAGATGGAAAAGGGTTAATCATGTAAGAGTCAATTATTGCTAATGACTGCATTTCAGACTAAAGAATTGTGGATGGAGCGAATCGATATAATAATATAATATGTAACTTATTTTAGTGACAGATTTTTTTTTTAAATAGTGAAACCCTCACTAAAATGCAAAAGAAAACGTAATGGTCTGCCAGGGGGGGGGGGCGATTGCATCTATACCCCACTCCAACAATCCCATCTGGTACCTACCCCCCCCCCTTTCAATGTATATTTACTAATGATTTTAGATTAGCGTGTGGTGCGACATAATATAGGCCTACAAATGAGTTCAAATATCAATACGTAGCTTATATTATATAGATATTCAAATAATTTTCTAACACAAACTATTATTCCTGCATAAAAATTGGACCCCCCCCCCACTTGATGGTAAGGGTCAGGGGAGAGGCAGTAGATGCCAGCGCACCTCACCGAACCGGCCAACATACCAAAAAGAGGCGCGACATAATATAAAAATTATATTATATAGATATTTATGTTTGTAATGTTATCAAAGCGACTTGAGCCTACATTTTGTTGTTAACAGCGCTCTTTAAATTAAACTATTATTATTAACTAATTTTGTTCACAAACGATGATTTCCGCATACAACATGGACCGCCCCCTCCACCACTCAGAGGCATTAGCTGGGGAGGGCGGTAGATGTAATTGCCCCATTTCCACCCTACTGAATCAGCCAACATACCAGGAAAAGAGGGCGACAATAATATAAAGATTAATTCAAATACCAATAAGTAGCTGACATCATATAGACATGTCATTAATGCCGTTAACAAACTGTGATATCTACAAAACAATTTGATCGCCCCTCCCCCTCTCGAAAGATAAGAGTTGGGGGGGGGGGGGCAAACGCCCCACCCACCCAATCGGCCAACATTCTAGAGTGGGGTGGCATAATCTGAAAAGTTGGTTAAAATATAAGTCACTAGTACATATTATTAACATAAGTAAATAATTCGTATACTAATTGTGGGATTTCTCTACTAAAATTCGCCCCCCCCCCCGGTCGGACGAAAAAAGGGAGGGCGATCTCCCTCTACCACCGCCCCCCCCCCCCCCCCGGATCCGCCAGTGATACTGGACCAGTACAGAGAACCGCTTTGTGTGGTAGGGGAAGGGAGTCTTGTTCTTTGGAAAGAAAAAATAACTCTGTCGTTGCTTGATTGTTATTTCACCCTATTTTCTTCCATTTCTTCCAACTACTGCTATTATTAAGGAGTTTTTTTTTTCCCTCATCCCCCCCCCCCCTCAAACTAATCTATTATTATAATTGAAATATCTTTTTTTTTTCCCCTTTTGTAGGACGAACGTAGTTTTAGTATAACCCGTATCCACTGCAGGCCCATTGAGCAGAGTCGTGTCTTATAAATGTATAATTAGACCTACACTGTTACCGTCAACGTAACACTGTCTTCTGCTTCCCACTGTCTTACCACAGTTACTGCCCTTTGTTAAAAAAAAAAAAAAGGCAAATGTAAAAAGATGTCTCTTGTCTCACGGGGAACGATTCTATTACATCAGACGTATTTAAATAATTTTTTTTAAAGCGAGGAAAGAACCTTTTATACTTTAGCAATTCAATTAATAATTACGAAGAAAGGCTATAGACTTATTTTAAGTATAGATCTGTTGGTACGCGAAAAGTTCAGTAACTGTTGTCTCTGGATTCAATAGTATTGTTTACTGTTGTCACTTTTTTTTTAACGAAAGGGAAGTAACCAAGGAAATGAATTATGATAGTTCTTAGCTGGAGTGACCTTGTTGTGTTTTGTTTCTTGATTGTTAACGTCACAGACGCTAATATATAGGCCTAACAATTATTGATATTTTAGCGGCCCACGAAAGGAGAAAAGATGCTTTCAGCCGTTATTAGTTTTGTGTGCTCTGTCTGTCTGTCACGTTTTAATCTCAAAAAAGGAGAAAGATATTGAAAATACAATTTCATTTTCTCTCAAGCTTGATAAGTTTAGTTGCTACAGCCAATATTGAAGAGATGTCGAAACCAACCTGCATTTTTTTTTTTTTTTTTTTACCAAATAGCAGATTTATGGGTAGACCCACTTCAGTCCACATCGAGTTTGTGTGACAACACAAACTCTCTTAGTAATCTTGTTATTATTTAATTAAAAAAAAATACTTTTAATGTGATCACATTATTTTTAACAATATTTTTTTTGAACTTTGTAGAAATATTTAGTAGAAATATTACAATTCTGTAAAATTAAATTTTCTGTTTTAAAATCAAACTATTTTGTAAGGAAAAACTGGAAAGTCAAAGAAAAGAAAAATGCAATTGACCACTTCTTTTCACAGTCATCAAACACAGGGCAATTTTGTGCAGTAACTATTTTACAAGTTAGGCCAACATACTAAAATACTAACAAACAACTATCACAATATTTTTTTAAACAATTTTAATACTAAGCATCTTTCTTTTCAATTACTTAGAGGTGACCATAAACACTACTTGCTTTAGCAAGGCAGTTATCTTCTCTTGAAAGTGATGGATACTGAGCTAGCCAGCTATGTAAGATGGTCTACCCCGTTGAGGGAGTGTCCATTCATGGTGATCTTTGGAGCTGAGTATATTTTATTGGGCGCATCCTGAAACATGACTTCTGTTTTCCAGTATGGAAAGAGAAATTAACATATCCTACAAATAATACAATAGTAATTGACAAACAAGCAGAAAGAAAATCTCTATTAGGAACTCAACAATTATAAGTTTCCATTTTCATCTGCTTTCACCTTCACGTAGAAATAGTTCACAATTATTGCCTCCTAATGGAATGCCGATGTCGGTGTCTCTAGTGCATTTTTAGACAGATACATTTCATTTAATCACATTTAAGCCTAAAGAAGTGAACAGCACTCAGCAACAAATTATAGAATCAAATGATATGAAGTTGATAAATGGCAAAGACAAATTAAAAAAAAAAAAAATGAACACAAGTTTTAGGAATCTCTCTAAAAAATGAAGATGTAGGACATGGTAGAAAATATTGCAATGGCTATGTCTTGAAAACATTGTCTACTACTTATCCCTGATTTACCTCCCTTATAAGAGCAGAAAGACACATCAGGCAACAAAGAGAAATAGTCCAAGATTCTAAAATGAAATGAAATGAAATGAGAAGTCGCAGCAATAATGTCCCACATCACTTAGAACAGAAATTAAAATCAAATTCTCCAGTAACAATAACAACAACAAAATTACTCACAAGGCAAACAAGAAAATGTCACATCAGACACAGAGGGTTGAAAAACTTTGAAAAATGTTTTTGAAGGCCTCTCTTAATAACATCATATAATAGGTCACATCGTACAAAATAAAATATTACATAAATATGCTACAACCAATATGCTACAACTGAAAAAAAAAAATGTGTCAACAAAAATGACAAATGTCAAAAACATAGATGTCACATTTCAATCCTTTATACAGCTACAAAAATATAGAAAAATGAGCAAAATCTTCACACAAACAAAACGACATCATGCATTTCTGTTATTTTCACATATTACAGCTATCCCAGAGTGCACTGTAATCTAAAGTATCACAGTTCATCTGATAAGGCACTAACCTCACTTGAGAATTTTTCATGCAAACTTTTGCAAACATTTTTTTTTAATTTATGGTTTGTTAAATCTGAACACCAAATTCTATAAATAACAATAAATAGCAGGTTTGTAAATATGTAGAACAAAATATTAACTACTTCTTGCGATGCTCAACATTTGCTGTACATCGATGAGCTTTTCTCTTGGCTTCCCCACAAGTTCACCAGCGGCACATTCTGCTTGGTCAATTTTCAACCAATCAGAAAATGTCACAGCTAAGAAGAAAGGGAGAGAAAAATTTTTTTAATAACAATTAAAGAAAAAAAATCTGTTTTTTTGTGACTAATAGTTCATAAGGTTGGTGACCAGAACAACAGTCTTAATAATAATAATAATTTTATTAATAAAGCGCTGTTAACAAACAAAATGTAGGCTTAAGGCACTGTAATAACATTACAAACACAAACACAACAGCTAAATGACAATTAATCTAAAAAAGTTTTAAACAGATAGGTCTTAATGTTCTTCTTAAAAGTGCTGTCTTATAAGTTTCGGAGGCTTACATTCTAGTCCAAAACTTCTAAAGGACAGCAAGGGATGGAAGTGAACAGGATTCAAATTAGGAATAATTGTAGTCACAGTCCAAATGGCATATCAAGCGACCAGGTGCAGTTTGCGCACTGGACTGTCATTCATACTTATCGATGGTCCCGGATTCAAATCCTGCCCGCTCCCATCCCCCATCGTCCTGCAAGAGGTTTGGACTAGGAAGTAAATTATCTTCAACTCTGAAGAAACATCCAAAACAAATAAAACATTTTACCTAACAGATGATACTCTATGAGCATGTGTGTCATTTCTTTATTCCAAAGTAAAGAGGCTCACCAGGATTTAAAACCAAAATTTTTTTAGCTTAAAAAACTTATACCCAATCATTAAGTCACAATGACTTGACTTAATCCTTTTGACTCCCAGTGGAGCATAGATCACATTGGACTCTGTTCTGGGCAATTCCTCTCAGCTGGGTCCATGTCCATGCTGTTGTCTTTGCCTCTTGGTCTACAGATCTTATCCATATTTGCTTTAGTCTTCCAGTCTTTCTCTTCCCCTATGGGTTCCAGTCTAGGGACTGTCTTGCATTGCTTTCTGGGTTGTTTTTTTGTAAAGTATGCCCAATCCAACCCCATTTGTGTTTTCTGATTTCTTGCTCTATTGGTGTTTGCTGGGTTGTTTCCCACGAGTTATTGTTACAATATTTCTCATTAAAAAAAAAAAAAGTTATAAAAAGAAATGAGGCAAAAGTATACCCAACAAATGAACAAATGTAGCATTAAAGAAGATGATGTAGTCATCTATTTGTACTAGTACTGTGTTCCTGTAAGGGCTTTCTTTCTAAGAACCAACCTTCTTATCTTATCTTATGTAATACAAACGTTACTTCAAAAAAGAAGATGATTATGTCCTACGCGTCATGCAATTAGTCATGCATACTAATATTAAAAAATGAGCTTAAAATATTGTCAAAAGTTCATATAGATGTTATAAGTTATATATAGTAAAATGATTGTTTTCATTTTCTTTAACTCCTCCTGAGTAATATGTCTTGGTCTCCTCAACCAACAAACACAAAGGTTGCATTGACTAGTAGAAGACATCATTGAAAATCTCAACTTAGTACTAACACATAGACCAATACATTGGTTTTTGTAGAAAGAAACAATTTTAGAATTAATGTCTGCCAGTTGTTTAGGAGGAGGTGGGAAAATGTTAATGGAAGACCAGGAATGGCAAAATTGAAAATTAAAATAATGAATGAAGGGTTACAAAAGGCTTGGAACCACTTATTATTCTGTTTACCTTTGTCTTTAATTTGAGCCACCAAGTTTTCTCTTTTACTCCTTTCCTTACACAAAAGAGTTCCATTTTCAATATCCTCTAAAACCACTTTTCCTGTTTCGAAGGCATCGCTCATAGTGCCTAAGATGACTCCAACGGGACCATTGGCTGACCACCCAGTACAGTATAAGCCTGGTCATAAGAAAATATTGACTAAAAAACTCAATTTACTCTTTGTGAAACAAGTTAAACAAATCAATGCTAAAACTCAAACTCCACACACTTTATAAATTACATGTTATAAGATAGTGAAAAAGAAACATTCCCTAAATGTTCAAAGTGAAGGTCAAGTAAAGGAAGTGAGTTCACCCATTCATACGGCAAACAATTAATGAGGGCTTAATATAGCTAGCGGAGGCATGGTGGCTGAGTGGTAAAGTGCTTGGCTTCCAAACTGGGGGTCCTTGGTTCGAATCATGGTGAAGACTGGAATTTTTAATTTTGGGATCAATGGGCGCCTCTGAGTCAACCAAGCTCTAATGGCTACCTAACATTAGTTAGGTAAAAGTAAAGGCGGTTGGTCATTGTGCTTGCCACATGACACCCTCATTAACCGTGGGCCACAGAAATAGATGAACTTTACATCATCTGCCCAATAGATTGCAAGGTCTGAAAGGGGAACTTTATCTTTTTTTTTTTCTAATATGACTAGCACAACATTTTTTACTTTGCTAAGTTTCGGTCACATGCTAATTAAAAGGTAGGCAATACTAGTATGAATCCTAAACCCAACTTCAGGATTATTAGAGTGAGTTTTTTAAATTAGCATCTGACTTTAAACCTAAATCTAGCATCTGGTGAAATTTAAATCTGTGTCATTATTGCGCTTTGCACTGTCCACCAACTTACTTAAGTTACTTATGGGCCAGTTGCAAACCAGTAGCTTCTTTGTAAAAGAAATTGTGAGGTAAATGTGATTGAAAGTTTAAAAAATCAAAATGATTGTAAAATTTATTACTGCCCCCTCCCCCTTGTTTTCTCACTAGACTCAATCCCACCACACATTTTTTTTCCTCCATAATTTCTAAAGCCTCACCTTTGTTGTTGTGAACTCTAGATTGCTGGTGCTGTATTACACCTTTGTTTTCATCGAATGGTAACGTGTTATCTAGTGGTAAGCTTCTATAGCCAATACTTCTCAAAACCTGCAAGTTAAAGGAGTAAAGATTAGATATTATTTAAAATCTTTTTCCAAACCCTCCTTAAATTTGTCCAAACCAAAGACACAATATAAAAATAAACTTCTGTAAAACTATTCTTCTAAACCACATTGTTATAAATGAGCTGGGTGCACAGGCCTTTTAAGCAAGGCCAACCAGCTCATGTGACTGATGTCAGCATACTTGTGTAATGTACATGTGTAAATAAATTGGCACGTAAATTGCTTTGAGATATGGTCAAATACTCTTCCAGAATGGATTTGCAACTGACTAGTGATATTTCTGCGAACTTCCAGAAGCTTCGGGAACCTTATAAAAGCCAGAGACAGTAAGCACAAGCTAGGTTTCAGTGTAGCTTCGTACAGTTCAGTGAAGCAATTGTAAAGTCTTCTATAATACAGTGTACAGTAATCAAGCTCTATTTTTTTTTAAGTAAAAATAAAGACATGAAATTCTAATTAGATTTGTCAAACTCTTTGAATTGATTGTGTGTGTGTGTCACTAGGTAGAGAAACTCAACAGTTTTCCAGTTAAAAGTAAAAAAACATTGAAAGCATGTAACACTATTACTTTGTTATGAAAGATAAACAAAAAATAATAATTCATTTGAATCACAAATCCAAAGATATGATATAAGCTAATCCTCCCTGATACACTGTAGAGGAACTTTGCTTAATATCTGTAAAAGTGATGAACATTAATTTATGTGCTTACCAGGCCACAGTTGATTGTCTCAACACTGTCTGTTGGTACAGCTTTTTGAGTCTCTAAGTTATCTCCCTGAGCACACAAAAAAAATACTGCAAATGAAAGTCTTTCATAAACTATAATAAAACACAAGTCATGATGCACCTTATCTTATAAATACAGACGTTACTTCAAAAAAGAAGATGATTACCAAAATAGAAATCAATCAGGTCTCTGTTGTATGTATCAATGTGCTTTAATGTTTTAAGCAGGGGAGAACACTTGGAATACAAATATACATTTTTATATTAGGATCCCTTTTCCCTCTAGAGAGTTATCTACATTAAGACTATGGCAGTTGATTTGATGATAAGATTAAAGAGTTACACTTATTTAGACTAAGACTAAAGATGACAGGGGAGCACTAACCCTACCAATAAAACCCACCTGAAGCTTGTTTGAGTTGACAGGGGAGCACTAACCCTACCAATAAAACCCACCTGAAGCTTGTTTGAGTTGACAGGGGAACACTAACCCTACCAATAAAACCCACCTGAAGCTTGTTTGAGTTGACAGGGGAGCACTAACCCTACCAATAAAACCCACCTGAAGCTTGTTTGAGTTGACAGGGGAACAAGAACCCTGATCACTTACCTGAAGCTTGTTGACAATGAATTTTACACCTCCAACTTTGCCCCCAGCAGTCTGACATATCTCAACAGGACTTCTCAGGAACACTAATCTCCACTCCCTGCTGGCCTGCGCCCAGAGCTGGGCCATTTCAGGGCTAGGCGCTACTGCAGATTTAAACATCAGCTCTGTCAGACGTCTCCTTGGCCTTGGAATGTCTACAAAATATATATTATGACAACGTGCATTTGTTCATGTGTAATTTTAAATGTATCCCACATCTACAATTTTGTATGTGGACTTTCGTTGTTGTCCAATGTTCAAAGTTGTTACTCAGCGGAACCTGATGAAAAATTAGCTGACATATATTATGTGATTTGTTATCTCCCTTTGCCTGATTATTATTGAGATGTCTTGAATGGCCTAAGTTTTCAACAATCCTTCAGAATTGAAACTTAGTATGACCTAGCCCCAACCTCCAGCAGGATTGGGCAGTGTTTGCCACTTTGCCAGGCAGTCATTCAAAGCCACTTTGACTGTTTATTTTTCATGTGTAATTTTTCACTGGAAGCACGGTGGCTGAGTGGTAAAGAACTTGGCTTCCAAACTGGGGGTCCCAGGGTCAAACCCTGGTGAAGACTGAGATTTTTAATTTCGGGATCTTAAGGGCACCTCTGAATCCTACCAGCTCTAATGGGTACATAACATTAGTTGGGAAACGTAAAGACATTTGGTCGTTGTGCTGACCCTATGACAAACTCGTTAACTGTGGGCCACAGAAACAGATGACCTTTACATCATCTAACTATAGATGGCAAGGTCTGAAAGAGGAACTAATTTTTAACCATAGAAAACAAATTTTAAAATTAACCACTCAGAATTACAATTTATAAGCACACCTTGGGCATAGCCGGGATAGAGGGTCACCCCCCCCCCCCCCCGCCCCCGGAGGGAATAGGGGGTGGGAATTTAGTGACTGATTTTTCGCTTTGATTTTGTATATTTTATGAGAGATTTTAATACTAAACCATCACTTGAAGCAGCGCAGTCAAGGGGGTTTTGAGTTTAAAACCCCATACCAGGGGGTTTTGCAGTTAAATCCCCCTCTTCTATAAAACAAAAAAAAATAATTTTGTAAGCGACCATTCCCAAATTAAAAGAGCAAAGCTAATGGGGGCTTTTGATTTTAAAACACCCTCTTCAATGTAAGACTATCAATACATCAGTCACCAGATTCTATGAGCGTAGCCAAGAGAGGTTTTGCGTTTTAAAAAAACCTCCAGCGAAGTTTGCAGCTAAAAACCATCTCTTTACATTAAAAAAAGCAAAATATACACACAAAATTCTATAAGCGTAGCCAAAGGGGTTTTGAGTTTAAACTCCCCTTCAGCGGTGTTTGAAGCTAAAAAAAATACCTCTTCAATATAAAAAAAAGCAAAATTCACGCTTAAAATTCTATGAACATAGCCAAGCCAAGGTTGTTTTTTTTTGGGGGGGAGGGGGGGGGGTGAGTTTAAAACCCCCTCCTCCAGAGGGCTTTTTTTTAAAGTTTAAAACTCCTCCAGATGGTTATTGAGTTTAAAATCCCCCTACAAAGATTTTTGAGGTTGAAAACCTCTCTCTTCAATATTATTCTAAAGCAAAATAAATTTACCAAATTCTACGAGCGTAGCTAAATGGGTTTTGAATTTGTTTAAAAATAACTCCATAGATTTTTTAGTTTAAAACCCCCAAACAGATGATTTTGGCGATAAAACTTCCCTTTTCGAAATAAAATCTAAAGCAAACTACAGTCACCTAATTCTACGAGTGTAGCCAAGAGAGGTTACAAATTTCTACCAGTGACAGGGTTCCATTAATAAAGTGCAGTGAATAGTCATGTGCCAAAATTGAAAAAGACTAAATGTGGCTCAACAAAGATGGCTGATGGATTTTAGGAGTCAATTATAGAGATCGGGTCTTAATCAAGGAAATCCTTTGCCGAACTAAGAGTCGACACCTTTGTAAAGTTGTGACAGATCATTGCATGAGGTTTGCACGACATGTTTTCTGACACAATGAATTGCGCATAATGACATATAGACCATTACGAGGAAAGCGCAAACAGGGAAATCCTAGTATAACTTGCTGCCACACTTTCATTCATGGAGAACCTCAGAGCAGATGGGAAGAGGCTTCAGACATTGCCAGTGACAGATTTTTGTAGAAGCAGCTTGCCTCCCAATGCGTCAAACAGTGCCTGAGTATCTAAGTAAGTAAGAAGGGCAGATTAGGTCTTTGAAATAAAACTTTTTAATAGCAGGATAATGCACTGTAGATACCTCAGAATATGCATTTTGTTGGCTTTCATACCGGAAATAGTGTTTGGTGGCAGGGCTTCGCCCTGAACCCCGCTGGGTAACCTCACAGCGCTCCCCTAGACCCCCCTTGCTGACAAAGGCGGGGAGTCAAAAATGTTTCCACTAACTCCAGGAAGAACCTATCCTAGTGTATAATAAATGTCTTCCTAAAGAATGAAAGGTCAGAATGTAATAAAGATTAATTATGTATACACACACATATATATATTTATATATTTGGGTGGGGGGGGGGAAAGAGAAAAAATACTCCCCCAAAACCCTCCCCCGACAAAAAATCCTGGCTATGCCCATGAAGCACACACACACACAAAATAACCACTTGAATAAATTCAGTTCCACACTTTCTTTTTATCTGCCTAGATTTTCAAACACATTAATAACAATCAAAAATTGTATCTATTAACCTTGAATGATTTTGTCTAGTCCTTCTACATCTGAAGGTTGAATGATGGTCCTTGTGTTAGAAAGGTTGATCATTTCTCTTAACTCTTTGATTGTAAAAGCCACTTGCAGAGGGCCTCTCCTACCAACAATGTAAACTTTCTGAATCCTACTTTTGCGCAGAATTTCAAGGGAATGTTCTGTAATATCAGTTTTCTGACAAGAACATTTTGTATCCAGTTTTTAAAAAATTCCAAAAACATTTTTCTAATGTAAGAAATAAGGAGACTAAAATAATAATTATTGTCCTCAAATAGAAATGTAGAAACATACATCAATGAACAAGAAATTCAGTTGCAAATATGTAAATGGTAACAATAGTATAATGGAAATGTAAACTTCTTTCCACTGTAATGATCTTAAGGGTAGCAAAAACATGGTCAAACCATTTCTGTCGTCATCAGAGTAATATTAAAATTGTTGTAATAATGTGATCAACACATTGAGTAGCCATCATTTTTTTACTCAAGCACTTCTTTGGATTTGTTCATTCCATCTAACCCAAGGGTTCTCAACCTGTGGGTTGCAACCCTTTTGGGGGTCCAATTACAATTTTCGAGGGGTGGGGTGGGGAGGCTATTTTCATCTGAAGTTTTTATATATATATATATATTTTGTGTGTCTCTAACATGTTGTAACAAGCATATTTGTGCTATAGTCGATATACCTTTATATTTTAAATGCCATAGGATTTAGAAAATTATTCATATTACATTGTTATTAAATAAATTATGAAATGATCGTCAAGTATCAACAAAATAAAAAGTGGGAATAACAAAGGTAGATCTAAGAACACGGACGTATAGCTAGGGGATACGAATGACACTTTACGTGAATGTATAATCATTGAATGGATACGTGATTTTTATTGTTAGTTACTTTTTTCTTTTTTTTATTCAAAAATATTTGTTGCAGACCACATCTTCGTTGTAGCAGAAAACTTTTTCAACAATTGAAATTATTGTCCATCAAATGCATCATAACGCCATTGCAGGATGAAACATTTCTAGGGAGAAGATCTCATCACTTCGTGAAGAAAATGTAACACTAGCTAAATCACATTGACCTAAGCCAATGAATGAAAAAAAAATGGTAGGGGGTCGCCCCCTAGTGGAAAATTGTAAATGGGGGTCGCGGAGCTCAAAAGGTTGAGAACTGTTGATCTAACTCAAACCTCCTACAGGATGGCAGCAGACACGGTAATGAACTAAGGATCATTTTGACAACATTCAAAAGCACATACCACACAACTAGGAGTTAGCGAGTCAGCTTGACTGATTCCAAAATAAAAATCCCAACAATTTTAAGAATCAAATCTGCACTGCTTAAGAGTTTTCCCAACTAGTTTTTTTTATGTGTCAATTTTAAGCTCTGAACTTATAAGTAGTTTTATTTATTTGCATATTTATAGTCAAATAATATGTTTTAATTTGGATTATTACAAGCTTATTGATTTCATCAAATAGTCATGGTATTCAACTATTTCATAAACAAATAAAGGGGTCACAGAAAAGAATAATTCTAAAAAAAGGGTGTAGAATAATGTAATCACCTAGAAAAGTCATGTTGGGAGACTATAAAAGAAAAACAATGCAGATATGGGGGTAGTCAGTCAGTGATCAGTATTATAGTTGGTTAATAGTTATCAGGTGGCATGGTGGCAGAGTGTTTGGCTTCCAAACTTGGGATCTAGGGTTTGAATCTCGGTGAAGACTGGGATTTTGAATTTCAGGATTTTTAGGGTACACGACTTTAGTTGGGGAAAGTAAACACGGTTGGTCATTGTGCTGGCCATGTGACTGCTTGTTAATCGTTAGCCAAAGAAACAAATCACCTTAACATCATCTGTACTATAGATAGCAAGGTCTGAAAGGGAAACTTCACTTAATAGTTATCAGTCATTACTTTATGTTCATTGCGCTTTACTTAGTATTAATAGCTTTTAGCCAGTCTTTTTTTTACTACTTATATGATTTGAACAAGTGATTTGTGTTGGAGTATTTATTTCACTGGATTGAGTTTGAAGATATTAAACTCAAGTCAAATTGCATTCAACATTGAGTTTCTTTAAAATTACTATTGAGGCACCTCCAAACATTCTTAGGTTACTTTAATTTGAGAGACAAAAATCTAAATGATAGTGTGAACAACACAAATCTCAGACTAATTCTGTGACAGAATTAATAGCTGCACTTGTTCAAGTCAAGATACTTATAAAATATTGGAAGTTTTCAAGATACTTATAAAATGTTGGTTTGTGTCAAGATACTTCTAAAATGTTGGTATGTGTCAAGCAGTGACATAGCTAGGAATTTGCCATCATTAGGGAGCCCCCCCCGGGGGGGGGGGGGGGGGGGGGGGGGGGGGAGGCACTTGGCCTCTTTGGGGCCCCTGCATTTTGCATAATATTTAATATTTTAATGTAACAAAACATTTCTAACACTCATTTGGGGGCCCCCCTCAAGTGGGGGCCTGGGGGGATTTTTAAAATCTCCCCCCTCCGCAATCCACCCTAGCTACGCTACTGGGTGTCAAGATAGTTATAAAATGTTGGTAGGTGTCAAGATACCTCTAAAATGTTGGTAGGTGTCAAGAGAATACGAGCAACATCTACAGCAACATTGCCATGACCCAAGACAACCGCTGATTCACAGTCCAAGTCAACGGGCAGCTGGGGAGACAAGAGTACAGAATTGTGAGGTTCAATAAAAAAAAAAAACACTTAACATAACAATAATGAGCTAGCAGAGTCCTCAACTGCTGAAACAGAAAGCTCAGACTAGAATTCAAATCATAGATTCATGTGATTTGGACTGATCTTTAAAAATTTTATATAAAATATAATATGGCACTATTTGAAGCTTTCAAGAAAAACATCTCAGCTTAAAGTATAGCACAAGAGCAACAGATTTATTTATGTATTAAAAACTCCTGGATGTTATTGCATTCGAAATATACCAGACTTCAGAAAAATTCAAATTCTTTTTCCTTATTTCACCAGTAAATTGATTCACCACTGGGTGACCAGGAGGCATTGTGGCTAAGGGGTAAAGCGCTTGGCTTCCACCCAGCTCTAATGGGTACCTGACATTAGTTGTGGAAATTAAGATGGCTGTTGTTGTGCTGGCCATAAGACACCCTTGTTAACCGTGGGCCACAGAAAAAGATGAGCTTTACATCAACTGCCCTATAGATTGCATGGTCTGAAAGGGGAACTTTACTTTTTTTTACTGGGTGACCACGTCCTTGAATCGTTTCATTACCTAAACAAATTTTGTATGTAAATATAATTAAATTTAATGAACTAGGAATAATTAAATATCATTTACATTTTTATCATCTGGGTTCCCATTGTACCAGCCGACAAAAGATCTTGCAGATAAAACATTTGACAGATTTTCACCAGGTATCCCAAGCATTTTATCATCTGCTGCACCATAGCACTGGGAAACATTATGTTGCAAAGTTACAAAAACTGGTGCATTTAATAATGTTCAAGTAATTATAACAACTTTTAGTTGAGCTTTGTATGGTCAAGCTTTTTAGTAAACTAAATGTTCTGATTTATTTTTCTATTGAGCGATGAATGTACAGAGAAATACACTAACCAGAACCACAGCTGTATAAGAATCTCTCAAAGACTTCAATGATATGTCTTTGCCGACTTCGATATTTCCAAAAAAGTGACATCTTTCATTCAAAGCAGTTTGTGTGAATGAGTTAATCACATTCTGTAGACATAGAAGACGGTATATATGAAAGAATATAACTTTGGTTGACACTAGAGGGCTCTACATAGAGCTAGATGGTACTAAATGACACAATTTTTTGTTATCAGAGAATTTTATCTACTTTTTTTAAAAAAAAAAAAGATTAAAACAATTAGATGTAGTTTAAAAATACATTTTAATTTTAAAATGATCCACATTCTTAGTAATTTTTTTGTTCTCAAATGTTTCTCAATGTTTTCAGACTCATTACGAAAACAATATTTTAGATCTTAATTTTATTCTTCATGCAGATTACCAATAAGATAAAGGACAGATGTATGGACATGCACAAACTGTGGCAAACTCTACCGCTACAGAATTGGCTTGATAAGTCACTCCAGATTCTGCCCTGTCTCAAGATGAAAACAAAGCCAGTGACTCACCTGGGCGCATCCATTGTCTTTTGAGACAGAAGGAGCCATATATATAAATGCCTTTGGTACAGTATAGTTTACTTGATATGGTGATCTAAAACTAAAGAATTTGATAGTTTAAAATATCTGAATTAAACTACAGATCAATTGACCAGACAGTGAGTTTTATCAATTTAAGTGTTTGAAAGTGATAGAGTTTTTTTTCTCAGTAAGGACTGGGTCAAACTGACTTTACCTTTACTTCAGGATGATCTGGTGCTACTCCAAACCTCACAAGACCAAACGGCACCGGAAGTTTTTCATAAATATCTACCACGATGTGAGGGTTGCCCTGAAAATTGTTAGAAAAAAAAAGGCTGGTCAAATAAATCAGTAAATTAAGTACTACTATTGGGCCTATGTAGTCATGCAAAATAAAATTTAATAAGGCATTCATCTGTAATCTTAAGACTCAAAGAAAATGCCTTCTATTATTATATGAACACCAAAAGAATCCAACATAAAACTTACCTTTAATAACTGTTGTGCTGCATAGTATCCTGCTGGGCCCCCACCAACTAAGGCAACATGTGGTTTAGCCTGTGAGAAAGTCCTTGAAGTTGATCTGGTCCGAGGTGAACTGACCAATCTCTGTAAAATAGATCCATTTGGCTGATCACATAAAAAGTGATTCAAAGTTTTAATTAAACTTCCTGACTGTCGCTTGACACCTCCAAACATTTTCTAGAAAAATCAAGAAACGTGCTTATTAATTTTTTGTTATGATCAGAAAAGAAAAAGGTGTACAAATGTATCTGCTTTCTGCTGATCCCTGATAGAAATAGATAACTCATCATAAGTGAGATCAACAGGTCAGGTTTAAGAATGTAAGATATTTTTTATTTGAAAATCTAAGTCTGGTATGATTATGAACTTATGAAGTAGAAATAGGTTTGAAGATACAAACTGAAGCTAAGACCTGAAACAATGAATAATTGAGTATAATCATTATAATGCAAACATATTGTCACTCTTACTCACTCATTTAGAGTCATTAACTTAGGCTGACTTAGCTCAACTTTTACTTTGAATACTTTTACTGAATTATAGAAACTAAGAATAATAGTTTAGTTAAGTTTGAACTTAGTCTAGTAACTTACTTTTAAGTTTTTAAATTTTAAATTAAAAGTTACTCCGAGTCTGAATCTAGATAGTAGATACTTTGTTTAGGACTAAGATAGATTAGTTTATAGTTATAGATTTTATTTTAGATTCAACAAGAACAATTAATCCAGATTCTAGATCTATATCTAGACTTAAGACAAGATCTAGAATCTAGAGGATCTATCATCTACTTAAAATTTTAAATCTACTAAAGAAAATTTAGCATTTCATTATGATCCATTAGATTAGTTTTGTTTATCGAACTCTTCTTATTTTAAATTACAAAAGTTGTAATCTCAAGGGTCAAGGTTCAGAGGTAAATTCATTGTTCTTCCTGTTAACAGTAAAGACAAATTTTCAACTCGCCTCACTCGGAAGAGTAGATTCTGGTCTTTTAAATCACTGTGAAGGTAAAGTTTTAGTGTTAATAGAAAATATTAAATGTTTTATATATTTATAGATCTAGATAAGATTGTTTGAAATGTCTTCTAACATTTAGATAAAGTAGCCTATATAATGATATATATATATATAAGTCTAGATCTAATTTTGTTTCCCTGCCTCAAATATCAACAACATAATGATATTATTACGCCAAGGCGGAAGTAGATATCATCGTCAATTCGCCATTGCAGTCCCCATTCAGGAACAGATACTTGTCTTATTTCCTTTACTTTGAAAATTTTCTAACGTGATTAATTCAACTTAGATTCAAGATTGTCTTTGAGGTAATTTTTTCTCATGTTTTCATTTATGGAGTCTAGTTCAGCATTATTTATTTTTTTAATATTTGATAGCTAGACTTCGAAAAATACTTCGATCTGCCAGATCTGGACTCACTCGAGTCCGAGACACTCACTGGAGTCTCGACTCACGTCACTGTGACTGTCACTCAGTTGACTCAGCACTGTCAGCAGCTCTAGATTAACTAGATAGAATCTATAATCTAGATCTAGTTATCAACTGTAATCTAATCTAGATCTACTATAATACTAGATTGTAACTTAAACTAGATTCAGCTAGAATAGCTAGATTTATTGTCTATAACTAGTATAACTATAGACTATAGTTAATACTATACGACTATAGTCACTGTAGTAACTATAGTCTTAGTATGACTCGTCTATAGACTAGTATATATATAGACTAGTACGTATAGAGTGAGTCTATGACTAGACAGAGTAGAGAGTAGATCTAGATCATTCATAGTAGGTAGATCTAGTATTATCTAGTAGTTAGATTCTCTTGTAAAGTTAAAGTGAGAGAGGCATCCAATAAATTGAATAATAGCCTGAATAGCGTTGAATAGGCAATATCTCTGAATCATTCACTCTGACTCGTCAACAAAATTTGAACTTACAAAGATGAAAGTGTACTTTACATCTAGATAGATCTAGATTTTTATAGTCTAGATTAGTCTAGAATAACAATAAAGTATAGCAGTATCAACATTTATCATATAGAGGATATATTCATGGATGCAAGATTGCCAGCATGCCGGCAAAATCGAAGTAAAAAAAAAGCTTGCCGGCAAACGCCAGTCCGACTGATTGCCGGCTCGGTATCAGACTTTTTTTTCACATTCAATAACGTTTTGATTTTTCAAACTAAAACTTAATAAGTTGAATTCAAAGAAAGACAGGAAGTTACAATTCATGCGTTTATTCCCAAACTTGCGCTTTGTATCAAAAATGTAAACAAAAGTTAGAAACAAATCTGTATGGCCCCGGCCTGAGATGCCTAATTTAGTAAGTAGATCTAATTCTAATAAGTTTGATCTGCCGGCATAAAAATTGAAACCAGACTTAGAGGCTAGATATACTTGATATAGATTCTACATGTATTTCTACATTTTAAAATGATTTTAGTGAACATTTTTACCAGAAAATGCGAAATTACAGTATCATCGCCGTATGACAATAATGATAGATTTAGCATAGCTATAAAAAGTATAAATCTTAGATATAGTCTAGATCATCTCAGTAGATGATAATGATAGATCGATATCAATGAGTATTAACTATTAGATCTAGAATTAGATAATTAGAATAATTAGTTAGAATCTTAGTTATCTTATAGTTACAATCTACCACTAGCCTGACTAGGTCTTGGCCCTGGGCCCAATCTAGATCTAATAATAAAAAACTTATATTTTAAAAAAGGCAAGACTCTAGATCTAGTAGATGATTCTAGCTAAAGCTAGACTTCTATCATCTAGCATTACATGTAAATTGTCGGATCTACTCTGTTACTATTATCATAGAATTAAAATGACATCTTGACTAGATCTAGATAATGTAGTATAAATCAGTCTAAGCTACTATTAGTTAGAATATCCAGTTAACTAGTTCTAGATTTGATAAGATCTACTCACTACTCTGTCAGGCAATAAATATTTATATATCTATTATATCTTTTATTTGAAATAGTTAACTTTCAACATAGGTGCAACAGAGTTTGATTTATACTAATATAGTAGTAGTAGGTAGGCCTAACTATGTGCATATTATATATAAAAAAAAATGAAATGCACAATTTCAAACATAGCCTACAGGTAGATTTAAGTAAAAGCATAGAATTTATATACCGGTATTGGTAAATGTTTTATTTATGTTGTGAAGATATGAGGCATCATGCTTGCAGGTTTGTTGGAGTTGCCGACCCCCTCCTCCCTTGCAGGCAAAATGGGCTCTGTTGCTTGCATCCATGGGTATATTATAGAGTATAGATTAGTATGTATCTAATCTAGACTAGATCTATATATCTCCAGACATACAACTTTTACAACAGTCAGTACTTAATCTATATAGATATTAAATCTAGAATTTTAATCTGGGATTATGGTCATTATCTTATTATGGATCAATATTTATATATTAGATTTATTAGAAAAAGATTGTGACTAGGTCTAGATTTATAAATCCAGATTCACTAAGAATCTAATCTACTAGAATGATCTAGATCTATCTAGTAACTAGTTGTATAGATTCTAGTATCTGCTAAGACAGGGCTGCACTATTTTAGATCTGTTCTAGTGATTAATCTATCTAGATCTGGATTTAATCTAATAATGTAGATCTATATGTACATTGTCATGATTCTAGATGATTAACTTAGAGCAGTGATGTACAAACTACTACCTGTAGATCAACTGTGGCCCTCAGAATGGTTTAATTGTCATTATGTAAAATACAAGTTGAAACTTGTATTTAAAAAAAAAAGGTCCCCTTTCAGACCTTGTGGTCTATAGGGCAGATGATGTAAAGGTCATCTGATTATGTGCCTACGGTTAATGAGGGTGTCGTGTGGCCAGCACTACGACCAACCGCCTTTACTTTTCCCCAACTAATGTCAGGTACCCATTAGAGCTGGGTGAACTCAGAGGCGCCTGAAGATCCCGAAATAAAAAAAATCCCAGACCTCGGTACAGTGGCCAAGCGCTTTACCACTCAGCCACCGCACCTCCAAGTTGAAACTTGTGAGTAGTATTATTTTAGTTTTGATGCTACAGTTGATTTGAAATTTTGCATAAGTCATGATAATTGCAGCTAACAAAATTTGGGTGAGCATTCAAACAAGTGACTGTTGATTTAGTGCCCATTGTGCAATTCTAAAATTTTGATTTTGTGTTGTTTGTTGTTTTCTTTATAAAGAATGGTGTACATAAAAGTACATACATACATACGGTAAATATTAAAGGCTAATCATTGTTCTCAATTATGCATATTTGACTGATGACTAAAGAAAACAGAAAGATGAAAAAAAAATTATGTCATCAAAATCTTTTTAATAATTATAGTGCTTAGTATTTTATGAATATAATATATAATATACTAATATTTTATAAATAGTACTGGTATTCTAAAATCTAAAGATATTTATGTGTTGTTGTTGTTTTTTTTTTTTTTTGTTACATACCAATTTTTCTTTTACCTGCTACTCAGTTCCCTTAGCATTTTAAAGTCTATTTTTTAATAGATAAGAATGGCTTAATACAGACTATTATCATTAAACTAGTTCTAGATTAGAGCAAACTTGAACCAATACATCGAAACTAAAGTAACTACATTGGACTTGATGTGATTTGCAGTGTCAATTCAGTACAATGTAAAGATTTCATTAGGCTATTCTTGTCACCTCTTAAAGCTGCTTCGAGGTGTTCAAATAGCCTCTTTGCACTTGCCTCTTTATTTAAATGGAGATGTAAAAAGCTTCCTTCGAATGCCTCTTTACCACCCTGTGAGAAGAAGACTGACTGTCACGGAAGTATTTATCCATTGCCATCCTGTATATTAGAAGATCAGTGCATATCTGGAGTCCAGATTTCCAGCATGAATATAGTAGCTTCTGGCATATTGAGTCGGTTGATCATTAAGTGTTTGGCATGAAGTTGTGTACATAGTGTATTGCTGGTATCCCATCACTAAAAGAAAAGCTTGCTCAATTCCAGATCTGCCTTCGATTCACAATTTTGTCTCTCACTGTTCCCATGCTTAATATGAAAGGGGGGGGGGGGGCTTTAGTTTTTAGTGCTAGAGTTATCCTATTTCTTTATTATGGGATAACAGGCTTGGGGCTGAGAACAACCTACTCAACAAGTTACATAGAGAGAGCACAGCCCTTCCTTTTACCATTACACCCTTTATTATTTCAGAGATGTTGCCAAATAGCTGGACTTTCCAAGTCATTAGTTACATTCTATTTCTAAAACAACAACAAAAAAAAAGTTAAAGAATGTATCATATCATTCTTTTTTTCTTTTCTTAAAAATTACTAGTAACCAAGTTGTATTATTTTAATGTTAATATTTTTTTTATAAGACTGAAAGGTTCTTTTTAGATTGGATAGATTTTTATAATGTATGGTTTATTTTTTTTTTAAGAGTCTTGGATACAGTGCTCTGTAGACCTTTGTTTTTAAGCAGTATGCTTTAGGTTTAGTTTAAACATGTTTCTGATTGGCAGCAGGAAGTGAAATTTCTTTTATTGACTTCTTTGAACAAAAAAAGGCAAGGGAAGGGAATAAAAAGGTTTTAGGAATTATGAAAGAAAGTTGATTAGTTTAACTCACCCATAAAATATCCTTTTTAATTTTTTCTATCTGGGTATTTTCAAACTAGGAATGAATCACATTAGTATGGCTTTTTGTTTGTTTTAGTTTTGAATATCCTGTTAATAAACTACAGTAAGATGGATGAAGATAGGAAAGGGTTAAATTGAGAAATGTTATGCCGCTATAAGGTTCCTTGAAGAACAAAATAAGAGAGGATTTTAAAATATGTACACAAAATAAACACAGTCAAGGATGACATTGAAAAATCACTGTTGCCAACTAAAATTATTTGTTGGTTTTGTTGAAAGTCTCCCATCTCCTAGTTTTTCCAGCTTTATATGTCAGTCTTTCTAGATTGTGTATCCTCTCCCAACCTTTCCCATAAGCTTGTGTTTCTAGTGTCCACCCAAAAGCATCTGTAGTAAAATTAGTGCACATCAAATAATGAATGATACAAATCTGCATAAAAAAGCTACTTGCAGATAACGGCAAATAAAGTGCACATGCGTCTAGAGTGAGCCTGGTTTTAGTAAGGCCATCTTTGTTTCACACGATATATACACAGCAATAGAACAATGGTATGACTCTTGATAAACAACTCCATGCAACAGATACTAAGACATTCATACTCTTCCACTTTGACTATTGCAGTGCTATGTTAGCGAATCTGATAAGTCACTAAGCTCCAGTGAATTTATAAAATGTTAAGAAGCCATTCTGGTGCTGATTTTTAAGTCATTGAGCATACATACATTGTTTCTTAACAGTGCTGTATAAATTTTATCATTATTATTACTTTAACATTATTCCTCTTAAATCAAATACAGGTATTAAATATTTATCTTTTTATATTACAGATGGCTGAACAAGACCAGTCCCCTGAAGTAGAACATGAGGATGAGGATAACCCCAACTACAAACCTCCTGCTCCCAAGCCTTTAGAAGAACTTTTGAAACAAGATGCGGAGGACGAGAGTTTGAGGAAATACAAAGAGGCTCTGCTTGGTGCTAGCGTGGGAGGAAATGTTATTATAGGTAATGAAACTATTAATGACGACACAATATTAACACAAAGTTATGTAAGCCAAGACAAAGAAGGTAGTAATCTGTACATTAAAAAAAAATGCTTCCAGAGAATAATTTGGTTATGAACTATTTAGAAACTTGATAAAATAGCACTTATAGCAATAAATGATATATATATATATATATATACTGGAATTGTGAATGCAGATATTTAAAACTCATATATCTCTGTCTTATGAAGAAAAAAGTAATTACATAGCAAAAATATTGATTCAGGTATGTATTATTAGAAAGATGCAAGCAGGTGTAAATTTGTACATCCCTGTTACAGGTGGCTCATATCTCAAGATGCTTGATTTAGAAAAAAGACTAATGGCTGGGATACCAGGGAAACTCCTCCATATTCCTTTTTTGTCATACATATTCCGTTTCTGTTATACATCAGTTGTGCAGGTGTCAGTCTTGAGGAACGCGTGGATGTTTGTTGAAGCCTTCCTCCATCCTCGCCAGCACAATGGACTAGGGCGTTCTGTTTTGATTCTCTACTGACTGTTTCCACCCTAGCACTACAATGAGGCTGAGAAGCATTGCCAGAGGTTCAGGAATACAAAAATGCAGTCTCCATGGAAATAATGTCACACTGTTTTGAGATAATACTAATACCTCGTTACACATTGTTTTTCTGAGCCTCTTTCACTCCTTTCATACTTGATCAGTAGATCAGTAGACTAATGACTTTTCAAAATTAAAGTGTACCTTTAGTGACATTTTCTTTTTAAACTTTGAACAGATGAGAAAAACCCGAACAAAGTTATTGTCGAGAAATTATCACTTCTTGCAGAAGGCAGGGATGAAATATTTATTGATTTGACAAGTAAGTGGATATTATATTTTGTCTGATTTCCTTTCAAGATCATAGATTTTTTTTTCCCAAGATGTAATTAGATTTCAATTAAATTTTTTTTTTGTTCCTACTTAGAGCCAGAGGAAGAGATCAAGAAAGAAAGTTTTACACTAAAAGAAGGCTGCAAGTACCAAATTAAAATTTATTTTTTTGTCCAGAGAGAAATAGTGTCAGGTTTACGTTACGAACACAAGGTGTACAGGAAGGGTATTCAAGGTAAAGTTGTTGTGTTTTTTTGTTATGGTCAAGATAACTGAAGCCATTTAGTTAGTATCCAAGTAACTAAATCACATGTACCAGTAAGATTTTTGGATCAACAATAAATTATGAACTGTTTATTTTGACCTATGATGGCATGTTTTAGAAAATAAATTTGTCATTATGTATAATATCTTGTCATGGTACCTTTTGGTCATCAGAGAGGGAGGTTATTCTAACCTCAGCACTTTGTGCCCTGGTAGAAATTTCTATGTAGAGGACCAGGCTGCCTCTAGTGGTGGGGATGAGGCTATTGTTTTTCAGCTTTCATATTTTGATATACTGGCATCTACTGGTGCATGTGGGGTCGCGGTGGCTGAGTGGTTAAGAGCTTGGCTACCAAACCTGGGGTCCCATGTTCAAATCTTGGTTAAGGCTGTGATTCTGAATTTCAGGATTTTTAGGGCGCCACTGAGTCTACCTAACTCTAGTGGGTACTGACTTAAAGTTGGGGAAAGTAAAGGCGGTTGGTCATTGTGCTGGCCACATGACACTCTGCTCGTTAACCGTCGGTCATAAAAACAGATAACTTTTTTTTTTTTTTACCTGTACCTAGTAATTGCAAAATGTTAGTGCCATTGAGTAGAGGATTCATCTGCATGGAGTACACCCCTATTATAGAGGCTACTCAGTTGTAAAGGATGGGCTTTGCCATGATCTATTTAACATTTTTGTAAAGGTTGCATTTTTAAGTTGTAAATTTTTGTTGTTGTTTCTTTAGTTGATAAAATGAAACAAATGATGGGAAGCTATGGGCCTAAAAGAGAGCTTCAGTCCTTCACAACACAACAAGAGGATGCCCCATCAGGTCTATTGATGCGTGGGGATTACAAAATCAAATCAAGGTTTGTTGATGATGACCAGAATGAGTATGTCAACTGGGAGTGGCACCTGACTGTAAAGAAGGATTGGTGATAGACTTGTACTGTTTAGTTTAACTCATTGTGCTCTAAATGAACATGTTTTGATCTTCCAGCTATCTTTTCATTTTGTTCTGAGAAAAGTTCCTTTTAGTTTGATGGTGTACAATCAGAAAGAATAACTAGCTTTAGTAGGGAAAGCAGTGGAAGTATCAAAATATATTAATTTAGAACTCTGTCCATCACTAACAAAAACAAAAAAAAAATCGTGGTGTCATAATTTCTTAACTCTATCAATGTAAAGTATACATTTTCCATGAAGTTCAATATAGGCCAAGTCCATATTTGTGTGTGATGTGTATGCCAGAGATTGGTTGTTTTACTGATCTGAAAGTAGAAATGTATTGTTTTATTATTTTTTTTTATTATTTTTTTTTTTTTTTGGTGAGGCTTGGATACAGTGCTCTGTAGACCTTTGTTTTTAAGCAGTATTCTATTTACAATTTAGTTGACAGCATATTTGTGAAATATCCCAATTACTTAGTTGTAATTCTATTTTATCTATCCAGCAATAAGTCCAAGATGCAATTTGGTATGTGTCTTATATAGATAAGGCTTTGCATTCCATTTCTTCTATTCACGTCTTCGTCCTATGACGACGCCTAACTTTGAAATACTGTTTACGACTTTTTAAATGTGACAGCATCAAACTTTTACTTTTTCAATGAAGCGTGTTACAGTACTTTCTTATTTCTGCTTCCCTGTTCAGTTCAGAGAGCAAACCTCTGTGTATCTATTTATATGAATCTACATTAGATATTTACTGGGTCCATTGTGTGTTGAATGTTAATTGTGATATTATAATATTAGCCCTTATTTTTCAGAGCTAGTTGTTAACTCTTAGCTTGTATACAATGTGGTTATACATGAGTTTCATTTTTTTGTTGTTGGGGTATGCTGTAGGACTATTTCCAGATTTCTTGTATTCTGTTGACTCTAACCTAGCAACATTTTACTGGGATTTGTCTATTCTATTGTGTTTGTTGGTATGGATGTCTTGTTCATCCTGTTGTGTGCACAGCACTCTTCTCTTTGTCTAATTCCACTTGTTCATAAAAGATAAATGGAGCTGTTGGTATTTTTTTTTTAATTCAATTTTTCTAAGATTTCTTATGTGACTATGTGCCGTGTTTTTTGTTCTCCTATTGAAACTATTTCCAACTAAAATTATACTTCTCTCCACTGACATAGTTTCTAATAGCAAGCACTTTCATTTACCCCTCCCACCCCCCCCACCCCTTTTTTTTTTGAAAGCTTCTTCTGTGAAGTAGCATTGTCTTTGTGGGTTTTTTTTATCTCTGGGCTAAGTTTTTTGTTTTTTTTTTATTTTTAAATTCCCCTCTAACTTCTTATGGCTGAAGTTGACCTTTAAATCTGTATGACCCCTACCACCTGCAGGCACCACTCAGTTTGTCCAGTTTTGCTGTACCATGTGCCTTGTTGTTTATGTCTCAACTATTTTTTTTTTTTCTTGGCTGCTAACATACCATAAAAATAAAATATTTTTTTATGTTAACAAATTGTGCCTGCGATCATGAGACCTTTTTTTTTTTTTTAATACCACTCGGTAAATTTTCTGCTTTATTTGTTTTTGTACATTTTGTTTTATTTAGTAAGTCAAAATTTAGATCAAATATCCTCCAATATTGCTTGTGTATGATTGATTGTTTACACTGTACTATTAGTTGAATTCTAGAGGTTGCAAATGATACAGCCTAAATCAGTTCATCTATCTTTTTAATGCAAGTAGATAACTTTATTACGTAGCCATGTAAGTATTGCATGATTCTGCTAAATTTTATTTTATGTAATTATGTAATCTTCTAATGAAATTAAAAATTCTCAATCATACTAAAATGTCTACTTTTTTTTTTCTTTTATTGGTATTAAGATTTTTTTTTTTTTAATTCATAATTTTTTTTTGTTATATCTGCACTGTAATAATAGGCTCATTTCTTGTAGCTATTCATAAAAGCAATAATTACAAAGGATATGTGCCTGGCTGAGGACTCAACCCAGTTCAACTCTTAAGACTTTCCTAAGCAGAAACTAAAGGTTAACTAATCATGGACCTGGAGATAGGTGAATAACTGCTGATAAATATCTATGCAGGGACCGAAATCCACCCCCTCCCTTTTTTTTTTTCCAAAAAAAAAATGTTAGGTATTCTGTACAAGTATAATTGACATTTATAATGGCAGCACTGGGTGCAATATTTTATGTGAAAATCCTAATTTAAATATAGTGACTGTCATGACCTGTTAGAGTGTTTTATTGGTAAAGTTCTAGGCTTAATCGGAATGCCAGTGTCCCTGGTCAGGACTGGGTTTTTTTTTTTGCTCATTAATGTATCAGTTGCTTATTGTACATGTACCTATAAGAACTATATTTATGCAAAATATATTTCATAGGAAGGCAAAAGGCACTGGTTAATTACCTACTTGACATAATTTAACCCTAGGTTTATGGTTCGTTTTTTTAATTTTTGTTTTCCTAATATAAAAAAATGGCCTTTAAAAATATTTTTTGAGAAAAAAAACTTACTGGTTGGAAGTAGCATACTGGTACTTCTCTATTGCAGCTGAACATTTTATATGCATATTACCGGTACCAGAATCTAGTATCATTAGTTGTGGTCAACTGACTGGTCAATAAAATCTGACAACTGAAGATACCTTACAGCACAAAAAGTGGAACTTGTAAGTGTATTGTGCCTCCATGTTTCTAGTCTAGATAATTACCTTGTTTTCATTATGGTTAGTCGCACCTGAATCATGGTAATCTTTCTTACCAAGACTGTTGATGGAATGGGAATATTCAAATATCATATTAAACCTAATACAGTTGGATACAAGGGCGTCAAGTAAGGTTAGGAGAATAAGTAGTATTCACCCGTCACTAAATAGCAGGGCCGGACTTAACTATTGTGACCAAGAAGTCATGGAAAGAGAACAAGTAATCTACTATATTCACCCGTCACTAAATAGCAGGGCCGGACTTAACCATTGTGGGGCCCAATGCGAAACGGATTTCGTGCGTCCATGTTTTGGGTAGGGATACAGTGAAAATTAAGAATTTGTATTAGAAAATAAATTCGTCTTTGTATTTTATTCATTCTTTAATACGTACAGAATTACTTTACGAGCCTTGCGTGTAGCGAAGTCATACAGTATATCATTACGAGCCTTGCGTGTAGCGAAGTCATACAGTATATCATAAAAATCTATTTCCTACATAGATCACGCTCAATAGCAAGAATTATCAAATGTTTCAATCTATCTACGAGAATTGTTGACCTGAAGTAATTCTTCATTAGTTTGAGGCGCGAGAAGCTTCTTTCACTAGATTCCACAGATAGGCTACGGGTAGCCTATTGCATAGTGCCGGTTATTTTTTACGTGCGTAGGTTTGGCGTTTTCCATATTGAATGACACCCTATATTTCAGGAGATGTGTATGAGTTTTCAAAAGATTTTAATAATTTCCGGATATTTCCAGGACTTTTTCGTATATTTTGCAATTTCAGGAGATTTCAAGAAGCTCCAGGTAAATCAGGAGGCCGCGGGAAATCTGTTGTAAGTTATAAAATGGTTTAATATATTAATTTATACATCTAGAATAAGCGCGGTGTAGAGATGTAAATGTCTAATCTGAGTCTGTATAACGTGTACTGTTCAGCAAATAGGTTGCGTGTTTCTGTACGCGTCAAATTACTAACGAGTTTTTGATTACAGATTTGTAGACGATTAATACAACTCCACAAATAGAGTGAACAACCAACAGGAGTATGAAGTTTGACTGTTTAATTCTCAAAGGGAGCAGTCTAATCTCAAGTCACTAACACATTCGATGTTACCTCTATGAAAGCCTAGCCTAAACTGTCCGTTTTATCTCGCTAATCTACAGTCTCGCTTTGAATTTTATGTCGTCATAATTGCGTTCACTATCAGTCACCTAATGTGCGTCTCTATGAAAGTGCGGGGCACACTATGGACGCATAGGTTGCAGTGGCCAAATGCCGGCCCTGCAAAATAGCGGCGTATGCTACGCCGCAGGTCGACTAGTTGTAATATTATATTGTTATTCCCTCAATAAACCATTTTTGTGTCCATATAGTCGTGACCTCTACTCTATGTCGAAGGTGCCGGTATAGTACAGTAAAACGGGTGACTACCTATTCAATACTGGCAATGTTCAAAAAACAAAATCCTAGAGTTCTTTCGCTTGAATTTTAAAACACTATAGGTTAGTGATTCCAAAATCACTTTTAAACGTTACCGGTACTAACAAATCAAGGCAGAGACAAAAACTTTTGAATTAGAACCGGACCTTAAATTTCAGGTTGTTTTTTTTTTTTTTAGAACTTCAAAATGATTGAATGTATACTTTATTTCTTCGTTTATCATTGTGTGGGGAAACTTTGATGCCGAAGGCAGGGGAAAAAGTTAGCTCCTGTGTTGTGCCTTTTTTTTTTTGCTTCATATTATCAGAGAGTGACACACTGTAGCTGTTGTTCCGAATTTTATTTGGAAAACAAAAATTCTTCTACCAGGAAAATCATTGAATGCATAAAAGATGGACACATGTAGACATTTTCCCCATGTTTACAGCCCTATACCATACAACACCAGCCGTAAAGGAACAGACAATCAATCTACAGACATTGAGGCCAGGAGTGAATAAATCATTTCTGACTTGCTTGATAAGTAGCCAACAAACAAATCACACACACACACAATGCAGTTTAACTAAAACAAAATTAATTAAGACCAAAGTGTAATTAGACAGAAAAATTAAAATCGTAGTTTAATTACCGGTAAATTGTATTTTAGTTGCAAACTAAAAAGGTCAATTAAAATGTGTAAAACTTTTTAACATCTGGTAGCGGTTGAAATGCACATCCCTGTTTTCTGATCATGTATATGATGTCAAAAGCGTTAATTACTTTTTTTAAAAAATGCAATTAACAAATGTTTATAGTCACAGTTTGCATTTGAAGAAGGAAAGTAAGATGGTGGTACAAGTTATGGAGCCAATATCTGCACTTGAAAGTAGCAACATTATAAATGTTAAACATTTTTTTGTCAAAAGCTTCTATGCAATGTTATGAATGGGGTTCAGATTTTTTTTTTTAAATCACGTGGTGGTGTTTAATTTCTGTTCGTTTACAGTGGGCATCTGATAAGCATGTTAAGCCAATAATTAGTTATTTTAATCAATTCAATTGCGGTAAACAATTATTTATCAACTGCAGGAACATCATGTACACCCTTTAAATAGCTGAAGCCATAGATGAATCCGAAGCATATAATAAATAATAGTCTATATTAGACCTATTATTGAGAGCTAGGTCTAAATCTTACGCTAGGCTTACGTAGATAAGAGCATTAGAATAACCAACTCTAGAAAATCAAAATCCACACCCTCCCTGCCCAAAAAGTAAATAGATTGTCCGACTGATTTTAACAACCTGGTCAGATAGACGTACACATGTAGGCTTAGTGTACTGTAGTGAGCGTAGTCGATGATAACAGTACAAACTGCGTTTTATTCATTGCGCGCTATGCAATAGCTTTTCTTGTATGCTGAGTGGACAGACAAGAAAATAACACATTGGACTATAGTTAGTCAAGAATGTACGCAAATCTACACCTTTATATAAAATAGTTACACACCCTCCCTGCCATAAGTAAATAGGCTGAGAGTCTGACTGATTGTTAGAACTTGGTCAGGTTGACGCATACACGTAGGCCTAGTGTACTGTACTGTAGGGTCCATGATGACAAGACCACCCTGTTGTTGTTTTTTCCATGCGCGTTATGCAATAGTGTATGTCGAGTGGTCAGACAAGAAAATAGCACATTGGCATGGTTGTCAAGCATATGTACGTATATTTTACCTTTTACACTAAAAAATTGGTCATATGTTTCTTAAAACTCAAGAAATTTCGATTTTATTTCTTTAGTTAAGATCTAAATTGGAAATTCTTATAAGAGTTTTTCAACTTTACCGGTACTGTAAGATGTTCCGTTACCCGGTATATAATAACTCAATTTAATTATTTTAAAAAAAGTACCTTTTCTTTTCTAAAGGTTTTAATTTAAGGCAAAAATACAAACACATGACACGTATTTATTAAGACATTTTTTTTTGTTCAAATTTTTATTTTGCGTTTATGAGGAAACATCTCCCTTAACTGACTTTAATATGGAGAAAGATTTCAACAATGTCGAATGATTGGTTAGTTCTAGATCACCCCCCCCCCCCTCAAAAAAAAAAAGTTATACACATTTGTAACCCGGTGTAGTTTAATTAATTATATTTAGCTAAGTTTAACTATCTTTTTTAAATTAGTGATACAGTTTTAGTTGAACTAATTTATTTATAGTCAAAACTTAGTTTTAGTTGAACTTTTTAAAATTGAGTTTAGTTCCCATCACTAGAAACAATCACAAAGATGCAGACTAAGAAGCTTTAATTCCTGGGTTTACACGTGCGCTTTTCACTTCTAATGTCTTCTACCTCATTTAGTGTCTCTCAATGCGATCACGAAAGAGAAATATCTTGAAACAATCGACGTAACGAATAGGACACTTGGAATTTAACACGATGGCTATTGTGGAGATGACAGCAAAGACTGCTGTCACTGTGGCTATTTATTAAGGGGGAGGGTTTTTTTGAGTTAGTGCTAATGCTGAAATATTCTTAAGTAGCCTGTGAACTAAAGTTTCTGAATGTATAAGATAAAAAAGCATTATGACTCAAGAACATACGAATAGGCAGCCATCAAGTGTTATGTTTTACTATATCAAAATAATGTAATCAACTGATGTACATTGCCAGTGTAGATTTTACTGAGATTTCCTAGAGCCCCCTACATATACATGTAGAGACACGTTAGCATAGCATATGCAATCAAATCAGTGGCAGAGCTAGAAATTTACCAATAATGTAAAAATAAAATATTCTCCCTTACCCCCTAGCTACGCCTCTGAATCAAATGGTAATGTCCGAGCCAATTTTGACACCTAGTCCGTGTATGACTTATATCTGTGTTCAACCTATAACATCTATTAATATGAATATTACCACACCCCCCAGGCGCAAGCAGTGCGGATGGATGCTTGGACCTTGATATACAATTTATTTATACAAGTTATAATGTAAATAGATTTTTCCTAATTAACTCAAATCATTTTAAATATAATATACTTCAACCACATAAAAGCCATAATTTAGCCACGTAAAAACCATGCTATTAACCAATAACTAGACAAAAAAAACAACTAGACAAATAAAAAAAAACATCTGGTTGTTACAATTAAAAAAAAATCAGTTTATTTCATTATAAAAAATATTCATAACAACAGAACTCAGAGCAACCGCACACACACACACAAAATGTTACACAATGAACTGCATGATTGTTTTCTGATGGTTATTCAGCCAAGTATACTTCTTACACATACATACCACAAATCAAAGGGTTCTTTACTATTTAGATGCATGTTTTTTTTTAAAAGTAAACCCATTAGTAAAATCAGGCGCAGAGCAAAAAAAATAAAAATGCTGAGACCACCTACCGCCAGTGGTACTCACCAATTGTGTTTGAGACTCTCCCAACAACCTTCAACCATTTCACTATGCACTAGTCACTCTGTTGCAATATAGGAAAAAGTCATTCTTTGTTTTATGTGAGCACTTGCATTATGTTCAGGAATATTCTGTGTCACCGACATATATATTATGTGGGGGCTGAAGCCCAACAGCAGATTGCTGTGACACTGACAAGCCAACTAAGAATTCTATCACTAAAAGAAAATACTAAGACCAGAATACTAGTTTGTGTCGCCACTTAGTGTGGGGGCTCTAAATGCCCAACAGCAAGGCTACCTGCTGTGACACACTTGCCTTATTTCTGACACAAGTTCCTGGAACAAGACAAAAGTTATAAAATTTACGAAGAAGTACTTGTCACCAACCAGCGCACCGAAAACCATATTGAGAGTTCCACTATAACCAAAGAACTGGTTGATCTCATATGAAAGATAAACATATCTATGTCCCAGAAAATTTCACAAGATACAAAATTTCACAAGAGAATTATATCTGGCAGATACACAGAAACCAAGATTAAACTGTTGGTTAACGGTGTTGGTTGGGGGTCTAGAGACCCAACAGCACCGCGCTGTGACAACTTGCCTTATTTTTGACAAAATATGTGACAATCCAATAGAGCGTGACAAGTAAACTGTCCAATATATGACACATAACTAACCTCATGAATGTGACATGGGCTGAAGACTTGTTAGTAGTTGTGCGGAGTTCTTCAATGAATTCCAAATCATTTATATTATTATAACTGAAACAACTATTACAAAGCTAAATAATTCATTAATTATAATTATTTAAAATTTCCTTCTCACTAGTTGGGACTTGACAAAATCTAAATTTTGTATATTATTATTATTTCTAAAACAAAATTACTTGCCTTAATTTTTTAGCCCAAGAGCACAATTAATTTTAACTTCAAGGTTCTTTAGTAATACTTAAGCAGTTTTAAGAGGTAGAAATGAATACAATAGGGATGTACAAAACAACGTGTTTCAGTTGTACAACAAACCTACCAGAAAAAAACATAATAGTCTATCAATAACATGGAAAAAAAAATGCATCTGCTAGAGATTTCCATGCTAACAAAACTATGTTCACTTACTTGTCATTCAGGTACAATTTAATATAAGCATAAACATGACCAACTTCACACAATAGTCTAGAACATCTCAACAATATAGTTAATAGCATCTATAGTGGTAGCTACAGAAACATGAGCCTTCCAACAGAAACAAAAAACCTGGACATTTCCTACAGAGCAGTGTATCTTGTCAACTTGCCGAGTGCTTCTCATCTCCAAACTTACTTATTAAAAAAAAACCTACTTAAAAACAAGATGTCTCAGTTGAACTGCCGGCTAGGAGGCATGTTAGCAGGTCCTCCAAAACCCATGCCAGGCCTCATCCCCATCATGTTGCCTCCCATGGGCCCACGAGGTCCCCCCATACCCATTCCACCCATGTTCATATTTCCAGGTGGACCTCTCATCATTGGTCCACCTTGCATCATATTGGGCCTCGGGCCACCCATCATACCTGTGGAACAAAAGCAAATTTACAATTACAATTAAAACAATGAAATAAATAAGCAGTATTTTTTTTCCTTACCTAGCTTATTAAAAAGGACAACATTGATAATAATTACAATTCCATGACGCACAAAGGGTTAGTCACATTCAAACACTAACTTTCAAATCGCACTGACAACAGTGACTCAAATTAAAAAAAGTATGAAACCATTATTAGCATTGATGTGAGAGAAATTGAGCGCAAAAAAAATAAAAAAATATTAGAAACTATGGTGACAAATGAATTAATATTTATATGGATAGAAAAGACGACTAACATTTTAGAAAAAAAAATTGTTTTACATACTTACATAGAAATTAACGGTTAAAGGCTTTAAAAAAATTATTAATTACCTGGCATCATATTAGGGCCTCCCATGCCCATATTCATACCCATGTTCATGCCCCCCATCGGACCAGGTGGCATGGGACCACCTGAAGCCAATGGTGAACCTGCTATTGGACTTCCAGCAATATTTGAATCTGCCATTGGAACAGACTTTAGATACTTGGGCATGTTAGCTCGCAGTTCTTCCTGTGAAGACATTTTAAACTGAAGTGAAACAGTCTTCAATAATACAAGATGAATTAATATGCACAACAATGGTATATTTTTAAAACATTTCAGATGCACAAAAGACAATAAAAGCTGTAATATTTTTACTTGCACACTACAACCAAACAATTTGTACCTAATTAACAATGAATGCCATGTTACCTGTTAAGGTAGCCTCGGAAAGAATAAGACCAGTCTAAATTACAACAATGTAACAAAAGAAAACAGTTTAAACCTATAGGCTAAAAATGACAATCTTATTAGTTAGATATCTTTAATATTTTTCTTTTAATTTAAATTTAGAATAGTTTCTAGAACATGGCCAGCACAGCATGTTAATTGACACTAAACAAATGAAAAGCTTCACATAATTTACTGTCTATGGAATTAGCAATTTTTAATGATAAAGTAACAATTTCTTTTGTAATTCTAAACAAAATATCTAAGTTCTAAATTTTGCTAGTTTTATATCAAATTTTTAAAACCAGAAGTGACCCACTAAAAACAAACCTTTTTGGTCTTGGAAAAAAGTCACTAACCTTTTTTTTGTTAACAGGACAAACAGCACTTTATAAATGTATGAGAAGTTAACTTACCAGTGAGATATCCTCATCAGGGTGGACTAACTTAGAAGTCAAACCTGAGGTGGATTCTGGTTTTTTTATAGTTGGTGCTCCAGTAATAGTGGCAGAGTTACTGGAACCAGACACTACTGTTGCTGCTGCTGGGAATGTTGGTCGAACTGTTCCCATTGAGGAAGAGGATGCAGAAGTTGATGACTGTTCACAATTAAAGAAACAAAACAAAATCCTGTTTCATTATTTTTTCAATGATTATAGAAACATTACAAATTACTGTGTGTGTGTGTATGTATTGGACTTTGTATAAAACAGGATTTTAGAATTAAAGTGTGTAAAGTTGGTTACTTTCTATGAGAGATCACACAATAAACAGCATAAAAAAAAAACAATAACTTTCTCAGCTACTGACCTGAGCTGCAGCTGGAAACAAGGGTCTGTTGGGATTTGGCATTGGCGGCCGCTGCATGTTCATTCCATTCATATTATTCATTGGCCCCATATTATTCATACCAGGCCTCATCATAGGTCCACCCATCCTGAAAATCAAACATAGATGTTAGTTTATGTCAAAAAAAAAAACTCTTTGTGGTTCTTTATGCCATCAACTATGCACAAAAACACCTTAGTTGAAAATAAGTACAAATGAAGTTTCTTAGTTTTAAGTATAAAAAACAAAACAAACAACAGTTGGTCAAAGTTTAGGTAGTACATATATGCTTCATTCATAAACAAATAAAAAAATATACCCAATTATATATATTTTTTTTTCAAGATCTTAACATATTCTTTTCTGTTTCTTAATGTTATATTCAAGAGATTTTGGATTTGAATTACATTTGATCTAATTTGTATGTCTGTGGTGACACGGTCGTTGTATGACGTGGGTGGCCGACTGTAACACACAGACAAGAGAAGTGTACCTGTCCCATTAATGGACCGGAGAGTGTTGTCAACAATTAGAACAAAAACATCTAAGGCATTCCTTGTATATGAATGTTAGCTTATTGTAAATTATATGATTATTAAATTCTTTGCAATTAAAAGACTTAAAAGGAGCTCACATCAACACAATATCATTACAGCCATCACACTTGGTTTCTTTGAACAACATAAGCAAATGACTCAAATCATATTTCTACCTTTTTTTTTTTACAGCTATTATTTTTTTTATGTAAATCTGTGATAGTATATACTATAATTTCATGTCATTTTTTTATACAATGAAGACATCCCATGTTATTTAGTTACATAAAAATTTCTGTCATCATGTTTTTGTCATATTAAGACAGTTTCCCAACATTATTTGTATACTTAATATTCAGTCTTTTAGATCTTCAAGATTTAATTTGCCAATGTTCAACAAGATATACTCACCCCATGGGGCCCATAGGTGCTGAAATAGTTAAAAAAAAATAATATTACATCTTAATAAAAATAACAACAGGTGTCTTAAATTATGTTTAATTTTATAGATCTAAAACACCAATAACATATTGAAATCACTATAAAGGCATTTATTTTGCTTTTTTAACTTTAATGTCATACAAAATAATGGTGATGACAGGGTGATGTAGGAGAAGCTAATGCCACTGAAGATAATTAAATTTTTCCAGTGACTTAACAATTTAAACAGCAGCAAAGAGTTTTAACCTTTCTAAAAACGTGTGACATGAAACAACTTACCCATTCCACCCATAGGTCCTCCCATCATTGGTCCAGGCATTCCTCCCATGGGATTCATCATAGGACCTCCCATGGGGCCAGGCATCATTGGGTTTGGCATTGATGGCATGCCTGGTGCAAATGGCATAGGCTGTGGTATAGATGCCATAGGCATGCCATTCATCATTGGCGTAGCACTCATCGAGGTTGGAGGGTTACTGTTGCTGTCATCACCTGAGTCTAGCTCACTGTTTGTTTCTGCTACTGAAAAAAAAAAAAAAAAACTTATTTCAAGTGCATGACTTTTACTGTACTAAACTACCAACAGTATACACCCTTTTCCTGACAAATAACAAGTATGCACAACAAATGGGTGAACTTGAGCATATCACTATCAGTCATGACTTGTCACAGGCTTTTAAAGATGTAGGACTTAAAGAGTGTAGCATCAATTTTTTCACTTTATCTAAACTACAGAATTTCATATTTCTGTACTTCTTTTTAATAGTACATACATAGCGAACTAGTTAGTTTGCAACCAGAAATACAAATAGCAAGGAACTTCAAAGTAACACCATGGATGTGTTAAGGCTTCCGCGCGGTGTTGATTCTTTGAAATATAACTAGTGTAGATCTACGTCTGACTGGAAGTAACACTGAACTCAAACTACTTCAGTAACACTGGCGAAAGGCCGAAACAATCAAAATATGTAGTCGACGCTGATGTTGTTCTACAAATATAATTAATAATTACGAAGGGAATCGTCCGATGTCAGCTATGTCCGTAAATCCGTATATCTATTCTACTGCTCTACACGAAGCGTCTTCTTTGTAGTGTCACTTAGAGCATTCTTGATTTTTAAAGATCTGTCACGTCACTTGTCGCTAAGTAAAACTTTCCCCTTATTCCCGAAACAAATAACTAAATCCTAAGATGTCACAGGGCTAACATTATTTGAAAAAAAAAATTGTGATTGGTTAAAGACATACTGAGAGGTAGACTTTAACATACTTAATTCAGCAGCCTAACCTTAGCCACAAAACACCACATAAAGACCTCCTATTAAAAAAAACAACATTTTATCAGGCAGAGTATTGAAATTCAGAATAAAGCATAATAGACTAAATAGATGACCACTCTTACATTTTTTGTTCTTGTTTTTTTCATGTGCTTTAACATCTTCTTCTGGAATACCTTCCATGCCATATATTTCTATTTCTGTGTTGTTTCTCCCTGGAAGACTGTTTGGCACTTTGTCAATCTTTTCCTTATGAACCTTGAATGGACAAAGTTAGATCAATTTATAGTTTCACCTCATTTTAATGCTACTAAGTGTTTTATTTTTTGCTTTATTAATGTTTAATGCCCATATCATGTCCAAATGCCTTTTTTTAAAAGAATACCTAGCATATATTGATTATTTATGGCAAGAAAAACTAACTACTTGGCGAAGATAGTGTTGGCACTTCCAATAGAAAGGGAAAGATTGGTTTTGATTTAAATATATCTTCAACCAAGTGTTATTACCATTGAAGAATTTTGCCATTTTTATCATTTCTCATTATATTCAGACAGTTTTCTTACCTGCATGCAATGAATGGCCAAGCCAGGACCTGTGTACAATTTTTTATAACAAATATGACATTTAAAGTGTTTTGCCTTTTGATGTTGAATAAGTATTTTTTCATCGTCAAATTCTCTGTTGCAATACTTATGAGGAGTTAAAGAAAATGAGAACAATCATTTTAATATACATAACTGTTATAACATCTATATATGAACTTTTGACATCATTTTAAGCTCATTTTTTTAATATTAGTAAATGTCGAAGGGGTCTTAACTTAGTCTTAAGATATCCATAAATGTGATTCCTAGTAATAGTAATTATTTTTTGGTATCAAACTATTTGGGCTGTCTATACTATTAATATTAATCTAGTCCTAGTCGACCTAGTTATTAAAACTGTCTACTGACTACTTTAGAAAATGGCCTTTAAAATGCTTAATGAGGATTTTTTTTTAAAAAGTTAATTACGTTTTTTTATCTTATAATGAAAATATATTTTTGTTTTCACCAATACAGAAGTTAGGATAGAGAACAAAGGTATATTTTTTTTTCATACTAGATATTATGCCTGGCCATAATTCTACCAAGTTTTATCGCTGTAAGTCTTAAGTGGCGCTTACTAAGTGGAAAATGTCACTTTAAAAAAGCCCTTCGTCTTACGGGAGGTTTGGACTAAAAAGTAAACTATCTTCAACTCTGAAAGAGTTACAAACAAACAAACACTTTACAAACACTAGTAAATAGCAAGGCATTGTGAGGCCCTATTCGAAACGGATTTCGCAGGGACAAGTTTGGGTAGGGAAGCGGACAATAAGTGAAATTTAAGAGTTTGTATAAGAAAATAAATTCGTCTTTGCATTTTATTCTTTCTTTACTATGTACAGAATTACTTTACGAGCTTTGCATATAGCAAAGTCATACACTGTTCATTCAGAATATCATAATAATTCTGTTTCCTACATAGATCTAGATCACGCTCAAAAGCAAGAATGACCAAATATTTCAATCTATCTTTGAGAATTGTTGACCTCCTCAGGCCTCCTGGTAAATCGACATGAGGGCGCGGGATTATATGGACCATGCCCATAACTCATAACATTTAATTTGAGATCTAATTGATTTATAAATAAACATTACACCGTCTACTACAGGCTCTTCTTGGTTTACTCAATTACTGAGTTATATAAATTATAAATAGATAGACTATAACGACCGTTACTGTTGTTACTTAGACTAGACTACTAAATCTACTTTTCTAGGAATCTATATCTATATCTAAGCCTAAACTTAAGTCTACACTACTCACACTAGTCTAAGACCTAAGACTAAGTCTACAAAAAGTCAGTAACAGTAAAATAAAAGTAAAAAAAAGCCTTAAAAAAAGCGTCTGACGGCATGATTTTTTATAAAAGAAAACTTCATTCAAAAGACTTCAGAAAATGGGTAGATCTAGAAATAATCTAGATCATCAAATATAGATCTACATGTAGAAAGAAATCTAATAACAATAAAAAGGATATCAACACCAGGGTTTCATCTGCTTCTTCTTCTTGCGGCCCATCTTATGTTTATGATAGTCTTCTATTAATCAACAAATAAATCCAATCCAAAATGGCGTAGCAACTATCAAATTGTATAGTATAGTGTGGAATGAGGTTATTGCCAGATTTTTTGTCCTCCACTTTTTTACTGTTAAAACCATTACATTCCTAGAGTATTATTACAGTGTATATAATACACCAAGTAGATCTAAATAAAGGGAAAATAAAAAATAAGGCAACCAAAAAATAATAATCTATGGAACATATCTAGATCTATTTATAGATCTAGTTTTAAGAAAGGCAGTAAATAACAAAAAAGGATTGTTATAAACGTTTAATAAAATGTTTTCTTTTTGGTTGCCTGTTTGGGTAAGTTCTTGGATGCACACGTTGGTGCGTGTAGAGGCGTGTGTATTCGGGAGGCTCAGAGTCTAGAGCAGCGGCTCTCAGTCACGACCAACTTGGGAATCGAATGTCGATTAGCCATGGGTCGCTTAAGACCATCGGAAATATGGACTTTTTTGTCGATTTTAACGAAACTCTTATTGTTTGTCCATTGGTAGTAATTATTTATTTATAATGTCATTGTTACAGTAGTTAAGATGAGGTGGTCAATTGTAGTCAAACTGAATTTCCATTTGATTGGACCGATACAAATTTTGTTATCTTATCTATTAGAAAATATAACTAGATCATTTCAAAAACTTAATTATCGCAGCATAGGCCTGTACATTTTTAACAGCTGAAACTACTGTCAATCAAACGGCGTGGCTGAAGTAGTAATAAGATCATAGACATATATATATATAGACAGGACGATAAAGAACAAATTATTATCGGAAATATTTGGGAAAAGATAAGTTTGTAGATCCACATCACAAACCTATATATATTTGCCTATGTCTATGATTATAAAACAAAGACAAAACATTGGGAATATGGCAGTTTTGCACTTTTCAAAACTAAAGATCAAAGGTATATATTGGCTGAAATGTTAGTCCTAGAATTTATAGCTCAATCGCCGCCATTTTTTTTTCACATAGATATAGTACATAAAACATATTGACTCCCCCCAAATAAAAATAACTTCCTACTTCCAGTCTATATTTATTTATGTCTATGAATAAGATATTCTCTAAGACTTCCAATGGTATAAAATAGACGAAACAAAATATATTATTCTAAAAAAAAATACTAAAGTACTAAATAATAATTGCTCATTTAAACTGTTCACAAAATGTTATACTTTCTCCCTATTTTTACAAGCTTATTATACACGTTATGTTTACGACACCCAATCTGAACATTTTCTTCTATTGTCTTTTGTCACATTCGTAAAATTATACAGATGTGATGTTCCTTCTGCTGTATAAACCGAACATTGTTGAAGAAATTGCAATGCCTTGTCAACTTGATAGAAAAAGTTCACTCTAAATTCTGCCTTTGTGTCTGAAATGGGTTCAAATAGAAGATTCATGAATAAACTTTTTTTTTTCGTCCGAGCTTCTCTTGAAACTCGGGGGTCAACATCTAACTCCTAACTCAGTTACAAGCTCATTGGCATCAATCAAAGCAGCCCTAATGTCTACCTCTCAGTATGTCTTTCACCAATCACAATTGTTTTTTTCAAATAATGTCAGCCCTGCGACATCCATGGTGTTACTTTGAAGTTCCTTGCTATTTGAATTTCTGGTTGCAAACTAACTAGTTCGCTATGCAGGTTACTATTAAAAAGAACTACAGAAATATAAAATTCCGTAGCCTTCATAAAGTAAAAAAAAAAATTGACGTTATACTATTTAATTGTATGGTGTCAATTAAAGTTACCCCTATCGTGTGATACACTAAATATGTTAACCCTTTAAGTCCTACATCTTTAAAAGCATGTGACAAGAGTCATGACTGATAGTGATATACTAAATGGAAATTGCGGGGTCCCTGCCAGGCGCGGGGCCCAGTTTGGAGAAATCGGTAAAATCGGCCTAAGGCCGGCCCTGCTTGTTAATACGCAAACTCTGACATAAATAGAAGACATACGACAGTATGACACATTTGTTTAGACAACTTTCTTCATGAACAGGTTGGTTCAAAAGAAGCCCAAGAGCTCTTGAGGTCTCATGATTTTCTTTTTTTTAGATATTCCTACCTATAGTCTAGACTCTAGACAGTGTTTCTCAAAGTGGGATAGGCGTACCCCCAGGGGTAAGGAAAGAGTTTAAATGGGGGTTCGCGGTACAACTCATTAACTATGCCGATTTTCTTAAAATATGCACTTTTTCGCAAATTTGTGGAGAAATGAGAAGTATTCCTAGTATACCCAGCTTCTTTTTTTCATACCGATGTTCGTTAGCTATCTTAAGGAAAAATTCTAAATATGAACTTTGCTATTTTGACATGAGTTTCAATGTTTTCTGAATGATAGATTAGAGTTGAGAAATTGTTTGCAGGACTGGAAACGGCTTTGTAAACTAGCATACTTAGCGGATATATTCTCTGTTGTAAATTACCTGAAGAAGGGAAAAAAATCTTTGTTTTACGTTCAAGATGAGGTAAACGCTTTGGCAAAAAAGCATTGCTAATGTACAAGTAAACTCGTCTCCCTTTCTTCTTGACGGGAGGGCAGGTGGAACTAAGGTACTGCCTCGGGGCCTCTACAAGAGAGGGGTCCACAAAGAGAAATTAAAAAAAACAACGTATTTCTACAGCAATTTTTCCTTTTTCTTTTTTATGTGAATTATTTTCTTCGCATATTACCGATAATACTTTTATTTTACCCTTGTTTAATACTGTCTTGGTTAAGTTGTGTCCGTTTGTAGCGTACTCGTAATAGTCGTAATATATATTACAGCTCCGGATTTACAACAGTGAGTCAACCCAGAGTATTACCCTCCACAAACTCAAGCGGGCCAAGGACTGGAGTCTGCGCGCCACGTACGTGACACGATCCAATCATCTTAATCGTCGCTGCCATTGTGAAACATTCAGACAGGTCTTGGGGGTAAAGAGATCCCGATCCACGCCTGCCCTTAACAGAAATCTTTTCTAATGGTCAAAGGAATAATGGACCTTCCCAAAGGTATCAGGGGCGTAACTAGGGATTTGGGGGCCCGGGGGGGATTGGCCTCTTTGGGGGCCCCTTGCATTTTGACATTCGACATATGACCTGAGATAATGTACGCAAATATATATAAGCCCAAAATCAAATTGGTTCAGTATATCAGTAAACTTATCAAAAAAATAATCATGAAGACTCTTTTAATAAATATTGCCGTTGTTTATTAGTTAAATAATGCACAACTGACAGCTCTCAATTGATATCGCTTCACGTCGTGCATTCTGTGCAGCAAAGACATCTATAACATCAACTACATCGATACTTTCTAGTATTTGTGACTTCACTGACATTAAAGCCATGATAAGCCTTTCTTGCGTCATTGTGCTCCTGAGATACTTTTTGATGAACTTGAGCTTTGAGAATGATTTCTCATATGACGTAATGGAAGGTGGCCTGAGTTAGCGGTATTCGGAGGAGGTTGCAAAGTTTGAGCACACGTAATTCCCATATGAAGCCTTTTTCCTAAATATGTCTATTGGTGATTGTATTACTGGTTTGTTGATGAAAAGTGCTCGTGCATCAATGACATCATTGAAAAAGCGATTTTTCATTTATTTCATCATACAAACAGGAAAAGTAGCACAGTTTGTCATAAGCGTGTCTTCATCTAACAGGTGTCTTGGTTCAAGAAGAAACCCAAAGGTATCCATTTTCTTTCCAGCCTTTGGAATCTGCCCTTCATCTCCATATGAAATCTGTCCAGCACTTCTGTCGCAACACGTTTGAATCGCAGTTCTATTGACAGTCCTACATTAGAACTCCATTTCCCATCAAGTCTTTTCTTTCTTCTGGTTGTTTTGATTACAGGGAATCCATAGTATTCACTACCTTCTTTTGCTTTTTCGATGGATTGGGTTTTTGTCAGTTTCTCATCATTTTGCAGAAAGCATGAAAGGATACTAATTTCTTTAGCAGCTTCCCGTATATGCAGTCCAGACTTTTGTAGTTTCTTCCGAACTATATTAATTGGGCGCAGGAGCTTTGACCAGAATTCAAGATAGGCAAAAAATTCTTAATTTTCCACTGCATGAAGAATATTCTGTGCTAATATTATATGGTATTACGTCATTGTTGGTTGTTTATGTTTTGTGCGAAAGCAAAAGGATTCAGAGCATACAAAAGTGGGAAAGATCCATATCTCGTTATGCTCGAGTATAGAAATACTCCGATAAGTGGACTGCCGTATTCACCATCACAACTGCTGACGAGTAGAAGACTCAGGGAATCATTCCAACTGATCCCAAACTATTGAAACCATCTGTAGCTGAAAATGCAGAGACATTACTCAACGAACGACAGATGAAAAGCAAAGTGAAATACGATGCAAAAGCTAGACTACCTAAAGATTATTCTGTCGGAGAGTTCGTCTAGGTCAAACATGGCAGAAAGATGTTGTCATAAAAAAACATCCAGCACCCAGATTTTACATCATAAAGACAAACGATGGAAAAACATACAGAAGAAATCAACGCTTTTTGAATAAGAGTTTCGATGAAGACATCTCTGAGTACTATGATACCGATGAAGACAATGAACTGCAAACTGTTGGAATAAACGAAACAGACAGTTATAGACCAATGTCTAGAGAACTTGTTGTGCCAGTCAAGACAACCAGAAGTGGACGAATTGTTAAAGTAGACAGGGCCGGCCTTAGGCCTCTGCAGCCTATGCCCCGCGCTAATTTTAAGTATTAAATTAAACCATTATAACGTAAATAAATTAACAGGGTTTTCGCGACCTCCTGATTTTCCAGGGCCTCCAGGAAATCTCATGAAAAGGCAAAATATGCGATAAAGTCCTGAACTTTTTTTTGAATTTATTCAGATCTCCTGAAGAATAGACGAAATTGACATTTTGGGGTGCCAATAAATAAAAGTGGCATTGCGAGCTTTCATTTGATAAAAATTTATTGCAAAGACGAAAGTAGGCCTATTTTCTAATTAAAAAAAAATAATTTTGACATTATGCTTATCCCTACCCAGAATAGGCCCCGCGCGATCCGTTTCGCATAGGGCCCCGCAAATGCTAATGCGTGCCTTTTTAGTAGATATCACTCTTGAGAACTTTAAAAGGAAGGGTGTGATAATATTATATGATATTACGTCATTGTTTGTTGTTTATGTTTTGTGCGAAAGCAAAAGGATTAGATGGAAATAAAAAGGGAGTTTCCATTGAATGGAGGAAAAATAAATAGGGGTAATAACTCGAGTGTGAAGTTTAATTCTGAAATTATAGACGCCAAACCCGAATAATGGACTATTTTAGCGTTATTAAGAATAACTTTTAGATCTGTTATACTCGATTCTGTAAATTTTGGTTTAAGGTTAATTAGTGTAGCCACAAAAGACTCGCCATTTAGATCTGTTATTAGTAAAGGTAACAAGATAACTGGAATTCGCTGTATATCATGCAGTTTTATTCGTGGCAACAAAGTTTAAAATGTAAAACTAACTTTAAAAAACAACTTTGATCTCTGTGGGAAAAAATATTTTTAAAATGTCAACAAAGTCAACGTACTGATAGACCTAGATCTAGGTTTAGTCTTTGTGATAAATTTAATCCTGTTGACACTTTTGTCAATCAAATATATTAATTTATGTATTTACAAATTTTTTTCGGACACCCGTTTGGGGGCCCCCCCTAGGTGGGGGCCCGGGGGGATTTTAAAATTCTCCCCCCCATCCCCCCCCCTTAGTTACGCCACTGAAAGGTATCCCTTTTTAGCAGAAAAAAGTTCTAAAATACATCATGCCTTTTCTTGCTTCATATTTATGTGAAGCAGCCTTTTCAGCATGTGTAGACATTTGGTCGAAAAAAACAGGGACTGACTATTAGACTTGGGACCGTCTCTTAGCTTACAATTAACAAACTAGAAAACTAAAATTTGATCGTCAATTTGATGACAGATCTAGTGACGTTGTTATCCTTCTCATTGATCCAAATAAATACATTTTATTTGAAGTATAAATTTTAATTTATATCTTTATGAATAATTTTATTTTTCGTTTATCTTTTTTTTTTTTTTTGGGGGGGGGGGGGGGTGCGAGGGGTTTTTAGAGATAAGAAATTGAAGGAGTACGCGTAAGTCGACAGTCTGTGAAACACTGGTCTAGAGGTTAAGTTCACTTTGCATTGCTTTGCTGCTAGGCGGTGTAGTCGTTTCCAGGGTCACTGGTTCGAGCCTCGGTCGGTGTAGTCTCTTATTTTCATCCCATTTAATTCACTAGTTTCTTTTATTAAACGTGGGAGAGTGGTCCCTGGTGCTGCTTTTCTATGTTTAATATGAATGTATCATTCATTTGGTCTCAGCACTTAACATTTATATTTAAAGTTGAAAGAGACTATTCGCTAATCAACGGCACAGTGGACAAAAGAGACAGACTGTACATTGACCCAAGAGAGACATTGTTTTTTTTTTTTTTTTGTAACAAAGTAAAATCTGAATCATCTATGCAATATGCATGGAGTTCCAGAAGTAGGCCATGTTTGGTTGTATTAAGAAACGTGTGTGAAAGTCTGAGAAATATTATTAACAAAATAGTTTGACCATTTCATCGAATACACTGAAAGCCTAGTTTTTTTTTTAAATTAGGCCTACTTGTCTTTTTGTTGTCCTCCTTTGTAAGGCTTTGTCCTCCTTTTTGTCCTCACATGGAGGTGCAGGTGTCTGGTAACCCTAGGTACATGTACGCCGCCGCTGTCTTTCGCTGATCAAATTTGCCCCAGAAAGTACCAACCCAAGGTTCCCAACATTTGAATGGGACATTGGACTAATTAAAGCGACGGAGCAGTCATGCATTAACGAATGACGGCCCACTATTTTTAAATCACTTTAAGAAGCTCAGTTGTTGTGATGGAAACTTCTACAGGGTTTGGACAACAGAAATCAGGGGATTTTTTTTTTTTGTTTTTCTGCTGTCATGTGGTCATCTTCAAGATACGATGTTTAATCTAAAGGACAAAGAATTATATTTTTTTTTACAAAGTAAAAGAAACACAGATTCGCCAATAAACGTCTAGTACCTCAAGTCCTTCTTAATGATACAGAGTTTAGGAAGAATCGAAAGGCCCGACCCCTTAAATGTTACGCGTTAAGCTTCGCTAAAGAAAATGTTTGGCGGACCTCTTACCCAACAAAACATTATAGTTGTTCGAGCACCTTCCGCCAGAATTTTAACTGGTGAGACTTATACATCCTAAGTTTTTTTTTAGCGACTCACTTCCGTATACTGGTTCATGTAATACTCTTGCATTACTGTTGTTTGTATACTCTGTCAGACATTGACTGGTGTAATACTCTTGCATTACTGTTGTTTGTATACTCTGTCAGACATTGACTGGTGTAATATTCTTGCATTACTGTTGTTTGTATACTCTGTCAGACATTGACTGGTGTAATATTCTTGTATTACTGTTGTTTGTATACTCTGTCAGACATTGACTGGTGTAATATTCTTGCATTACTGTTGTTTGTATACTCTGTCAGACATTGACTGGTGTAATACTCTTGCATTACTGTTGTTTGTATACTCTGTCAGACATTGACTGGTGTAATATTCTTGTATTACTGTTGTTTGTATACTCTGTCAGACATTGACTGGTGTAATATTCTTGCATTACTGTTGTTTGTATACTCTGTCAGACATTGACTGGTGTAATACTCTTGCATTACTGTTGTTTGTATACTCTGTCAGACATTGACTGGTGTAATATTCTTGCATTATTGGCAAATATAAACATTTTGCATCACTCTTTTTGGTTAGTCATACACAGGGTGACGTAATATTCTTGCTGGAAAGTGGAAACAGTAACGAGGAGTTTCTCGTTCTTAATATCGGATGCACATGACTTACATTAGCAAGTGGCATGAACTATCGGTTGGCTTTGGCATGAATGGAAGATCAAATACAATACATTCTAGTTTTTTTGTTGTTTTTTTTTGTTTTGTTTTTTTAGACAAGGTCGAGATTTGATTTCTTCTTCTTCGTTCTAACTTTATATGTTGGAGGATTTAGATTAGATGAATGACCCTCGGACACCCTATATCTGAGATGAACTTCGCAGTGGTTTCCAGATTAGGCTGTTCTCCATATAGTTTTTCTTCAACAGGTGGGTTTAGGCGCCTGTATCTTGTTAGGGTCTCTCGATAGGTGGGGGATAGAGTAGACACCTTAGAAGGACATGGTCTGCATTCTCTGGTGACACTTCACCTGGGCAAATTTCACTATGCCGCATTTTTTTAGCTTCAGGAACATATGTTGTCTCATTCTGTTGTATCCGGTTCTGAGGCGAACAATTATATATTGGACTTATCAGGCACATCTTGTAATAAGCATAGTTTTTCTTGTAATTTGGATGGTCCATATTTCGTTTATTCTGCTCTCTATTATTTTCATCGTTTCTTACAAGAAAGAAAAAGTTTCGATTGTTTCCACCATTGAATGTTTCGACCATTGGATGTTTCGACCATTGAATGTTTCGCAGTTCTGTGGTAGATCTACTACACCGTAGTCAGGAGTTCATCAACTTTGTGATGGTTGGGGCAAGATTTTTTTTCAGTTTTTACCATATTCACTTATTGATTTTCCTACCTGTTTGCGACGCCCATGTAAGATGTCCATTTCAATCTACCTCTCCCCCCCCCAAAAAGAAAAAAACACACATACACACACATATAAACACACTGCCTTGCCAAAGACCTAAAATTCACACAGGCCCTATTACAATCTGTGTAAACAAGATCCCATTTCAGGGTTGTGAGTTTGCTTTCAGCTGCATGTGTGTGAGAGTGAGACCGAGAGAGAGAGAGAGAGAGAGAGAGAGAGAGAGAAATAACGAGAGTGTGTGTCTTATGTGTTGAAGTTGGAGAGGAGGTCGAAGGCAGGAACTTGAGGTATTGATCTCTCTCACTCTGCCGCATTGTCCAATCACCAATAATATGGATAAGTGTTGCCTAGCAACAAAATCTGATTTCGAAGGTGGGGCGAGCGTGTGGATGGGTGGAGATATCCTGTAGGTGGTTCCGTTGCCTCCTGTATTCAAGCCCTCATCCATTTCTTTACTTCTGTGTAGCCTGGGTGCATTTTTGTTTTCAAAGACTATAAATGTAATGGGTTTAAAGGTATAAGTTTCAGTTGCCTTCAGAAGATCAGTCTTTAAAGTCGGAGCAGATTTTTGGTCGAGCTGGGGGAGGGTAGCGGTTTTATATGTGTATAATTTTGGCATTCATTTATATATATATATACAGAGAGAGAGAGAAATAGATAGATCGATAGAGATAAGATATAGATAGATAAAGATTAGATAAGCTTCACCCTACGGTTACTCCCGTTACTTCCCTCCCCCCCCCCCAAGTTATCACAACATACTATTGTTTCAAGGTTTCAAAAAATCATTACTTGCAAAAATGTGAATATAAGCCCATCTCTCTTATGCCCCTGCCAAAATGTGAAGGAAAAAAAAAAAGCTGGCCTACACTCCCGCACACTAAGTCTTGATCTTTGAATTCTAGTATCTCTGATACTGGTGCTTTGTTAATAGTTGATAGACTATTAATTTGGGCGGAAACAGTGTATCCTCCATTGGAACGGCATGCCTTATTGCTCCCACTCAAATACACATATTTATAACCCGTGAGTTCTAGTAAGACTCACACCCGAACCCCCTTCCCAATCCAAATAAAAATCTTACAAATAATATTTAACAATTCTTTGGCTTCTCAGTTTTATATCAAAATATTTGAGACTCTTTGGAGTCTATGCTGTTTGTTGGCCAGAACGATTCTCCCCCCCCCCCTTTTTTTTTTTCGCATCGTAACGCTCTCTCACATAAAACTTTTGGCCAGTGAGTTCTATTATCTAATTTCTTCCCCCGCAACAAGAACAACTACAAATTAGTCCTGCTTATTTCCATTTTTTTAAAATAACACAAACACACTCATTCATGCTTATTTTATTTTTACTTTGGGGAGGGGGGTGGAGAAAATATCAGTATATTTGTATAAAGTGCGAGCAATTGCCGCCTAAGTAACAAAGCTTAATTATAGGGAAGAAAGTATATTCTATCACCTTGTGCTATCAACAATTTGTATTTAAAGGATCCTAGGCATTATACATAAACTGTATATAATATAAAGGTTACATTTCATATTTAAACCAATTAAAATAACAGTTAATATGTGTACAGTTAGTATGTGTAACATGCAGTCATCAAACACACCGGAAACGTTTTGTTTTCAAAGTGTCCTAGCTCACCATCCGTTGCTACGGAGATTATGTTTCATATAGGGACTAGTTCTTCTATGAAGTAGTCATTAAAAATATCAAATATTATTTGCCTTAAATATCATTGCAAGAGTTTTTGGAATACACCGAAAAACGAATACAAATGGTAATAGAATGCTCGCTTCTTCTTCTTCTTCTCTTTCGTTTTACACATCAGAGGGTTCAGATCAGTAATCCTAGATCTGAGATGAACTGCACAGTGGTTTCCAGATCAGTAATCCTAGATCTGAGATGAACTGCACAGTGGTTTCCAGATCAGTAATCCTAGATCTGAGATGAACTGCACAGTGGTTTCCAGATCAGGCAGTTCTCAGTATACTTTTTGTTCTATGGGAAGGTTTTGGGGCCAGAGTCTTGTTCGGGCCTCTTGATATAGGATGCAGCTTTGAAGGACATGGTCAGCATTCTATGGTTACAAGGGAAGGTTTCGCTCGTCCCGACTTTAAGCTTCCGGAGCATATGTTGTCTCATTCTGTTGTGTCCGGTTCTGAGTCGAAAAATTATGCGTTGGTCATGACGAGATAAATTATAATATAATAGGCGTCCTTTTTCTTGTAATTGAGATGTGAGCTGGTCCAATTCTCATTTATTCTACACTGTATTATTTTCCTCATTTCTTCTGGGTAGAGAGGGATTTTCATTTGTTTGTTCATTCTTCCATCTTTGACCAGTATGTCTGCTTTTTCATTGCCTTCTAATTCAATGTGTGCTGGAATCCATTGAAGAACAGTTTCCTTGCTGTTGTTAATGTTTACTAGAGCTGTCCTGGGTTGTTTTATATAAGAAGTATCGGAGTTGTTCAGACTTTGAAGGACTGTTTTGGCATCGGTCAGTAAGACGATTTGGCTGTTTGGTGTACATGGGTAGTTTATTAGTGTGGTAGTTGCTAGTTCCAGTGCTTGCCTTTCTGCTCTAGAATGCTCGCTGTTTTCGGCCAATTTCCACGTATTTAGATTGTGAATCTCAAAACTGTTTCTCAGAGAGCACCTTAGTGGTAAGACGAACCAGAGCACACAATTTCACGTAAAACGGCTCGGCGCTCTTATTTTATCGTATACATTTCAGACCAGTGGCGTAGCTAGGGTGGGGGGAGAATTTGAAATTCCCCACGGGCCCCCACTTGGCAGGGGGCACCAAATGAGTACTTTTTTACATTAAATATTAAATAATACACAAATGCAGGGGCCCTCAAAGAGGTCAAGCCCCCCCCCGACCCCCAAATGATGGAAAATTCCTAGCTACGCCCCTGTTTCAGACGTTTCTTCAATGGAGAAGATAATTACGTCTTACACATATCCATCTAGTCATGCATGCTAATTAGAGACCTAAAGTTTGCTAAGTCATTGGTTTTCCTGGCTGATTCCGTGAAACTGTAATGGAACAAAGTCTATGTCAACTCATTCGGTCTGTCTGTCTGGAACAAAGTCTATATCAACTCACTCGGTTCTGTCTGGAACATAGTCTAAATCAACTCACTCTGTCTGTCTGTATGGTAAAAAGTTTGTACACATTATTTCTCCTAAACCCAATCTCAGATGAAGCTGAAATTTTGCACAATCATTTCTTTTACCTGACAACACAAAAAATCAATATAAAAAAATAACCAATTTGTTAATTAACTATTGGTGATTAATTATTTGTTCGATATCTTGAACAAGGGAAAAAAATCGTAGTTGACAGAAGCTTGAGCCCTTAGTGAACATTTGTTTTTATGATTTTAAAACGATCATGTAAACATTCACCGAGATACCTCTTTCTCACCCCCCCCCCCCCATTTCAAAACTGTTCCAGACAAATGATAGGATCATAGCGCATTGAGAAAACTAAAAACTTAAAAAAAAATTGCTAAAAATATTTCCAATAGGACAGATTTATGATGTCTAGGTCAATCGCACATATAATTAAATGACTGATCCAAGCTATTGGATACAATTACACTTACTGTAAGCTTTTTTTTTTTTTAATTTTAAATTTTGTATGTTGTTCTTGTTAGTCTTTTATTTTGAAGTTTTCGTGAGTGAATGAATCAGAGGTATTGGGGCTGTAGGTTATAAAATCCTCCCTTTCAAACCATTTTCTCTTATGATTTCAAAGTACTCTAAATCAGAAGACGCGTAGGACGTAATCATCTTCTCTTTTGAAGTAACGTCTGTATTATATAAGATAAGAAGATAAGATAGAAGAGATTTGAACCTCGACACTACGATCAAAATCTAATGTAGATGATGTATCTCTACAGCACAGCGTTGTGCTATTTATAGCCTTTAAAGTGCAAGTAGGCTTTTTAGCTAACCATTACAACAATCACAAACCAATGAGATTATAAGATTTATTGAATTGAAGGTGTAGTGACAACTCAGTGATTGATTTGCCTTTAGGGACTAGGCAATAAGGCAACACAATCTATAGTCCCATATTACTTGCGTAGTGCCCCCCCCCCAAAAAAAAAAGGTTCCAGTGATATATTCAATCATTTTGAAGAATCAGCAAATGAAAAGTTGTTCTTGTGTTGCTTATATGGGGCCCCATATCTCACATAGCTTAGGGCCCTAACTAGCTTAAATCCGGCCCTATGCCTACAAGTCTAGAACGTTACAATTATTGTGTGTGCTTCTTGGCCAACGAAACTGTGGAATGTACATTACAAGAGTAATACTTTATCTCTCCTCCACCCCTTTTATCCTTCGGAAGAAACTTACATGTTCCACTCTTCTCGACCGCACAAGAAAAAAAAAAAGATGGCGCAAACCAGTCGATAAATCCAGCTTCAAGTACGAGAAAAAATAGGGTTACTTCCCCGCTTGTTATCCCCCCCTTGTCACAAATTTATCATTGTCAAGGGTACTGCACGTAGAATTACAGATTCGTGTTTATCAGAAACAAAAACTAATCAAAGTCCAATCAGTACTTTGGCGATAACTTGACTATATTGTAATGCATATTTAATTACTGAAACAAATGATGAAAGATGGAGATAGAGGAAGAAGCTGAGGAACAGGAAGAGCAGCGCGGGAAATCTTCGTGCCCATTTACATATGACCTCATTTTGAGCCAATGAAACACGAGGGCCGCGGTGAGGAGGCCATAGTATTCTTTCTTTTTTTTTCCTGGCCAATATCGTTGCTAGCGTTGTCGCCGGTCTTATCGGTGGAGAAATTCCGGAGTTGATGGTTCTCTGCCCGGGGAGATGTCCAGCTCTTTCTGGTTTATCCAGTGCTGACCGCTACTGCGAAGAGATGTTGTAGAAAGTAGGTAAGTTGGTCAGTTTTTTTGTTGTTATTGTCATGCTGCTGACTTGAATAGCTTCAGTAAGATGTTTCGCATCTTTTAGCTATCTCATTATGATAATAGTTATGATACATAGATACATGTTAGAAATGAATCCAGACATTTATCTGCCTTATTATCAATTGGCCTACGAATTGAACATTTCATTACAGAGGCATGCGTAGTAATACATCGACCTAGATCTATATGCTCATAGTTCTAGAACCGTGCGCGAAATGGAAAAGGCAGAGCGGGAAATGTTTAGAATCTTCACAAGCGTATTGTTCTCTTGGCCGGCATGTCTGGCAAGGTCGAACGAGAAACCACAATGTTTCGATCGATAGTTTAATTATTTTCTTGTGGCTGCTTTTAAAAAACACGCCAACAACTGTGGCAAGATCGGAAACGTGACTACACATCAACATTCAGCAATAACAACGTCAATAAAACAAAAACATCAACAACAACAACAAAAACCCAGCTCTCTAAAATAGTTAACAGTAAAAAAAACAAAAAAAAAAACACACGAAGTGTAAACAATCACATAGAAGAGTATAAAAAAAAAGAAATTCTTTGAATGTAGGTCTATCTCAAATCTTTAGACACACCTAGCAGAGTTGTTTTTCTTTCTGATTATTTTTAGTTGACGAAAGGATAAACATTTATGTTTTGGTAGAAAGGGCACACAAACTGGCCTACCGTGTGTTAAATGGGATGAATTGACAACATATTGAAAGGTTCCCCTGGTTCCATGTAAAACTAACCGAAGATAGATCTATAATAGTGGCTATAATAGCGAAGTGGCTCACATTTTAAAAGTCGATGAACAAGAATACGTTCTAAGCTCTACAGTTTATTCTAGCTCAAGGCACGGTGGGCTGTGGCCGTTATTTCATTAAAATATATTGAACAGAAGTGAAGTTGTAGTCAGGAACTCACGATACTGTCATGGACGAATTTCATAAGTAGAGATTTTCACCCCTTCTACATAGCAGAGCCCAAATTAACATTTTAACTCACCCTATCAGAGCCCAAATTAACATTTTAACTCACCCTATCAGAGCCCAAATTAACATTTTAACTCACCCTATCAGAGCCCAAATTAACGTTTTAACTCACCCTATCAGAGCCCAAATTAACTTTTTAACTCACCCTATCAGAGCCCAAATTAACGTTTTAACTCACCCTATCAGAGCCCAAATTAACTTTTTAACTCACCCTATCAGAGCCCAAATTAACGTTTTAACTCACCCTATCAGAGCCCAAATTAACGTTTTAACTCACCCTATCAGAGCCCAAATTAACATTTTAACTCACCCTATCAGAGCCCAAATTAACATTTTAACTCACCCTATCAGAGCCCAAATTAACGTTTTAACTCACCCTATAAGAGCCCAAATTAACGTTTTAACTCACCCTATCAGAGCCCAAATTAACGTTTTAACTCACCCTATCAGAGCCCAAATTAACGTTTTAACTCACCCTATCAGAGCCCAAATTAACATTTTAACTCACCCTATCAGAGCCCAAATTAACGTTTTAACTCACCCTATCAGAGCCCAAATTAACGTTTTAACTCACCCTATCAGAGCCCAAATTAACGTTTTAACTCACCCTATCAGAGCCCAAATTAACGTTTTAACTCACCCTATAAGAGCCCAAATTAACGTTTTAACTCACCCTATCAGAGCCCAAATTAACGTTTTAACTCACCCTATCAGAGCCCAAATTAACGTTTTAACTCACCCTATCAGAGCCCAAATTAACGTTTTAACTCACCCTATCAGAGCCCAAATTAACGTTTTAACTCACCCTATCAGAGCCCAAATTAACGTTTTAACTCACCCTATAAGAGCCCAAATTAACGTTTTAACTCACCCTATCAGAGCCCAAATTAACATTTTAACTCACCCTATCAGAGCCCAAATTAACGTTTTAACTCACCCTATCAGAGCCCAAATTAACGTTTTAACTCACCCTATCAGAGCCCAAATTAACGTTTTAACTCACCTTATCAGAGCCCAAATTAACGTTTTAACTCACCCTATAAGAGCCCAAATTAACGTTTTAACTCACCCTATCAGAGCCCAAATTAACGTTTTAACTCACCCTATCAGAGCCCAAATTAACATTTTAACTCACCCTATCAGAGCCCAAATTAACTTTTTAACTCACCCTATCAGAGCCCAAATTAACTTTTTACCTCCCCCCTATCTCGTATTCCTTTTCCAATGGTAGATATTCCCCAGATATTCGTTTTTTTTTAATTGCTTTAAAAATGATACTTTTTAAAAAGTGTTTCAATGTTAATCGCGTTCCAGACATAGCTTTTAACATTTAATGGTAAAATGACTTCCAGCAGGTCATGCTAAGATAACTTCCACCACTCATGCTAAGATAACTTCCAGCACTTATGCTAAGATAACTTCCAGCACTCATGCTAAGATAACTTCCAGCACTCATGCTAAGGTAACTTCCAGCACTTATGCTAAGATAACTTCCAGCACTCATAATAAGATAACTTCCAGCACTCATGCTAAGATAACTTCCAGCACTTATGCTAAGATAACTTCCAGCACTCATGCTAAGATAACTTCCAGCACTCATGCTAAGATAACTTCCAGCACTCATGCTAAGATAACTTCCAGCACTCATGCTAAGATAACTTCCAGCACCTCATGCTAAGATAACTTCCAGCACCTCATGCTTAGATGATCCTACATTCAGTTGAATGCACTTATAATGGCAGTAGTTCTAAAGTTCCCCTTTCAGACCTTATCTATAAGGCAGATGATGTAAAGGTCATCTGATTCTGTGGCCCCACGGTTAACGAGGGTGTCATGTTGCCATCACAACGACCAACCGCCTTTACGTCCCCCCAACTAATATCAGGAACTCATTAGAGCTGGGTGGAGTCAGAGGCGCCCTAAGATTCCGAAATTCCCACTCTTCACAGGATTCGAACCCGGGACCCCGGTTCGGAATTCAAGTGCTTTACCGCGCCTCCCAGCCACTTACAATGTCATGTAAAGTCCATGAGAATGTGACCACCTGTTTCGTAAAGGAATTTTCAATCCGACCCTTATCTTGATGTGTTTTTTTTTGTATTCCTAAGACTCTAGACATAATGTCCTGCCAAGTTAAATTTATTTGCTTAACTGTATACAAGAGTTCAAAAGTCACTTGCATTTCATTCATTGTAGACCTGGTTCTATTTAGTAAGTCCATCACATGCCTAAATTGCAACTCAGTAGAATAGTCTTGAAACTAGTCATCTAGAAATAGTATTAACTTATATGTGGGGTAATGAAAAAAATTATTAAAATGTACAGCAAAATATGTTTGGCTATTGGGGGGGGGGGGGGGCTAGAGTTGAAATCCAGACTCGAACTGAATGGTTTTTGCTGACCACCTAAAGGCAGGATGAAACGTCCTTTTAGATATCCACTCCTAGATGGCTGCGTTGTCGTGTGGCATGCGCTCTGGGCTGTTGTTTGGTAGTCTCGATGGTTCTAACACTGCCCGCTGCCGTCCCCCGTCTTCCTACAGGAGGTTTGGACAAGGATGTAATTACATTTAAATCTGAATTAACATCCAAACAAAG